>NC_090276.1:55257500-55900833 GCF_040414725.1 Anabrus simplex
CTTATGTTAGTAAAACGTCTTCGTGATCATGCTGCGCGCAAACGATGTACAAAATGTAAAACAAAAAAAACTCACACATTCTTTTAGTGCATAAAACAAAGTCATAAATGTAAGAAAAGTGTTCTTATACTCTTTTGTACAATTGAAAAAAAGCTATTAACTTACTGTACAACTTATGTTGATAGATTGTATAACATGTACTGTATTTGATTTTTAGTTTTTTTCTAGATTATCCAGATTTTCGATAATCTGGATCAGTTCCAGTCCCACTTAATCCGGATAAACGAGGTTCTTGTGTACTATTTGTGTTACATAATAGGCATTTAAAGACAGATTCTATATTAACTTTATTTAGTAATGTTTATTTATTTCATTTTCAGGGCATGGGGGCAACATGAAAATAGTTACACCACCACATTCTGTGATATACGCTGTGATTTACAGTGCATAACATTGTTGTCTGAAGTATTTCAACTATGCAGACTTCGACTTTATCTAATGGAATCTCGCTTTGCATTTGTAAAATGGCTTGCACTTTGATGGTAGACGCTATATCCATAACTGTCTGAGGAGGTTGTTCTGTACTTGTGTGCTGCCCGCGAGAGATCTAAGGTGTCGTAAGGACTGGGATGGCTTACGGTCGCTGAGCTCTTCTTCCATAAGTAACTGAAGAACGCATTGCTCTTTCAATAGGGAAAGATACCAAGTGAGTTTGGTACGCAAGTACACGTATGCATTTTGTACCCGAGGGCTGGTAATGATATCTCCAATTTCCGCAGCATAGCGACGGTCTACCTGGGAAACAATGTACACATATTTTGTTTCCTCTTGTGTGATACCAGATATATTGACCTGCGCTTCTGCCTGAGCGATCCATAGCGCTGGCTTGTCTGGCCAGAAAACAGATAACTTAACTCCAACACTGTTCACTACAGTGTGTGGATAAAGATAGTGGCATTCGCTGCTGGAGTTGTTGTAGGAGGTGATTTTGCTCTTGTAATCATTGTAGTTGTTCTTGTAATTGCTCCATAGCAAAGACGGTTAATGATATGATTGTATACTTACACGTACACACATTAAATGGAACATTAGTTATGTACAAGATTTACTGCTTTATTATTCAGAGTAAACTATCATATCATTAGCCATCCACATATATTCTGCATATTCAGTGTCAGCATGTCGAGGCATTTATTCCAACTTGAATTTTACAGAATCAATTGTTTTAGTGTTAAGAACAGATAGCAGTATAGCCACACACTTCCAGAAAAATAAATATGAGTAGAGATATTTGAGTGCTAAGGGTTAAACATTGCCTTCTGGTTGCATACTTCTACCATGAATTACTCGGGGGTTACACCCACCCATGTGCGAGAGAATGACTTCGATCCCCATCTTGAATGCATTCAGAAATACCCGGCATTGCTTTGGACTGACTCGAGCCGAAGGAGCGAGATTTAACATTCAAGCCAACACTACGCACTTACGATATGGATTTTAATCTTAATATAATAATGTTCTTTCAGTGTTCATTTGTGTATTATCTGATTTCAAGAGGACATTTTTAACCTTTTGAAGTACAATTTTGCATTTAGTCTTGTTCACATTTTAACGTTATGTTTTTGAAATGATGATCTACAGCCTGTTTCCAGTCATTCGACTGGGTCAGGAATGGAATAAATGAAGTCCCCATCTAGCAGCGAGAACAGGAATTGTGCCAGCTGCAGAAACCTATCGCATTCCTCAAGGGCAATGATTAATCACTGATAGATGAAATGAAATGATATTGGAGAGTGCCACTGGAATGAAAGATGACAGGAAAACGGAGTACCCGGAGAAAAACCTGTCTCACCTCCGCTTTGTCCAGCACAAATCTCACATGAAGTGACGGGGATTTGAACCACAGAATCCAGCAGTGAGAGGCTGGCGTGCTCCTGCTTGAGACGCAAAGGCTCTATGTTTTTGAATGTTTTCATTATTTTAGTGCTCACAGCTGAAGATGGTGTAAATAAGACCGAAACATGTACTATTTTAAAAGATTGTATAAAGTATTGAATAGGTGGATCCAACCATCATAATTTCTTATTTGAGAAATTTTCAGTCATATTTAAGACATTTACGATATTTACACTGTTTATATTGTTTGTGAACCTTGCTGTTATCCAAACAGGCTATGCCAAAGATCATGAAAGGGGACTTACAAATTTTTCATCATATGCCACGGACTTGGCACCAATATAATGGAGAGTTGTCTGGTCAACGCCCGTATCCCACAAGGTGATGGCAGCAGGGGCTTGTTGTATGCCGGACCACTGTCTCTTGAAGTATGATTTCTGAAAACAGAAAGAGTTCATGAGTTGTTATTTAATTATTTACAGGAAAATGAGAGCGTAGTAAGAAGGATGTCAATTAACAAGAGCAGCAAGGCGGGACTGAACGAATCTTACAATGAAGAAGGCCACAAAGAAAGCAATGCATGCATATGGATCGATCGATCGATCGATCAATCAATCAATCAATCAATGAGCTGCATTTAGGGCAGTTGGCCAGTTCGCAGATTCTCCATCTATTGTTTTCCAAGCTTTTTCTTAAATAATTTCAAGGAATTTTGGAAATTTGTTGAACATCTTCCTTGGTAAATTATTCCAATCCTTAACTCCTGTTTCTATAAATTAATATTTGCCCCAATTTGTTGTCTTGAATTCCAACTTTATCTTCATATTGTGATCTTTCCTACTTTAAAACACACCACTGAAACTTATTCATCTACCAACGTCATTCCACACCAGCTCTCCACTGATATCCCGGAACACAACACTTAATACTAATGTAGTTGGTCCGTTATTGGACAATATAAATTTTCCAGCTAACTCATTTCTGGTTGCCAGCGTTTTGCCGCAGTGTGCTAAATTGTGCTCATCAATTGGTAAATAGCACACCCACCAAGACGCACGGCTAGTGCATACCGTGGAGGCCACTGTGTAGGCTATTTGGAGCCACCGGCAGTGCCAATGCACTATGAGAGACTTAGTCTCATTTCCAAAAATTGATGCTTGGCTGGCCATCAGAGGACATAGATGTTGATTCCCATAAGGAATCTGAAATACTTGTGCCGAATGAGTAAATTTATAATATCAATGTAGTCGCTCCGTTATTGGACATTATAAAATTTCCAGCTAACTCATTCCTGGTTGCCAGCGTTTCACCCCAGTGTGCTAAATTGGGCTCATCAGTTGGTAAATAGCACACCCACCAAGATGCATGGCTAGTGCATATCGTGGAGGCCACTGCATAGGCTACTTGGAGCCACTGTCAGTGCCAATGCACTATGAGAGACTTTGTCTCATTTCCAAAAATTGATGCTTGCCTGGCCATCAGATGACATAAATGTTGATTCCCGTAGGGAATCTGAAATATTTGTCCCGAATGAGTAAATTTATAATACCAATGTAGTTGGTCCATGATTGGACATTATAAATTTTCCAGCTAACTCATTCCTGGTTGCCAGCATTTTGCCGCAGTGTGCTAAATTGGGCTCATCAGTTGATAAATAGCACACCCACCTAGATGCATGTCTTCCAGGCATCCCAGATCTTTACATCCTTACTATAATCCCTAAATACCATCATAACCATGTTCAGAGATCTGTATCCTTTGTTTATAATCCCATTTATGTGATTACCCCAATGAAGATCTTCCCTTATAGTGATGATGATGTTTGTTGTTTACAAGGGACCTAACAGCTAGGTCATCGGCCATTTTCCTTATATTAACACATAGGTATTTACAGTGATCCCCATAAGGAACTTTCATCCCATCAACACAGTAAATAAAACTGGGAGGACTTCTCCTATTAGTGAAACTCACAACCTGACTTTAAACTCTGATTATCATCATACCATTGCCTGCTTTCCATCTCACAATATTGTTCAGATCTTTTTGCTGTTGCTCACAATCATTTAACTTACTTATTACCCTATACTTATTTTTAATGTCCAAAGACAATTCCCATTGTGAACAGTGTCATATCTCATCTTCAGAAGCCATTACACAGTGGATCAGGAATTGTGATAGTGAAAAAAAAAAAAATGAAGGCATTGCTGGTTGCATTTTTATGCAATATGTGGTTTAAAGAAATGGAAGAGAATGAGAATGAAATATGTTGCATCTCAATGCTGTTGGATGTTTGAGCGCTATCAGAGAAACTGCCGCAACTTGCTAATCAACAGCAGAATCCTGAGTCTACAAGACAAGCTAGTAACTTCATTTTAATATGCTATGTATTCAAACCTTTGGTCAAATTATAGGTTGTACTTAAATAGTTACTAAAAACAGTAGCGTAAAGATATGGTTTTAATTTTATTTCAGATGACTGGGTGGAATGACATGCCCTGAAGAACTTGAAAGTTTCTAAAATAATCTGCAGTTCTGAACCAACTGCATAGTGTGATCTAGAGATTTTTTGTCTGGTTGGCGCTTGTCTTTTAAGGTTGTTTTCCTCCTACAACCAGCTTCTCCATTGCTTGCTTTTGTCCAGAGATGTGTCCAAAGTATCTTACAAAGGACCAGTTAATCCTTGTCATCAGCCTGCCCTTAACTTTTAGGTCTTCCAGAACTGATCTGCTGGTGTGTGTTATGTCCAAGATTTCACATCCTCTTCCTGTCAGCTGCCTTGATAGTCCATGTCTCAGTGGCATACATGACAGTCAGAAAGCACCAGCCAACTTCAGTATGGAGTTCTTTGTGATTTTCCTTCCTATCTCCCCAGGTCTCCTTTCGCTTCGCAGTTGTGCGAACCATTGCAAGACATTCCTCAATCTCATTCAAGCAACCTCCATTGTTCATGACTATGGTTTGTAGGTGTACATACAGAATGTATCAGAACTAGACTGACAAAACAATCAGGGATGCTTTTTGTGCTATATTAAGAATGATGGTGCAATTGGATTGGTGGGGAAAGATATTCTTTTTGAGAAAAGGAGGTCACTTTGTCACTTCCGGGCGTGCGATTCAAGTCGACAAACTCACCGTATTTGTTATGCCAGAGAGCCAGCTGCTGCCTGTTTCTGTGCGTCAGAAGAGGGATGGGAGGGGAAGTGGGAGACACCATACATTCTGAACAGAGTCTGAAGGACACTACTATACTTTTGCAAACTGTGCATCGAAGTAAGAGGGGGGGTGGGGGGCATATTGAACATCTCTAGTAATAAAACCATTGGGCGTATTGTTTTCTTCATTCAGTATTTCATTCCATTTACAATATTGTGAATAAAGGAATGCACAACTGTGGGATGGTAGCACTGCATATTTGAGCATGCTAATTTATAAAGAACATTATTTCAACCACCAATGCAGATGGTAATAGCACAGTATCAAAATTGCGAAAGCTGTGTTAGAACCAAAGTGGATCAAACTGAATGGTTCAGAGTTGAGACAGGCTTAAGACAAGGAAGTGTATTATCTCCTTTACTCTTCATAGAATTCTACATAATATCAAGGAGAAGATGATGGGCGAGCAAGTAAAGTCTATGCTCTTTGCTGATGACATCATAGTTTGGGGAGATAATGAAGAAGTACAGACACAAGTTGATTTATGGAATGAGGAGATAAGAAATTTTGGAATGAAGATTAGTACTGCAAAAAGTAAGACTTTGATCATGACGAGAGGTAACAGAAAATCCAGGGGAGTGATAAAAATAGGAAATTAACCTTCTGAAGTAGTGAAATTTTTTAAATATTTGGGCAGCATGATATCACAAGATGGAAATTTTGATGGAGAAATTGATTTAAGAATACAGCAGTCTGCAAGTTTCTACCAGTGTGTGAGAGACATTGTATGGATGTGCCAGTGAAGTGCAAGAAGGTTTTATACTCGTCCTATTATAAACCTATACTGACCTATGATTCAGCAGCCGGGACGTTAACTAAACACAACACAACCAAAGTAAGATAAAAGCAGCTGAAATGAGGTTTTTGAGGAGCATACAGGGAAAGACAAGACGAGATAGAATACAAAATGAGGAAATAAGGAGAAACGTGAGAGTGTGTAAACTTCAAGAAGAGACTGATATAGCAAAGCTAAAATGGTTTGGACACCTGATGACAATGCCAGGAGAGAGAAAACCAAAGAGAACATTTATGGATACAGAGACTGAAAAGAGGCACAGGGGACGGCCTAGAATGAGATGAGGAGCTCTGTTGTGGACTGTATTGCAGATAGAGGAGTCGATAGCAATAAAGTATGAGAAGAGGAATGGTGGAAAGATCGAGTAAGGTGGAGGGCTTTCGTACACTACCCTACCCAGAGTGAATGTGGAAAAGGGAATGGATGAAGAGAGAAGACTGTGACCAACAGACGAGAGGGGAAATGATCTGGTGCATTCCTTGACTGACAAGTGTGTCTTAATTATAGTGAGTTCTTGTACTGTGTTTGCACTTACGTCTGTTTAATAAACAAACTGTAGATATTGACTGTAAGAGATGAGGACAATCCTATGCGAATGAAACGAGGAAATTTTGTGCATACGCGCAGAGCGCTATCTCTGTCTCCATCATACACCCCACCTCCCCTTCTCTTCCCTGAAGCAAGGCAATGGCTTGTGCCCTGGCATAGCGAATATGGCAAGTTCGTCAATTTCAATTGTGCTCCCTCAAGTAACAAGGTACCCTCATTTTCTCATTAAAAAATTTCTACGCCAATCCGACTGCACCATCGTTCTTAATATAACACGAAGAGAATCCATGATTTTTTGTCGGTATAGTTCTGATACACCCTGTATTTCTCCACTACCTTTGTCTTGCCATTGTGTATCTCGAGGCCATACTCCGAGACGATCCATTATGATTTCCATTACCCTAGCACATGAGGCCGTTATGAGACAACCATCAGCATATCTTAAAACAGTTATTTATTAAATAAACAGGTTACAAGCCTGAACTGTAGCCAAGTAACAATGATGAAATATATCCTTCAAATTGACTTCTACGCAGGATGTTACAAATATCGCACTTGAACATACTGTAGGCATGATGAGGAAGAGGGTACTCAGAACAGCACTTTATAAAACATGAATTAATCAACATTCCTACTCAATCTTTCTGTTGTGAAACCACATTTATTCCATGGACTGGCATACCATATCTTACTGGTGTATCTATGGATGTTACAAGGGACACGATACTGTTTATCTTGTTTGTGTAATCTTTGGTTGTAGTGAAGATCATGCTGTCTAATGTATTGTTTGGTGAGTGCAGTGAGTAAACACGTTTTATGTAAATAAACTGGAGCATGTGTGTTAATTTTTGTTAATGTTACGTTATAAGCACTTTTCTCAACTCTTTCACAAATAATAATAATAATAATAATAATAATAATAATAATAATAATAATAATAATAATAATAATAATAATAATAATAATAATAATTTTTTTTTTTTTTTTTTTTTTTTTTTGCGAGGGAGTGTGGAAAATCTTTCATAAGACGCTTGTGAGGGTCCGCACTCAACAAGTGTGTGGAGATTCTTACCCACTAAAAACCACACTCCCTTTTCCCACGACGTTTATCTCCGCCCCGGAACCGCTCTCGCATTACTTCAGGGCGGATGTCGTGCTTAATGCATCTTGTGCTTCATCTTCCTTAAATAATAATAATAATAATAATAATAATAATAATAATAATAATAATAATAATAATAATAATAATGTGTTGAAAAAGGTAGCAGAAGAAACAGGCTTGCGGATATCCTTTAAAAAGACAACACAACCCAACTAAACACCAAACATGCAAGAATAAGCAATTAGTCACTAACAATGATATCAATGGAAACAGTCTTACCTTAACAACATGGCTATCGAGATTTTTGAGAATTTCATTGAGCCAAGATGAATGGTCATTGACTATCCTCCTAGTTTCCTCTTCAGTCATAATACCACTCTTGATCAACAGTTCTGCATATTTGTCAGGAACAGTCCTGGAAACAAGACAAGAGAATGAAGACCATTTTATTAATACAAGTATAAAATACTGGTTACACATGGTGCAAGCATACAGCCTCTGGTTGAAACGACGGAATGGTTTAGAAATGAAATTGGACTACGACGGGAAGTACGCTGTCACCTCTTTTAACTTGTTGCACTGAACAAGAAAATTGAAAAATATGGTGCGAAAATCAGTGCAGAGAAAAGCAAGACCAGGGTGATATCAAGAGAAGAAAGACAATGGAGTGTGAAAATTGGTGGTCAAAGCGTTGAAAATGTTGACAGTTTCAAATACTTTGTGAGTGAATTAATGCACAATATGAGGCTGGACAGGGAGATTAGCAAGAGGGTGCAACAGGGCAATGCATTCTACCAGAGTGTAAGAAACCTTCTCCAAGTACCAATGAAGTGTAAAGAGATAATGTACAAAATGTATTATGCACCCATATTGACTTATACGGCTAAGACCTGCGCAGTGACAAGTAGGGAAGAGAGTAGAATTCAATCAAATACCTAAGAAGTATGATAGGAAAGACAGAGTGAGAAACGAAGATGTGAAAAAGAAGGTCGGAATAGAAGACCTACAGGAGAGAATTGATAGCATGGTTAAGACATGTAAAGAGGGAGAGGAGAAAAAGATACCAAAACAGATGATGGAGATGAAGTTTGAGGGAAAGAGAGCGACAGGGAGACGTAGAAGAAAGTGGATTGAATCAATAAAGAGGGGTGCAAGAACAAGAAGACTAGAGTGGGACAAAATGATGGACGGAGAATTGTGGAAGGAAAGAAGAAGGTGGAGAAGTGTCATAAATACCCAAACCTGGCAGGAGCTGGATAAGGGGAAAGAAGGAGGAGGTATAAATACATTTGCGGTACCCCTCGCTATCATATAAAGGTACTCCAGGGGACTCCTAGCTGGGAGCATAGAGTACCAACTACCTGCCCACAACGACAGACCCTGCCTTCAGTATCTCACAGGGAGCAAACAGCAGAGGGAATGCCATATAACAAGCAAGTGGCTGCAGGGTTTGGATTGCACAGCTGTGAGCTTGCATTCGGGTGGTAATGGGTTTGAACTCCACTTTCGGCAGCCCTGAAGATGGTTTTCCATGGTTTTCCTTTTTACCACCAGGCAAATGCTGGGCCTGTACCTTAAGTAAGGCCATGGTCACTTCCTTTACACTCCTACCCCTTTCCTGTCCCATCATCACCATAAGACCGCATGCACACCGAGCGTGCTGCGCATAGTGTGTCGCGTGTAGCATGAAATGCTATGCATAGCACAAGGCGTGCTTGCTGTTCACACCGAAAACTCTACGCCGTGCCCTCAGCTTAGTTTGGCGCGAGGCGTCTTAGAGTGGTCACAAACTAATGCCTTTATCCAAGTACACTAGAAACAGTTTACTGATGGATAACAGTTACCTAAAATTGAAAATTAGAAAGAAGAATCGAAAGTGGGTTCATGAATTTAATGAAGAACGAATTACTTTTGGAGAATTCCATTGTTTGTACAGGGATGCAAGACTTTATCATGATAAATTTTATGATTACTTAACAATGACAAAAAATACAAGTACCTTTGACCTTGCAAACCCTACAACTGAAATGTGGTGACAAGTAGCAGAGAACTATTGGGTGAAATTCAATTTTCTAGGAGCACCGGGCAACAATCACCTGGAAATTAAATTTACAGCTAAATCACGCTCTTTATATAATAGTTATAAATAGTATTTTGCAATATCATTACAATTAGCATACACAATTTATCATTATAACAAAAGTGGAGTAAATGTGTGACAAATATAATTCATAACGGAAATATATACTCCCAAGCCCACTACTAGCCTGCAGAGTGATATTCTTCATGTTACCACCTTCCATTGTCCGGCTCCATGGCTGAATGGTTAGTGTGCTGGCCTTTGGTCACAGGGGTCCTGGGTTCGATTCCCAGCAGGGTCGGGAATTTTAACCATAATTGGTTAATTTCGCTGACACGGAGTCTGGGTGTATGTGTCGTCTTCATCATCATTTCATCCTCGTCACAACGTGCAGGTCGCCTACGGGAGTCAAATCAAAAGATCTGCATCTGGCGAGCCAAACTTGTCCTCAGACACTCCTGGCACTAAAAGCCATACGCCATTTCATTTCACCACCCTCCATTGGCAAAATTATAAACCGATATGACAGAGTCTGGGAGATTCTATGCACTTTGTCACAAAGTGTCTGGCTAAATGGCTAAATGGTTACCGTACTGGCTTTTGATCACAAGAGTCCCGGGTTCGATTCCTGGCAGAATGAATAATTTATTCTTCCATAGCTTCAGAATCAGCTAGGTAATGTTAAGCAATTAACCAACACTGCGCGTTGTCTGACGCTTAGCTTAGCTATAAGGTAGGTGTTCAGCGCAGCAGAGCGCGGTTAGTGTGAACACCCGGCTTAGAAACAAAGCACTGATTATGCTTAGCGTTGAGCAACACACGACACACTATGCGAAGCGCACTCAGTGTGCACGTAGCCTAAGTCCTATGTGTGTCTGTGCAACGCAAAGCAAGAAAGAAAAAAGCCATATATCTGGGCTCTCTTGGCACTGGAGTAGGGCTTGACATGGTTCCATAAAATGAAATATGCAAAGCTTTGGAAGCATTAAGAGATATCACAGCAGAAAAACTGATCAGAGAAATACAAAGTCTATACAAGCATGTTAATGGAATTTTTCTTGATCTGTGAGATTGGTCAGAGATGTGAGACAAGGGGACAGCTTAAACCAATCCCTCTTTATCATGTTCATGGACCAAGTGATCAGGCTATGCAGATCAAAGTTCAGCAACTGACAAATGAGGCCAGTACACTCGTACACACATCAGCAACTACAACTGAAACGGGCACGTGACCATCGTCACTGGACGTTGGTGCAGTGGCAGACCATTGCATGGTCTGACGAATCCCAATACCTTCTTCATCATGCCAATAGGAGGGTGTGAATCCGTCGTCTTCCGGGGGAACAGCTCCTTGACACCTGTACTGCGGGAAGGAGACGAGATGGCAGCGACTTAATTATGTTCTCAAGAACATTTACGTGACCATCCATGGGTTCAGTGGAGCTCGTGCAAGGCACCATGATGACCGAGAAGTATTGTACACTGGTTGCAGACCACGTACACCCCTTCATGACGATCATGTTTCCCAACGGCAGTGGCATTTTTCAACAAGATAATGTGCCATGTCACAAGGCCAGGAGTGTTATGGAGTGGTTCGAGGAACACAGTGGTGAGTTGCAATTGATGTGCTGGCCCCCAACTCACCAGATTTTAACCCGGTCGAACACATCTGGGATGTGATTGAACATGGCGTAAGAACTCATCTCCACCCTCCCTGGAATTTACAAGAATTAGGTGACTTGTGTGTGCAGATGTGGTGCCAACTCCCTCCAGCGACCTACCAAGGCCTCACTGCTTCCATGCCATCAACGTCATAAAGAGTTTGTCCTTGTATCCTCGTTCTTTACAATCAATCAATACTGATCTGCATTTAGGGCAGTCACCCAGGTGGCAGATTCCCTATCTGTTGTTTTCCTAGCCTTTTCTTCGCTCCTTCTTCCAACACTGACCTGTCATTGTGTTTATACTATTATGTGTTCCTTTTCATGATCCTCCTTTCTATACATGAATTGATTTGTCACTTTAAAATCTTACACTTATTAAAGTTAATCATAGCTATGATGATAAGCTTTTGGGCTTTTGCAAAGTCAAGTCTTACTCATGAATAGAGGAAATTTCTTCCGAAGATGCCAAACAAATTTTTCTGCAAAACATAAAAAATTTCACCATGTTTTCTTCACATTCTTAGAGAAGTCTTCCTCGTAAACAAACAAGATTTTCTTCTGAAGATGCTAATCAAAGTTCTCTGAAAAACATAAAGTATTTCACCTTGTTTTCTTGACATTCTTAAGCCGGGTCCACACTTGTATCAGATTGGTGTATCTGCATCAAGAACTGATACGCGATCATGATATAGTCGTCTTTTGGCAATGCTGCCCAACCTGTATCATGTATCTGTATCGTCTATGCGTATTTACGAGTTTCCACCCATCGGTCTTGTACCTTCAGTTGAGTATTGCCTACAATATAGTGACAATGGCTACAGTTGGCTGCTGTCAGCTCTTCTATGAGCCACGAGCAGATACTCCACTTTCTTTTGGCACGATTTGATCGGGCTCCCAACGTCATTCACAATTTCCTTCTTTTTCAACTGATTACCATGGTGCGAATTCTTTGGGCCCTACTAAACGGACAGTGAATAGGGAAGGGGCGAAGGAAAGAGTGACGAGGGCTCTGAGCATACACAGCACACGAGACGATGATACGGAGTGCTGATCAGGGAAATGCTCCATCCACACTGTTCGCATCTGTATCACATGATGTGACGGCAAAAGACCGACTCTCGGTGGAAACATCCCCGATCTGATCGTTGTATCATATTCGATACACGATCTTGATACAGATACGCTATTATTATTATTATTATTATTATTATTATTATTATTATTGGATGATGATGATTCCGTCTTGGTAGTGACAAGATCAGTAAGTCTGTTGTGCATGAAATGATCGAAGATTTCGTTGGTAATCACCCGTATATTGACATGGAAAGTGAGTATAAGTAATATTTAATATCCGTGCTTTCAACATTTAATAGGATGAACTACGGTAGTGGGTGAAAAGTTCAAGACATTGACATTGTGTGTTAGTGAAAATGCGTTTTTAGGTTACCTAGTTCTAGTTTCGTCATAGAAAATGAAATGATCGAAGATTTCGTTGGTAATCATCCGGATATTGACATGGAAAGTGAGTGTAAGTAATATTTAATATCCGTGCTTTCAATATTTAATAGGATAAACTACGGTAGTGGGTGAAAAGTTCAAGACATTGACATTGTGTGTTAGTGAAAATGCGTTTAAAGGTTCCCTAGCTTCGTCATAGAAAATAACAGAGAATAGATATATCTCTGCGACCTGAGTCACGGCCAGCTGGACTCCCTACTCACGGCACGATGTCGGGAACTGGAATCCAGTGCGACTCTGTGGATTTGAATCCAGCATCTATGGAACATGGCCACAATATCATGGACGTGGAGCGCACGCATGATACATGCAATAGAAGTATTGAGCAGAATGCAAAAATGAATCTGAGGCTTGATATCACTCAACAAATTATGGAGGATATGCTAAAAGAGGAAGAACAACTGGAAATCGCCAGGGGCCTGTTGAAAAGTATTCTTGCAATTCAGCAGAAAAATATGAAGATTGAAATTCAGCAAGGTTTAAGGAAATTGGAGGGAGCCCTAGATGCGGGATCTACGCACAGAAAAGCCTGGAAAGCAACTAGAGCATTAATGCAAAAGGATTTGCCCGATCAAGAGAAAGTAGAACAGAGCACCGCAAACAGAAATGTAGAACAGGATAACTGGGAAATAGCGTTATCCAAGAAGAAGAAGAAGAAGAAGAAGAAGAAGAAGAGGGAACAGAGGCAGAAGAAGGCAGATGAAGGTACTCAACCTGAACCAGTACCGGTATCTGAAACTGTTAAAAAGAACGAGCAACGGAAACGTTCAACTATAAGAAGCCGCCCAGAAGCCGTACTTATTAAACCGATGAATGGCAAGACCTTTGCAGATGTTGTGAAGGATATCTGCAGCAAGGTGAACCCAGAAGACAGTGGCGCCAGTGTTAGATCGATCAGGAAAACTATGTCTGGAGCAGTTCTTCTTGAATTTAATAAGGCCACGGAAAAGGAGAATAGAGACAATTTTCATAAATCACTTAAAGGCGCTCTTGGACATGATGGCGAAGTAAAGGTTTTGACGCCTAGAACTACATTGGAAATTCGGGATATGGACAGAGCCACCACTATTTCCGATGTAGAGGAGGCTGTAAGACGAGAATTAGAAAATCTTAATCAAGAATTGAAGGTCTCAATCACAAATCCGAACAGCAGGGGACAAAAACTCGCCATCGTGGAGATAGAAGATAGCGAGGCACGAAAGCTGTTAGACATAGGTAAAATTAAACTAGGCTGGCTATACTGCAGCGTAAGACGGTGGGCCGTAGTTCCTCGGTGCTTTAGATGTCTGTCATATGGGCATCAAGCACGAAACTGTCAAGGATTGGACAGAAGTAAACTCTGCTTTAAGTGCGGAGAAGCTGGTCACAAGGCAGTAGGATGCAAAATGAATCCATGATGCATAATTTGCACAGATATGGGCGTTGAAGAGTCAAAACGACATCATGCTCTTGGCTCAGGCAAGTGTATTGTGTTTCGTGAAGCGCTAGAAAAGGCCAAAAAGCAGTGGTGAATGGTACAGATCCTTCAAGCCAATATACACAGGAGTCTAACTGCCAATGATCTATTGACGCAGATGATCTCTGAGATAGGAGCAGACATCTTGATTCTCAGCGAACAATATCAAGACAGAGAACAACCAGGCTGGTTTTCAGACAATCTAGGGACAGCTGCGATATGGGTACCAGACCTTGGAAAATACTCAGTTACAAATCAAGGATACGGAGATGGGTTCGTCTGGGTCCAAGTTGAGAAGGTAATTTTTGTCAGCTGTTATTTTACCCCGAACGAGGCTACTTCTGACTTTCAGACAAAACTAGATGGGCTTGAAGATACTCTGCAAGGGATGAACACTAACCTAGTTGTTGCTGGTGATTTTAATGCTCAAGCAGTTGAATGGAACATGCCTCAAACAGATTCTAGAGGGCGGCGTATAATGGAGATGGTCGCGAGATTGGGATTAATGGTTATCAACGTTGATAATGTGACAACCTTTCGGCGACCAGGGTGTCAGGGAACCATACCAGATGTAACCTTTGCTTCTGAAGACATTGCGTCTAGGATAACTGAATGGCGAGTAATTGAAGAATATACTGGAAGCGATCATCAGTATATCACTTTTCGTGTACTTCAAGAGACTCCGAATCTAAGGATTACCACGCCCAAGTCAGAAAGATGGAACATAGCCACTATGGATAGAGAAAAATTTCATGAAGTAATACAGAATGGAATGAATTGTATGACGGATACATGTCACGGAGGCAAAAGAAGCATTATTGCTAATAAATGCGTGGAACACACCATGAGACTCCTTCAGCAAGCATGCGACGCATCAATGACCAGAATCGAACAACGGAGAGGCAAGCGTCCAGCATATTGGTGGAATGAAGAAATTGCTGAGTTGAGGAAACAATGCCTGCGACTCAGACGAAGGACACAAAGAGCACGACATAACGACGCAGCTCTCTCAGTAGAGTATAAGACTATGAAGAAAAGACTGTGAAATACAATTAAAAACAGTAAAGCCGACAAGTGGTGGGAAATGTCTAAGGAAGTGGATGAAAATCCATGGGGATTAGGGTATAAAATTGTCATGAAGAAATTCGGGATGCTACCAAGCCCTATCATTGATCCACGCACCATGGAAGAAATAGTACACATACTATTCCCTGATCATGCAGAGAGGATTGATGATGAGGCCGAGAAAGAACTAGACAATGTACCACCTTTTACAATTGAAGAATTGATAACAGCAATTAATTCCCTTAGAAATAAGAAAGCCCCTGGTCCAGATGGTATTCCAGCAGAAGTACTAAAGGTGGCAGTCGAATTATGTCCTCAACTGTTGTTGAGAATGTATAATCATTGTTTGAAAGCGGGAATTTCGTTGGAAGATAGCTAGATTGGTTCTGATCAGTAAAAGGAAAACTGGGGGTTACAGACCTCTATGTATGCTGGACACTGCCGGGAAAGGTTTAGAGAAGCTCCTACAACCGAGAATACTAGCAGCAGTCCGATTAGCTGGCGACCTATCCGACCAACAACATGGATTTCGCAGAGGTCACTGAACTCTAGATGCTGTGAAGGAAGTGGTGAAGACAGCAGAACGAGCTCAAACGGGTAATCATTATTCTAGGAAACTGACGCTTCTTGTGACTCTAGATGTTAAAAATGGCTTCAACTCGGCAAGATGGAGTGATATTTTGGAAGCTCTAGAAGACACTTTCAAGCTACCAGAATATCTCATGTATATACTACGAGACTATTTGAAAGACCGTACATTGTTATACGACACGGAAGACGGTCAGAGAAGAAAACGGCTCACAGCTGGTGCAGCGCAAGGCTCAATTCTCGGACCACACCTTTGGAACATCATGTATGATGATTTGTTACGGCTGGAGATGCCAGAAGATGTAAAACTTGTGGGTTATGCTGATGATGTGGCTGCTGTGATAGTAACCCGTAACCTAGAGCTGGCTCAATTTAAATTGAATCAGGTGATGCGACGTGTCAAAGAATGGATGATAAATCACAAGTTAGAACTCGCAGATCACAAAACGGAAATTGTCCTCCTGACAAGGAAAAGGATTAATACTGTTGTACCGATGCAGATCGGACAGATAGCCATCGAAACAACTAGGAGCACAAAATATCTTGGTGTAACGCTTGATACTAAGCTTACATATTGGGACCACATCCAACGGGTAACAGATAAGGCAGCGAAAACCATGACTGCACTGAGCAGACTCATGGGAAATATCAAGGGACCGATATCTAGTAAAAGGCGGCTTCTCATGTCGATTGTTCAATCTATACTGCTATACGGTTCGGAAATTTGGGCTGAATCGTTAAAAATTGTGAAATATCGGAGAAGAATTGCGGCTGTACAACGGAGAGCAGCTTTACGAATTGCTTGCTCATATCGCACAGTATCAGAACCCGCGATTCTAGTAGTAGCAGCAGTAGCTCCCATTGACTCGTTGGCCTTCGAAAGACAAGAAATTTGGCTCACACAAGAAGAGCTAGGAAGGAAAAGGGCAAAGGCTTTGGCTCATAGTCGCAGAATGGAACGATGGCAAACAAGATGGGAAGATGATTCTAGAAGGAAATGGACGAAAAGACTGATACCTTCTCTGGGCGTATGGGTTGCCCGAAATCATGGTGAAGTGAACTACTATCTCACACAGTTCTTGACAGGTCATGGATACTTCCGAAAATTTCTTCATAGGCTAGGGCTAGCAACTAGTCCGGTGTGCATATACTGCCGTGATATCGATGACGTATCACATACTTTCTTTGTGTGTGTTTATTGGCTGCCACAAAGAAGATGCTCAGAAGTTATGCACGGAGAATTGACGCCAGAAGGGATCGTGTCAGTAATGCTACGAAGTCGAGAATCTTGGGACCAGGTGGCAGTCTACGTAGAAAATATTCTGCGTCAGAAGAAGAAGGACCTGGACGATTACGACAGATAGTAAAGCAGAAGAAGGAAGATGAAGCACAAGATGCATTAAGCACGACATCCGCCCTGAAGTAATGCGAGAGCGGTTTCCGGGGCGGAGATAAACGTCGTGGGAAAAGGGAGTGTGGTTTTTAGTGGGTAAGAATCTCCACACACTTGTTGAGTGCGGACCCTCACAAGCGTCTTATGAAAGATTTTCCACACTCCCTCACAAAAAAAAAAAAAAAAATTATTATTATTATTATTATTATTATTATTATTATTATTATTATTATTATTATTATTATTATTATTATTATTATTATTATTATTATTATTATTATATGGTAATGTACACAAAACAATACAAAGATTAAATATACATGAACAGTAAGCACAAACTATTATATACATAATTACAAGATATACACATTTTAACATTGAAAACAATCATGCAAGCAAAAGGGTTCAAAGAGTTAGATCTAAATTCTCTAGCCATTGTATGGCCTCAGCAGAAGCCACCACAAAGTCCTGGCTGGATCCAGCGAATGCCTTTCCAATGCATTCAGTGACAATATGGTCGATAGTCTGCTTAACTGCACCACAGCCACAGGCTGGAGAAGATCTCATACCCCATTTTAACATCATTGAACCACATCTCCCGTGGTTAGTACGGACTCTGGTGAGGGCTACCCATGTCTTGCGGGGCAAATCAAAGCCAGCTGGAAGATTCTTATAATTGAACAATGTCTGCCATTGAGTTGGAGCTACGCTGTTCCACTCTTGTTGCTGATCTGATACAAGTGTGAATTCAGCTTTAGAGAAGTCTCCCTCATGAACAGACAAGATTTTTCTGAAGATGTGGAGCAATATTCTCCATGAAATGTACAGAATTTTACTTTGTTTTCTTGATATAGCAAAAGCCAGAAAGCTTATTATCATGTCTACAATTATAGGCCTTGAAAGCATCAATCTAAAAGTTAATCAGTTTTATTATTTGAGTTTCGTTACCTACAGAATTCCTCAATTATAATAGTTGGAGGTGAACCTGCCTTCTTGATTGTATGAGCTTGTAGAGGGTCGGGTTGGTGAAGGTCGGGTCGTCCAGCTCGTTGTGTCCCCACTGTCGGTAGCAGTTCAGGTCAACAAAGACGTCCTTGCGGAATTTTCTCTGGTACTCAACAGCAAGGCGGGCAGCTTTCACCACCATCTGGAACCAATGCAGTCTGTCATAAACGTCTGTAACATGCTTAACCCACTCGACTCATCTGACGTGGCGTTCATGCGAGCAATGGCCGGGCATTAAACTCAAATTATGAGACATTCACGCGCCGTGCCGAGTTGTACGTACTAGCTTATATTTTGATCATCTCTGCAAGGTTTTCCCTTTAGCGAACTTCTGTTAATAGAACAAGAATGTTGCTTGTTTACAGCTCTCCTTCTAAGAACTTGCACCGTTATTTATTGCCTGATTGTAGCCTCTTAAAGCACAAACATTTCATCGGGTGTCAGTCATTCTCCTAGTCATGGCTCCGGGCATAGCATAAGCAAGTAACAGCAATGCTATTGCAGGTTTTCAATCTTGATGAAATAGGCTTACTTTAGAAACGTGTGTCTAGCAGGATTTAAGGCTGCCAAGGACTGATGCACCCTCCTTTTTTGGAGCAAATGCTGCAGGAGATCGCAAATTAAAAAGCCTTATGACCTACCACTCTCAAAATCCTAGGGCATTAAAGGGTTGTGACAAGAGCAGGCTGAGAGTAAATTGGAGATGGAATAAAAAAGGTTGGATGACTCCTGCTATTTTCAGTGACTATTTTTGTTAATGAACTGAATACAGAATTGAAGGCCTACAGTGAGAAAGAAAAAATTCCTTTCAAAATTCTTCTCCTCCTCGATAATGTTCCTAGCCATCCACTTTCCATTACTGCTTAAAATTTAAACACTGAAGTCCTATTTCTATCACCGAACACTACGTCTATCCTACAACCTGTGGACCAGGGAGTTATTTCTACATTCAAAACATACTATCTTGATGCAAGTGTGATATCAGGTATAACTTGAAAACAATATTCTCTCACCCATGGGTAACTGATGCAGATATCGAGCTTGAAATATTATTATTATTATTATTATTATTATTATTATTATTATTATTATTATTATTATTATTATTATTATTATTATTATTATTATTATTATTATTATTATTATTATTATTTTAAGATCATGATTATTATTAGTGTATGCATAGCTGTGAAGTGATACATCCATTTATTATTATTATTATTATTATTATTATTATTATTATTATTATTATTATTATTATTATTATTATTATTACGATCACATTGTGTGTGAGATTATGTCTTTAAGTATTAGTGTTATTATTATAGTGTTATTATTATTTACGTAGTCGAATGATCTTATTGTGTGAGGATGTTCATGACATTGATATCAGTTCCATTAATGTAAATACCTGTAAATTAATATTATATGGTAATTTATTCTTACCTGTATATATAAATTGTAATTCATAATTGTGAAACACACTGTAATTTCCAGAATGAATGAGAATATTCTGTACACTATTTCTATGTATTGGGCACTCTAGAATATTCAAGAAGGTAGTTTTTTTGTGCTGTGTTGGCAATTGTTTTTAATAATGGCGGCTTTATTGATAGTCTCGAAGTGAAGTGTCTTGTTGTGATACTGTGATTAAGGTTATGTGTGTGTTAGTTCGTGAATATATGTAAATAAAAGTACTGTACCAACTGACAGCATCTCGTGTACGTCTATGTGGCTACGTCAATCTGCATGAAACTTTTTCCAGTCTCATAGAAGAATGTGATTCAAATGACGAACTTACCATCAAGATTTTGTGGCGACAGTTTAATATTAAGATGGCGATTGATATTATTAGAGACACGTGGACTGACATTACTCTGAAATGGTGTATGGAAGAAATTGTGGCCCAATGCTGTGCCAGTGCCAGATGATGAAGTGATCAGTGACGTCATCAGTGGAACAAGATAAATTGCGGACATGGCAGGGCAGATTGGATTCACTGATGGCGATGAAGAGAATGTGTGTGCCCTCCTTAAACTCTCATTCTGAAGATCTGCGCAGTGAAGATTTGATCATTTTGAGTGAGAACAGTAACAATGAAAAAACAGAAGTCGAGGAAGTTCAGCCCCTTAGAAAGCTGACAACGAAGAAAATGGCCAAGACCTTCACAACAATCGATATTGCAATGGCAATTTTTGAAGAACATGATCCTGTATATGTAAGGAGTGCAATAGTGAAGAGAGAAGTTGAACATTGTCTTAAATGTTACAAGGAGCTGTATAATCAACTGTGACTTAAACTGCATACCAAACTCATGGTGAACAAAGCTGTTGTCATTTCCATGCTGCTGTATGGCTGTGAAACTTGGACACACTATCGCCGTGATATCAAAAAACTTGAGCGCTTCCACCAACAGGAAATGAGATTCATCTTGAATATTAAGTAGGAGGACTATGTGACCAACACGGCAGTTCTCGACAAAGTGCAGCAAAATAGCATTGAGGCAACAATCATCTCTCATCAACTGAGATGGGTAGGCCATATACACCGCATGGATGATACCAGGCTTCCTTGCAAAATTCTTTATGGTGAACTTTGCTCCGGCAGTAGACTTCATGGAGCCCCTCTTAAGCATTTTAAGGACCAGCTGAAACACATCGTGAAGACAATTGATATAGATATACAGACATGGGAAGAATGTGCTGAGGACCGCTCACCGTGGCGGAACACTACATCCACTGCTGTCAACTTGTTTGAAAGAGAATGCTGCAGACATCAAGAGGCCAAGCAACAAGCAAAAAAACTCTTGTCAATTACAACCCCACCCTCCTCCATCTATTCAGTGTGATTTGTGTGGACATATGTTTTATGCCAGGATTGGTCTGTTTAGTCATTGTAGACACATCCATAAACTGAGTTGAACTGGTCAATGTATGCAGGAAGGAGTTATATATACTCGGATCGAGTTACAGCCGATGACGACGATAATCAACTGACAAAGAAGACTACATAGTTGACAATTAAACACTTCTTTGTGAAATAATGATTGTTAAGTGCCTAGCGAGAACACTTCAGCTACAAAGATTTTTCGAAAGGAAATCCGCGATGGAAACTGAACCAACTACAGCATTATCACATTCTTCTGATGTAGATGATCCAGAGCCTATTTAGGGATTGTAGATGGACTTAATTTTGCCTTAAAATGTGTTTCAGAAACATGATAATGGTTTTTTTTTTTTTTTTTTTTTTTTTTTTTTTTTTTCTTATAAATACTAAGAATTTCTGCTATCTTAAACTTAATATGTGAGTAAAGAGACACTTAACCCTATATTTTACATACAAAATCACTCTCGATTTACGCAAGTTCAGTATGCATGGCAATTCCGCGGAATGTAACTATCGTGTCTACCTGTGCGTTCAAATTAGAAGCTGTGCTGAGAAAGGTTAATTAAGGCCACTGTCGCTATGTTTCCACTCAGCCCTTTCCTACCCCATTGTTGCCATAACATTATCTATGTCGGTGCGACATACAGCAAATCGTGTAAAGAAAAAAAAAGTACCTCAGGAAAGTCTCCGTTGACATGGATAACTGGAGCAGCAATCATCTTGGCCAGGTCCGAGCAGTACCTGGAAGAACGTCCTCTGTCGCCAGGAGTGGTGAAGCCGACCTGGTTGTTGACAATCAGGTGAACTGAGCCCCCAACTTCAAAGTGTGGGACCTTTGTCATCCCCAGCATCTCCTGATTAATGCCCTGAGCTGCAAAAGCAGCATCTCCGTGAACCTGTAAAGTCACATGGAATTGTATGAGATCACAATAATAATTGTCAATGTCATTTTAGAGTTTGAAATAATTTCAGTGGCTCCTAAAACACAATACTTTTAGTTGTATTTTCAGGAACACAAGCAAAAGCACTTCTGCTACAACTTACCCTCAACAAGGCAACATGTAACTTGTCATGTAAAAAAGAAAAGTGTCCTTGCCCAAGGTGGTGCAGCTCTTATTAGGCACAAACCCCCAATGGAGTTGAGTTGTAAGCACCAATCTCCTGCCAATCTTAAATCTTTGGCAGTGCCGGAAACTGAATCTGGCCCTCAAGCTATAGAGGCAGACAACTGATCATGTGAAATGCAGTGAGTGTGGAATCTATCCTTGTAATTTTCTATGTTTGTCCTGACAAATTATTTATTGTCTGCCTCTGTGGTGTAGTGGTTAGTGTGATTAACTGCCATCCCTGGAGGCCCGGGTTCAATTCCTGGTGGTGCTAGGACTGGAACGAGGTCTATTCAGCCTCAGGAGGTCAACTGAGTAGACAGGGGTTCAATTCCCACCTCAGCCATCTTTGAAGTGGTTTCCTGTAGTTTCTCACTTCTTCTCCAGGCAAATGCCGAGATGTACCTAACGTAAGACCTCGGCCGTTTCCTTCCCTACCCCTCCAATCTTCTCACCCCTCCACAAGGCCCCTGTTCAGCATAGTAGGTGAGACCCCCCTGGGTGAGGTACTGCTCCTCCTCTCCACTTGTATCCCTGACCAAATGTCTCACATTCAAGGACACTGCCCTTCAGGTGTTAAAGGTGGAATCCCTTGCTGAGTCTGAGAGAAAAACCAACCCTGGATGGTAAACGGATTAAGGAGGAAAGAAAGAAAGAAAGAAAGAAAGAAAGAAAGAAAGAAAGAAAGAAAGAAAAGGTTTACTTATTGTCATCATGAAGCAGACTGTGACTGGAAACTGTACGCTACACAAGAACAGATCACTTGTGGTGTGGTAAGGAAAGTTTTCTGCTTAATTGTACAACTTAACCTTTTCACTGTTAGTATGTTGAGCAATTATCAGAACCCTCCAAAAAAATGAGGAAAAAAAGAAGAAATGTCATCTGAACTGGCAAAAGAATTCCAGAATATCCTTCAGGTTTATCTTTGAATAAAAATTAAGGACAGAGAAGATCAAGGTTGTCCATTACAGTCAAAAATACACTTTCGTACAAAAAGTTCAAGTGGTATGGTCCGAGTTCCAAGCTGTCAGTGGAGAGATGGCGTGGAATGACACTAATAGAAGTTTGAATGGTATTTTTAAAAGCATGAAAGATCACAATATGAATATAAAGTTGGAAATCAAGAGGACAAATAGGGCCAAATATTTATTTATGGGAAGAGAATTAATTGATTGGATTGGATTTGGATTGGATTGGATTTATCTATTTATTTATTTATTTATTTATTTATTTATTTATTTATTATGGTTCATGTTTGTGGGTTACTGTAGTCACGTCCTAGTTCGTGAACCATGGGTAATGGCTGAGTGCTCTAGTAAGTGGTCCTGAGAGTAGGGATACCAGTTGCTATGGAATGGGAGTGGGCATCTCGGACATATTCTGAGTCGTGGCCCTCCTTGTGCTCAGGCGGCTAGGACTATACAATTCACCGGTGGTCCATAACCCGTTAGAGGAGAGATCCTCACTTGGACTATGTGCAAGTAGGGCAGCATCCTGCTTCATGAATTTACCGAGCTCAGAACACTTTAAGCAAGCCTCGGACCTATGGGAGTAACGGAGTCCCACTCCCATTTGACAGGCGAGGGACACTCCTTGGAAACAACTTGGCAAACGAAATGGAGTTCGATGGGGAGCTATCAATATTAATGGGGCTTATGGAAGAAAGAAGGTAGAACTGGCTGAGTCAGCAAAGAGGATGCATCTGGATGTGCTAGGAGTAAGTGATATTCGGGTAAGGGGAGATAATGAGAGAGAGATAGGAGATTATAAAGTGTACTTGACTGATGTTAGAAAGGGAAGGGCAGAGTCTGGGGTAGGGCTCTTTATCAGGAATACCATTGCATGCAACATAGTTTCTGTTAGGCACGTAAATGAGCGAATAATGTGGGTAGATTTGTCAGTGGGAGGAATTAGGACAAGAATTGTGTCCGTGTATTCACCATGTGAGAGTGCAGATGAGGATGAAGTTGACAAGTTTTACGAAGCATTGAGTGACATTGTGGTCGGGGTCAACAGCAAGGATAGAATAGTGCTAATGGGCGATTTCAATGCGAGAGTTGGGAATAGAACTGAAGGATAAGAAAGGGTGATTGGTAAATGTGGGGAAGATATGGAAGCTAATGGGAATGGGAAGCGTTTGCTGGACTTCTGTGCTAGTATGGGTTTTGCTGTTACGAATACATTCTTAAAGCATAAGGCTATTCACCGCTACACATGGGAGGCTAGGGGTACCAGATCCATAACAGACTATATCTTAACAGACTTTGAATTCAGGAAATCTTTTAGGAATGTACGAGTTTTTCGCGGATTTTTCGATGATACAGACCACTATCTGATCTGTCGTGAATTAAGTATCTCTAGGCCTAGGGTAGAGAAAGTGAAATCTGTCTGCAAACGAATAAGGGTACAAAGTCTCCAGGACGAGGAAATTAGACAGAAGTACATGGATATGATTAGTGAGAAGTTTCAAACAGTAGACAGTAAGCAGGTTCAGGAAATAGAAAGTGAATGGGTGGCATACAGGGATGCTGTAATAGAAACAGCAAGGGAATGCCTAGGAACAACTGTGTGTAAAGATGGGAAAAGGTGAACATCTTGGTGGAATGATGAAGTGAGAGCAGCCTATAAACGTAAAAAGAAGGCTTATAAGAAATGGCTCCAAACAAGGGCTGAGGCAGATAGGGAGTTGTATGTAGATGAAAGAAACAGAGCGAAACAAATAGTTGTTGAATCCAAAAAGAAGTCATGGGAAGATTTTGGTAATAACCTGGAAAGGCTAGGTCAAGCAGCAGGGAAACCTTTCTGGACAGTAATAAAGAATCTTAGGAAGGGAGGGAAAAAGGAAATGAACAGTGTTTTGAGTAATTCAGGTGAACTCATAATAGATCCCAGGGAATCACTGGAGAGGTGGAGGGAATATTTTGAACATCTTCTCAATGTAAAAGGAAATCATCATGGTGGTGTGGCGAACAGCCAAGCTCATGGGGAGGAGGAAAAGGATGTTGGTGAAATTATGCTTGAGGAAGTGGAAAGGATAGTAAATAAACTCCATTGTCATAAGGCAGCAGGAATAGATGAAATTAGACCTGAAATGGTGAAGTATAATGGGAAGGCAGGGATGAAATGGCTTCATAGAGTAGTAAAATTAGCGTGGAGTGTTGGTAAGGTACCTTCAGATTGGACAAAAGCAATAATTGCACCTATCTATAAGCAAGGAAACAGGAAGGATTGCAACAACTATTGAGGTATCTCATTGATTAGTATACCAGGCAAAGTATTCACTGGCATCCTGGAAGGGAGGGTGCAATCAGTCGTTGAGAGAAAGTTGGATGAAAACCAGTGTGGTTTCAGACCACAGAGAGGCTGTCAGGATCAGATTTTCAGTATGCGCCAGGTAATTGAAAAATGCTACAAGAAGAATAGGCAGTTGTGTTTATGTTTCATAGATCTAGAGAAAGCATATGACAGGGTACCAAGGGAAAAGATGTTCGCCATACTGGGGGACTATGGAATTAAAGGTAGATTATTAAAATCAATCAAAGGCATTTATGTTGACAATTGGGCTTCAGTGATAATTGATGGCAGAATGAGTTCTTGGTTCAGGGTACTTACAGGGGTTAGACAAGGCTGTAATCTTTCACCTTTGCTGTTTGTAGTTTACATGGATCATCTACTGAAAGGTATAAAATGGCAGGGAGGGATTCAATTAGGTGGAAATGTAGTAAGCAGTTTGGCCTATGCTGACGACTTGGTCTTAATGGCAGACTGTGTCAAAAGAATGCAGTCTAATATCTTGGAACTTGAAAATAGGTGCAATGAGTATGGTATGAAAATTAGCCTCTCGAAGACTAAATTGATGTCAGTAGGTAAGAAATTCAACAGAATTGAATGTCAGATTGGTGATACAAAGCTAGAACAGGTCGATAATTTCAACTATTTAGGTTGTGTGTTCTCCCAGGATGGTAATATAGTAAGTGAGATTGAATCAAGGTGTAGTAAAGCTAATGCAGTGAGCTCGCAGTTGCGATCAGCAGTATTCTGTAAGAAGGAAGTCAGTTCCCAGACGAAACTATCTTTACATCGGTCTGTTTTCAGACCAACTTTGCTTTACGGGAGCGAAAGCTGGGTGGACTCAGGATATCTTATTCATAAGTTAGAAGTAACAGACATAAAAGTAGCGAGAATGATTGCTGGTACAAACAGGTGGGAACAATGGCAGGAGGGTACATGGAATGAGGAGATAAAGGCTAATTTAGGAATGAACTCGACGGATGAAGCTGTACGCATAAACCGGCTTCGGTGGTGGGATCATGTGAGGCGAATGGAGGAGGATAAGTTATCTAGGAGAATAATGGACTCTGTTATGGAGGGTAAGATAAGTAGAGGGAGACCAAGACGACGATGGTTAGACTCGGTTTCTAACGATTTAAAGATAGGAGGTATAGAACTAAATGAGGCCACAACACAAGTTGCAAATCGAGGATTGTGGCGACGTTTAGTAAATTCTCAGAGGCTTGCAGACTGAACGCTGAAAGGCATAACAGTCTATAATGATAATTTATTTATTTATTTATTTATTTATTTATTTATTTATTTATTTATTTATTTATTTATTTATTTATTTATTTATTTATTTATTTATTTATTTATTTAATTCATTATTTATTTATTAGGAACAGTACAGTGATTGGAGTTATTTACCAAGGTAGATGTTCAATAAATGTCCAAATTCATTTCAATTATTTAAGAAAAGACTAGGTAAACAACAGACAGGGAATGTGCCACCTTGACGACTGCTCTAAATGCAGATCAGTGGTGATTGATTGAATAATAATAATAATAATAATAATAATAATAATAATAATAATAATAATAATAATAATAATAATAATAATAATAATAATAACATGGCCTTGGCTACCGTGTGTGGACATTTTAAATTTGATGCCATCTGGCTCCATGTTCATCAATTCCGATGTTCCCTTTTACTCTTGACCTACTAGATGATAGAGTAAACTGGATCTCTCTTGGGTGTTAGTTTTAACTAATTATGTCAGGTAAACACCAAATGTGTCACCAGCGATCCTTACATGCCAACATTGTATGATATGACAAACATCTGACTACATCAGATGGTAGGTTAGTTGGTATCCTTGAAAATGGTTTATCGTGGTTTTCAATTTTCACACCTGGAAAGTGCTGAGTTGTACCTTTATCAAAAACACAAACTCCTATCCCTTTCCTAGTAACAAAAATCTGTGTCTGTTAGTTTGATGGTGAACAGCTGAAAAATGAAATTAATTCTTTTAAATTTTACCTGAAGATTGACAACTTTGTCACTCCATCGTCCAGTGTCTGAATAGGCCCCATCTCCCAGGGACTGCTGCCTTGCTCTCGTCTTGCCCATGGAGACAGGGTTCACTGCCTGCAGACAGACAAGATCTTGACCAGTTCAGTGTTATTAAATATCGATAATTCTAGACAACAATACCTTCTGAATCTTACCTCTAGATGTGAAGGATTGTACAACACTGTGACGTGAAGTATCTTCTTGTTGATATTCAGGTCGACAGAACTAACTGACAAACAAAGAAACAAACAATTATATTAAGGGAGACTCCACCCTAAAACTTCAATTTTTTGACAAAAATTTCAATGGCTACTTCAGATCTTTGGAGTTTTTACTTTTACATCCCAAAACAATTTAGCTGTATTCGAATTACAAATATGTCTAAAAAATATCTGAAATAAGGAAGAAGTACTTAAGTACTTTAATCTTCCAAATAGGAGGTCAATATTTACCACGATACACAGTACACTTCCACGTTAAAAACCCCCTTCACATTGTTCACAAGACCCACCTTAAACGTACTGTACCAGGAAGGCATAGGCCCTGACACATATGAGTTATAAAATCTTTATTTATGAGTGAACAGCTAAGTTGTTATGTACGAACAGCTGTGCAAGAGAATGTTCTCATCCCTACTGCACTGCGTGAGGAAGACAGCACGAGAAGGGCAAGGTCGAGTGACATCAGCACTGCTTGTAGCTCACCTCCCCGCAGAAACGTCTCGAAACTATTTTTTAAGCTTCTCAATGACTGAACCAATAAATATGAGACTAACACCAAATTGTAGCCCACATTTTAAAAGTACAACCCTGCAAATTTGAGATTAATCCATCCAGTGGTTTCAAAGATATAACGAGTTGAAGTTTGGGAAGTATTATCAACCCTCTATCGCCCGGCTCAGAGTGCTGCTCCCAGCCGGATATAAATAGGTCGACGAACCGAGGGTATAGTCAGTATATCTTAAACTCTACGATCATGACAAGACATCAGTATGCTCCGTCGTGCTTCGCGAGAGACATAAAAGTTACACTCTAGAATTTTGAATTGTGCGAAGAAGTCGCAAGTAAAGTTTCAGCCGCGTCATGGCGTGTGAAATGTTATAAAATTTTCTCCGATTAAACCATCATTGTATAAGATTTACAAGTGTCTTAACTAAGTGAATTTATGATAGAGACTGTGCACTGAAGTATAATTGGGAATTCAAGTGTTTAATTTACTAGTTGACGGTATTGTGGACTTTGTCAATCTCTCATAATTTTGAACTTTGTCATTGACAGTGACAGCATACTAGGATATTGTGTGTGATAAACTGAACTTCCAATTTATAACAATTTAATTAATTCTGAGACGTATTTCTCGTATGATAGTACGATTATGAACTGTGTGAAATACTATTCCACTAAATATTCAACTAATAACAGGACTAAAAGTGACTATTTTTTGCGTATTTTCTCTAACGTTTGATTATTACCCAGAGAAAGTAACTGAATGTTAAGGACTTTTTATGGCAATATTAGGTCATACAAACTCGTATCATGCAAATTCAGTCAAAAAAACTTCATCCATGAACATTATTATTCCAGAGACTGTTATAGGAGTGATATTAATGGCATTTTCTCGAGTGTTTCATGGACTGTGATGATTACTTTGCAATTGAACCTAAGACATAATCAGTGACTGTTATGTACAGTGACAGTGTTCAATTCTTATTCTATAAACTGTGAGTGAAAGACTGTGTTTTCCATTTTGAAACTGACTGTAGGTCACTACTGCATTAACTTGACTTATAGATCATACTGTAGCATAGACTGTGATATTCTGAGTCATGTATTTAACATCGTAAAACAGAAGTGAGAATACGAACAGTGCATTAAGACTTGTGTCAGTGTAAAATACCAATCTTAATAATAATTACGAGTTCTACAGCCCATTATATTGTGCCAATTGAACTTTCCGCGTTTCAACATGTTCTTTAAAAAGAACATCGGAAATCTTGGCGAAGTGTCGTGATATTACACTGCGTAGAATGTCATTTCCAGCGTGGGATTAAACGTGGTTTCTTCAATCGTCATCTCAAGCAAGGGATTGATCGTGATTTCGACGAGGGATAATAACGTGGTGTCTTCATTGAATGGATGCGTCACGCTGCTGGTGCTGAGTTAGAGTCTTGGCTGCACGCTGCAGAATGTTCCAGTCACCAAGCCGCAGGACAGTACTTCATCAATCCTTATAAACAGATTGCAGGTGATATAAGTGTTTTTCATGTATTTTTTGAATGAGTAATTCCACTTAGACACTATCTGACTTTTAACAAAGCACTCAATCACTTATAGTGCTACATTTGTCAAGAGAAAAGTGCTTCGTGTGAATTTTAATCCTACCATTCCTAATAATTCAAGAAGACTTCATGTCTTATTTTTGAACTGTAGATTTCTCTTTAAAATCTTTTATAAATTAAAGTCATTTCACTTAGATGAACTACAGAGGGTTTGCCATAAAGCAAGTGCACTATTTTATTTTATTATAAAATCAATTTAGATGAACTGTAGGAGTATACAGCCGGCCCCGTGGTGTAGGGGTAGCGTGCCTGCCTCTTACCCAGAGGCCCCGGGTTCGAATCCCGGCCAGGCCAGGGATTTTTACCTGGACCTGAGGGTTGGTTCGAGGTCCATTCAGCTTACGTGATTAGAATTGAGGAGCTATCTGACGGTGAGATACCGGCCCCGGTCTAGAAAGCCAAGAATATCGGCCGAGAGGATCCGTCGTGCTGACCACACGCCACCTCGTAATCTGCAGGCCTTCGGGCTGAGCAGCGGTTGCTTGGTAGACCAAGGCCCTTCAAGGGCTGTAGTGCCATGGGGTTTGGTTTGGTTTTGGCAGGAGTATACAGCAAGTGAGTGAATACTTTTATTTGAACTATCAGATCGTTAATGGAAGTGTGTGTTAATATTATGTTTAAAATCTTAGAAAAATTGTAGGTTTGCATCACAGTGATGGACTTGGTTTTTACGCAACCTAGAAATTTGATTAAATGAAGTACTATGTGCAAAGTGTTATTTTGAAATTTAAAGCTATATAAGAGATCTTAGATGAACTGTAGGGTGTTTATGATCTCAGAAAATTGGTATTCCTTTTGGACATTTTTAACATCAAGTGGATGTCTCAGAATATAACAGCGCCAATATTTCATTTGTGCATTTTGAAAAGGTTGACTGAAAATTTAATTTTGACAATTCAACTGCAGGGTGATTTACATGAAAATTTCAATAAATATTGTCAAAATATTTTACCATTTATTATTCACCCTGCAAAAATATCCTTCTCTGTACCTCCTCCAATAAGTAACCGCACACTACCTGTGATCCTTCCCATGCTCTGGCCCCATAATCATTTCCTGGTACAGTACTAATCCCCTAACAAGATTTCTTTTTCCCCCCCCATTTTCCTCCCCTCCAGACCTACCACATTTTATATCTCCTTCTCACAAGACTAACGTCTTTTACCACTGACTGATTTCATATTCATCAGAATTAAAATTTTATCAGGTATAAATTACTAGTGACTCAAATAAGTTCTCGACGCTCTGGTTGACGCATATCACGTGTGAGTGTTTTAAATGACTCTTTACTTTGGAAGCCTATCGGATCCTTCTATTGAACGGATGCACAAAGACTATATATTGAAGAACCTTCTTTTATTCTTTGAATAATGAGAGACTTCATGTTTACTTCAATGTATTACTGCACCAGATTTAATTATTAAGCCGTTACTCTTCTGTTATGACACATGGTGTGAATAGTCATTTACAGATTATGTCTTTGCTTATATATTTGTGATTCATTTTATGGCTGATGATGACATTATATATGTCAAAACTGGTCCCAAAGTTGAATAAAAGGTATTTGTAATATAAACACGTACCTAATTAGTATTGAAAAGGTTGAACCTAATAGATATCTTATTATTGCTGGTTCACTTGTCGAGGGACTGTGTCACTGATTTTCTTTTCTATTCTGTTAGTAATTGCGTAGCACACCGTAAAAATGATGTAGCAGCATTAAGAGAAATAATTTAATTCCTGCATTGATTGTGGGTCAATAAAGGCAATAGAACACGGTTGTTACAGTGAAAATAAAGGTTAATCAGTATAACAAGGGACGTTACACATGAAAGCAAGTTACTCCTTACAGGTTTTTGCAACATTGATGCTCTTGGGAAAAATGTTGAAAGCACACAGTGGTTCTACACCAACCTCACCTAACGAAGCAAGGATAAGGGCTTAATATCACATGTTCCATGCTTTTTTTCCAGCGCAAAAATAACTTTGCCTAATTTGATTACCATTATCCATTGTCCCATACGACTATAAGTGTATGTCAGCATGCCCTCAAATCAGCTGTTGGACAGTGCAAGTTGCGGGTTGGGTATGGAGTAGCAGCCTGCATAGCCAAGTGCACTAATTCAAACATACAAACTTTCTGTAGGTTGCAGAAGTTAATTTCCGAAAGGAGTATTCTGGCCAATGTTTTATTGTTGGCTCATTTAATGTGTGTGCATAATTTACGTAAGATTGGCGATTCCCTGGTACGTGTTCTTCCTTTGTAAGTAATGGAAAGGAACAAGCAAGTGATTCAAGACATAAAAAAATGGTATAAAATTCCCATTTGGCAAAATCAAATTAACATAAATATGTCTCTCCATCATGGCCATCCATCACTACTTCACATCACTGTTGGTAGGTAATATCATGTCACACATTTCAGCCGTAAGAAGTGTGTATATACCGGGCGAGTTGGCCGTGCGCGTTGAGGCGCGCGGCTGTGAGCTTGCATCCGGGAGATAGTAGGTTCGAATCCCACTATCGGCAGCCCTGAAGATGGTTTTCCGTGGTTTCCCATTTTCACACCAGGCAAATGCTGGGGCTGTACCTTAATTAAGGCCACGGCCACTTCCTTCCAACTCCTAGGCCTTTCCTATCCCATCGTCGCCATAAGACCTATCTGTGTCGGAGCGACGTAAAGCCCCTAGCAAAAAAAAAAAAGAAGTGTGTATTGTAAGGTGTATGCTTGTACGTGAACTGCTTCATTTCTTTTGTCCCTCTACTTGTCGAGTGTTATTTTCACGATATTAACATAAGGCTCTTTAGTTTTTAGATATGTAAATTATTTTATATTTTAGGCGATTAGATGAGATAAAATTAGAACATAATTTTTATATATAAGTACGGCCATGTTAATTGTAGTTTATATGAAGTTGCAACTGTAATCGGGACAGAAAGTCATGTAGTGTGAAATTAATTAATTTACGTCAAAATGAGCATGTCAAGTGCAGGTGCAAAAATGCTATTTTGCTTTACGTCGCTCCGACACAGATAGGTCTTATGGCGACGATGGGACAGGAAAGGCCTAGGAATGGGAAGGAAGCGGCCGTGGCCTTAATTAAGGTACAGCCCCAGCATTTGCCTGGTGTGAAAATGGGAAACCACGGAAAACCATCTTCAGGGCTGCCGACAGTGGGATTCGAACCCACTATCTCCCGGATGCGAGCTCATAGCTGCGCGCCCCTAACCGCACGGCCAACTCACCCGGTGGTGCAAAAATGAAGGACTCGCAGTCCTAATAAGTTAGTAACTTGGACTAAATTGATTCTTTGGCCGTACTGTTAAATGCCAAAGAGAAGGGGTCCTTTTTAACTTTACACCTGCTTCTGTTCAACACAATTCATTCTAAATAAAAGAACACCTGTGATGAGCGGCTCATATGACACACAAACCAAACAAAGAAGCTGTAAAGGAATTTGTCTTTGGTCAGCAGGAAACAAGAAATTTAAGGAGATTTGATTTACATCCACTTACTGTAATGACTGACGACATCTCCTGTAGCCTTGACACCATCAGGAAACTCTGGCAGACCCTTTAACTTCCTGAAGATCATGGCTGGAGGGAAGTGTAGGAGTCCTGTGAGAAAGTTGAGTCGTCCACGGTGAGGCATGCAAACAACCACCTGCTGTACGCCGTCTGTGGGATGGAAGATACCCATTAGCAAGCAGTTAAATAAAGCAGTGTCAGGATCTTCAAGTCAGTTTTATATCTGGTCAAAAATATGTGTATGCAATCTGAGAATTTAAGTCATTGGTGCCAGTGCATATACCATCCATTCTTGGCTGACACTTTCAGTGTCCCATACTCCTCGGCATTTTAAAATTGATTCCAAACTTCAGTTCTTCAAACAAATTTGCTGCAATTCCACTTACAGTTAGCCATTATGTAACTCAGTGTCAGTGCCAAAGAACTGTTCTACATTCAACTAATTGATTAACTCATTTTTTCTCAAGGTAGATAAGTTTCATGTACCATATAGATGATAGACAACTGTGGTATGGAGTTAGATCCACCTAATCAATACAAATTTGTTTACTAAATCACTGTATTATTTACACGGATATATACATAGATATGGGATTAGTTTTGACCCGAGTTGGGGTCACCATCAGCCTTGTAAGTTAACCTAGAAACCAAATCACTATAGTACATAATAAGATTTGTGCTTCCTTGAATGTACTATTAACATGATGTCTCCTTTTCCATGGTGATTTGTACAATTTAACTCCAATCTTACCTCATGTGAACTTAATTTATAATATAATTTATAATATAATTTATAAGATAAGTGATGTAACCTTACATTACTAAGTTTACATGTATTGAAAAGGTGGAACCATTACATAATTTTATTAATTTTAATTGTGATCTCAGTTTAATATGGACCATAATGAAATTTGTATCTTTCAAATTTAACCAATCGAGTATCTAACAGTTGGAGCGACTCATAAACAATGTGCCAGTTGTGATAATATGTAGTCAAAATTCAAATTACAATCTCTAGCAGTCAAATGTATTATATTTTCATATTTCACAACCAAATCATGGCTTATGATATGTTAAAGGGACCCACAAACAATGTTGCCTAGTTGTACTTCCTTTAAAACAATAATCACCACCACCACTGTAACAGTATTTAACTATATCTAACTCTCAAATAGCATCCTTAATTGTACATATTACCAATGTGTATTTCCACTCCATGTTTCATAGCCAAATATAACTGATAGTTCACCATTGTGTTTTGTATTACTATATTTCAGATATGCTAGAATGTTCAAAATTGGCCAACACTAAACATGAGGATGTCAATACAACATCTTATTCTGTACAATACCAATTTGATTTTTAGGTTAACTTATAAGGCTGATGATGACCCCAACTCAGGTTGAAACTAGTCCCACACATAAACAGGGTGTAACAAAAATGTACGGCACAAATTGCAGGGCACATTCCTCACATGTAGACGAATAAATTATGTTATATGAACATGGGTCCGGAAATGCTTTGTTTCCATGTTACACCTCATTGTCTCCAACTCATAAATCATGGGAAACACACAAGAACAGAATGTATCATCTCGTCTGTTCACGAGGAAGACTTCTACAATAATGAAGGTTTAAATTTAAGAATGCTTTACTGTTGGTCTATAGTAAGTGATAATCTCGTTCATCACTAGATGACTCACTGTGTGCTAGCCTTCTGAGCACCAATTAAGATGTTTCTTGTTCCGTCATGTGTGCATGCAAAATAAACAGCAAAGTCATAGACAAATCAGGGACGAATATTATTTTTACAAGTTGCTTTACGTCATACCGACACAGATAGGTCATATGGTGATGATGGGCTAGGCCTTAATTAAGGTCTTGTTACAACATTGTTACAACTTCCGTCTGAGGTGAAACCAATAATTCTGGCGCCAATTTTCTCTAGTTGTAAGACCATCTGGATTAAAATTTGTGATAAAATATCACCAGGTGTGGAATTTCAGCTTGCATACATAGCAACCCGTTGAACCCAATTATGCAGTAGGAACACAAATATGAACACTGATGCATGGTTTGAGAGTGTATTTTTCCTGTGTTGTTGGGTGTGTTCTCCTAAATTTACGAATCCATCAACTTTTAATGTGTTGGTATTGAACTGAACCTCTTCTCTTAGTTTTACTTTGACAAATATGAGAATTCCCATGCGATTGATTTCACTCTTTTCATCGCAGAAATAGTTCTCAATACCACTAATGGCATGGGTGTTCACCCCATAAGGGCACTTAAAATCTTTAACTAATTTTCGCAGGTAAGCCTTCGAAGGAAGAGGAAGCATGTCATGCCTTAAACAGTGTCTATAGCCCTTAGGTGATTTAATTTTAACCAAGAGACTATCTAAAAGGAATTCATTGTCATATCTTGTCCCTTTCTTATTTTACTCATTTGGAACAAATATTTCAGATTCCCTGTGGGAATCAACACCTTTATCATCTGATGGCCAGGCAGGCATCAATTTTTAAAAATGAGACAAAGTCTCTCATAGTGCATTGGCACTGCCAGTGGCTCCAAGTAGCCTACGCAGTGGCCTCCACGGTATGCACTAGCCATGTGTCTTGGTGGGTTGCCATTTACCAACTGATGAGCCCAACTTGGCACACTGGGGCGAAACGCTGGCAACCAGGAATGAGTTAGCTGGAAAATTTATATAATGTCCAATAACAGACCAACTATATTGGTATTATAAATTTACTCATTTGGAGCAAATATTTCAGGTTCCCTATGAGAATCAACATCTTTATCATCTAATGGCCAGGCAGCCATGAAAATGACACAAAGTCTCTCATAGTGCATTGGCACTGCTGGTGGCTCCAAATATCCTACGCAGAGACCTCCACGGTATGCACTAGCCATGCGTCTTGGTGGGTTGCCATTTACCAACTGATGATTGGCACACTGGGGCAAAATGCTGGCAACCAGGAATGAGTTAGCTGGAAAATCTATAATGTCCAATAACGGACCAACTAGATTGGTATTATTTTCTTCTTGTCAATGACACATTAATATGTTTTACAATGTGTTGACCCTTTCTTAACCACCTAGACTAATAGCAAGGCTGTAAAGTTACTGTACCTTTTGCACAGAGTTTGAAGAGCTCCGTGTAGAAACCCATCTTGCTTTCAGCTCCCTCTCCTCCGTACCTCTTCACCGTCACGAACTTGGTGGCCAGGAACTTGTCAAACGCCTGAGACTTGAGCATGTCTCCAGCAAGCTGCCTCCTTGTCTCATCGTCCAGCTCCGTTCTGGTCAACTCCTCCATTCTCTGGGCAAACCAGTCCTTCTCCTCTTCTTCCTAGAAAACATGATAATAATATTAATAATGACAATAAGAAGTTATCATTCCCATCATTACAACAAAGTCCTGATAATTCTAATTAATTGGGACTGGGGGCTGTTCAGATGGTCAAACTTTTGGATTATCAGAAATTACTTCTAAAACACATCATTGCTGCATACAGTATCTATGTGCTTATTGTTCTAGATTATTTCCTGGGCAAGCCAAAAATTTATTCAACACTATGTGGGCCCTATTCACCAGTAGAGATCTCAAGCTCAAGAAGTGGGGGTACTTAGGAAAACAGGCAAAACTTCGTGATTGTGGGGAAAAACAATCTACCTCATACATGTACAACTGTCAACTATGCCCTGTCCAAAGTGCACTTCAAAACCTCCTTCAAGTGACCAAGAGGGAATTACTGTCGCTGATTATTGGGTCGACTCAGCGTGACCGAACAAATTATACCTGTTAAGTGCAGTGTATTTTGTGTAAAGTAATGTGTCTGAGACAACCTGACTACTTGGAAAAGACTATTATGCTTTGGAAAGTGGAGGGGTCTCGGAGACTCCATCACATCCAACATGAACTTGTCACTGATTTGAAGTATATAGTTGAAGACAAAACACGTGGAGGCAGTCTATCCATGCACTCGCGATGATTGGATTTCGACTTGATGGCACCTAATCATCATCATCATCTGTACTGTTCATATTGTATCAACCCTCTGATATGAAATAATAATATTATTAATTGTCATTTTATATAGATTATTTTGGACTGAAGTTGTACTAATAACAAACACAGTCACTTTTCATTTCTGCAGCACCCTTGTGTAATATTTATGAGTTTTAGAAATAATTGTGAACAGAATGGCTTCATACGTTGAGGTTTAATTTAATGTTAGTTATAGTGGCTATGGTCTTGAGCAAGCATGTCCCAGGTTTTGTGGATTGAGACCTCTCATCTTTATAGTGTGCTTAATTTGGCCCTTGTAGTGCCTCATGGGGGCTCCACGAGGTCTGGTGCCAGAACAAGAGGTGTTGCTCAAGACCGTACAATTTGGCACCAGAACCTCCCTGCTGCTATCAATGTGTTTGAAGGGTAATGACGCAGATGTGAAGAGGCCAGGAGAGAAGCATGAAAACTCCATGCAGCACAACCACGCCATCCTCCAACAATTCTGTTCAATATGTGTGGACACTTATTCCATGCTAGAATTGGTCTCTTCAGTCATCAAAAGTACATCCACAGAAGTGAATTACAGGAAGAAGTTAATTATTCAAAACGAAAAAAGCCTTCACAACTAAGTATTTTTATTTTCCACCTTGTCGATACATTAATTGCTTAAGGCAACTTATTGGTTAAAAGTGGTACATGTTTCGTATATTATTAACATCTTCAGCCACATAACACTGTTTAGATGAAAAATTCATATATTGACAAAGTATCAATGCTTGAGAGGAAGTGTCCTTAAAATTAACATGACAAGGTGGAAAATAAAAATACTTAGTTGTAAATCTGTTAAAGTGCAAATACGGACCATGAAGCTGATTTTATGTAAACGAAAAGAGCCGATGACGATGAGTTGTAGTGATTGCAGTTTGACATTTCAGCCTGATAACAAAATTTGGAACTTTAAAACAACTGATCCTCCTCTCAAACTAAACAGAAAAATTATCTACATCACTGGGTACTTCACTGTGTTTGGTTACACAGGTACACAAAGTACTGCAAATATCAGTCATGAGTTGTTTTTCTGTTGGTGAGACTCATATAATTCCTTCCAGGATTTCCTCAAGAGGTGTTTATTTACATTGTCCCATGTCCAGCACATGAGGTCCTTAATGCCTATTCTCTTCAGGTTTTGAGGCAGAGAGGCAGAGCTCAGTATTTGAGTTCTCTTATGCTTTTCTTCCTGTATTTACACTGAGTGAACTATGTATTTTTTGAAACCTAAAGGAAATTCTGTGTATGTGTATGCAGTAACTTTTTAGAATAAGTGATTATTTTACTAGTGGAAAACATGAAAATCTGCATAACAAAAATGCAATTATTTTTCAAAATTTTGATGGTCTGATACTCACAGAATGTGTAAGCGAATAATCTAGTACTTACATGAAAATAAAAATCCACAGCCTGTTTCCAGTCATTCAATCGGGTTAGGAATGGAATGAATGAAGCCCCACCTCGTGGCGAGGATAGGAATTGTGCCAGCTGCCGAAGCCTGTCGCACTCCTCTGGGGCAATGATTAATGACTGACAGGTGAAATAATAATAATAATAATAATAATAATAATAATAATAATAATAATAATAATAATAATAATAATAATAATAATAATAATAATAATAATAATAATATATAATTAATAATTATTATATATTACTCCTGGACAGGGCATTGCTCTGGTTCTTCTGCCCTCCAAGCTGCGTCTTGGAGGTGATAAGGGAATGGCAAAAAGAAATGAATCAGCAGAATATCTCGAATAGAATCAAGATAGGACACGAAAAAGCTGGGCTTAAATTTGAATGTCTTGCATTTGCAGATGACTTAGTGTTCTTTGCTGAAAATCTAGAGACTGTAGATAGAGGTTTTTCAAGAAACAGCAGAAAAGGCAGGACTGCAGATATCTTTTGAGAAAACTAAGTACATGAACATAGATCCCAAAGAACCAACATGGATAATGAATATCAAGTATGGTGACATAAAGAGTGTCAAGAAATTCAAATGTCATGGGGAGATTCTGACTCCGAACAACAACAACAAGAAGCCAGCGATTGAAGAAAGAGCAAAGAAGATGAAGATGGCATTCATACTATGCCAGGAAACTTATAAGTCCAAATTCCTCTGCTATCAAGCCAAACTCGGACACTGTAATACCGTGGTGAAACCTGAATGCCTCTATGCAGCAGAGGCAATTGCCAGAAAGGGTATTACTAAAATAGAAAATAAAGTGCATACATCTCTGAAGAAAATTCTGGGACGCAAGAAAGAAACAGGAAACGCGTTTACCTTCCGTTCGAGATCAAATCAAGAGCTGTATGAAAAATGCGAAAACTTTTCAATCTCGATAAGAAAAAGGCGACTGACTTTCTGTAGACACCTGAGAAGAATGGGACCGGAATGCCTAGCAAATAAGATCCTCATCTTCCAGGAAAGGAGAAAGAACCAAGTACCATGGCTGAAAGAAGTTCATCAGGATCTTAAAAGTGTGGCACTGAAGAAAGAGATATCACAAACAGAACAGTGTTCAGGAGGAAAATTGCGGAGGTGATGGATCTGTTCGTAGAGGAACCCAGGAGAACAAGAAGGTGGTCAGACATGTCAGCCTGATGTCAGTAGATTTACTGGCTGGCATGTAAAAGAACTCCTGACAGGCTAAATTCCGGCACCTCAAGATCTCAAAAAACCGTAAAAGTAGTTAGTGGGACATAAAAACCAATATTATTATTATTTCTTTTAGGGTTGTTTCAACCTCCTATGGGTTACAATTACACAACTTCCTTGATTGTTAATGTTCTTATTTTTTACGCCAATACTCCTTCATTCTCTGGCTCGCTTTCAAATACCACAGGACTGAGCCAGGATCGAACCTGTTAAGTTGGGGTCAAAAGGCCAGTGTCTCAACTGTCTGAGCACTCAGGCCAGGCAGATGAAATAAACTAATATTTGAGAGTGTTGCTGGAATGAAAAGTGGCAAGGAAAACCAGAGTACCCAGAGAAAAACCTGTTTTACCTCCGCTTTGTAATCACATGGAGTGACCAGGATTTGAACCACGGAACCCAGCGGTGAGAAGTTCCTGAGCCACAGAGGCACCTAAGCATGTAAAATATAATTTTCTTTGTAAAATGGTGCACTGCATATCAAGCATTTGTCTTTCTAAGAGTGAATTAACATTTTTAAAAATCTTTGTGCAATGCTTTAGTAAATGACCTGGCATTTTAGAGGAAAACACTTGGCACTTGGAGGGTTAAATGTTTATATTCTGAATCCACAAAATTTCTGCAAAATATCAACTCAGTGACAAATGATCTTGGACAACCCCCTGCTCCCTTTCAAAATAAGAACTCAGTGTTCATCACCATGTTGAGATCACTGTCTCATTTTCTTTTTTCTTTTTTTTGCTACTTGCTTTACGTCGCACCGACACAGATAGGTCTTATGGCGACGATGGGACAGGGAAGGGCTAGGAGTTGGAAGGAAGCGGCCGTGGCCTTAATTAAGGTACAGCCCCAGCATTTGCCTGGTGTGAAAATGGGAAACCACGGAAAACCATTTTCAGGGCTGCCGACAGTGGGGTTCGAACCTACTATCTCCCGAATACTGGATACTGGCCGCACTTAAGCTACTGCAGCTATCGAGCTCGGTTCTCATTTTCTTTCCTCTTATCATCTTCATTACCTTTCTCTCTGCCTCTGAGTATATAACATTTAATTGAGCAAGCTTCTGACAAGTTAAGCACACCTAATTCTCAAACTTACCTCAAGGTGTAAGAATTCTGCACTCAAGGTGTTTCCATAAGCATTATTGAGGAAGTCTGCAGCTTCTGCAACAGTTCCTTCTTCACCCAGTCCTGATAATATACCTCTGAACCTAACTCTGTCAGTTTCCTTCAGCCCATAGCGTCTGTAGTCTAGCTCAGGCACATAACTGTAACATATTACATTGATATGAGAATCTTCTCTAATCATCTTGTCTCTTTCCTTGTCTTATGCTTATCTGGTTATCCTACACTTTCCACATCAAAACTAAAGAACTATCAAGAATGTTGAAGCTTGCCCTCGTGATGAAGCTGGGAAGAAGAAATGAGTCCGTCGGGTGCTGAGAAGAAATGGATAGGGAAGACATGGGATAGAGTCAATTTATTTGAAGATGGCAGTGTATAAATGAGTCGTATAGTTCCAAAACCTGCCTTCTCCTCCATAATAATAAAAAGAGATATTGACACCAAATTATAAAATGGCGGAAGCTCTACAGATATCAACTCTTGGTTTGTTCCCAAAAAAATCTTATCTCAGGCAAAAACACTGACAGAATATTGAGTTTATTCCAAAAAGAGTCTAATCCTCAACTAATTTGTTCCAAAACACGCCTTCTCCACTCCATTCCAAAAACTGCCATATGCTGCGGTGCATAAATATGGTGAAGGAAGTTGTAATTCCAAAACGTGTCTATTCCATGTAATGTATTTATTAACTTTATACTGTATCAATCGTGACTAATTTGCCACAATAACAGATTTGGCTGGCATGTTTTCGTTTTTCAGGTTGTTTACACCGCTTATTAATTTGTAAACAGAGTAGCTGAGGCTGATAATAGAGTGTTGTTTTGTTGCATCGTTGTTGCATGAGGTTGTGATTATAGAGCCCCGGTTCTGATAGGTACAAAGAAGAATATAACCTCTTAATCCGAAATGGATAATAATAGTTTTGTTCGTCCTCAAGAAAGAGGTCGTAAAAGAAAAATAATTGAAGAAGAGTGGACTAAATAAAAAAAACCTGCGAAGCTAAACAATGTGAATGAGCTCCTATCGAGTCATTTTGCAGAAAACTGGCGAGATAATCTAGATCTGGCTATCTGTGTTCTCATTCTGGACAGAGGGTGTGAAAATGTTGAAGACGAAGAAGTGTGCGAACATGAAGATGATTCTTAGGAGAATGAATTAAGAGTTTAAAATCTTTTGACCAATGATGACATCAAACCCCTTTTTCATACGGTTTTGTATTGTCTAACCCTTTATCAATACACAAAAGAATACATTATCATTAAAGGTTACGACGCAACCATGATTCTTTCATTCTAAAGCCTGCATGCATCATTGTTATTCCCAAAACTACCTTTTGCATATTTCAAGGGATTGTTCCATAAACTGCCTTATCCAGTGGACATTGTTCCAAAACCTGCCTACAGCCATGTGCATTTCCAAAAGCTGCCTTATCCTTCATCAAAACTTAAATATAAATAATACACACTTATGTGAATAACTTTTCAACATACAATTAATTTCTACAATTCAAGATGGTTTTAAACATGTAACATATGTCAGGTATACCTCAACATATCATGTTGAAACAGTTTTTGCTCTTTCCTATAAAAATTAAAAAAATGGATTAGGCAGGTTTTGGAACTATACGACTCAAATATTTGGAGAGTGTTCTTATACTTTTGTGTTTTCCCTGGTCTCCAACTTTCTGTTAAATCTTGAGTATAAGGCATAATAAAAATGTTTCTGTTTGAGGGCATTGCTACAGTGGACATGCAATGTAGCGTGACTCCGATGCGGGTATATAAGCACGGACAGGTGTGGCAGTCATGTCGTGTTGAGGTGCGTGCGTTACATGCGGCCGAGTTAACTATGGCGACGTTATTACCAAATGCGTCCAAACAGGACCAACCTGCTGTTATTCTGTCACCGGTGGACATCCATTGGAGAATGAAGACTGTGTATGGGGCAGCATGTCTGTCGAAAACCACCGTTGTGGAATGGTGCACCAAGTAAAATGCCGTGCATGGTGCTGGGTGCACCACTTTAACATTGAAGCTTTGTCTTTTTTATCAGTCACATTCTGATGATTTTGTTTCAATTCGGTCAAGTAATTTTCTTTCTCTTTTAGACATTTTCCCATTACCCCCCTCACGGACAGATAGACTTGCTTTAATTACACCAGGATATCCTTCACTTATTGTAACCAAAGAAGATTGTTTCTTCCATGATATGGCTGTTGGCATGCACACTAACAATTATCCAGACTGAGCTCGCTTAAGCCCGGCCAGTATCCAGTATTCGGGAGATGGTGGGTTCGAATCCCACTGCCGGCAGCCCTGAAGATGGTTTTCTGTGGTTTCCCATTTTCACACCAGGCAAATGCTGGGGCTGTACCTTAATTAAGGCCACGGTTGCTTCTCTCCCATTCCTAGCCCTTTCCTGTCCCATCGTTGCCATAAGACCTATCTGTGTTGGTGCGACGTGAAGCAAATTGCAAAACAAACAATTAACCAGTTATATTTGCATCAACACAGTGACATTCTCAAGTAATGTATATTTTGGAATGACCTATGGTGAAAGACTATCAATAGACAATGGCACTTTACATCACCCTTATTAAACACAAGTGCAGTTACACTGAAATCATTTTCATGTTTCATTAATCTTGTGATCTACTCGTTTTTTACCCAAGTCTACCTGACCATTATCAAGTGTCTAATGTTTGGACTGCTGGGCTGAGTGGCTCAGACGGTTGAGGCCCTGGCCTTCTGACCCCAACTTGGCAGGGTCAATTCTGGCTCAGTCCGGTGGTATTTAAAGGTACTCAAATAAGTCAGCCTCATTTCGGTAGATTTACTGGTACATAAAAATAACTCCTGTGGGACAAAATTTTGGCACATCGGCATCTCCGAAAACCATAAAAGTAGTTAGTGGGATGTAAAGCAAATAACATTATTGTATTTTATGTGTTTGTATTTTTAATCTTAACTCAGGAGGTTTAACTCCCCTTTTGTTTATGACAACACTATGTCCCTTTAATTCCAATTTTTATGATGAATACCTGAGGATGAGCGCTATGTACGGTCTTAACTAGTATACTGTTTGAGAGTAAAACTATGTATTGATTAGGTGGAGAATAAACTTGCCGGCCCCGTGGTTTAGGGGTAGCATGCCCGCTTCCTACCCGGAGGGCCCAGGTTCGATTTCCAGCCATGTCAGGGATTTTTACCTGCATCTGAGGGCTGGTTCAAGGTCCACTAAGCCTACATGATTACAATTGCGGAGCTGTCTGATGGTGAGATGGCGGCCCCGGTCTAGAAAGCCAAGAATAACGGCCAAATAACATGCAAATAAATTCATGCTGACCACGACACCTCGTAATCTGCAGGCCTTCGTGCTGAGCAGCGGTCGCTTGGTAGGCCATGGCCCTTTGGAGCTGTTGCGCAATAGGGTTTGGTTTGAAGAATAAATTTAAGTTTTGTACAAAGTAAGTCATATCCATCAATATGGGCCTAACCACGAAATTTATTGCTTCTACATGCAAATAAGTTCACAAGTAGATCAAAATATAGCTGCCTACCTTACATGCTGCTCCAGCCCATCTGTAGTTTCCTAGGAGGAGAACCTCACTTATCGCCACACAGTACAATATCCAGATAAATCCATAAGGTCCAAGATACCAGTTTTTATAGGGGTGAGCTGGGCTTTGATTGATTGGTTTAAGTAACACAGACAGTAGTGACAACTTAAAAGCAGGAACTAAGAAGCAAAGAGTATGCAACACACAATGAAAGATGGTTTCTCAAAATGAAAATGAATATTGAACCGCAGACGGCAGCTACCGCTATGTTTGACAGCAGATGGTTTTCTATGCCGAATGAAGTCCAAAACTGGGATAAGAATTTAGGAATTCCCCGCTCCTGCCATTAACCCTGTGACTGATATATTTTGCAGTCCATATTTTCCTTTATAATACGAGACTGTAAGGTCATAAGTACTCTTCTTCTCTAAATCCATTTCTTCCAGTTGACCAGCATGCGATTCAAATCGCACAGTTGGGTCAATGATCATTCTGTTCTTGCTTTCCGGTTTAAACGCTATGATATCTGTACCAGTGGGAAGACAGCAGTTGGAATTTATTGAAACTCTCATTTATTTGATTGTATAGAAAATTTATTATTTGATCTTGTAACAGGAAGCGTTATTTCCTATTTCTTAAGCCTGCACTTTTCCAGAACTTGTACAACTGACAGCGTCAGCAAGAAAGAAGAGAGATATAATTGGATGAAATAAAAATATTTCCTATTGGTTAATGTAAGGTTCTGAGGGTTAATTCTTCATTCTTATTGGTCTCCTTTTGTGCTTACTCAATTTCCTGTTTCTCAAACTTTATCACTCCTTGGTGGAGGCAGAGCATCTGTTGTCTTTCCTGGCTGACTACCTTAGCGAGTAGACATGCTCGTATATGCTTACAATATTGTATATTGTATATGCTAACAATATTGTGATGTAACCAAGACGTGCTCGTGCCATGTTCCCAGGGTAAGCACTCTCATTTCTTTCATGTTTGGTTGTAACTCCACTTAAATTTTAAATGTAATACTTTTCTTTAAATATGCAGGAGTTTGCCCTCTGGTCTTACATTAACTGCTAATTTTAACTTCATAATAACTTAGCTTCTCAGCTAAGAACATTTACATTTTTGTTGGAGACAACATTTTTTTTTTAACATTTTCATTTGTATTAATTTTAATTTATCCATCAGGTTTGCCATCTGTTAGTTTTTGTTTCACATTTATACAATTTATTTTAATGATCATCTCCTGGAGTGCTTTAGTCTATGACATAATCTTCTTCTATTCTTTCACATCTTTGTTTATGTATATTTTAATTTACTCTTGGATTGTGTAGAATAGGACTAGCCCTCTGTAACCGAGACATGAATCGTTGAAATAGGTTTTGACATGTTTTCATTCAGGTGCCAAACACATGTAACTTACTGTAAATTATTTGTTTTAGTGGCTGCACATGTGTTGAGGTATGTTCAACTAATATTTAACTCCTTTTCCCAATCATGTTCCTACTAGAGTCTTGTTTGCCTTTTGAGTTTTGAACATGTTAACTGAAGCAAAATATTAGCTCCTAGAAAATTATTGCTCTGAATTTTTAGCCACAAAAGGCTACTTTCCACTACCTCTTAGGGTTCCTACTCTTCCCACATCCTACCAGTAGTTGTAATGTATCCTAACTTTATTTTTAAATTTTGTTGCTTGAATGATTTTAAATTTATTTTCATGTTTCAAATTTATTTTCTTTAATTGTTTTATGTTAAGCTCTCAAGAGCAGTTACATTATCAATTCACCTGGTTCATCCATTTTCCACCAATCCAGACCCTTCCTCGTAGACCATATAGCCTCGTTTTTTGTGAGTGCAGGCCATCCTGTGTCGAATCTTGTAGTGTCGACTATTCCTTAGAACATCTCCAAATGGACAAGCACCCAGGATAGAAATTGGATAAGAAGTATTCATATAGGAAGTGTAGGATAAGCAGGCAGTCAGATAATCCCAGAAAAAATTGAAGATGCAAAAAGGCAAAGATAAATAAACTGTTTATATCAGCACAAATTAAAATTCACAATTCAAAAAATTCAAAATTCAAGACTGAGGGATATAATAGAAACACAGGTGGAGGAAGAACAATATGGCTTTAGACCGAATAGATCAACAATAGACTTGATATTTACAGTGCGAACAATAATGGAAAAACAACTGGAAAGGAACAAGGAAATCATCTTCATCTTTTTGGATTTGGGAAAAGCTTATCATACAGTTAAGAGAAAACATGTATGAAAAGGAATATACCAAAATCATTAATTAAAAAGATAAAAATTTTGTATCATGCGAGTAAAAGCAGTGTACAAGTGGGGAGTTGTGACTGAAACTTTTTATACAAAAAAGGTCTCAATCAAGGAACTGCACTGTTGCCATTACTGTTTCTTATATTGATGGATGAAATCATAAAACGTGTAAAACAGAGTATCAGTAGTGATGAAGTGAATGCTTTAGTATTTGCAGATGATGAGGTGATTTGGGGAAAGGGAGAAAAGGAAATTCAAAGGAGACTGGACATTTGGAATGAAAATCGAAGAAGTTTGGAATGGTAATTAGTAAAAAGAAAACTGTAGTCATGCACTGTGGAAAAGATAAAAAGAGAAGCCAAGTGAACATAGACGGAGAACGGTTACAGAATGTACAAGAGTTTACATGTCTGGGTAGCATTATTAATGGACGCAATGAAATCAACCCTGAAATTAATGTAAAGGTACAACATTTTATCATCAAGTCAGGGAGCTTTTATGGGATGACAAAGTACCCAAGAGAACAAAATTAACATTATATAAACAATATTTCATACCACTTGTAACATATGGACTAGAAATGCTGGTAACTAATAAGAGACAAGAGAGTAAAATCCAAGCAGAAATTTTTAAGAACATTGGTTACAAAAACAAGAAGAGATAAAATTCAAAATATTAAAATCAGAGAAGAGCTAAAGATAGAACCGTTAGTACAGAAGATACAGAAAGCAAGACTGAGATGGTTCGGACATGTAAAAAGAAAGGGAAAGGAGTGGGTAGCAAGAATGGAATTGGAAAGAGAAATTAAGGGAAAGAGACCAGTTGGAAGATTGAGAAGAAGGTGGATGGATCAGATTTGGAAGGACATTAGAGAAGCTGGATTGGATGTGGCAGAAGTAATGGAACAGGAACAGTGGAAGGACAGAAAGGAGTGGAGGAGTCTTGTTAACCACACCCGGGCGACTGGAGTGGGACATTGATGATGATGAATGAATGAATGATCCACAGGTGATGGAACTAAGATTCTGAAAACCAGTTATGGATTAAATTATTTTAATGTGTGCTGATAATAGACTGCTTTAATTTTAGTAAGTGTATCATGCCATCAGCACTCTTTACAATGGCTTTAATTTTTTATGTAGATTATGACTCAGAATATACAGTACGCAGAGACTAGGAACACATACAGCTGATACAGGACAAACACAAAAGGAGAAAAGGAACCCAAAGGGTGAGTAAGAAAAGGAAGAAACAAGTAACAAATTTAGTTAGTTTGTTCTTTTCTATCAGAATAAGATTACACAAAAGATAATCAATAGAATTGTTATCTCTGAGGTAAAGACACAGAACAAACCTTATTTCTGAGATGGAGACAGGATTTGTGTTAGCTTTCTTGTGAGCATGCTGGCGGTACGCTGTTACGAAGCGATAGAAGTTACTCTGAGAGTTTCTTGAGTCCAGCACTTCCTGGGGGACTAACAACAAACAAAAAATGTTCAAGATATATAAATATTGTTTCAAAAACCACATTAATTTGCACTAAATCTGTAGTTTTGCAACAAATGTATTTGGTAACTAGTAATACTGTAATTGTGATGATGATAATGATGATTGCTGCTTTAAAGGGCCAAACATCGAGGTTATCAGCCCCTGATGATGTGATAAGTTAATGATGAATAAAATTTCCCCACTGACTAAGATGAGATTGTAATGGGACATACATTCTGCAAGTCCGGAACCACTGCAAATTGAATGTACCGTGTTTACTCGCTTATAACACACCACTCACCCCACTTAAATCATTCCAGTCTAATTGTGGGCATAGTTCACAGCGGCCATAATGACATTCTCATCACGCTACAAGCATAGTCCGTAGGAAGGTTTGACAATTCACTAACCTCGTTGCTGCAACGTGAGTGGTGGTGTGGGGTACTTTCTGACCACTATCATTGAACTTGCTCTAATAACAAAATTACTCATTTTTATGTATCATATATTGATGTATTAGGTTTATGAATTCAATAGCATGATATGTTATCAAAAATAAATGTACATAACAAATAATAATTAGATTCACAGCATATGAATGTTATAAAAATAAAAACTTGCCATGCACAAGAATAATCATTATTAAACACCTTATCTTGAGTCAGCTGACAGTCTCAGATTCTGCTAACTATGCAATGCTATTCCTGCAGTATTTCCCTAGGTGGTGGGGAGGGGTCCTTCCAAAATAATTACGCTACTGGAAATAATTATTCTCTTCATGACAATTCATATCGTGATAAGTAATTCATTTGCAAATATGATTTCCTCTGAATTTTTCATTTTCCAGATTAGTACAGTTTACAGTAAGTTCCAACCTATCATCATTCATGAAAAAAAAATGCTTCATGCTTCTTTAGGAGATGATGCACTTCTTGCTAAGAGTTTCACTCCCGGTAAAGGAGTGACAATGTTGTGGGTTCAAATACGTCAGATTTTAGGAGGAGGAATGTTTGTCCATTTTGTTACACCATCCTTTCCTGGTATGGTTGAAAACTGCTGAGGAAGGTAAATCATCATCATTAATGTTTACTCCTTCTTCAGTAGCACTCTGTCCTGTACCACTGTTAGTCTACTACTTCTATTTCATTCTCACTCTCACTAAAACTTCTTCCTCTTCCACAGACGTAGAAGAGATAACACCCTTGCCTCATACACTTCATAACTCAATTCAGCGATAAGGGATTGACTGAATGAATTCCTAACACAAGTAACTCACTGGTTACACTCAACACTGTTCCTGTTGTACTTCCGATGAACAGGACTGGTAGCGCGGAGTCTAACGAGTCACTTTATTACACCGCTTGACAGTAATCCTTTTTTCTAAGAATCATCACCCTTCACTACAATGCCCCTGACCTCAGATTAAAGGCAAGAAATGTGGGGAGAGAGAGGTATGTGGCAGCAGCCAAAATTCTCTAAGCTTAAAAAGCCAGGCTGAGTGGCTCAGACGGTTGAGGCGCTGGCCTTCTGACCCCAACTTGGCAGGTTCGATCCTAGCTCAGTCCGGTAGTATTTGAAGGTGCTCAAATATGTCAGCCTTGTGTCGGTAGATTTACTGGCACGTAAAAGAACTCCTGCAAGACTAAATCCAGCACCTCGGCATCTCTGAAAACCAAAAAAGTAGTTAGTGGGACGTAAAGACAATAACATTATTATTTAAGTTTAAAAATAAGTGCAATCTAACAAAATAATTTTCGCACCAGGTCACAAAAGACTCCATGCCACCACTCCCAGGTCAACTTTCTTCTTATTTATTTCCATATTTCAATTTTTCTTCATTTTTTCCCTGAAGGCTGCTCATGTACTCCACTAAAACTATCAGCCGTACTCCCAAGGGCACGCATATCACGGTTTTCTCTCTGATTAGTGTTGTCAGAGGATGCTTGCCAAGTTGTACTTCCTCTTAAGACAATAACCACCACAACCACTCTGGTCCCCTCATCTTCCTCATTAGAGTGGTTCTAGAGTGCACATTCCGCTGTGTTTCTTCGCGCATGTCTGTAAGTTCTAAATCTATTCGATTATGATGAGGAAAGTTACTCGTTATCACATTCACTGCATGATCAAGCACGTAGAATGTGTCTTCATTTCGATATTAGAGGGACGCTATGATGACAGAAGTTAATTATGACAATGGTAGGAAAGGTCTAAATATGAGTATGACAGAGCACAGAGGCCAAGACAAGAAAATGACAACAATTTGCTTGTAATACCAATAAAAATGGTCCATTATTGGACATTATAAAACATCTATATCAACAATTTGTTTTACGTTGCACCGACACAGATAGGTCTTACGGCGATGATGGGAGACAGGAAAAGCCTAGGAGTGGGAAGGAAGCGGCCATGGCCTTAACTAAGGTAGAGCCTGGTCTGAAATGGGAAACCACGGAAAACCACCTTCAAGACTGCCAACAGTGGAGTTCGAACCCACTATCTCCCGGATGCAAGTTCACAGCTGCGCGCCCCTAACTGCACGACCAACTCGTGTGACTATTTCTAGCTGGGTGCACCCCTTGTAAGGCAGACCCTCCAATGAGGGTGGGCGGCATCTGTCATGTGTAGGTAACTGTGTATTGTTGTGGTGGAAGTTAGTGTTATGTGTGGTGTGTGAGTTGCAGGGATGTTGGGGACAGCACAAACAAGCAGCCCCCGAGCCATTGGAATTAACCAATGAAGGTTAAAATCCCCGACCCGGCTGGGAATCGAACCCGGGACCCTCCGAACCAAAGGCCAGTACGCTGACAATTCAGCCAACGAGTCGGACATGAATTAATGTGACACTGATAAAGGTGGGCCCACCCCACGGCCTAGGGATAGTGAACTTGTCTCTTATCAGGAGGCCCTCGGTTCGATTCTTGATTTTTTTACCTTGATCTGAGGGGTTTGTTCGAGGTTCACTCAGCCTATGTGGGAACAATTGAGGAGATACTTGACGGTGATATAGCGTTCTCGGTCTAAGACGCCAATAATAATAACCGATAAGATTTGTTACGTTGACCATGCGTCACCTCGTAATCTACAGGGCCTTCGGTGTGAGCAGCGGTCACTTGGTAAGCCAAGATCCAGTAGCACTGTAGCACCATGTAGCTGCCTCTGTGGATCCGTGGTAGAGTGTCGGCTTCCGGATCCCAAGATAGCAGGTTCAAACCCGGCAGAGGTAGTCGGATTTTTGAAGGGCGGAAAAAAGTCCATTCGATACTCCATGTCGTACGATGTCGGCATGTAAAAGATCTCTGGTGACACATTTGGTGTTTACCCGACAAAATTCATTAAATCTCAGCCACAGACGCCCAAGAGAGATCCGGTTTACTCGGTCTGCCATCTAGTGGGCCTAGAGTAAAACAAAACGTCGAAATTGACGAACAGACAGCCAGATGGCTTGAAATTGAAATGTCTGCACACGGTAACTGAGGCCATGCAATTTTTAAAAAAGCCATGAGATTTGTTTCTTTTGATGTAGACTCACGTTCCTTGACAACGGATACATGGAAAGAAAAATTTTAAGATGTTTTTAGTGTTTGGGTAGAACGCGTATGCGGCCGAGGGTATTGAAGTTACGATTATGTTTAATGTCTGTCCGGCCCCGCGGTGTAGGGGGCAACGTGTCCGCCTGTCCTGGGTTCGATTCCCGGCCTGGTCAGGGATTTTTAATTGTAAATTATTAATATCCCTGGCCTGGGGACTGTGTGTTTGTGTCGTCCTTAACGTTCCTCAACACTTTACACTTCCGCAGGTTATGTGTTGGGTATTTAGCCCGAAGGCTGGTCTGATCCTCTACAGTTCCACCAAAGGCTATCATAGACAGCCTAGGCGTCACTGAAGAGGCATACTAGGGAAATGAGGAGTGAGGTAGTTTCCCGTTGCTTTCCTCACCGAGTCAGAAGTTGCTATTGCATATCAGTCTGCCAAGCCCACTGAAATGCATGCACCAACCGACCCTATGGGCGATATTTTCACACCAATCATAACAGGGACTGGCTGCGTAAGGAATGGTATTACTAGCATCGCTCATACCTCGGTCACTTTCATATTGTCAAAGCCAAGGATGAGACTGAGACAGGTCAATGAAAGTAACAAATTGCTCTAGCCCATACCAGAAGACACAGCACACTGTAAACACTACATCTTGCCAGCAAGCCATTCCGCAGGTTCATATGGTGCACGTTGGCGCAAAAGATCTTTCTCGGTAAAAGAGGAGGCTATCTGTTGCAAAAAAAAAAAAAAAAAAAAAAAAAAAATCTGGAACGTAGTTTTTATGAATTAGCGCTTCAAAGTAAAGCAACATTTGTGCTACATATGTGATGCCACACGCATACTCTGTTATAAGATGGCGCTGTGTTGACTCGCGCGCTCAGTTGGAGGTTAACTGTCGTTGTGAATACATCGCGGTCAGATTCTGATAAGTAAGTCTTCGAAACCCTCAAAATCCTGCGGCCGGTACTCTAGTGACAGCCTACCGCCATTTTTTGTAATGGTAGGCCAAGACATGAATACGACGATGGTAGAGAAGGCCAAGACATGAATACGACGATGGTAGAGGCCAAGAGATGAATACGACGATGGTAGAGAAGGCCAAGACATGAATACGATGATAGAGAAGGCCAAGACATGAATACGACGATGATAGAGAAGGCCAAGACATGAATACGACGATGGTAGAGAAGGCCAAGACATGAATACGACAATGGTAGAGAAGGCCAAGACATGAATACGACGATGGTAGAGGCCAAGACATGAATACGACGATGGTAGAGAAGGCCAAGACATGAATACGACGATGGTAGAGGCCAAGACATGAATACGACGATGGTAGAGGCCCAAGACATGAATACGACGATGGTAGAGAAGGCCAAGACATGAATACGACGATGGTAGAGAAGGCCAAGATATGAATACGACGATGGTAGAGAAGGCCAAGATATGAATACGACGATGGTAGAGAAGGCCAAGACATGAATATGACAGTGGGAGAGGAGATCAAGACATGAATTTGACGAACCCATTTCTAACACCAGGCATACGGAAGGCCAAGGGAAGGAAGACGAGCTTTCTAGATAGAATAAGCCAAGATATAGTCTAAATGTATGGTAGGGAAAGTACACGACAAACAGATTAAAGCAGATGCAGTTTACTATAATTACGTTGAAATGAAAATGTTAGCAGTGGATAGGATTGCATTAAGTTACTCCATGGACTGATGATACAAGCAAGAACGAACGGACTCATCCGCGCAATTATAGGATAGGCCTACTATTCATTTGTACTATCCATGCAGTTCATTTTATTTCTGTTTCTTGTGAATGCATTCTGGAATTATCGGACTTACCCTCATACGCCTTCTTCGGTTCTGGGCGGTATCCATAAACTCCAGTTTGAGAGTGATAGGTCCGATGATGGATGGTAGCCTTATATCTGGAATTATTTATCTTTTTCGACGTGTCATAGTCCCTTTTTGGCGGTGCAAGCGGGTACTTGATAGCCGAACATCTCCGTATACAAGTCCCGTACGAGTAGCGTAGTAGTTTCTGCATTGTACAGTAGATAAGAATCTTGCGAAGTAACTCTGTACTTGTCACTGGACGCTGAGCATGATTTATTTTTGAACAGGTAACAGAAGTGAATTGTCCTAATCACAGCTAATGTACTTTATTTATGTTTTGCACACAAACATCGCCGGTAGTAACAGGCCGTTTATGCAAATAGAAGGTCCGAGGCGACACACGAGAGAAGACGTAAGGTCTCTGACTTGATGAGCGTCCTTGATGGAAATAATCCAAGTGTTGTTCTTGTTTTTCCTCTTCTAGCTCGTGACGTCCGTGTGAGATAAACGATGGCCTATATCTATTGTGTAAAGCGGGCGTTTTAACTTTATCAGTGCCTTCTTTTGAATGGTTTGAAGTTGTTCATTCATCATTGGCATTCGCCTACCTTCCCAGGCTAGGGTGACCAGACGTCGCTTATTTCTCTAGTGTCCCGTTGTCCCAGCAAAAAAATATACGGGACGAATACTGTCTCGTTTTTCTTGAGCCGTCCGGTGTATATTATTTTTTGTTTAAACTTTATTTATTGCAAAGCTCTGATGTTTAGTTTTCATTGTGTAAAGTAATTACAGTTTGTTTGGTTGGCACAAAATTTTACAAACCAGTGAGATAGACGTATATTATTATTCTTTCATTTCACCCTCTTGACCCCCCTGTGGGTGGGGGCGGTAGAATAACACCCACGGTATCCCATGCCAGTCGTAAGAGGCGACTAAAAGGGGCCCCATGGGCTCTGAACTTTGGAGCGTGGGTTGGCGACCATGGGGCCCTAAGCTGAGTCCTGGAATTGCTTCCACTTACTTTTGCCAGGCTCGTCACTTTCATCCATTCTATGCGACCTAACTTGGTCAACTCTTGTTCTTTTCCGACCCCGACACTATTGGGTTTGCAAGAGCTAGGGTATTAGAGCACTCGAGGCCTGCGGTGTCTTTCATTTTCACGCCCTTCGTGGCCCTTGTCTTCCTTTGGCCGATACCTTCATTTTTCGAAGTGTCGGATCCCTTCCCTTTTGTTTCTCTGACTATTGTTATATAGAGGATGGTTGCCTAGTTGTACTTCCTCTTAAACCAATAATCATCACCACCACCACACCCTCTTGGGGTATGTTGAATCAGTCATTTCTCTGTGTATTGTTCTTTTCTTAGTGCACAGTGTTTCTCCATTCCTCTCATCTTCCGAGATAATAGATTTGGCTTTTAATGTAGATGTGTTTTGGAACCTTATATATTCGTTTTTAGCTATTACTTTAGCTGGTCGATTAATAGTGAATTTTCTGTATTTTTAAATTCTACTAGGTCTTTTTCAGTTTCTTTAAATTAGTTGGGTTTTGTTCTGCGGTTACGGAAGAAGTCAAAGATTTGTTTGGTTAATCTATTAAAGTTATTATTTGTATTATTTAGAATTGGCTGTACGTCGCTCCGACACGGACAGGTCTTGATAGCGACGATGAAATACGAAAGGCCTAGAAATGAGAAGGAAGCGACCGTGGCCTTAATTGAGGTACAGCCTGGTGTGAAAATGGGAAACCACGGAAAACCATTTTCAGGGCTGCCAACAGTGAGGCTCGAACTCGCTATCTCTCGGATGCAAGCTCACAGCTGCATGCCCCTAACCGCACGGCCAACTCGCCCGGTTATTATTATTGTTGTTGTATTATTTAATCCGTTTACCCTCCAGGGTTAATTTTTCCCCCGGACTCAGCGAGGGATCCCACCTCTACCGCCTCAAGGGCAGTGTCCTGGAGCGTGAGACATTTGGTCGGGGACCAGTGCCTCGCCTGCTGTGTTCAACAGGCGCCTTGTGGGGGATGGGAAGATTGGAAAGGATAGGCAAGGAAGCGGGGAAAGAAGTAGCCGTGGCCTTAAGTTAGGTACCATCCCGGCATTTGCCTGGAGAAGAAGTGGGAAACCACTTCGAGGATGGCTGAGGCGGGAATCGAAACCCCTCTTCTCATTTGACCTCCCGAGGTTGAGTGAATCCCGTTCCAGTTCTCGTACCACTTTTCAAATTTCGTGGCATAGCCGGGAATCGAACCCGGACCTCCGCGGGTGGCAGCTAATCACACTAGCCACTACACCGCAGAGGCTGACTGAGACAGGCGTCATCATCATCATCTGTTTACCCTCCAGGTTCGGCTCTCCCTCGGACTCAGCGAGGGATCCCACCTCTACCGTCTCAAGGGCAGTGTGCTGGAGCTTCAGACTCTTGGTCGGGGGATACAACTGGGGAGAATGACCAGTACCTCGCCCAGGCGGCCTCACCTGCTATGCTGAACAGGGGCCTTGTGGAGGGATGGGAAGATTGGAAGGGATAGACAAGGAAGAGTGAAGGAAGGAAGCGGCCGTGGCCTTATGTTAGGTACCATCCCGGCATTCGCCTGGAGGAGAAGTGGGAAACCACGGAAAACCACTTCGAGGATGGCTGAGGCGGGAATCGAAACCCCTCTACTTATCTGACCTCCCGAGTTTGAGTGAATCCCGTTCCAGCCCTCGTACCACTTTTCAAATTTCGTGGCATAGCCGGGAATCGAACCCGGACCTCCGCGGGTGGCAGCTAACCACACTAACCACTACACCGCAGAGGCTGACTGAGACAGACGTACCTATATAAAATGTAAAAATTGCATAGTTAACATTGTTTTTTGCAACATATGATGTTTTTGTTACGTAAATTGAAACATTACAAAACAGTTATTCTACATCAGAAACCTTAACTTTGGGAGGTCATTCTAAAATTGCAGATATTGAAAAACAAGAACGTAAAATTCTTACAGAAATGTTCGGTCCCATACAAGAAAATGGAATTTGGATCAAATGGCGAACTGCAGACCTCTATAGTTACACAGGTAGTTTCATTAATATCAGGTATATGCGTAAGTTTTTGCCGATTTTTGTGGTAAAGAAAACACGTAATTTTCAAGGGAAATTCATTTTTCGTTCATTCAAAATATTGGCCATCGGCTTCTACACACTTGCCCCATCTTTCAGGTAAGTTATGAATACCATGCCAGAAAGACTGCTTGTCTTTTGCGGCAAACCATTCGTCAAGCCATTTTCCAACTTCCTCGAAGTTGCTGAAGTGCTGCTCTGCGAGCGCGTGCCCCATTGATGCGAAGAGGTGATAATGAGATGGCACCAGGTCGGGAGAGTTCGGCGGGTGCGGAAGGATGTCCCATCCAAGCGATTTCAAGGTGTATTTCACTGGTTTTGCTGTGTGAGACGGCGCATTGTCGTGTAACAAAATCACTTTGCCATGTCTTCTGGCCCATTCCGGTTGTCTTTCGATCAATGCGTGATTGAAATTAATCATTTGTTGGCGATAGCGCTGTGCATTAACGGTTTGGCCGGGTTTCAATTGCAATTTGTGGTCTGCCAGCGCGCTCACTGTATTTCACATCGAAATCACCATGTTTAAATTGTCGAAATCACGTCTCACACGTTCTAATCGATGGAGCGTGTTCACTATATGTTTCTACCAGCAAACGACGACTTTCCACAGCCTTTTTCTTTTGATTAAATAAGAAAAGCAATGCGTGCCGCAAATGTTCTTTTTCAAGCACAAACGTCGACATGATCACTGAACGATACAACACAGACGCTAGTGTTTGGCGGACTCAGCTTGTGTGTGTTGGTAAGTTAATGTCAGACGAACAAACTGACGTATGTGTCAAATTCATACGCTGCGTACTGTTCGCTGGCGCAATCTCTTAGTTAAACCGGAAAAGACGTATGTATACAACTAAAAGGCACTGTATGGAGGAGACGTTTGATATTTTTTGGACACATTTTTAGGATGGATAATAATTCTCACAAGAAGGTTATTCAGTGTAATAAATTCCCAAAACAGGTGAAAAAGTGGCTGGAGGAAACAAGAGGAGATCTGAATGAATTGAACATCGGGGAAGACATAATCAAAAATCGCAAAGTTTTCAGGACCTCAGTAAATAAACACGAATTTGTCGTCAAAACTAGCACCAGGACTGATACAAAGTGGTCAGAACAGAAGGTCGCTAGATGCAGAGTGGGTCTCGGCCCAGAAGTGGCCACGGCTGGTCCGTGGCCCAATGCACTCTGACCGGCCAACCGAGCAGAGGAGGGGTGGCCACGGCTCTACCGTGGCTCTGTGCCTCTGCATTCGGGAGACGGGACAGGGCTGGTCCCAATCGTCGGCTGTCCTGAGAACGGTTTTCCGTGGTTTTCCATTCTCCAGCACTAAGACGAATGCCGGGACATTTCCCAGTATAGGCCACGACCGCCAGTCCCCTCACCTTTTCCGAGCATCTCCTCCACCGTAACAAATCTCCCGGCCAGAGAGACGGCGTCAACGTCTAAGAGACCCGCCTCCCCCTTCAGAGGGGGGGGGGGTGGAGAAAATATTTTAGTAGTAGTAGTAGTAGTAGTAGTAGTAAGAACGCAAGAGGCAACACAGTGAGTTCATGAAGAGATTTTGGAAGAATAGGAAGACGAAAATCAAGCCAATGAAAGTTCCAACCCTCTCTATGAATGGGCATAACGAAATAATAAGAAGAAGAAGTACTGGTTTTCTATACATAAATGGTACTCTTTGTGATGTCTGTGGCTCGTATTAATAATTTCGTGTGGCTATTTCAAGCCGGGTGCAGCCCTTGTAAGGCAGACCCTTCGATGAGGGTGGGCGGCATCTGCCATGTGTAGGTAACTGCGTGTTTTGTGTGATTTGCAGGGATGTTGGGGACACTACTAACACCCAGCCCCCGAGCCAATGGAATTAACCAATGAAGGTTAAAATCCCCGACCCGGCCGGGAATCGAACCCGGGACCCTCTGAACCGAAGGCCAGTACGCATTCAGACTGGCCAACGAGTCGGATTGTGGCTCGTGTTAAGAACTTCTGATATTAAATAGGGCCTAATAATCAACAGCAGTCGAAACGTCCTGTATTTTCATGTTTGTAATCTGGTCACCCTACCCTAGACCTAATAGCGGCGATTAGGGGGGATTGGGGGGGGGGTCAGTCGACAAAGTTGAAGAAAAAAAAGCAACAAAATGGTAAATCTTTGATGCTTTCTAAGCGAATTCCGACAGAGAAGTAAAGGTTGGCAGTTTACCAAGTTAACTCCGGTAATAATAGTTTTATTATTATTATTATTATTATTATTATTATTATTATTATTATTATTATTATTTCGATGTTGATTCAATACTTTACAATAACAATTTCACTAAAGGAGAATTTACACATGTATTACAATTAAATACAAGCACGGCGTGATTATACAATAACAAAGCCATTTAGTATTTGACTACACAGTAAGAAAGGAACACAGTAGTGGCGGGGACGGAGCGGTGCGGAGCAGGTGTTGGGACGTCATCACCCGGTTGTATACCGAGTGAATGTCTACTACTATGGACTTTACGTCGCACGGACACAGATAGCTCTTATGGCGACGATGGGATAGGAAAGGCCTAGGAGTTGGAAGGAAGCGGCCGTGGCCTTAATTAAGGTACAGCCCCAGCATTTGCCTGGTGTGAAAATGGGAAACCACGGAAAACCACCGAGTGAATGTTCTGTAGCGGCACGTTTAAACACGTTATTGGTATGACATTGTAGCCTAAAGGTATTTCACCCTTCTATGCAATTCCCTTTTCTCACAACATAACTGTTCTGCTGAATACAGCAATGTTGTTTTCTGCTGGAGAAGCCGACCTGCTCATTTCATCATTGTGATGCTTCTTGATATGCCACCACCCGTCGCGTGAATGCGGCCGCAAAATTTGCATTTTGCTGTCTTTTATCGTCAGTAATTTCAAGGAACTGCCATGCATCAGATGTTTTTCGTGTCATTTGTGGTACAAATTCTTGTAAAAAAAATTACATTCCTTTAAAGATTCTAAAAACTTAAATACCATCTACAAATGGCATTAAATATCAAATTAATACCACAACTATTATCTAATATACTTTACATTATCTACAAAAAACTAACAGGAAATATAGACGCAAATTTGATAAGCAAAGATTAAAGACATATACAATACTAAAGTGTCGTGTCGTGGAATAGCGTATTGTTTGAAATTCGGGACAGCAGTTTGCTATTGTTCCGCTAGAGCCCGCATCATGTCTGGTTCACGGGTGCCACATGCCATGAAATTAATGAAAGCGCGCAGTTTGAAAGTGACATGTCATGGTGTGTAGCGGGTGTAATTGCAGTATCAGCGACGTTGCTGTATTAAATACCCAACAAGTGAAATTCACAGATTATTTAGTTAATCAAGAGTTAATTAAGCGTTTGAATCGGTGTGGAGTTTGTGTGAGAGATCTCGGAGTTAAAGTGTGTGGAACAACATTCATTTTCGTGTGCAATAAACATCGCAGCTAGCATACTGTATCCCCCGCCATACTGGGTAAGGCAATATTTTCATTAATATTGAATTTTTGTCCACTGTCGAACAGAGAATGCGCTGATTCATATTGTTGTTACTAGACAATATTGTCACAGAAGCTCTAACCTGGGAGTCCCCTCCCACTACTTCACCATGTTCACTTTGCTTGCCCCCAGCCAAATGATAACTGCAGTATCCGCGACGTTACTGTATTAAGTGCCTAACAAGTGAAATTCACAGATTATTTAGTTAATCGCGGGTTCATTTAGCGTTTGAATCGGTATGGAATTTGTGCGAGAGATTTCGAAGCCGGTTCCCAGTCGAGCCCAATGGTCTTGTCACTAGCTGGACCTAACCAATTTAGACAGTGGTCTGTGATCTTGCACTGGCCGGACGTAAATAATAGTCTTGTGTAGCGCAATGTGACGTTACGTGAGTCGCACCGTGTTCGATTCCTAACCTCGCTTTTCCAATCCCGTTAGTAAAATTTTACAGCAAAGTTTTACCTTCTTATCGTTTGACCAAAAGCAGTTCATGAGGAAAAACAGCCATTCATTACTAACATACAGCCGGACTGAGTGGCTCAGACGGTTGAGGCGCTGGCCTTCTGACCCCAACTTGGAAGGTTCGATCCTGGGTCAGTCCGGTGGTACGGTATTTGAAGGTGCTCAAATACACCAGCCTAGTATTGATATATTTACTGGCACTTAAACGAACTCCTCCGGGACTAAATTCCGGCACCTCGGCGTCTCCGAAAATCGTAAAAGCAGTTAGTGTGACGTAAAACCAATAACATTATTAACACTTAACACATCGCCGGGAATGCAGCAGCAGAAGTCAACAATCTTCCTTAAATTTAAGAATTGCTAAGCAATTTAAACCAATTGTCTCCTGTAGATTTTTTGCCTTCCGCATCCATAATTGTTTTTTTCAACATCACCAACTCATCAGATATTTTTCAATTGCATTTTTTCTTGTACCTGAGCTGACCTCTTCAATAATAGGCCAACACTTTTCTGCACATTTTCCCAAGTGAGATTGGTTTCGATAAAAATGAAGTCGACTAGGCGCTGGTGCCAGTGTTCTCCCAAAGTGACAGTATTGCCAACTGATAGAAATTATTACTAGTAAAAACTTTCTTCAGTTTATCCCAGTTATTTCTGGGGTCGCTTGAGACACCCGGGCTCATTTTGGTTTTGGCTCGGCGTTTTAAGACCGGATGTCGTTCTCGCGTTCCTGGTGGCAAGCCAGCAGCTACAGTAAGCCACTGTGCCAATCAGGCCGTGGTTTTCCATTTTCACACCAGGCAAATGCTGGGGCTGTACCTTAATTAAGGCCACGGCCGATTCCTCTCCACTTCTAGGCCTTTCCTATCTCATCGTCGCCATAAGACCTATCTGTGTCGGTGCGACGTAAAGCAAGTTGTAAAAAAAATCTAATCACGCCACCTAGACCTTTTTATTAATGAGACATCGATTTCTGATTTTTGCGCTAATCAACCTCTGTTCGTACAAAATGACAGTATTGCTAACTGGTAGAAATGTTTAGTAACGAGACGTGGACTTCTGAATCTGATTTTTGGGCTATTCAATTATGTTCCGGTTCAAAACAAATCTACAAAACACAGACCAATATTGTGCCCAGAAGAAAAAATATTAGGACGTCGGGAAACAACTTCAAAATTGGCGACAATCCCATAAAATACGGGATGTATCGGAGTTGTAAGGAATACTAAACCTGGCTTCTTTTTCTTCTTCATGCAATCACCTGTTTTGTCTCTCTTTTCTATCCTGTTTGGTTGAGGGCAGTAGAATACATCCAGGGTACCATGCTCATTGTAAGGGGTGACTGAAAAGGGATCCTGGGGGCTCTCAACATAGGAGCATGGGCCAGTGACTACAGGACCCTTAGCAGAGTCCGGCATTGCTTCAACTTACTTGTGCCAAGCTCCTGGCTTTCAACTTTCCTATCTGATCTTCCTTGCTCTACTCTTGCTCTCTTCCAACTCCAATAGTGTTATGTTTGTGGGACCTAGGGAATGCTATATATTGTCACACCCTTCTCTTTTTTAGCTGATACCATCTTTCCTCATGGAGATGGGCCTCTTCCTTTTTAATTGGTGTTAAGATTCTACAGTGTCTTCTTCATCCATTTCCTTTTCCAGATTCTCTTTGGGTAGGGTAGTGTACCAACGCCATTGCTATTAACTTCCCTAGTTTCATCCCGCTGTGGGTGGGAGCAGTAGACTAACACCTACAGTAATCCCCTGCCTGCCGTGAAAGGCGACTAAAAGGACCCCCAAAGGAGTGCAGGTTGGCAACCACAGAGCCCTTACCTGAGTCTTGGCATTGCTTTCAGTTACTTGTGTCAAGCTCCTTACATTCATCTCTCCTATCCGACCTCACTTGGTCAACTCTTGTTCTTTTCTGTCCCCTATGGTATTACATATGGAAGCCTAGGGAGAATTTCATTTTCACACCCTCCATGGCCCTTGCATTTCGTAGGTCAATACCTTCACTTTTTGAAGTGACGGACCCCTTCCATGTATTCCCTCTAATTAGTCTTAATAGAGGATTGTTGTCCAGTTGACTTCCTCTTAAAACAATAATCATCACCACCACTACCACCTTCTCTAGTTTCAATACATTCCATTACAGAGCTCTTCCATTTCATTTCAGGCAATCCCCTAGCCCTCTTCCCAGTCGCTGTATCCAAGAATGATTTCTTTGGAATTCTCATCACGAGTCTACACCATTTCAGCTTTGCTACTGGTATCATATGTCCAATATCTTCTTGATCGGGCGAGTTAGCCGTGCGGTTAGGGGCGCGCAGCTGTGAGCCTTGCATCCGGGACATAGTGGGTTTGAATCCCACTATCGGCAGCCCTAAAGATGGTGTTCCATGGTTTCCCATTTTCACACCAGGCAAATGCTGGGGCTGTACCTTAATCAAGGCCAAGGCCGCTTCCTTCCCACTCCCATCATCGCCACAAGATCTACCTGTGTCAGTGCAACATAAAGCAAATTGTAAAAAATAAAAAATAAATAAAAAAACCCTTTAAAATCTTCTTGAAGTTTACATACTCCCACCCTTCCCCTTATTCCCTCATTTTGTATTTTATCTCATCTTGCCTTTCCTGTATGTAAGCAAGGGGTCAAGTCTATGTGGTGGTATATCATTTCTAATTATTGGATTGCATGCCAGGAGCCTAGATTCAATTGCAGACCCCTTGGTGTTATTCGACAGGAGTAGGCTATATGCTGTCATTGGGCTTCACCCTCTCCCTACCTTCTCATCGTTATCTCCTCACACCCAGACATGCAAGCTACCCATGGGCGTCGAATTGAATGACTAACACTAGGCTAGCCAGACATGTCCTCAGACACTCCCAGCACTGAAATAAATAAATTAAATAATCCTCAAGACTCATTTCGGCTGCTTGGATCTTTCTTTGGTTCTGCTTAGTCAAGGTCCAGGCTGCCGAAGCATAGAACAAGATAGGTCCAATATTCACCTACCCTAAAAGCCGCTGGGATAATCTTGTCATGGAACACAGTCAATCACTCAACTACAAACTTCAGTTTCACCTAGAAATTTGCCAATTATTATTTCCCACGAAATGTTTCTAATTAATATTCTGGATCGTAAATGGGTTTTATGTCATACTACAACAATATACATTCTTCAAAATAATGTACAATACTGTAGTTTCTTATACCAACATATACCGAGCTCGATAGCTGCAGTTGCTTAAGTGTGGCCAGTATCCAGTAATCGGGAGACAGTGGGTTCGAGCCCCACTGTCGGCAGCCCTGAAGATGGTTTTCCGTGGTTTCCCATTTTCACACCAGGCAAATGCCAGGGCTGTACCTTAATTAAGGCCACGGCCGCTTCCTTCCAATTCCTAGGCCTTTCCTATCCCATCGTCACCGTAAGACATATCTGTTGGTGCGACGTAAAGTAAATAGCAAAAATATATATATACCAACATAAGAATATATCATACATACATACATACATACATACATTATCATTATAGACTGTTATGCCTTTCAGCGTTCAGTCTGCAAGCCTCTGAGAAATTACTAAACGTCGCCACAATCCTCAATTTGCAACTAGTGTTGTGGCCTCATTTAGTTCTATATCTCTTATCTTTAAATCGTTAGAAACCGAGTCTAACCATCGTCGTCTTGGTCTCCCTCTACTTCTCTTACCCTCCATAACAGAGTGCATTATTCTCCTAGGTAACCTATCCTCCTCCATTCGCCTCACATGACCCCACCACCGAAGCCGGTTTATGCGTACAGCTTCATCCATCGAGTTCATTCCTAAATTAACCTTTATCTCCTCATTCCGAGTTCCCGCCTGCCATTGTTCCCACCTGTTTGTACCAGCAATCATTCTTGCTACTTTCATGTCTGTTACTTCTAACTTATGAATAAGATATCCTGAGTCCACCCAGCTTTCGCTCCCGTAAAGCAAAGTTGGTCTGAAAACAGACCGATGTAAAGATAGTTTCGTCTGGGAGCTGACTTCCTTCTTACAGAATACTGCTGATCGCAACTGCGAGCTCACTGCATTAGCTTTACTACACCTTGATTCAATCTCACTTACTATATTACCATCCTGGGAAAACACACAACCTAAATACTTGAAATTATCGACCTGTTCTAGCTTTGTATCACCAATCTGACATTCAGTTCTGTTGAATTTCTTACCTACTGACATCAATTTAGTCTTCGAGAGGCTAATTTTCATACCATACTCATTGCACCTATTTTCAAGTTCCAAGATGTTAGACTGCAGGCTTTCGGAACAGTCTGGCATTAAGACCAAGTCGTCAGACTAGGCCAAACTGCTTACTACATTTCCACCTAACTGAATCCCTCCCTGCCATTTTATACCTTTCAGCATATGATCCATGTAAACTACAAACAGCAAAGGTGAAAGATTACAGCCTTGTCTAACTCCTGTAAGTACCCTGAACCAAGAACTCATTCTACCATCAATTCTCACTGAAGCCCAATTGTCAACATAAATGCCTTTGATTGATTTTAATAATCTACCTTTAATTCCATAGTCCCCCAGTATAGCGAACATCTTTTCCCTCGGTACCCTGTCATATGCTTTCTCTAGATCTACGAAACATAAACACAACTGCCTATTTCTCTCATAGCATTTTTCAATTACCTGGCGCATACTGAAAATCTGATCCTGACAGCCTCTCTGTGGTCTGAAACCACACTGGTTTTCATCCAACTTCCTCTCAACGACTGATCACACCCTCCCTTCCAAGATGCCAGTGAATACTTTGCCTGGTATACTAATCAATGAGATACCTCGATAGTTATTGCAATCCTTCCTGTTCCCTTGCTTATAGATAGGTGCAATTACTGCTTTTGTCCAATCTGAAGGTACCTTACCAACACTCCATGCTAATTTGACTACTCTATGAAGCCATTTCATCCCTGCCTTCCCACTATACTTCACCATTTCAGGTCTAATTTCCTCTATTCCTGCTGCCTTATGACAATGGAGTTTATTTACTATCCTTTCCACTTCCTCAAGCATAATTTCACCAACATCATTTTCCTCCTCCCCATGAGCTTGACTGTTTGCAACACCACCATGATGATTTCCTTTTACATTGAGAAGATGTTCAAAATATTCCCTCCACCTCTCCAGTGATTCCCTAGGATCTATTATGAGTTCACCTGAATTACTCAAAACACTGTTCATTTCCGTTTTCCCTCCCTTCCTAAGATTCTTTATTACTGTCCAGAAAGGTTTCCCAGCTGCTTGACCTAGCCTTTCCAGGTTATTACCAAAATCTTCCCATGACTTCTTTTTGGATTCAACAACTATTTGTTTCGCTCTGTTTCTTTCATCTACGTACAAATCCCTGTCTGCCTCGGCCCTTTTTTGGAGCCATTTCTGATAAGCCTTCTTTTTACGTTTACAGGCTGCTCTCACTTCATCATTCCACCAAGATGTTCGCCTTTTGCCATCTTTACACACAGTTGTTCCTAGGCATTCCCTTGCTGTTTCTACTACAGCATCCCTGTACGCCACCCATTCACTTTCTATATCCTGAACCTGCTTACTGTCTACTGTTCGAAACTTCTCACTAATCATATCCATGTACTTCTGTCTAATTTCCTCGTCCTGGAGATTTTCTACCCTTATTCGTTTGCAGACAGATTTCACTTTCTCTACCCTAGGCCTAGAGATACTTAGTTCACTACAGATCAGATAGTGGTCTGTATCATCGAAAAATCCCCGAAAAACTTGTCCATTCCTAAAAGATTTCCTGAATTCAAAGCCTGTTAAGATATAGTCTATTATGGATCTGGTACCCCTAGCTTCCCATGTGTAGCGGTGAATAGCCTTATGCTTGAAGAATGTATTTGTAACAGCTAAACCCATACTAGCACAGAAGTCCAACAAACGCTTCCCATTCCCATTAGGTTCCATATCTTCCCCACATTTACCAATCACCCTTTCGTATCCTTCAGTTCTATTCCCAACTCTCGCATTGAAATCGCCCATTAGCACTATTCTATCCTTGCTGTTGACCCTCACCACGATGTCACTCAATGCTTCATAAAACTTGTCAACTTCATCCTCATCTGCACCCTCACATGGTGAATACACAGACACAATTCTTGTCCTAATTCCTCCAACTGACAAATCTACCCACATCATTTGCTCATTTACGTGTCTAACAGAAACTATGTTCCGTGCAATGGTATTCCTGATAAAGAGCCCTACCCCAGACTCTGCTCTTCCCTTTCTAACACCCGTCAAGTACACTTTATAATCTCCTATCTCTTCCTCCTTATCTCCCCTTACCCGAATATCACTTACTCCTAGCACATCCAGATGCATCCTCTTTGCTGACTCAGCCAGTTCTACCTTCTTTCTTCCATAAGCCCCATTAATATTGATAGCTCCCCATCGAATTCCATTTCGTTCGCCAAGTTGTTTCCAAGGAGTCCCTCGCCTGTCAAATGGGAGTGGGACTCCATTACTCCCATAGGTCCGAGGCTTGCTTAAAGTGTTCTGAGCTCGGTAAATTCATGAAGCAGGATGCTGCCCTACTTGCACATAGTCCACGTGAGGATCTCTCCTCTAACGGGTTATGGACCACCGGTGAATTGTATAGTCCTAGCCGCCTGAGCACAAGGAGGGTTAAGACTCGGAATATGTCCGAGATGCCCACTCCCATTCCATAGCAACTGGTACCCGACTCTCAGGACCACTTACTAGGCCACTCAGCCGTTGCCCATGGTTCACGAACTAGGACGTGACTACAGTAACCCACAAACATGAACCACAAGAATATATCAATATTAAGTTAAAAGAAGGTATATAATGGTTCCCCCTTTCAATTCTATTAAACGGTACCAATTTTAATTAAATAGGAATGTAAACTTTCAATACTATTAAAATAAGAAATGTATGGTGGAACCATTATATACCTTCTTTTAACTTAATATTGAACTCGCTTCAATATGGAACAATATGAAATTCTTATCTCTTAATAAGAATATATCATCAGAAACCATTTTCAATGCATGTAAAATAGTTACTTAAATACTTGCTAGAAGGCTACACTGCACTATATGGGCAAGTCAAATTATATTATCTACTTGTGTCGAGTGGTGTCCTCTTTTCAGGGCCCCAAAATGAGCGTAATGCAACTTTAATATATTGGTTTTAGACTGTTCATTGTCTGAGAAGGAATTGTTGGTATCAGGGCACTAAATCTGGACTTCATGTAATCCGGACACAAAAAGTAAACAAGCATATCCCAGAGATATCAATATTTAGGTGCATGATTTTTCGCATTAATTTATGTTCGATTTCGCGAAAAGGAAACAATGTTTCATGTTATTTCGCGAAATACGGCTGATACAGTCACTTCAATTTCACGTTTATCATTCCTAAAATTATTCATAATAAGTTTAATTCATTCGATTTGTGAATTATTTATGTGAAAGAAAAAGATAAACAATATTGATAACCATTCATTATTCCTTATGTAACCTTGATTAGAACTATAATATAGCCTAATCAAGATTACATAACAAAATTACCCTTTCACCCTATACGGCCGTAGCTTTCACCTTATATGATGGCCATACTATTAAGGGATTTTATAGAATATTAAAACGAAGAGATATTTCTGTCAAAATGAGAAATCCTTATTCTGTCTTCTGTTTCCCTTTACATACTTAATATTGGAATACAATTTCATGCGTGTTATTTTCCATGAAATTCGCTGCATTTTCGTACATATCGCAAAATAAGTAAATTTCGCTTTAAACTGTCCTTTTCGATTTAATTCGCTGTAATTCGCGAAAATAAAATCACTAATTTCTTGACTAGAATCATATAATTCGTTAAGATATCTCAAAATCGTTTCAAAATGTTTTTTGTCGCGCTTATCGTTAATGCAAAAAAAATCATGCCTCTATCAATATTTCTGGTATGTACATTGAAAGAAATTAAAACACCAATCAGGAAAGTTACAAAATAGCTTTATTTCTATGTACCATATAAAAATTTGTACAGTAATATATGTAAAAAATACATTTAAAAGGTCCCAACTGATTGAAGTTAAAAGGTAGCACCATCATTAGCAATAAGTAAAACCTCCAGTATCTGTCGTGGAGTTTATTTCTCTTACATGGATAACTGAAAAGCACAATAACTGTCAATTTAATACTACTAACATAACAATATTTGCAACTCTGTATCAATGCAAGGTAGTTTTTCTTCTCGTTGCCAAAAAGAGTGATGGAAATAGGTAATGGTAGTGAAGTTACTGAAGTGATAAGTATCACTAAAAATGTTAATAAATGAAGAATATCAATTTTTTAGATTGATTTAAGGCTGTTGAACTGCAATTATATTGGTGAGGTATGCTATCAGCTCTGGTCAATAAATGAATCAAAACCGTGGGAGTGTATTTTGCCTGCAGGTCAACATACTGTACTTCAAGTGCTTTTGAAATGAGCATTGTGTGTGAATTATACCTGCTTTGATTAATATATAAACCTGAAATTAGGAGCATCTGCAAGGTACGGTAATACTTAACGCCCTGTTACAGTTGGTTCTGGGGTTTTTATTTTTTAATTCTGTCCCCTCCAAAAGCGTGAATAATAAAGAGTTTATTGTACAATACTTCAAGTACATGCATCCAGCTAAAATCATTACTCACCACTTCTAAAGAGTGTATTATGCAGAGGAAGAATTACCAATGGATGAATATGTTTTTTTAGAAAATCTCTTTCAATTATGTGACACCACGAAAGAACTTTGTAAATTACCAGAGCTGTAGTGGTGCCGTAAAGTTGTACGATCTTTCCACAACAATAATGTCAACTTAATTATGCAGCCACCTAAGTCTCCAAAGCTTCTCTCCAAGGAATTAAACTTACAGTATTTAGTGTATGGCATGAGTTTCGTGCTTCAAGAAAAAGGCGTTCCAAATGTGAAGAGCAGATCAACTTGACTGTAAAAGTAATATCTTCCTAATACCCAGACTGAAAATATGTTGAGTGCTTTACGCTGTTCCAACCTGTACTGCACTGATGACAGCTGCAAACTTAAGTCATGTTCCGAACACATAACTATATAAAATAAACATTTGTCAACTACAAATGAAAGTTAATAAATCACTGTCACACCACTCCATACTAATCCTACATGATTTCCAATACAGAACAGTTGAATATCACAAAACAGGACATGTTTTACATGTAGAGTATTTAATACCTGGAGTTTGTGGTTTATAGCATTTTACAAGAAAAAATGTATCACTGGATGAATACCATACAATGATTATGAAAAATATTTAAACTTAACAACTTGCTTTGAATATTACAGTTTAGTAACATACTTCAGTATTCTGCTTTATCCTTACTTCTGATCACTACAGCAGGACCGCAATAATCCGGCAAGCATCAGAAAATTATTTTCTCCCATATTTTGAGGGATTTAGTGCTTGGCACGCTTGGTAGTACAGTTCGACGCATTCAGGATATATCAGAACTATTCAGTGTTTCGTCAGTCACTACTGTCTGGCTCGCTGTGCGAGTATGTTCCCTCCAGGATCAGCCAGTTGCTATCTTGGCTTAGTAGTAGTAGTATCACTACAACTCTTCGCTCATGTAGACCTATGATTACAGTACTTACATTTACATCAGCACGGTGCAGTTTTCTTTTATATTTAATTAAATGTTATGTATCAAAGTTAGCTGTGTGTACGATTGTCAAATAGACTACAGCAGAGTGAGAAGTTTGAACGTACAGTTATAATATGTTATTTAAACCAAAGGTCTTATGAGTCTTCGCAAACCTTTAACACCTTTGTGAAATTCGGAGAAAGAAGGCAACAATACGACATTTCTGAAGTTATGAATCTCCACATTATACAAAATAATTTTTGTCTAAAAAGAGCTAAATCCAAGAAACAATCCCTACAATGTTTCTGGGGGCTTAGAAGGAAATTCAAGCTATCCCATCAGTAGTGGACAGCACTCTGACATGTTCCATGCCCTCAACATCATTGGACACCTATGGTAGGCTTATAGGCAGTGATTCAGATTGAACTGTACCAAATTCCTGGCATTTAACTACTTTTATTTGATTAAAATTAACCTGTTCTTGTTTCCTTTCAAATCTGTTTAACTTTCCAAAATTTTGAGCCCTAAACTGATTTCACAGTGCAGTCCAGTGTTTGATTTTTAATTCGGTTCTTTTTTTACAGTGCCATGAACTTTAAATTTTTTTATACTGTAATTTTTTCTGTTGTGTTTAATAAATAATAATTATTCACTTTTGTACGTTAAAACTGTGGTCTTTATTTATATCACCTTGTTTAAACCAGGTTTTTAAAACTGACCTTGATAATGTGGCATTGGCAGACCCCAAGCATGCTGGAGTATCGCGGTCCTACTGTATTACTATATTGGGAAGATTTACAAGTAATGAACATTACTAAACACTATGAAGAAAGATGTGAAAATATACTCAAACCATTGTTATTTAATTTTCGTGTGGCTATTTCTAGCCGAGTGCAGCCCTTGTAAGGCAGACCCTCCGATGAGGGTGGGCGGCATCTGCCATTTGTAGGTAACTGCGTGTTATTGTGGTGGAGGATAGTGTTATGTGTGGTGTGTGAGTTTGCAGGGATGTTGGGGACAGCACAAACACCCAGCCCCCGGGCCATTGGAATTAACCAATTAAGGTTAAAATCCCCGACCCGGCCAGGAATCGAACCCGGGACCCTCTGAACTGAAGGCCAGTACGCTGACCATTCAGCCAACGAGTCGGACACCATTGTTATAATAAGTCTGCCTATTTCTTGATGGGTGTAGTTGAATCTGTCTCTTGGCACTGGTCAGAGCAAAATGTAGCTTCCACCGAAGTCCCAGTGTCATTCACACTGGTGACATTATGGAAGCTGCTACTCACAGGATCAGCTGTGCTGAAATAGCACCTTCTGGCCCAGCGAGGAAAGCGGTGGCGAACTATTGCACTCATCTTACTTGGCACCACTGTACATTTCGGTGGTAGTATTTGAGGATCTAACCAGTGCCCAGATTGATGACCTCAAAGACAGTGGAACTGAAGTTACTTGTGTTTTAATAGGCTTTGAAAATTACTCAGTGCACGAGTTTAAATACTCGTCATCGTGATCATCACGATAATGTTTTTGTTTTTTATTAACTTCTTTTGAAGACACCGCATTGCAGACAAGTTTTTAACAGAGAACTGAAGCTAAACTGACTATACTTGTGAATGGTTGACTTTTTAAAATGTTAGTGAATGACCGGTGGTGTTCGGTAGGTTAGTCTCAACAGCAGCCAGTAAGGCTCTCACTCGCGCAACATGTGAGAATACTACGTGTTGTGAATGGCAACTGTAGCCTTGGACAGGGGATGCTTTCTACCTTATCTTTATTTTAATCTAACAGGCGTATATAATTTTAGCTTGCATTATTGATTAAATAAAGAATGGAATGGTCGCAGGATTATACAATGAACAGAGTCGGATAAACAACGTTCTACTGAAAAACAACAATTTTTAAAAAGAGAATAAAGTACTTCACGGGAAAAGTATGGTTTATATTGCAGAAAACCAGTCACTCAATGTTTTGAACCCATTTTGTACTTTCATACTAATTGAAAACAGTTAAACAGCACACACAGTCTTCAGTGCTTTGGGCACATTTTACATTTACCGCAAATGTTAAAAACCACAAATTCTAGTTATGACTGGGAATGATGAGAAAAATGTATATTTCTAAACAAATATTTCACTTTCAACTTTGTTTCAGGAAAAACACTTATTACTAATGTCTCATAAGTCTTATTTCCTTTCACTCAAGGCTGATGCTAACTTATCCAATGTGAGACATAGCACCTGATATGTGATGTCTTATCATCAGAGAAATAATTTAGATATCTGGGAATGCACTTCCAATGTAGTTGTAGCCCTTGTAGCGGAAGGTGTGGGTCTTGATGCCGACCACCTTGCCGCCCAACTTGAGAGAGCACTTCTCGTCGGGACGAGTCATGAAGCAGACGGTGTAGAGGGCCATCTCCAGCTCGGGACTAGTACCGACAAACATGGTGCCCACGGGCTTCATCACATTCGACCACTTATAATGAAGCTTTAGAATGGCTCCTTTCTGAAATGGAAACTACATTAATAAAAATTTCCAAGGCCGTCACATACCGTATTTCCCAGTGTATAAAAATGCATGGCATTCATAACTGTTGATTAGTAAAGCACCTTTACTCGTAAGCCTTTCTTTACCTTGTAATTGGTTAGACGTTGTCTTCATGCAAGCAACATTATAATAATAAAGTCATATTCCTTTTTCTTTTTAATAATCATGCATCCTATTTGAGAATTCCATTTTAAAAAATTGAGTTATCTCCTAGGACACTTCTTTTGTACGTACGGTAATGGCCAGTTTACACGTAGACAGTGTTTAGTTACAACTTAACTCATGTGGGCTAGTTTAAGTGTAAGACAGCGTTTAGTACAGTGGTAAATGGCAATTTGTCACTTGCATCCAGTGATTCAGTTGTTCTTGTGTTGTCAACTAGATCAGTTGGACCAAAACGAGGATAGCGTATTTTGTTACCTTTCATTGAACCCCTAGTCTCAAAACTCATGAGCCGTCACAGGAATGCAGGAGGTAAAAGACTAGGAACATGCTACAAGCGCAGAAGGGTAAAAAGGGATCTCAACAGATTAATATAGGTAATGGAATGAACAAAAATATCTAATAAAGTAATAAACATGAAGATAGGTACAAGAATATTTTTAATCAAACATCCTATTTGGGCATTCCAGGAAGATTTTTTCAAATTTCTTCTCAGGCACTTACAGGTATCATAGCTTATTTTATATTAATGGTGTTAAGTCCATGCAAGACAGAAAGAAATTGAGCTCCTATTTCTTAAAAACTCAAAAATCAATTTAAAAAGACATCTTTCAGTTCAGTTAACAAATTCCCCTGTGGAGAATACATCCACAGTACCTCCTGCCTGTTGTAACAGGTGACTAAAAGGGTATCTCAACTTGAGAGCATGAGTTGGCGACCACTAGCCGAGTTTGGTATTGTGCCTGCCTCCTCACTTTCATCTTTCCTGTCCAACCACCCTTGGCCACCTCATTCTGTTCCAAACCAAACCAAACCAAATCCCATGGCACAACAGCCCCGAAGGACCATGGCCGACCAAATGACCGCTGTTCAGCCCGAAGGCCTGTGGATTAAACGACAGTATTACGACTGCGAGGGCTAGGCATTCTTTATTTCCATTCCCTTTAGTTTGCAGATAGATTCATTCTTCAAAGAGTTGGACGTCTTCCCTTGTGATGAGTGTTAAGAAGAGATGGTTATCTTGTTGTACTTTCCCTTAAGACAATAAACACCACCAATCTTATTCTCCTTCTCTTCCAGGGCCTTCATCTCATCCATTTTCCTTCTTGTTCTTAATGAAATATCCAACACACACAGTACTTGAGTCATCCATCAAAATAAACAGTGACACCGAGCCCTTCTATAGGTAAAGGGTTTCTCTTACAAACCTAGAGCGTCCAGCAGTGTTTTTACTCTCGGAGACCTAAGCAGCTGTACGGGAGGTGCGCATAGCTCTTGACCTTGTAAGGAGTGTGCACGTGTTCGACCTAGCATCAGTAGCCAGTCTGAATCTCAGCTGTTAACGTGGTGAGACAGTTATCATTGCAACACCGTATTTTCATATGTAAAAGTTGGCTCAATGCGTACGTGATGTATTCGTTCAGCAATTTCTTTGTGAAGTGGCACTTTCATGAGCACAGATTCAAGTAATTGTAAATACATTTGAAACTACTGACTCAGAGCTCAATAAAAACCATCCGCACGCACAAACAGTTTTAAGAGAGTAAAAGCTAGATGACAATGGTGCGAATCTTCCCACTGAATAATTTCACTCTCAAAATTAGCACAACACTAGGGGTTTCGGTTCCTTCTGCACACGGAGCTACAAAGCTGTTGCACATCAAACCGTACAGGTTTACACGGGCCCATTGTTTAAAACCTGCTGATCCAGCCACAAGAGTGAGATATTGTGAGTGGTATCTTGCATCACTAAATGATCGTTTATTCAACCCACAATTTGTGTTCTTTTTGGATGAGGCCTGGTTTCATCTTAATGGACGTGTGAACAGTCGTAACTCTCACAACGGGTGTGCAGAAAACTCTAATGATGTTTATGAAGTCCCTCATTATGAAGGATGACACTTCAGCATCTTTTACGAGGTAAAATTTCATATAAGATTGTATACACGCTTAAAGCAGGGCAGCCGTGTGCAATGTAAGATTGGCTGAGGCAGCGCTGTAGCACAGTTTACAAACACCGTGCGCTCAGTCTGGGTTTATATGAGAGACCCTGTATAGGCAGTTATTGTGTGTCCATAACGTTTTGATCATGCAGTAGGTCACAGCTGATTCATTTCCTTGTCAAGGAGAATGTAACCTCATTTTGATATAGTTCACATGACTAATGGTCCTGCAACAGTGAACCATAAGCTGGCATTGGAAATACCATAATTTTGTAAAATTCAAACACTCTTTTGTGTCCTACATATTTCATCAATGGCCTTTTCATCTTTTCTACAGACATCCAAACAACCGTAGTGAAAAAGCGAACATCCCAAATATTTGAAAGAGGTGACCCATCCTATCAATAAACTAGGTTTTACGATTAGACAAGGTCAATTCTCCGGAGGGCAAGGATTTTTATTTTTTTCTAGTGGTTTAACATCGCACTAACACATCAAAGCTTTTTGGCGATGCAACTAAGAGGAATGGGAAGGTAGCGACCACAGCCTTAATTAAGGTACCTGGTGTGAAAATGGAAAACCATCTTCAGGGCTGCTGACGGTGGAATTCAAACCCAACATATCCTAAATGCAGCTTACAGCTATGTGACCCTAACCAGACGGCCAACTTGCTCGGTTTTGTCTTCTTATCATCAATAATTTAAGAAAATATATTTCTTGCAGGGACAAACAATACTGATGAGATTATTATTATTATTATTATTATTATTATTATTATTATTATTATTATTATTATTATTATTATTATTATTATACACTGAGAAATACAGTAAGAGCAATTTTCTTCCCAGTTTATATTCTTTTCATGCTCTTTACAAAATGCTCAGCATGACTGCAATCATAGCAATATAAACTCAGATAAATAACAACCATTAATAATTTCTTATTTGTTAAAACAGTCACAAGTCTGAGATTAATTGATTTTAATGATATTTAAGGAGCATTGACTCAGGTAATTAAGGTCATATTAAATACTGATTCCTCCTGTCTAGAAGATATTACCTGGAAAAGAAAAATGAAGCCTTTGATAAAGTAATTCATCAGTTCCTAGCCAAAGAGCAGTGGCAGTAATTCACAGGTGCAAGAGGGTCAGTGCGTGCCCTTATTTTTCAAGCGATCGTTCCTAAGAGGATAGCAATATTTTCTCATTTTTATAAACATCTTCAAAATTTCCCTTGTCCATGAGTCCTGGCATTGCTTCCACTTGTGCCAGGTTCCTCACTTTCATCTATCCTATCCAACCTCCCTTGGTCAACTCTTGTCCTTTTCTGACCCCGACAGTATTATGTATGGTTGCCTACACAGTCCTTCATTTTCATGTCCTTCGTGGCCCTTGTCATTCTTAGGTCGTTACCTTTGTTCTTCAAAGTGTTGGGTTCCTTCTATTTTTTCTCTCTGATTGGTGTCATATAGAGGATGATTGAAAATTGTACTCTCTGTAACATTTGTTATGTAATACTTTTCGACAGGACCAATAACATAGGTAATTAAAAATTAAATTTTAGGTGCCTTCGCCTAAACCACCATTTCCACCGGGGTGAATAAAATTATTTACAGCGTAGACTATAGTTCCTTATTGCCTGACTTTACTTACCAATTTTCATTAAATTCTGTCCACCAATTTTCTCATGGCTCGGCGTTGATATGGACTTAGCAACAACAATTCAAATTCATCAATATTCCTGTTATCATAGCCGGTATGATAAAAATGTATAGGACATAAAAGATCAGAAATTTAATACTATATAACTTTAGTTATATAGTATTTATCAATAGAACAACTAATAACAAATATTTGAGAATTAAATTTTAGGCCTGCCCCTAAACTATAGTTTCACTCAGAGTGAATAAAATTATTCATGGCCTAGACTGTAGTGACTTATTATACCGGTTTTTATTAAATTCTCTTCAGCCATTTTCTCATGATGCACGTATATACATACATGCAGGCAGAAATTACGAAAAATTTTAAAAAATGCATTTCCTTGTTACTATTACAAGATCGATGCAGAAATACCATTCTCTTTCAATTCCAAGCAATGTACAAACAAAACTCATATTTTATATATATATAGATTTTGATCTTTCCTACTTTAAAAACACCACTCAAACTTATCCGTCTACTAATGTCATTCCACGCCATCCCTCCACTGACAGCTCGGAACATACCACTTGATCAAGCAGCTCCTCTCCTTTCTCACAAGTCTTCCCAGACAAAACCTTGCAACATTTTTGTACTCTTTTGTCGGAAATCACCCAGAACAAATCGAGCTGATTTTCACTGGATTTTTTCCAGTTCTCAAATCAAGTAATGCTGGCGAGGGTCTGATACACTGGAACCATACTCTAGTTGGGGTCGTACCAGAGACTTATATGCCCTTTCCTTTACATCCTTACTACAACCCCTAAACACCCTCATAACCATGTGGCAGAAATCTGTACCCTTTATTTACAACAACGTTTATGAGATTACACTAATGAAGATCTTTCCATGTATTAACATCTAGGTACTTACAGTGATCCCCATAAGGAACTTTCACCTCATCAACACGGTAATTAAACCTTAGAGGACTTTTCCTATTAGTGAAACTCACAACCTAACTTTCAACCCCGTTATCATCATACAATTGCCTGCAGTCCATCTCACAACATTGTCGAGTTGCTCATAATCTTGTAAATTATTTATTACATTATACAGTATCACATCATCCACAAAAAGCCTTACCTCTGATTTCAGTTCTTTACTCATATCATTTATTTATTCTCAAAACCTCCATTCCAATTTTATTTGGGGTTGTTGGAAAAACTTTTCTTTAATTGAATATGCTTTCAGGCTGGGTATCTATCTGGAATCGACATCGTAAATTTCCTCACTGTTGTAACCATGGCAACTCGTGTTCGTCTATGTACACTCGGTCAGTAGCGTCATCTTCTCACTGTGAGCTTTCTTCCTGTAACTAAGAGCTTGAGAAAATCTCGGTATCATGTGAACCCCGTTCTACTCCTCAGTCCAGAATTAAATGAATACTGTAATTTTAAGTGGGGATGGAGGCTGTTGTATGTCCTCCGCTCTCTCCGCTCAGCGCCAGCCAGCCGCACGCACGCAAGCGTGGAGATTTCGAGACTCGACGCGCAGCCTTCAGTGCGCGTGCCTGTACCGTCGAGTGCTGTATAAAAGGAGCTCCCTGCCTACCACTCTCCAGGATTCTCCCCAGTGTCCTGTTCCAGAATACACTGTACGTCGAACACGGAGGCTACTCCTCTTAAAAATGTGTCTCGACCAGGTGGACGGAATTCTGGTAGTATGAGGTTTCACCTCAGGTCATTGTTCCAAGTTCCCATTCCTTCATCCAAGTCGAGCCCCGATGCTGTACTCTACACATCCCCTATCTCCCTCAGGCTCCGACACATACACATTAGATTTTCTAATAGTGTACTTAGCTTTCCTTCAGTGCAAGCTCATAAATTCAAACACTGCGAGTTAGAAGGAACTCTCTTCACTAATCCATGCTAGTGAAACTGATAGTTTTCGACTATCACGAACTGAACATTCCTACGAACTATCTTTTCAAGATAGAAGCTAGTGTAAATACATTCCAAGTGTATATAGTGTACAGTGACAGAAACTCTCGCAAGCTTAATTATCTACTTTGCTTCAAGACAATTTTATGTTTATTCTTGTAAATTTCTATGTGAAGCAAATAAACAAGTTGTGTTCTGGTAAACCTTATCCTGTTTACAACGCAACTCATTGGCGACGAGGTAAAACAACTACGTGCTATCTGCCACCAACTCATTTGCAACAAGGTACAAAACTGTGCGCTATCTGTCCCCAACACATTGGCGACGAAGTACAACAGTGATCAGTGTGTCGCCCACTCATTCGCAGCGAGGTTCAAAACTGCTTACATTCTTTCGTCAACTCATTTGCGACAAAGAAACAAACTCTTACAGTGTATCGTCAACTCATTGGCAAAGGACACTATACTCCGTAACTATCACCATTCCACATTGGAATCTGTACGGACTCTACCAGCAGTTAGTGCAACTATTAGCCTCCTTCGAACTACGGACAGTCAGCCTACATTCCAAGGCTCTCTCTCTCCCTCTCTCTCTCTCTCTCTCGCTCACACCACCTGTCTGGCACGCTTCAGCTTGTGTGCTCTCTCACACACTCCCAGCTGTTCCGGTGAAGGTCGCACCTCAAGCCAGCTCAGTACAAGCTGCTCCACAAGTTCTTTTCTCTCACGCCTCTCAACATGGCTACAGCCGAGCAACTCACGGCCGTATTGCAGGCTCTCCAACAGCAGCAACAGCAATTCATGCAGCAGCAACAAGCAGCATTGCTCACAGCTATTCAAGCTCTTTCTGTTTCTACACAGCCCTCAGCAATTCCTCCGTTCTCTGCTTTTGATCCGGCTAAGGAAGAATGGTCAGTCTATTTAGCCCGCCTACAGCAGCATTTTATATGGCATTCCATCACGGATGACAAGCGCCAACGTGCTCTATTTCTCAGTTCGGTTGGCAATGCTACGTGTGAATTACTACAAAAATTAAGTCCAGAGGAGCAACTCTCTGAAGTGCCGTTCGCACAGCTCTGAACACTATGCTAAAGCCCCACACATAGTGGCTGCTCGCTACAGATTTTTTCAGAGCAGAAAGCAACCGCATCAGACCCATGCTGAGTGGATAGCAGAATTAAGAGGTCTAGCTAAACCCTGCCAGTTTATATGTTCCAAGGACGGTTGTGGTACGCCCTATACCGATTCCCTCATTCGGGATATGGTCATTCTGCATACTCCTGAGGACAAAGTTCGTTTTGACGCTGTCAAGAAGAGTAACCCTTCTTTAGAAGACGTCCAGCGTATTGCTACAGTATACGAACTTACTACTAAAACTGCCGCAGAAATAGCTTCTCAACACGAAGTCGCTCAAGTCTCTACTCCAGCCCGCCAGTCATCTGCTACCTTGAACCGCGCAGCCAAGTCGCTCTCTGCCAAGCATTCTCGCCCGGTTCCCTCTCGTTCTTCTACACAGAAGCCCACTTCGAAGAGCAAGTTGCAACTCCTGCCTTCCTGCAGAGGATGTTTCAAACATCATGAACGTCGTGCAGGTCGTTTTTTCAAAGCCACTTGTGAAAGATGTAATAAAGTAGGACACATCAAGACTGTATGTCAGAGTTCGCTCCGCCCTGCTAAGACTCCTGCAGCGCGCCCGACACGTATACAGCCCCGACAGGACATGGAAGTTGATCAGATAAATCTTATTCTTCCTACCAAGAATTCTCACAAGATCATCGTTCCTCTATCATTCTCTGATCGCTCTATCGATTTTCAGTTAGACACTGGATCACCTGTCTCTATCATTAACCTGGCTAAATATCACGACTTAGGTATGCTCTCCAGCTGACATCCAGCTTGTTACATTTGACAAACGGAAGATTGATATTAAAGGCCAAATCACGCTTCCAGCCAGTTATAAAGGAATTCAGAAGGTCATTCCACTACTCGTAGTCAACAACTACACCGCATCGAACATTATGGGCATGGATCTCTTTAATTTATTCGGCTTCCAGATTCATGACAATGTCAACGTAGTCTCTACTTTGCAACCTACTTCTGAGATTACGACTCTCCTCGAGCAGTTTCCTGAAGTCTTCGACTCTACGCTCGGAACCGCCAGAAACTATACAGCTCACATACAGCTGAAATCCGGCGCTAAGCCGCGCTTTTTCAAAACACGTCCAGTACCCCTAGCACTTCAAGACCAGGTCACTACGGAGTTAGAAAGATGGATAGAAGACGGAATAGTGGTACCAGTCAATTCCAGTCAATGGGCCACTCCTTTAGTTGTAATCAAGAAACCTGATGGCAACATACGACTTTGTGGTGATTTCCGATCTACGATCAACTCACAAATCGACACAGATGTCTTCCCAATTCCCCGTCCAGAGGACTTATTCCGTCGTCTAGCTGGTGGACAATTCTTCTCTAGAGTGGACCTTAAAGAAGCCTATCTACAACTACTTTTAGACGAAGAATCCAAGCAATTTCTCACACTCAACACTCCTATCGGACTGCTCCAGCTCCAGCGTCTCCCGTTCGGCGTCTCTTCCTCAGCTGCTATTTTTCAACGCTATTTAGCTCAACTCACCGCCTCCATTCCCGGTTGTGCTAACTACCTTGATGATATTATTGTAACCGGCAAAGATCACCAAGAACATCTCCATAATCTGCGCCTCCTTCTCACGAAGTTGAAAGGCAATGGCCTACGAGCGAATCTCGCTAAATGCACTTTCTTTCAGCCGCAAGTTCACTACCTGGGACACATCCTTGATAAAAACGGCATTCAACCTAGTGAACGGAATGTCTCGGCGATTGTAAACATGCCTGTACCACAGAACATCAAGCAGCTCCAATCCTTCCTAGGCAATGCGAACTACTATAACAAGTTCATTCCCCGCTTCGCTTCAGTTGCAGCTCCATTACACGCCCTACGCAAAAAAGGTGTTAAATTTCAGTGGTCTCCGCAATGCCAACAGGCCTGGCAAACGATCAACAAAGCCCTTGCTCAAGCTGTTAAACTCACTCATTTTCAGCCTGGCAAGCTCATCACGCTAGCTACTGACGCATCAGATTACAGCGTCGGTGCCGTTCTCTCCCAGAAGGATCGTCACGGACGTCCCATCGCCTTCGCTTTGAAGACACTTAATGAGCATCAACGTCGGTACTCCCAGATAGAAAAAGAAGCTTTAGCCATCATCTTTGGTATTCGCCGTTTCAATGAATATCTCTATGGCAACCATTTCCTGATCATTATTGATCACAAGCCTCTAGTACACTTATTCCATCCTGGTAATAAGATCCCTGAGCATTCCCTCAGAAAGCTTCAACGATGGTCCATGTTCCTTTCTGATTATTCCTATCAGATCTCCTATCTTGCCGCATCCCAGCATTGTAATGCTGATGCCCTCTCTCGCCTACCAGTAGGTCCCGATACCGCCTTCGATTCTCAAGAATCCAAATGTCTTCAGTTAGATATAGAACTCGAAGACACCGTATCCAGCTTTCCTATTGACGCTACCTGCATTGCTAAAGCTACGGATAAGGACAGTACACTTGCTACAGTACGTACTTACATCCGCAACGGTTGGCCTCTTCAGAACAAACTTCCTGCCCACCTTGCGCCTTATCATCGTATTCAGCATCGTCTTACGACTCGTGCCGGAATTATACTCCTGGAAACCGGCACCACCTTCCGAGTGGTTATCCCACTTAGTCTACGGAAACAAGTTCTCGACTTGTTACACCAAAGTCATTGGGGCACGTCAACACTGCTACTGGCCTGGTATTGATGCAGCCATCGAAAAGCTCATCCGCCATTGTGAACAATGTCAAATTAATCAGAACGCCCCGTCTTCTGATCTAGCTTCATGGCCTCCTGCTACTTCTCCATGGGAACGAGTTCACATCGATTTCGCAGGTCCTTTCCTCAATTCCATGTGGCTCATCGTCATCGATTCTCTATCTAACTTTCCCCATGTAGTGGATATGCATTCGACTACTACTACAGAAGCTACCATTCGTGCTCTTCAGAAAATATTTACAACTGAAGGATTACCTCAAGTACTAATTTCTGACAAGGGACCGCAATTCACAGCTACTGCTTTTAAGAACTTCTATACATATAATGGAATTCGCCATATCCTAGCTCCGCCTTTTCACCCTCAATCTAATGGTGAAGCTGAACGCTTTGTACAAACTTTTTAGAAAAGTATGAAAAAAGCTGTCTCTTCAGGCTTAACTAAAGACCAAGCATTGCTACAACTCTTAAGCAACTACAGAACTCTGCCCGGCGCTGATAATGTCACTCCCGCACAAAAGCTTCATGGACGACCTCACAGAACTTTACTTTCTCTGTTGTAGCCTCTTCCGGCCCAGCCTAAGACATCGCCAACGAAGTTCACAGTCAACGACAGAGTCTACATCAGGACATTCAAGTCAAACCCGCTCTGGTTACCTGGTGTCATCTGCAGATCTTTGGGCCATCGTCTCTACGAGATTCAGACTGCTGAGAAATGTATTTGCCGCCACCAGGACCAGATACGCCTGCGCTCCCGTCCATATCCGGCTATTGATTCTCTTGTTAAGCCAGATAAATCTATTGCTGAACGAGCTTTAGACCATTTAATAACCATGGGTTCCTTTCAGGACGATGCAGAGCCACTCCGCCCAGTCACAGCTCCGGACAATACAACAGTGACGTCAGAAGCTCCTGCCCAGCATCACAGCCGCCGCCGCTTCACGCCGTATCGGCGTATTTAGGAGGGGAGGGTGTTGTATGTCCTCCGCTCTCTCCGCTCAGCGCCAGCCAGCCGCACGCATGCAAGCGTGGAGATTTCGAGACTCGACGCGCAGCCTTCAGTGCGCGTGCCTGTACCGTCGAGTGCTGTATAAAAGGAGCTCCCTGCCTACCACTCTCCAGGATTCTCCCCAGTGTCCTGCTCCAGAATACACTGTACGTCGAACACGGAGGCTACTCCTCTTAAAAATGTGTCTCGACCAGGTGGACGGAATTCTGGTAGTATGAGGTTTCACCTCAGGTCACTGTTCCAAGTTCCCGTTCCTTCATCCAAGTCGAGCCCCGATGCTGTACTCTACACATCCCCTATCTCCCTCAGGCTCCGACACATACACATTAGATTCTCTAATAGTGTACTTAGCTTTCCTTCAGTGCAAGCTCATAAACTCAAAACACTGCAAGTTAGAAGGAACTTCACTAATCCATGCTAGTGAAACTGATAGTTTTCGACTATCACGAACTGAACATTCCTACGAACTATCTTTTCAAGATAGAAGCTAGTGTAAATACATTCCAAGTGTATATAGTGTACAGTGACAGAAACTCTCCCAAGCTTAATTATCTACTTTGCTTCAAGACAATTTTATGTTTATTCTTGTAAATTTCTATGTGAAGCAAATAAACAAGTTGTGTTCTGGTAAACCTTATCCTGTTTACAACAGAGGCATCTTCATGTATATGAGGCTATACTCTTTCTCCATTCACCATCCCTGAATTGTATCTACAATTTGTGGAAAACTAATAACATTCAGACTTTGTAATTGTAACTGTGCAAGGGCTCCTTTGGCTTTATTTATACTGAAAATGAAAATCCACAGCCTGTTTCCAGTACTTTGACCGGGTCAGGAATGGAATGAATAAAGCCCCCGTCTAGCAGGGAGGATAGAAATGGCGCCGGCTGCTGAAGCCTGTCGCACTCCTCTGGGGCAATGATAAATGACTGACAGATGAAATGAAATGTTAATGCAGTGAAAGATGACAGAGAAAACTGGAGTACCCAGAGAAAAACCTGTCCTGCCTTCACTTTGTCCAGCACAAATCTCACATGGAGTGACTAGGATTTGAACCACAGTATTCAGAGGTGAGAGGCCGCGCACTGCCGCCTAAGCCACGGAGGCTATTTATTTATACTCCTTTAACACATCTCAAAAGCACCTAAATCAATTCCATCTAGAGTCAAGCTAGAATTGTTACGATGTTTTATGCGTTTTTTCTTAGTCTTTTTGTTATTTATCTTTAAGCTACTTAGAGATCATCCATTTCTTCCAATCGGTTAGTTAATCCCACTAAATGCCCTGCTTTTCATTCGTTGCCTCTCTCAACATACAATCATGTCATAACTAATGGCGACAGGAGACATCCGTGTCTTATTCCAGATTTCACAGCGAAAGGTTCAGACAGCTTCCCTTTATGTTCTACTTGAAAAGTATATCCATCATACATTGCCTATTTGAGATGGACTATCTTTTGTGGGATTCCAAATTTTCCATAGCCCTACACATTTTCCTCTGGTTGACAGAATCAAAAAGGCCTTTTCAAAATTAATGAAAAGTATTACAAAGATGTCTGATATTCAGCAAATCGTTCAATGATTAGTCTTAGTGTGTTAATCTGATTTACAGTAGACTGACCTCCTCTGAAACCTGCTTGTTCTCCTATCAATGGCACTGCTTATTCTGTTATTCATGGGAATGGATGTTCCTAATCATTGCAGGACAAGCATTAACTGCTCTGCTGAATAATGCCGCCGCCACCACTCCGAGACTGGAGAATTGAGGGAACAGATACAAATCACTCTGTGCACATTTTAATCTTCTCTCTCCTTATTTTAATCTAATACATTATAATAATGGCCACGAAATAAATACAATATCGTACATTGCTCATTCACTACAACGTTGTTCTTTCCGTACACTTCCGACCCCGATCGCATTGTTTCTTGCACAATTTGTATGTAGGGTCGTGATGTCTTGTCTCGTATTTTGTGACGGAATCCATGCACAGCGAATTGTGTCATATGTCGCAGGTTGTAATTTGAACGTTGCCAATCTTGAGTCGTCATAGCATCCATGGTGTAAAACGAGCTCCATATTTCTTCTTGTTGTGTAGTTCTTTTAATGTACTGTGATACACATAACTTAATACATTGAGATCAATTAAGCTTGCTGTTAAGAAACACAATTTCTCATATTTTCATTTTCAATAGTGTATGTAGGGACAGCTGATTTAGAGTATGGTTGTTTAATCTGATCCACGTACCTTCTTTGAGCTATTTCTAAACCCTCAGTTGTCCTAATGGAGGATGGATTTATATGCTCTAACATCAATCTTCCCATTGCTTTCATTAAACCAAGCCAAAAAGCACAAAACTCATGCTTAGTAGCCTGTAATCCATACTTACCCCACCAAGTTCAAGTTTCCTCATGTACCCCAAGTAGTCAGCTGTCTTCTTGGCCTCCTCATTGCTGAAATAGATCCAGTTGTGCATACCAGATATTTCACCACGCTTCAGTTCTGCAAGGAATATGTGCTCGAAAGAACTGCTACCGACCTTGCGATTACCTCGAGAGTACAATCCAAACCACAACTTGCGCAGAAACTCCTTGAATGCTCTCGGGTCACGTTTCACTAGACCTGTAAAGGATACAAACAATAGTCAACGACATTGTCAAAACTTTAATGATTATCGACAATGACATATATAATAAAATTGCTCTCGGAAATATATTTTCCTCAACCTTACACCATGACACTTACGGTTATCAGCCAGGAATTTCATGGTATGAACCATGATAGGAGTTTTGATGAAGGTGTCCAACAGACTGTCCTCCTCCGATATTTCTTCCTTGGTGACCTGTTCATTGACTAATGTATCAGGGACGTAGTTGTTGTACATGACACGCACCTTGGCTACTGTTGGTATCTGCAAGGCTTTGGTGTCAACAGTGATCAATCTGCAAGCAGAAATTTCACAAAACAATACAGACTTTTTTCAGAGATCGAATTTCAGCTGACACTCAAATGTAGAAATATAAGTTAGAGTCAAACTTTGATGACACATTCCTTGCACGTAGAAGAAAAAAATATTATATGGTTATGGGTCCAAAAATGATTTACTGCATTTCCATTAGAGATGGGAAGATTCTGAATGAGTGATTCATAATGAACGAATCATTACACTCGATTGTGAATCGAAAGCTGAATCGAGAGATGGCAGCCGCACCTCGTTCCTTGGTTCCTCGTTTATTCTGATTCATATCACCAAACCGGGCATCCATCATTTTTGAATCAATGACAACTTGTGTAGAACGACTCTGTTATTTTTTGTTTAACTGGAACTAAAAGTCTGGTTCACAAGTGAAATACTCCTAACCTAACCTTACAGGAAAAAATATGTTTTTTAAATATTATCACGTCGTTTCAAGTCACACACTTCATGGAACTGTAATATACACTCAACTTCCAGCTCCTTGCGAAATATTAGGTTAAGTTTACTTCATGGTTCCCGTTCTCGTTCTCGTGAAGTTAAGTCAACTAACGTGTGGAATATGGAAGCTTCTCCGTTCTCGTTCTCAGCCCGGCACAGATTTGTTTCCTATTATTGCACTGCCTACTACAGAGAGGGAGTGACCTGCCTAAATTTGCTATGTAGTGATAAGCTTGTGAACTTAATGAAAATGGAAAGGAATGTTGTTAAGAACAAATCAAGTTCAAAAAAACGTAACGTAGCAGTTACTATTGTCACGTTTGATTATTTGATTATTTTTAAAATATTTCTTCACTAAAAAAGAATGAAAAGTAAAGAACTGATGGTGAGCTGCTGTCAATATTCACTTTTGAAATGCCACAAAATGTTCATATCTACTACAAATTTCAAATTCTATTGTCGTATAGTTTCGAATGGTAGCTTTGAAGAATGTACATTACTTTCTTAAAATCACAGTTAAGCGTTGGCAGTTCCTAACCTACTTAAGTTTGGAAAGGATTAGTCGGAAAGTAGTGTAGCATTTTTCGACTGTAACCTCTAGAAAGGATATTACTCTTGTTAAAATGCTAGTGATTACCTTCAACATTTCACTTCTTATAACTTGTAAAGCAGTAGCAGTTACAAAGAAGATAACAGAACAACTCACGTGGTAATCGAATGAACGAATCGTTAATCACAAAGTTTACACAACGATGAGAATAATGGTTTGTATTGAACGCATTGTTTCAAATGAATCAGTTCTTCTAAATGAATCAGATTCCCCATCTCTAATTTCCATGTTAGAACTTATTTTCTACAACTCTACACGGTACAATAATCATGGGAAACACATGAACCTGCCACCTGGATGCACTGATGTATCCGTGGAGTGCATATATCAATCAATCTTTGAACTTGAGGCCTCCCTTAACAAAGCACTTGAAACTGTTTGGAGTAATTAACAAGTGTCACATGAACCATCTCTTCTTTTGAATGTGATATTAACCTGTCAAGCGGTACATTTCTTTTGATGAGCTACTAACACAGTGGCACATTTTCCATAAGGTACTGGGAAGTAACCTATAGTGCGATACTCTTGTGTAGTATAGTATTTTTATCGGGTTCAAAAGTACAGAATATGTATCAAGCTGTCAAAAATGATCATAGTATGAAGGGTAAGGCATCTGGCTCACTGAGGAAAGCAACGGGAACTTATGGTGAGATCCTTTTAATTGGTCAGGTATTTTGAAAATATTCTAGCGGATTATTTACGTCTTCAATTTGTACATTCAGTCCAGGTTGCCCCGTAAATGTAAATCTCGGCCGTTCAGATCCTATCTTTGTCCATACATCAAGCAGAATATCACCGCTAGTGCTACCGTCACGTTTACTTGAGTCGCTTTCACTGTTGCACTCGCTATTTCCTGACATTTCAACATTAGTCTCACTATCAGATGACACATCACTCTCCGAATTGTCACAGTTTAATAAATCAAACAGTTCTTCTCGCAGATGTTTCAGAGCTCCGCTTGCACCTGGCGCAATGCACTATCTACCACTCTCAGCCGGAACCAGCTACGCACGGAACAAAAGGATTTCGCCCAGTCATGTGGTTTTAGGAGAGTGCTGCTGCTGTAGACAAAGCTTGAAATTAACATACACGCATAAAGGAAAGCGACCTCGGAACATACGACTGAATAAGTCATCATACCCATTGCCGAAAGACATTTACAATGTGATGACGAAATATTCCGTAATGGCCACTTAGGAAGCCATGCGTCTATGACGATTTATTCCGTCATTACCACTTGAAAAGTTAATGCATCCAATGTAAAGGGAGTCTGTCTTCCCCCTTTCATTATGTTTCTTCATGACTTTTTCTCATTTTGATAGTCATCTTTACAATTTTCCAGTGGCAAAACTACTTGGAGTCATTAGAAGCAATGCCTACCCTAAGAAATACGATTAAATTATATAAATATTGTAACAAATTTATCCGCTGCTGTTATTGTACTGAAACTACAATCTATTTAATATGTACTACATGGTTGAGAGCAGGCTATGTTCTTCGCTGATCGCCTGTTAGATGGTAACAGCAGACTACTTGTTCTGACAGCAAGGCAGCAAATAACTTGACTCACCCAGGGCTTCTTGTTTTGTTTGCGTTTCGCCAGCTTGGAATGGGGTGGTGGAGGAAAGTTAGGTTACCGCCCGTGCCCCCACTCTCCGCTAAGTCTATGTGGCCCGTTGAGGCATGCCTCTTCTGCTATTCGAGTGTGTAGAAATTCCTAGCGTGAAGGCAACAATGAAGTACGTATTGTTAATTGTGTAAGTGCGCATGCTATTTTTTCGAATTAGTAGGTAATCAGTGCATTATTGCAATATTAGTGACAATTCAACATGGAAACAACCAGTTCATTTTCTGAATTTCTGTTGCGTAAAACAAGACTGAAATCATCTGGCTGAAACGCGCGTTTAAATAATGAGTGAAGCAGGCCGTTTTGGGAACATTACAAGTCTTTTGAACTCTTTAGAATGTAAACTGTTCCCTTTTTGGACTTACGAAGAGAAGTGTGAAGCCAAAATAAAAACATGTTTGCCTAATTTAGATATTAACTATTTTGACGGTAAAGTAGCCAGAAAATTTCAATTTCCTTTGCATACACAATATTCGTTTTGTTATAGGGTCTACTTCATAGTTTACAAAGAGAGCTTCCCTGCTATTACACTGAACAATCTTGTGAACATATAACCCCTTTTTAATAGAGAAATACTGGAAAATGAATTGATAAACATTTTTTCTGATATAGAAAAACACCTGTCCCCTCAAAAGCTTTTATATTATATTGTCCTCAATGATTTCGAACCAGTGTTCCTGTGATCACGGCTTCCTCTGAAAGGAGTGCGAGTACTCTGAAGAGGATAAAAACCTTCTTGTGTAATACAATGAAAGACTCAGCAGTCCTAGAACCATTTCTATCAAGAAAAAGCCTGTGAAGGAATTTATGAATAATGAAGTAATCGTTCACAGGACAATCAAGTTATCCAATTCCCCAGCTACTTCCCGCCAATATTCAGGTGGGATGTTTTACTCGGGACGCAGCAGTAATCGCATTTAACAGAGATGAGTGGCAGCAAAAGAGACAAATCACATCACAACAATAGTCAATGTAATGTTATTGTTGATCAGCTTTATGAGCACTCAATATTGTAAACATTCACATATAGTTTTCTTCCGTCTCTGTGATATTAGGGCATCTAGTGTAAAGGGAGCCTTTCCTTCTTTCATGACTCCCTGTTGTCTTGTTCTTCAAGTGATCATTCCTTTACAATATTTTTCTCATTTTTTTAAATAATCATCTTCACAATGTTCCTTGTCGATATAGACCAATTGGCAAAAACCATCGCCAGTTAACACAATTGAACAATATTTCCATGTTGGCAATGCTCAGCATTGATGTGGACTAAGCAACAAAAGTCGTCAGGTCTATTATCATAGTCGGTACGGTAAAACTGGATAAAACATAAATGATCGAAAATTGTAAACTTTAGTTATGTAGTACCTTTCGATAGGACTAATATCATCATCATCATCAGCAGTCAGTTTACTCATTGCTGAGCGTTGTGACCTCATTTCTTCACTTCATTAGTAACTGCATCCTTAACGAGATTTTTCCATCCTGAGCAGTCTTCAGCTCTTCTTAAGATATTGTGATGAGGCAGACCGGTGATCTTCTTTTCTTGGTCTAACCATCTACTTGTTGTTCTGCCTCTTGGTCTGGTGCCTTCAATTTTGCCTTGCAGAATGGTCTTTTCTAAATTGTCTCCTTCTCTCCTCAAAATGTGTCCCAGGAACTGGAGGTAACTTTCACTAACGCGGAAAGATAAACGTTTTGTAATGCTCAGTTCTTCTATAATGGAGACACTTGTTCTTATTTCTGTCCGTGGTATACGGAGCATTCTCCGCCAATAACAAAGGTATTTAAAAATTAAATTTTAGGTTCCTTCCCTTAAACTACTATTTCATACAGCATGAATAAAATTATTTATAGCCTGAACTGTAATGCCTTATTCCCTGACTTCACACATCGATTTTCATTAAATTATCTTCAGCCATTTTCTCGTGGTGCGCGTACGTACGTACAGACAGACAGACAGACAGACAGACAGACAGACAGACAGACAGACAGACAGACAGACAGACAGACATGATGGAAAATTAAAAAGTGCCATTTCCTTGTTATTGTGGACACGAGCAGTACAGAATTATCATTCTTTTTAAAATTCTGTGTAATGTACAGACACAACTTTTATTTTACGAAGGGAGTTCAATATATAAGGCAACACATTTTTTTCTAAGAGCAGGTTGGTTTTATTGAGGATTCAAATACACCATGTTATCCCCCAATCCTTCTGCTACAATACCCTACTTTTCAACATAATCTCCGTTCAATGCCTTATGCTATGCCACCGTCATATGAGGGCCTGTATGCCTGCATGGTACCACTCTACTGGTCTATGTCTGAGCCAACGTCGTGCTGCATTGATAACTTCCCCATCATCAAAATAGTGCTTCCCGCAGAGTGCATCCTTCATTGGACTGAACAGATGGAAGTCAGAAGACGCAAGTTACGGGCTGTAGGGTGGATGAGGAAGAACAATCCACAGACGTTTTGTGAGCTCCTGTCGAGTGCACAGACTTGTGTGAGGTCTTGCATTGTCGTAGAGAAGGCTCACCATGCTTTTGTCCACTGGCAGGTCTCCGTACACATTCTGCAAGCACCTAAGAATAACTGTGATGCCCTGGCTTTCCACCAAAAGAAACTTGATAACTCCTCTCTGTTTGGTACACACCTATGTTACAGACATCATTTTGAAGGCTTGTTATAGTACTGCCACGTATCGAAAATTAATGAAACTCTACAAGATAAAGCGGAAATATTCAAAGTTGTCCCAAACAAAATTCAATTTTTTTAAAACCGAAATTGGTCGAGAAATAAAATGTGTTGCATTATTTATTGAACGCCCCTCATATATATATAGATTTTTAACTTTAACAGAACTGTTACTCACGGCAGTGGAGCCTCGTCCTTGAGGCTGTTGGACCTGGTCCGAGATTGATAGTTGACCCGGATAAATTTGTATGCATTGTTGACGTCCTTATCAAATATTTCCTCACTGAACTTCTGTAATGCCTCATCAGGAACTTTCCCAACTGTAGCTCCTAGAATCATAAAAACCAAATGAATTCAGTAAAATATTTACAACAAAGAACAAGATAACAAGACAGTAGAATACCATTTACCCAGCTCAAACAAGACAAGAACTGATCAGGATGACCAAACTCTAGAACAACATAAGCTCAACGGACAAACAATTAGTCACTCCTGGAGAAATCATTGCAAGTATCATTTAATACTATTTAAACCCACCTCAGGACTTGATAACTGCCTAGATTCAGTTAGGAATCGAGTCCACAAGGTTGCGCAAGTACATCACATCCAGGTTAAGTCACTCACTGAGGATTAGATTGCACAAATTCCACCAAATGGCGGGGATGCTGCTCTTAGCACTTTACCCGCTGTTCCATCGCCTCCCACAGATTTTCAATGTGGTTCAAGTCAGGTGATTTTGCAGGCCAATTGAGATGTTAGGGTGGGGGAGTGTTCATAAAACCAGTTACATATGCATCCAGTCTAATGAACTTTGCTGTCCTCTTGAAAAATTGGGGTACCAATAGCATATCATAGCATACTCATCATGCAGATGTTGACTGAAAGGGAACACTTGGATGAATTCCGACAACAAACTGCGGCATACCATAACGTGCTTCTTAATAAATCTCCATAAAACCATTAAAAAGGGCAGGCAAAACAATATGCCTACGACAGGCATATCAAGACGAGTAATCTGACCTATTTATAATGAAAGCACAGGTCCTGTAGTAGTAGTAGTAGTAGTAGTAGTAGTAGTAGTAGTAGTAGTAGTAGTAGTAGTAGTAGTAGTAGTAGTTAACGTCCTTCATGAGTTTGATTTAGAAGATAAATCCCTTACATTAATCAAGGAGACATTGACAAACACCTCATCCCAAGTTAAATTCATAGATGAAATCTCAGAACCATTTGAGATAAAAATGAGCCTGAGTGGCTTTCACCACTGCTGTTTAATTGTATCCTGAAAAATGTAATCAGAGAATGGAGATCAAGAACAACTGAAAGGGGAGAAGAGAACGGGATACAGAGAGGATGTGGAAAAAGTTCAATCATATTCAATTGCCTAGCTTTCACAGAAGATGTAGTACTCCTAGCTGACAATCTACACTCAGCCACAAAACAAGTAGAGGAGTTATAAAATGTGGCCACCAAAACTGGTTTAAGAATATCTTCTGTAAAAGCTGCATTTATGGTCTCAGAGAAAACAGATCTCACAGACAGAATCAAAACCAAATTTGGGGAAATCCACCATGTTCAGGAATTCCAGTACGTGGGAGAAATTCTCACCCCGAATGGAAATGAGAAAGAATCTATAAATAGAAGGGTGGGAAATGTGGAAATGTCTTTCACACTATGTCATCTATCAGGGATGAGTTCACTGAAGCTAACATAAGATGTAACATTAGACAGATCACTGACATATAGAAGTCACATAGAAAAAACAGCAGCCAAACTTAAGACCCAGAATAATCTGCTGAGCAAGTTAGCTGGAACTTCACGGGGAGCTGATGCCAATACTTTGCAAACTACCACCTTGGCCATGGTGTATTCTACAGCTGATCCATCACCCGTAGATCTTCAGACAGTATATCCTCAGCCTTCTTGAAAGTAGATCTCTGTACTGTTAGGTTTATATCATCGGCATAAATGAATTTCCGAGCTGTAGTTTCTGGAATATCATGGATGTACATATTGAACAGTATAGGGGCTAAGACTGAACCCTGCAGTAAGCCGTTATTCAATTTATGAAATCTACTCCTGGAATTTTCAGAGATTACCTGGAATTATCAATGAGAGTAATCACCTTAAGACAAGGTACAATCTTGATGAGCTTCAGGAGGAGACCCTCTCTCCAGACAGTATCATAGGCCACTGACAGATCAAGGAAGACAGAAACATTTTTTAATTTCTTCTCAAAACCATCTCCAGATATGATGTTAAGGCAAGGACTTGATCACTACAGTCTCGCTTGGGGCGGAACCCAGCTTGCTCTATTGGGATCAGGTGTTCAATTGCAGGAGCTATCCAATCCATTACTCTTGTCATGGTTTCTGTTGCGTGATGTAACCGCATTCCATCTGAACAACTTAGAGGCTACTTATCAACCTAAGATATGGTTCAAGAATCAACTTCCCCACTGGTTTTCTTGATTTCAGCCTAGTTGTAGTGTGCTGCTTTATATCTTGATGTATAGGAAGGACCTCATTCTTCACTATTCTGCACCATAAGCTAGTAAGTGCTTGTTGTCTCCTTATATGAGGGGGAGAGATATTGCAAAGGACAGGTAACCATTGCACTGGAGTTGAGTACAGCGTGCCGGATACAATACGCATAGCCTGGCGAAGTTGGATAACAATTAGATTGCAGTGAGAGCTATTTAACCATATTCCGGCACAATACTCAGCCCGGCCATGCTTCTAGGTGCAATACTTCAGAAGATATTAATTATTTTGAGAGAAATGCAATTACAGCTTTCACTAATGTTCTTACCCTCTGTACAAAGTTTTCATGACATCGAGTGGTGAAGACGCCAACTGCTGCATAACATAGTTTGTTAAGAAGACCAATAGGTAGCGCAAGAAGTCAAAACATAGAAATGCAACTTTTTTTTTTTTTTTTTTTTTGCTAGGGGCTTTACGTCGCACCGACACAGATAGGTCTTATGGCGACGATGGGATAGGAAAGGCTTAGGAGTTGGAAGGATGCAAGCTCACAGCCGCGCGCCTCTACGCGCACGGCCAACTCGCCCGGTAAATGCAACTTTTATACCACGAATACATTTGTTTAGATCTGCTTAAAATTGTCTCAGTCATGTATTTACTTTGAACCACCTTGTGCGACTTAACTTAGTTCTCAGATAGTTTTCACAACTTTGGTACACAGTATTACTCATTTGTATTACGTCCTTATATATTTGTTTTTCTTCCAAAGTCATCAACACTAGATATCTTGGGACACTGTCATATGCTTTTTCTATATCTACAAAAGTCAATACTATATCTTCCCCATAAATAAGTACCTACAGTGAGTCTCTCTCACACCGAGCTCGATAGCTGCAGTCGCTTAAGTGCGGCCAGTATCCAGTAATCGGAAGATAGTGGGTTCGAGCCCCACTGTCGGCAGTCCCTGAAAATGGTTTTCCATGGTTTCCCATTTTCACACCGGGCAAATGCCGGGGCTGTAACTTAATTAAAGCCACGGCCACTTCGTTCCACTTCCTAGACCTTTCTTATCCTATCGTCCCATAAGACCTATCTGTGTCTGTGCGACGTAAAACAAATAGCAAAAAAAAAAAAAAAAGTTTCATCGGTTGGTTGGCAGGTGCGCCCAGCGTATCTGCCTCACTTCGCAGTTTAGGTCCGTGCTTACAACGTGTATTAAGTGTCGATCTGTCGCTCCAACAGTTCTCGAGTTGTAAAGTGTTGCTTCGGGGTATAATTCTCATAATGCCTCCACATGTGTACACGGTAGAGGAAAGGGTATTTATGTACAATAATTATGTGAAAACACATTCTTGCAGGGAGGTCATTAGGTGATTTATAACACAATTTCCAGGCATACTCCCTCCACATAGAGAACCGTGCGGAAACTCGTAAACAAATTGAGAAGAACTGGTTCTTTACTTGACAAGAAGCAAAGTGTTAAAAAAGTGTACTTAATGAGGAAAAGTAATTTTTTTTTTTTTTTTTTTTTGCTAGTTGCTTTACGTCGTGCTGACACAGATAGGTCTTATGGCGACGATGGGACAGGGAAGGGCTGGGAGTGGGAAGGAAGCGGCCGTGGCCTTAATTAAGGTACAGCCCCAGCATTTGCCTGGTGTGAAAATGGGAAACCACGGAAAACCATTTTCAGGGCCGCCGACAGTGGGGTTCGAACCTACTATCTCCCGAATACTGGATACTGGCCGCACTTAAGCGACTGCAGCTATCGAGCTCGGTGGAAAAGTAAATGAAATTGCAGAAAGATTAGAACATACGCCTAGAAGTGTAGACCTACTTAATGAGGAAAAGTAAATGAAATTGCAGAAAGATTAGAACATACGCCTACAAAATCCGTAAGACAACTTGGACAAGAAGCTGGGGAATCGAAGAGCTCAGCATGGCGGGGTACGAAAATGTTAAAATAGCCTCAATTAGGAAGATGAACTCATGCGTATGAATAAGGTGTCATAAAGTACAAACTTTCTTTCTTGATTATTGATTACTTAATTTTAATCGTTATCTCATGTCGTGCACGGATAAAGGGAACGAAGTGCTGTCCCTGTTACTATGCCGTGGAGTGGGGAGTGATGGGTCAACGGAAGGCAGATAAGCTGGGCGTGCCTGCAGACCAACTTATGAGAGAAACTCACTGTATTATAATATGGAGCAAAATTGTTAATTTATTTAGCAGACTTACTAGAAAAACAAGCATGAACAGATTAAATGGAAATTATGATGATAATGAGAAAATTACAGATAGGTGGAAAATCTGAGGTAAATCAAATATCTGACTGAAATAAAAAAAATCTAATATATTTGATTTCTTAAAAATAAATCACTTCCTTTGCCAACTCTGCGAAGAACCAAGGAAGATTCCTACTTTCAATTTTTCTTGTATGCAAGAGATTAACAAAGTGTTTACTGACAAAAAGCCACCACGCAAACAGGTAATTCTGTTCGTACAATACTATCTTATTATCACCAGGTTCTTGGAAACAACACTATCTTTGCTTGTTCAATAGGATAAAAATAATAACAAGAACACTATTTCACTAGCCGATTACAATCCAAGAATGGACGGATTTCATTTTGAAGAGTTGGCAATGCAGCACAAAACAAGAGCAGGATGTTATTACCATTTATTATCACCAGGTTCTTGGAAACAACAAGAGAAACTAATGTCACTGATGGAATTATAATGACTTTACCCTATTTCCACACTGTTTCAAGGAGTGCCCACGCACTGATTCCTATCTAAATGTGATGCTTTCATTTATTCATTATTAGTTATTAATCACCTGTAATACCAAAGTCATTGTAATGTTTACAGCTGATCAGCTCCTCAAAAGTGAAAGAAGATTCACCAGAAGTTGCATAAATAAAAAATACCAGGTCACCTTCCTAATGAAACTGTCTATCGACAAATTGACCCAATCACTAGCACAATTAATAAGAAAAGAATCTCGTATTTCTTTGACATCTTGAGACTGCCAGGAAACCAGATTTTTCAACAATAAGTGATGAGAAATCTTGGAAGGAAGATGGAAGGACAATGGATCCATGAAATTCAGCAAGATTTCGATAATAATAATAATAATAATAATAATAATAATAATAATAATAATAATAATAATAATAATAATAATAATAATAATAATAATAATAATAATAATAATAATAATAATGTTATTGTTTTTTTTACATCGCTGCAAGATCTCAAAAGTAGCTGGACTCGAGATAGTAGATGCAGAGAACAAAAATAAAATTAACACCCTGTGTAAGACCTACATTTTTTCAGCAGTAATGACACATAGAAGGGCTATAGCAATTTGAGACTAAGTGACAAAAGTACGATTGGAACGAACGAAAAAGTACTGGGCATACTGTAAGAACCAAACAGTACAACCTCAAAGAGAAAGTGAATGTGCAATGACAAGTGGTCCAATGTGGCCAAAGTTAATACTAATATTAATCTTTTCTTCAGCATTCGTCCCTCCTGCTAGTGGGATCCACTACATGGATTCATTGTCTCCATTTAGTTCTGACCTGGCCATGTCAGGGTGGAAATGGACGCTCTTCAGTCAGATCTTTGTGAAGGGTATCGGCCCACTGCCGTTTTGGTTGTCCTTTTCATCTCCTACCGGTGACTTCTAACATGTAACCCGTCTTTGCGATAGTGTCTGTACCTGCCCTTAGTAAATGTCCAAACCATCATAAACGACTCTTGCGCATTTTTTCTTGAATCGGTGCAACACCAAATCTCTCTCTGATGGATTCAATGGAGATGCGATCCAGTTTAGTGACGCCAGCTGTCCATCTCACCATCTTAGTCTCCACGATACCTACTGTTGATAAACTTAACCATAATAGGTATTTGCATTTGTTCTTGTACTGACTTGTTTAAAGGTATTAAAAACAGTATTCAAACATAGTACATTCCCTTCATCAGTGAAACATGTTTGAATAAATGATTTTCAATTGTAAAAGTAAAGTGTATTGACAGGGTCGACCAAGCACATACTATTTTAAATAGTTTTTAATAGCTCGATAACACCTAGTCAACGTTCTGTCTCAGTCGTAGTTGGCCAACATTCGCAACCATACAGTGCAACAGGTCGGATGACAGTAAGCTAGGTGTTTGATTTTTGAGATTATCTTTCATCCTCCGGTCACAAGCGACGGCAGTAGTTGTTCACCATTTCATCCCAGCTGTGGATATCCTTCTCTTCGACAAGTCAGCCATCATCAGCGATCGTGGAGCCAAGGTACTTCAATATTGTCACTTGCGGCAGGTTAAAACAGTTGTTAAACTTCTTATGATGTTATGAAAAGTGCTAATTTGTTTATTGTGATGTTTCTGACTCGTAAATAAACCATCTAAATGGAAATTTTCCAACAGTAGTATGTATGTGCTTACTGTCTTATCAAAATAATAGATCACTCAAAGGAGGGAGATTTTGCGAATACATCAAAGTTCTCCTTCCTTTTTATTTCATTGAGGTTGTCAGCTTTGAATGTGACATACATACTACGAGTTTGGCTCTTAACCCTTAACAACGTGCACATATTATCTGTAACACTAACGTCAGTGTTAGGTCTCAGCGACTGCTTAAAACATTAAAGCCCAAATCATTTTACTATACGTTTAATTTGCAGTGAAACTGCATGAACAATACATGAAAATACAAAAAAAAAGAACATGGTGCAATCTCAAATAGGATGATAGACTCTAAAGAAAGCAGTATGCATTTTGCTTCAAATAGAAGTCTGCCTGAATTTCTACCAATTACAGAATGTCTATTTTGAGGACTATTATTCATGTTAGGAAACACAAATCACTTTGTTAATGGGCCTATTTATAAACTTTTAAGTGGAAAACTATAAAACACATGTTAAAACCGTAATTGAATTTCTGCTACAGGAAATATATAAGATGTAATAGAATATGGTTACGTTCTCCTCCTCCCCATTCCCTACGTCTTGTGAAGGGTATGGCAACTGTCTGCAACACAATCCTCCTCCAGTTGTTGGGATCTTTTGCTGCAGCAGTTTGAAAATTGTTATCAGTAGTTAGGCAGATCTGTTCAGCTTCTGGTCTCCTACCATTTAATTTTCCCTCTATCAGCAAGGGTTCGAAATTGTTTCTTCTTACTATGAGGCCAAAATATGATGATCCTCTCATTGATGAAGTAGTGTAATTGCTATGGTAGAGTTAGCAGCCAGTTCTTTAATTGAAATGAATACATTACAAATACTGTGCTCATTACTGATAAATTATTTCATTATCTTTGGACAAATAATACCAAAGCATCTCATTTCATGCGATTCGATTATAAATTCACAAACTGAAATCTGGGTAACAGCGCACAGGTGAACTGCCTAGTCTTTGCGGACAATATAGGGATAGTAGTATCAAAGTTTATGATTTTCATGTTCCGTATTGATGACAATATAATTATTGTAGATAAATGAGGTAATCCACCGAATCAATACAATATAAAAAAGTACTTCAATTTATTTTAATCGTTGTACTAGTTTTGGCCTAATGGGGCCGATGACCTAGATGTTTGGTCCCTTTAAACAAGCATCATCATCATCATCATCTGCAGAGAAAGACAAGGGCCACGAAGGGCGTGAAAATGAAAGGCTCCCCAGGCCTCGAGTGTTCTAACACCATTGGGGTCAGATAGGATACATGAAAGTGAGGAGCCTAGCACAAGTAAGTGTAAGCAATGCCAGGACTCAGCTGAGAGTCCCGTGGTCGCCAACCCACGCTCCTAAGTTAAGAGACCTTGGAGCCCCATTTAGTCGCTTCTTACGAGAGGCAGGGGATACTGTGGGTGTAATTCTACCACCCTCACCCACAGGGGGAAGTTAAATGAGATGAAATGAATGACATTATATACGATAGTAGGAAGGGAGAGGGTGAAACCCGGTGCCGGCACATAGCCTACTCCTGTCGAATAGACCAAGGCTTTACAGTAGCATAGTCAGGATCGACCAATAGTGGGGGGTTATATAGGGTCCGTTTTTTAGCTCGCTCCGCAGCACCACTCAGAGCAATATATCTCTCGGCAAATGAGTCACCCACCAAGCTCGATAGCTGCAGTCGCTTAAGTGCGGCCAGTATCCAGTATTCAGGAGATAGTAGGTTCGAACCCCACTGTCGGCAGCCCTGAAAATGGTTTTCCGTGGTTTCCCATTTTCACACCAGGCAAATGCTGGGGCTGTACCTTAATTAAGGCCACGTCCGCTTCCTTCCCAGTCCTAGCCCTTTCCTGTCCCATCGTCGCCATAAGACCTGTCTGTGTCGGTGTGACGTAAAGCAACTAGCAAAAAAAAATGAGTCAACCGGCTATCGCCTTCCATGCGTGTTCCCCTGACACATGGAACAAGCCATAAAAAAGACCCTGTAGTTACAAAAATGATGATATAATACAATGAAGGTACTTGTGTGTGTGAGAGAGAGAAAGCCTGGCACAAGTAAGTGTAAGCAATGCCAGGACTCAGCTGAGGGTTGTGGGTGACATTCATGAGTGTCATCATAAGGACACTGATATACGTGAATTTTGTTGATATTCAGATTGTTGTACCGGTACACTACAAAATTTTACATTAAAATACAGAATAAGAACAATATGATCAAGGTGAACAGTTTTACAGAGAATAGTCTGTTCAGATTACAATCTAAAATCCAACTTTTGAGGCTTCTTAGAAAACAGATTCAAGATATCTGTTGGTTTTACAATTATGTCCCTGTGAATGTTCAAAAGAGCAGTAGTGGCCAGTCCTTAAGTACTCCTGGACAGTGTCCTCCCTAGAAAACAAAAAGTTTTTTTTTAATTTTCTCTCAACATCTGAAGTCATATATTGGGTTTGAATAATGCTAAGAAAATTACATTTCATTGTGAAACTGTAAATTCTCATCAATAAGGAAGACTGTTCGTCAATAAGTTATCAAACTTAGGTGACTGACTTTCATCGCGCAGTTCACTGCTAAATGTTTTCAGGTTGAAGATAAGGCATGGACTCTTGACCTTCCGTGCGAGGATGTAGTGTCAGTGAGGGGGTTGAGATGTAAGTGGGGAAGCAGTAAAGATGTCCTCACAAACCCCTAAACGAGCATGCTCCAGACAAATCTCCATGGTTGCATACAATAAAATTAAACAATAATTTATGATGTTGTTCGATGTGTCATTTATATTTTAAGAAGAAAAATAACAATTAATTATATTGAAATGTAACATAAGGGATCGGGAATTTTGATTGGCATTTTGTGAGGGTTGGCAGCAGTGGTTTAGTTTGTTTTCACACGGTGTACTTGAATGAGTCAGTAGCAAAGAAAGATTTGTGGGAAAAAGTACTGTGGCTGCCGCCCCCCCCCCCCCCTCGACCTTTTGAGTCAACCGGCGGCCATCGAAAAAGAGCCACCCCATTGACTTTCACTTGTTTATTGTCAGTTTCTGTTTATGTTATTTTGTAAAAATTCCATGGGGGTTAACCCCAGTAACCCCTCCCCCCCCCCCCCCCTTTTGGCTACTCCCCTGAGCTTTTATGTACCCATCCGACGCACGAATCACCATCAACAGCGTCATGATCTCCCTCTACATGAGCACTGAGGAGAGGTTTGGAATTTGATCCAGGCTTTTGGCACCTAATCTAGTGATTAGAAATTGTATACCGCCATCTTCCCTACCCTCCGGCTAACCACGGTGTCAGACTTTTTTTTTTTTTTTTTTTTTGCGCCGCACCGACAAAGATAGGTCTTATGGCGACGATGGGATAGGAAAGGCCTAGGAATGGGAAGGAAGCGGCCGTGGTCTTTACTAAGGTACAGCCCCAGCATTTGCCTGGTGTGAAAATGAGAAACCACGCAAAACAATCATAAGGGCTGCCGACAGTGGGGTTCGAACCCACTATCTTCTGGATGCAAGCTCACAGCTGCGCGCCCCTAACCGCACGGCCAACTCGCCCGGTCCTTAACGATCATGACCACCAGGCGGGCTACGTTAAAACTATATTGATGTCGCACAAATTGCGAGTCCCTGGGAGTAACTTCGTGAATATTACAAACCTTATCACAATATGAATATTTGTAGGCTTAAACAAATAAAAGTATACCACACTGTCAGATAGCCTTTCTTTATTCGTTTTAGTTTCAATTACATTAACCTCCTAAAAAGAATTTGCATGGCCATTTCCCTAAACAAATGAAATTAAACTGGTTGGAAAATAACACAGTTGGCAACAATGACAAATTCCCAATCAAATATTTAGCAACGATATATTTTTAAAATACGCATACATTTGTAATAATAATAACAGAAATCATATACTAGGGATGCTTCACCGTTCAGAACTAATGTGCTATAAATAAACATGATCCCAAATGTTATACAGTACGGTTAGACTGTTAGACTGCGTACAGAGCGAAGAGAGGGAATCCCAGCCGAGAAAAAATGTCCTTCGGAATGTTACAATTCTAGAGGTTATGTTAGAATATTAGTATATCGCTATAAAAATAAAGTTTATCAACCACGTAAGTTATAGACACTGTGAATGAACGGAGATTAATCCTTCGCACAGTCTTTCAATAAAGGAAGCGGCAGATGACAGGACGATCTGGAAATGTTTTATGGCAACTGATCAGTCTTTAGGACTGTAAACCAATGATGTACAATACAGTATACTGTTTCAACAGTATAATTATTTTCTCTTTTCTTTGACATCATAAACAAGTAACAATGACCTTGGCATCCATGCCTACTCAAGTTTCACTTGTCCTTACTATGGCCTTGACTTTATTTCGAGCCGTGAAGGCCCATTATTACGACAATCTTAAGCATTATATTTATGTTCGAAGGAAGAAACGTATAAAAAAGAAGTCTGAGTTACATTATTTTTTATCAGATAATACACTGACCATAACAAACGGATAAAATTAGATTAGCCGTTCTCTATATTAAAGAAAAAACATGTAACTTTGAAAAACTAGTTTTCTTCAACGGTTATGCCTGAAAATGTAAAACATACCGTACGAGACTACGCGACCAAAAGTACCGGTACGATGGTGTTTACAAAGAGACACAAACAGCTTTCTTTTTAAATTTATGTTAAATATATCATATGGATTAGAAGTGGGCTGCGGTACCGTCCCTTATAATAATAATACTTTATTAACGGAAATATAGATAACAATACCGCGTTTCGTTGGGATCAACAACCAGATCCGAGTATCAACATACCGTAGTACCGGTACACATGCAAACAGAATGCTGTTTTCAACAAAATGTCTTGGGTTCACTTACCCCACACGACAGCTAGAGTCGAGACAAATAGCAGTATAAGACAAACACCCTTCATCGTAGAGTTCTGCAACACGAATTATCTAACCTCTCACAGCAAGCGAAACGTGCGAGATGTAGGGTAGGGAGAGGGGGGGGGGGGGGTATGCGCGGTGCGGTTCGGCTTGGCCTCGCCTTCCTCACTAATCATCGGCACCAACATAACATGACGTCAGTTTCTCGCTGACCTGCAGCATTCCCTTTTTTATTCGCCCTGTTTTTCTTCAGCTTGTTGAGCTGTTCCATCACCGGTCAGATGTTGTTTTTTCTTACACAAAGAATGTTCTTACATACACCATGATTATACAGAACCAGTCTCGTGTTTACTTGTACCTTCACAATACCACAAACAAGGCTCGCAACACCCGCTTTGACGTACAGTAGGTATTGTCCCTCGGATACCGAGCTGAACCCAGCAATAATAATAATAATAATAATAATAATAATAATAATAATAATAATAATAATCGTATAGCACCAGCTACCAAGTTGCAGGCCCTCTGAAGTAGCGCCAGCAGAAATATACTGGAGGTTCCTGTGGCTGAGTGGATTTAATTTTATCCGGTGACATCGAGTGATAGGCCGCCTCTGTGGTGTAGTGGTCAGCGTGATTAGCTGCCATCCCCGGAGGCCTGGTTCGATTCCCGACTCTGCCACGAAATTTTAAAAGTGGTACGAGGGCTGCAACGGGATCCACTCAGTTTTCCCACTTCTTCTCCAGGCAAATACCAGGATGGTACCTAACTTAAGGCCACGGCCGCTTCCTTTCCTCTTCCGTATATATTCCTTCCAACCCCCTCCCCCCCCCCCAAAGGCCCCTGTTCAGCATAGCAGGTGAGGCTGCCTGGACGAGGTACTGGTCATCCTCCCCAGTTGTATCCCCGACCCAAAGTCTGACGCTCCAGGACACTGCCCTGAGGCGCAGAGTCCGAGGGGAAAACCAACCCTGGAGGTTAAACAGATCAGGAAAGAAAGAAAGAAAGTTAGAAAGAAGACATCGAGTGATCGGTAACATGCATACAACAATAGCATGGAGTGCTGAGGTTACTGGCAGCCCTTGAAAGGTGCACTACCACAGTCGGAAACGGGAACGAACCCGCGAACTTGGGACCATGAGTCGGACTGATCCACAGAGGCCGGCAGGGTTGTCAGATATCTGAAATCAAAACACGGGACAGATATGCGATCGAGGAAATCAACGGGCTCGTATTCTACAAGTCATAAACTTCGTTTCGAAACGATACGCGTATTATTGTGTTGACATCATAGTGCATTTTATAAATGCATGCTTAACTCAGAGTAAAACTTACAGCACCGAGCAAGTTGGCCACACGGTTTGGGTCATGTAACTTGTATTCGGGAGACGATCGGTTCGAACCCCGCTGTGGGGAGCCCAAAGATGGTTTTCCGTGATTTCCCATTTTACACCAGGCAAATGCTGGGGCTGTAGCCTTTCCTAAGGCCATGGTCGATTCAAATCTTAGCCCTTTTCTATCCCATCGTCACCGTAAGAACCTTCTTCTGTCGGTGCGACGTAAAACAAATAGGAAAACTTTGTCTATTTATTCATACCAGTTCTTTCAATTTTATTTTCATTTCTTTGAAGTACTATTAACAGTTTTTTTGTCATTCCTAGCAATTTCATAAACATCTGACATTGAAGAAAAATTTACAGCAATGAACAGCTCAGACCTAATCAAATCAACAAAATATAATAATTCTCACAGCTGACAATTTCACACGAACATGTGGTGGACTCGGACTATCTCAGGTAGCTGTCCACTATTACGCGTCTTATTCGTCAGGATGAACAACCCGAGAACTTCAAACAATAACAAACAATGTTTATAAATCTACGAACTCACACCAGATAAAGAAACCAAGAAGTGAAGAAATCTATCCTCTTTGAAACAAAGAAGAAAAGCTGTTGGTACTTATCAGAGATGATGATGATGATCATTGTTGTTTTAAGGGGCCTAACATCGAAGGTCATCGGCCCCTATCAGAGATGGAAAAACTGGTGTATTTCTCTCGAGGTTCAAAATGCGGGACAGTTGCCGTCCCGAATAGGAACGTACGGGACGTGGGACATTTAAGACGAAAACAGTACCGTCCCGTAAAATCCAGGCGTCTGGCAACACTGGTTGTGGGATAGGGACACAACGTTAGGTCAGTGTGGGATGAGGAGAAAACAACAAACATGAAAACACAAAAAGAACGAGGACAATCTCCACATCTCCATACAGCGCCATTTACAAATAAATTGCCTCTCCTCATCAACTGCATAATAATTTCTTCTCGGTCCCCACAAGCTCGTTTCTGCTTCCCAGCTTCACGAAGAGGGCGGGCATCTTGACAGATCTTCAGTCTTGATCTGGGAAGTGTGGAATGATGAGAAAGCCAGATATATATGAGTCAAAATGATACTCATACACTAGGGAATCTGCCTGCTGTCATTTCTCGATGGATACAGTTTATTTTGCATCCATCTCTTGGCACAGGCCAGAGCAAAGTGTAGCTTCCACCGGAAGTCCCGGTCTCATCCATGGCTGTGGCAATATGGAAGCTGCTGGGGTGTGGGTGGAGTTGAGTAATAACATTCAGGGCACAACCAGTGTGTCCAAGTGTTATGAAAGGTGTTGCTCATAGGGTTAGTCGTGCCACAATAGCACTATCTGGCCCAGTGAGGAAAGCAATGGCAAACTACTTCACTCCTCGTCTTGCCTAGTACGCCTCATTTTGGTGCTGCCATTTGTTTTTGTGCTTTCCCTATAACTGCATAACTTTTGGTGGTGCTATTTGAGGATCCAACCAGCCTCTGGGCTGATGACCTAACAGACACAGACACACTAGGAAAAACTTTCTTTATTTGGATTCAACAAAAAATATCATTGTTCCTTTATGTTTGTCTTGGTTGTGTTTTAACAAAGACACATGTCTCTTCTAAGGTATAAAATAAATTAATGTTTACAAAGAAAGTTCATAAGTTAATCTTAAACGTGCATGAAATATACTGCACCTGCAGGTGGTTCCTTAGCAATCTCGAATAAGACAATGTTTTAATAGTCAATACTTTGTAGGATACCCTTTAGCACTTTCACAAAAAAAAGCCGTTTTCAGACCGTTGTTCGAAAAATAACAATAATCTTAAGATGGTCTAGCCACGTGCAGATTTGGCAATGCAGGCTCGCAAAACCCACTTGAATTCGTCCGCGAAGCGATCTGATTGGCTAACTTCAGCACCTGATAACGGCGCGAGGTATCGATTTTCAATTTATTCATCAGTATGACCAACTCTCTAACGCTCGTATACCCGGTTCACGTGGTTTCCGACCGCTCTGTATAGAAAGAGAACGCCTTAACTGACGAGATGTATAGTTGGGCCCCTGGGAGTTGGAGTCTGACATTAGAGCGGCGAAAGCAGTAACTGCGAAGTACGCTGCGTTGTCATAGTTACCTCCATCTGCGGCATATCACCTTTCATACAGGCTGAGTGTTTAATAAAACACGTTGGCCTAATGCAAATTAATAAACTTTGACCCGTTCCTAAGCTCGTGCTAATGATTCCAGCATTTAAGACAGAACACGTCATTGCCGATAAATATGAGGTTTCATAATCACTGAACTGTCAATAACCTCAACAAATGCACATATTTAATACAGAACAGAACCGTACAACTATCCACCGATTAACTTACAAAAATAAACTAGCAACGGAAATAATATTCAGAAACCAAACATGTAAATACATAAAGCAGCAAAAACTAATACAGCTTACACAATACCCCCTTCGAATAATAGCACAAAAGCGACTGAGAGCAAGCCAGACCACGTGGCGATAGTTTCCTTAACACGTTCCTCGCGTTTCGGATCTCCATGTGTCCCGAAGCATATTAAGCCTACTCTTATCCGTCGGTGCGAACTTCACAAAATTGCGGAGTAGCCTAAGCAATTACGTGCCAGTTACAAATATCCGATAACTAACGGCATAGTGTTCCTATTGAAGTAACTGCTAGTTTCGATCGGCCCACTCGAAGGATTTTTTTTTTTTTTTTTTTTTTTTTCCGTTCATATCGCTTCGTGTCAGCCTGTGTTCGGATTGTTGTCTAATCTAATCTATATTTTTACGTGGGGGCCGCTAATGCGGTTACGGTGAATGAAGCTTACAATGTTGCTGCCTTCAGATGGCAGATTTCTGTTTAATACGAGGAGTACCACTCTTCTGACATCTCGTGTAACCTATTTCTTTCAACATTGCTCTCAGGTAAACCAGCTATCACAGATTTGCTGCACGAACAAATCTAATGATTCGCTCCGGAATCAAAACAACAAAACTGGCTTTGTCTTTCATGACTACCGAGCTCGATAGCTGCAGTCGCTTAAGTGCGGCCAGTATCCAGTATTCAGGAGATAGTAGGTTCGAATCCCACTGTCGGCAGCCCTGAAAATGTTTTTCCGTGGTTTCTCACTTTCACACCAGGCAAATGCTGGGGCTGTACCTTAATTAAGGCCACGGCCGTTTCCTTCCCACTCCTAGCCCTTCCTTGTCCCATCGTCGCCATAAGACCTATCTGTGTCGGTGCGACATAAAGCAAGTAGCAAAAAAAAAAAAAAAAAAAAAAAGTCTTTCATGACTGATGGATGTGTATATTAAATACCTGGTCTTAGATAATTACATACTTATTTACCAATTTACCAGTTTAATTGAAACCAAAATAGAGGTATGAAATGTCGTATGGCTTTTAGTGCCGGGATATCCCAGGACGGGTTCGGCTCGCCAGGTGCAGGTCTTCCTAGTTGACTCCCGTAGGCGACCTGCGCGTCATGATGAGGATGAAATGATGATGAAGACAACACATACACCCAGCCCCCGTGCCATTGGAATTAACCAATTAAGGTTAAAATCCCCGACCCGGCCGGGAATCGAACCCGGGACCCTCTGAACCGAAGGCCAGTACGCTGACCGTTCAGCCAACGAGTCGGACACCAAAATAGAGGTGTATTCCTGTTAATAATGTTATTGAAATTTATTTCTAATTAAAAAAGAAATGTGTTGATCAAATTAAAGCTGCTAACTTTTTATTTAAATGGTTTATAATTCCATAAACATTTCTTAATATACATAGTTTAAACAAAAGAATACATTTTCATTGTATAAATAATATATTCATACTGATGAATACCTGAAAGTTCAACAACTTCCCCAACATCTTCAGTGGTGTGGTCTGACATAAGCTATCTATATATATAAAATAAGAGTTTTGTCTGTACATTGCTCAGAATTTGAAAAGAATGGTATTTCTGCATCAGTCATGTCTACAGTAACAAGGAAATGCATTTTTTTACTTTTCCGTAATGTCTGTCTGTCTGTCTGTCTGTCTGTCTGTCTGTCTGTCTGTCTGTCTGTCTGTCTGTCTGTCTGTCTGTGTGTATGTATGTATGTATGTATGTATGTATGTATGTACACGCATCACGAGAAAACGGCTGAAGAGAATTTAATGAAAATCGGTATGAAAAGTTGGGGTATGAGCCACTACAATCTAGGCTCTAAATCATTTTATTCACGCTGAGTGAAATGGTAGTTTAGGGGAAAGCCTAAAATTTAATTCTCAAATATTTACATTATTAGTGGTCCTATCGACAAATACTGCGTAACTAAAGATATATAGAATTAAATTCCGATCATTTATATCTTATACATTTTTACCGTACCGGCTATGATAACATAGATATTCATGAATTTGTATTTTTGTTGCTAACTCTATATCAGTGCCGAGCCACGAGAAAATGGGTTACCACAATTTAATGAAAGTAGGTATAGGCCTATAGAGTCGGGGAATAAGAAAGTACAGTCTAAGCTATAAAAAATGTTATTAACCCGGGATGAACTTGTAGTTTAGGGGAAGGTGTCTAAAATGTAATTTTTAAATACCTATGTCATTGGTCCTATCGAAAAGTACTACATAACAAAAGTTATAGAGAATAAAATTTCCGATCATTTATGTTTTATTCAGTTTTACCATATCGTCTATGATAAGAGTGATAGGGGCATATTTCAGAGTCGAAAGAAAACAAAATGTGAAGGCTACAATATCGAAAGCGCGTAACAGTGATCAACAATAACATTACACTGACCATTGTTTGTTGTGACGTTCTTTGTCTCTTATGGTGCCACTCATCTCCGATAGATGGGATTACTGCTGCGTACCGAGTTTAACAGCCTTACTGAATATTGGCGGGAAATAGGTGGAGAGTTACGTAACTTTCTTCTTTAGCATGCCATTTCTCTGGTTCATACATTTTCTGATAATACTGGCACGTAACACATTGGTTCATCATAGTATTCAAGCTATTCGATCCCTACTCTGACGCGTTTTTTGAATGAGCTGTGTCACTGGCCGTGTGCACACTTAAGGCACAGCCTCACTTAGTAGTAGTAGTAGTAGTAGTATAACCTGGTATAAAATTACAATTACGGCCTATTCCAAATTATAGCACCACAACTCATTAAATAACTCAAAATTCAACCCTGAAAAGAGCCGTTTCTTAATAAAAACTTCTTCCTCTTCATTTCATTAAATTCTTCATTAATTTTATTCCAAATTAGCAGCGAAGAGGGGGTTTCTCCTCTGGCCTGGAGGAAAAATTTGCCTCCAAATAAGATAGAGTTTTCCGCGGCCAGTGAAGTGAATTGAGATTTTCCGACTCTTCGGGAACTCCTATCAAACAGATGAGTAAGAGGGCATAGTTTTTGCCCTGGGACTCAACATTATTCGCCCCCTTCTCCCGTCTTCACCCCCCCCCCCCCACCACCACCCGAAATTAAAGAGTGTTCACGGCTCGCGGCTGTCTGCGGCCTGGTTATTCCAGCTCTGGAACTTCGGACTGTTAGAGTGGCAGCGTAGTACTGTTCGTTAAAAGTGAGAAAACATGCGGTTTTTAATTTGATCGAGTATTTCATATGATAGCATTGCTTTTAATCGCGAGATTCCTACTGGCGTCATTGTACTGATCTCTGTTGATTTCAGTTGTGAAAACTGTTGTAAACAAGGTTGGGTTTACAAAAAGCACAACTTCTTTATTTGCTTCACATGTAAAATTACAATATTTACACTAACACAACTGAAAGTTATCTCGAAGCAAATTGAACTGTGAATTTGGAGAAAGAGTCTGTCTTTGTACACTATATACACGTTGGAGTATTCACGTTCACTACTATTTCGGAAAGATAGTCTTTGTGACATGAAAAGTTCTTGATAGTCGAAAACTATCAGAAGCACTGACGTAAATATCTCAGAGAGTCCTTCCTTGTTGAAGTGTCTGAGTTCATTAACGTAAGTTCAATGACTGAAGAGTTCCTACTTAGCGAAACTAAGTCGATAATGGGAGCTTGCATTAGCTAGGGAATGATAGTGGCATATAATGGTAAGACTGGGCATGGACAGCGGAATAGGCAAGAGGAGCGGTGACCCGAGGTGAGACCTCTTACTGCCAGAAATTCAGTCCACCTGGCCGAAGCACATTTTCAAGAGGAGTAGCCTCCGTGCTCGACGTAGGGTGTATTCTGGAGCTGGACACCGGGGTCAGTGGGCGTCTGGACAGGCTAGGAGCTCCTTTATATAGCACACACGACGTTCCAGGCACGCGCACTGAGGGCTGCGCGTCGAGGCTCGAAGAATAACACACTGGCACGCGTGTAGCTGGCTGGCGGATCGAGAAGGGAGCGACGGACATACAACAAAAACCACTAAGACAGCCTTTCTGAGGATGTAAAAAGGCAGGTGGAGATTAAGTGTAATGAAAACTCCCCGACTTGATTGTGACTGATGGTAGGCAAAGGGCCTACCATTACAATAAAGATTCCCTAACCCAGTCTTCCCAAAAGAAAAGACGTTTAGTGACTTTCCCATCACGTTTCTAGGGTAGCGTTAAGAGCTATGCAATTTAATACAATCTTGCTCATAACGTGTACACTACCTAACCTAGAATTCTGTATACAGTGTAGAATTCCATAGCGAAGCACGGGTACATCAGTTAGTTTAAGTATAACATCAACAAGGTCAACATAATCATCCATAAAACAGTGCGCTCCGTAGAGTAACCTAACCTAACCCCATGACACTACAGCCCTTGAAGGGCCTTGACCTACCAAGCAACCGCTGCTCAGCAGTTTACGAGGTGTCGTGTGGTCAGCACGACGAATCTTCTCGGCCGTTATTCTTGGCTTTCTAGACCGGGGCTGCTATCTCACCGTCAGATAGCTCCTCACAATTCTAATCACGTAGGCTGAGTGGACCTCGAACCAGCCCTCGGATCCAGGTAAACATCCCTGACCTGGCCGTGAATCGAACTCGGGGCCTCCGGGTAACAGGCAGACACGCTATCCCTACACCACGGGGCCGGCTTCCGTAGAGTACCACAATAAAATTAATAAAACGACAGCCTACGAGGAGATTGCAAGAGAAATATCTCAAGGAAGTGGACATCTTTTATGTTTATTACTAAACGGTAACCTATAAATAAACACCATCAGCAATGTTCAATTTATAACGATCGTCGCATATTATTATTATTATTATTATTATTATTATTATTATTTACAAGTTGCTTTACGTCGCATGGACACAGAGAGGTCTTATGGCGACGATGGGATAGGAAAAGGCTACTAATGGGAAGGAAGCGGTCGCGGCCTAGTTTAAGGTACAGCCTGGTGTGAAAATAGTAAAACACGGAAAACCATCTTCAGGATGGCTGACAGTGGGGTTTGAACCCACTATCTCCCGAATACTGGATACAGGCCACACTTAAGCGACTGCAGCTATCGAGCTCGGTTTTATTATTATTATTATTATTATTATTATTATTAATCCTTAATACGTTTTAATGTAATAAGATACGAATTTCCATTGCATTGCTATCATTTTTACTCAGTTCATGTGAGTAAAGGCAATATAACATAACCTCTGCAAATGATGCTATGTTATGTTTATTTTTCCCAATGCAAATTATGCTTTATTGCGGATTTTTCTTCTTTTTAAGAATCTATCCCACTGATAGACCAAGAACCACAACTGTTGCTTGCCTTTCCTCCACGTTAAAATAAAATCCTATCAAACCTTGCCGAATCTTTTCAAATCTTGTCAAACCTTCAGCAGTGTTGAAGAGTCTTTGACAAGGAAAAATGTAATGGTGTACAACAGCATAGCCGTCTACAGTACATAAGGAAATCATTTTTAAGAAAAGGCTAGCTAAAATGGTAGAGAATCTGCCACCCGGTCGACTGCCCTAAATGCAGATAATTGATGTACTACAGACGGCTATAACAGCAGGCATAACACTTTGTGTGTTCAGCTTGTTTTCTTCGCAACGCCCAATATATCAGAAAAAAAGCTGGGAGCATACTTCAAGGCCGCCTTGTTCTGCACGGAGCACTGACTCGTTCCCTGGTGAACCAAGACCAACTACAATACTCTGGTGAACTATGATAACAATACAGCAGATGATTTTTGGCCAGGGTCTGGAATTTGATGACCTAATAAACGCCAGCAAAATACCGTATTTGACATGGTGTGAGGCAGGGTTCCATCCCTATACTCACATTTACTATTTGATATTATTCGAACTGAATATTTGATTCACAGATTTAGGGATCCGACACTTCAAAAATGAAGATATCTGCCAAAGGAAGGCAAGGACCACGAAGGGTGTGAAATTGAAAGACTCCCTAGTTCTCGGAAACCTAATACCGTCGGAGTCAGAAAGGAACAAGAGTTGATCAAGGGTGGTCGGATAGTATAGATGAAAGGGGGAAGCCTGGCACTAGTAAGTGGAAGCAATGCCAGGACTCGGCTAACGGCCCCGTGGTCGCCAACCCAGGCTCCAAAGTTCAGAGACCCTGGGGCTGGAATGGAATGGCATATGGTTTTCAGTGCCGGGAGTGTCCGAGGACAAGTTCGGCTCGTCATGTGCAGGTCTTTTGATTTGACTCCCGTAGGCGTCCTGCGTGTGATGAAGATAAAATTACCCAGTCCCCGTGCCAGGGGAATTAACCAACGACAGGCAGGGGATACCACCCTCACCCACAAGGGGAGTAATCCTGTGAGCTTGCATTCAAGGAGATAATGGATTCGAATCCTATCGTCGGCAGCCCTGAAGATGGTTTTCCGTAGTTTCCCATTTTCACACCAGGCAAATGCTGGGGCTGTACCTTAATTAAGGCTACGGCCGCTTCCTTCCAACTCCTAGGCCTTTCCTATCCCATCGTCGCCATAAGACCTATCTGTGACGGTGCGACGAAAAGCCCCTAGCAAAAAAAAAGAAGATGGTTTTCTGTGGTTTCCCAATTTCACACCAGGAAAATGCTGGAGCTATACCTTAATTTAATCGATTATTTCAGAAAGCAGTCAAGTACCAAAAAATGAAAAAATGAGTTAATTGCAGAATATGTTACTAGGAAGGTATACGCATATTTTGCTGCTGAAACCAGTCAAGAAACGTCCTCCTATAATGGTCAGGCATTACGTTGAATTTCGTATTTAGTTCAGAAACCAGTTAAGTGACATCACTTGGCTGGTTTCTGCAGTAAACTGCTGGTACATTTTGTGATGTGCCGCACCTTGCCGGTTGGCACTGCTGCTCTGAAACCAGAACAGCCAGCTGTTCATATTGTCATTGTTGTGTTTCTGGAATCTGAACAACTGATTGAAAAAGTGTTTCTCTTGTTTAGTGCAGTGTTTTTATAATAGTAGTGATAGCTTATATCTGAATGTTCACAAGACGAACCTGTATCAAAAAGGAAACGAGGAGTGGTAGACACACAAACTCACACGCGTAATATTATTCGAAATGCCAGGATAAAAGGAGACGGTCATCTTTCTTACTCAGGAAAGGAAATACCTGGTCTGAGCCCTACATTATTCTTTGTTATTGTTTGTTTTATGTGCCCATCAATATCAAGAAGATACGTGACCTAAATGCCTTAAAACCTTACATGATAGGATATGAACAGTTTTAGGACAGCATTTTACAATGGCCTACTGCAGGGACAGAATATGGTGTGGAGTTTGTTTATGAGGATTAATTACCTCCTGTCATAATAAGCAGGCATTGCTGATTTCATCCTTTTAATAATTATATTTGTAGTCTAAACCTATGCAATTATTTTCTGTTTCCACAAATATGGAGTTTATGACAAAATCCTTTCAAAATTCAATAATTATCCCACAAAAATATGTTTGCAACACTCGTTTATTTCAGAAACCAGTTAAGTGGAAAATGTTTCGGATATTTTTACAGCAAAGTTAATAAGCACAAAATAGTTTTCCTTAGATAGAAAGTATTAAATGGCACAATACTTTCAAGCTAAAATATTAAATCCCCTACCATAACATTTCGTCTGTTGCTAGACAGTTTTTTTTTCATTTTCCCAAAAATGACAGACTTGGCGCTTAACTGGTTTCTGAAATAATCGATTCAATTAAGGCCACGACCTCAACAGTAATCCGACGAGCTAGAATTCGGGAGGTAGTGGTTTTGAGTACCTCTGTCGCCGAAAGCCGTAACGTTAAACAAGTAGCAAAAAACAAAAACCCCGCAGTTACAACGACCACCACCACACCATATTCTTTTTGGGGCTACCTCCATTGGGAAGCAGTTATGTAAATAAAAAATATAAGTGATCATAAACCGAATACTTATCACCTTCTCCAATACAGCATCTACCACGGTAGCTAAAGCTACCGTGGCATCTAGGCCTACCTCTCAGTCGTAGTATCGGAGCAAGCATTAAACTGAATGAAAAATTGTGGTACATTACCTGACATGACTAAACAATGCAGCAGGAAGCAGCCTTTTGTGAGATCGATAACGTAAACAAGTGTTCCAATAGCACTTTGTTTAGTGGCGTAGTCTTAATACTTGGATTTTATTAATATGTCGTGGGCATTGTCTGGCTCAAAATGCCATGTCAGCGCAATCCTCCTGATGTGATAGTGACTACTTGTCAATTATCTTTTATCTCCTGTGTAGTGATAAAGTGCTTGGGCGAGTCGTTAGCTTTGTTCGTGCAGCAAAACTGTGGCGTGATTTTTACAAGAGCGTATGCGCGAGTTAGGAACAGTTGGAAACGGTCTCAGATTCTTTCCTGCACGAACGGTCACGTAGTAATAATTATTGTCGTTAGATGTCAGTACCTTTCCCAATTTATTTCTATTGGATTTGCTTGATTGATTGATTGATTGATTGATTGATTGAGGTTGTGATCTAGTGAAAGTAATATTAATATGTATCTAGTTTATTGCAGTACCTAGACTTACTTACAAAGGGCACTAGAAACATTTTGTAATGTGAGTGAACGCTTTATACTTTTTCAAAATAATTTACACCACACTCAATACACTTCTCCGTACGTCGAAACCAGCCACTGAACCAACACTGCCACTTTTATTTGGTTACATTTTCACACTCTTCATCCCACGCTGCGAGGCTGAACCAACTCTGCCGCTTTTCTTCGGTTACATTTTCACACTCTTGATCTCTCGCTGCCAGAAGCTCCTCGTCGGATGCAAAACGCCGCCCTTTCAGCTTCATCTTCACTTCTGGGAAGAGTGCGAAGTCGCATGGGGCAAGGTCAGGACTGTATGGAGGGTGATCAAGCACAGTCAACCCTGATCTGGCAAGGAAATCCATTGTTACATTAGCATGACGTGCAGGAGCATTGTCGTGATGCAAGAGCCAAGTGTTGAGCCGTGACCTTGGACGGAGCTGCTCGAGAGCCTGGATGACCTGAGGCAGACAAGTCTCACTGTACCACTTCGCAGTAACTGTCCTTTGTGTTTCTAGCATAACCCGAGTCAGGATGCCCCGTTTAGTAAAGAATACTGCAATCATCCTTTTCTTCACTGACCTTGACTTTCGTACAGTCACAGGAGTAACCTCATCTCCAAACAGCCACACCTTGTTCTGGGATTTTGTTGAGACATCGTAATAATAAAGCCAAGTTTCGTCACCTGTAACGATGCTATTGACGTTACGCGAAGTCTCATTTTCAAACTGTTTTAGCATTTTTTGACACCATTTCACTCGATGTGCCCTTTGTTCCTCTGAAAGTGAATGGGGATGGTCGTGTAGAACTGAATGAATAGCTGGTGCAGGGATGTGGAGGGTCTCTTCTACCTGCCGATATGTCAACCGCTTCTCTTGCTGCAACATTTTCCTCACAGCTTCAATGTTTTCCTCAGTCACTGATTCAGACGGTCGCCCAGAACGAGAATCGCCTTCAACCCAAAATTTCCCCTCTGGAACTCTTTGTACCAGCGGAAAATTGTTGTTCGATGTGGGCAGCCTTTCCCCAGCACAGGAGTCATTTCCTCCAGGCACTGGTCAACAGTTAATCCACGAGCAAAATTGTAGCGGATAATTGCGCGATATTCACCTTTAGACCACACTGACATCTTAACTTGATTTCAATCCCACTGCTTGGTAACAACTGGTGTGGAGGTGGCGCCTTGCTGTCTTCTAGACCGCTTTTCACCCCTCTTTTCATCCCTCACCATAACAGGGGTGTCCAGCCAACCGTTTTTGCATATTGCAAAACTGTCCTAGTGCCCTTTGTACAGAGCCATAGCACACTGAAAGAATCGTACTCTAAGACGGGCTCTCGCTCTCAGCTCATTTGAAAATAATACCCATTTGCATTCGCTGTCCTCTGCTTACAGGGAGGTTTAAATAATATGGATTTATCTGCACTGTTAAACAGGTAGTCAAAACATAATTCCAAAATAACTAGCTAGTAAATAGGTAGGCTATTAGGTTCTTCTATGTATTCGTTTAATGAATCAATATTGTAACTTAGTTGACATTCGACAATTAATTCGACTCAACTCTCTAGCCTACCGTATGAATATGAGTCAAGCTTCTGACCACTCAAAATTATCTGTTTTATATTGGGAAGAACCGCTCAGTATTTTCTCAGTTCGTATGTCACATCATTGCACAAGACTTCAATAATCGAATTACGAGATCACCGGTGTACGTGGAATCGTGGACAGTGGGTAAGTGAGTGACGCAATAACTTAAATAAAAAGATGTTGAATCAGAAAACCATAGGGCTACTCTGCATCTCGGGTAGCCTTTACACAATATTACGATTTAAAAAAAACACTCTGCTGATAGAAAGAAACATATTTTCAAAGATGACCGAGCGAATTGTCCATGAGGTTAGGGTCGCGTAGCTATGAACTTGCATTCTGGGGATGGTGGGTTCGAATCCTACCGTCAGCAGCCGTTAAGATGTTTTTCCGTGGTTTCCTATTTTCACACCAGGTAAATGCTGGTGTTGTACCTTAATTAAGGCTACGGCCGCTTCCTTTCTACTCTAAGCCCATCGTCGCGATAAGGTCTGCCTGTGTCGGTACGAGGTAAAGCAACTTATTTGATTTATATTTAATATGAAGCCTACGTATTGCGAACACATGTATTTTTTTACATCTTATACTGTATATATAATAGAGAGAATTTAGGGAAAACCCTAAGTTGGTGTATAAAATTTGAGTTATGTGAGTTCTTCTTTTTTTCTTCTGCTTAAATACGTAAGTTTTGTACTTTAATATAACGAGCATGTATTGTACCACACAAGTGCCTATTTTTCCCTGAATTTCATTTTTAACTTATTTGTTTTGTATTGTGTACTTACCGTGAATGCAATGAAATTCCCATGTTATTTGAAATCATTTAAGAAAAGACTAGGCAAACAATTGATAGGGAATCTGCCACCTGGGCGGCAGCTCTAAATGTAGATCACTGATGGTTGCGCGTACAGATAGTTTTCATCTAATTCTATATACTTATTTAATGGAGATGTCACTGTGGGGGAAAGGCTTTGTAACAAAAAAAGAAAAAAATTGAAGCGAAAAGGTGGCTACCCGGAGAAACCTGAATCTGAAAACTAGATAACGCGTAGTAAAGCAGTTCATAGAATGAAGACCAGATGGCAGCAGCAAGCTTTGAATGTAGTTGCTGCTGTCATATCAGTAGACACTACACAGATGTGATATATAGGAACGGTAACTCTATAATGTGCCGTGAATCGGATCACTATCTATTCAGTAACGTGAACGGAATCAAATGAATCGATTCAGTAAAATAAATCGAATATCCCACCACTATTGTAAAGCAGCCTTGACAACACAGCGGGCTTATCCGTTGGCTGCAGCTAAAAACGCTTAAAGCCTGAAGTTCACTAAACCAACCATCCTAAAGGGGTAAGCTAAGTCTATAGTGGTAGCTCACTTCTTGATCCCAGCATACGCCACTGCAGTACGCTAACCATGTGTGTTTATGGCACGGCATAACAGCTTGACTACAGCACTATATAAGAAATACATTAGAGGATATCCGTTTATTATTGGGGCAGAGTACTGTATACATGTTTGTAGCTGTATTTTATATGAACAGGCTCAAAATATTGATCATTCTTCCACTTTGCATTTAGTTTCCACCCGGATAAACGGCCACGGCTGTAGGAATGTGAATGATCAAACAATCCATTTACTGTCTCTTTATTCTCACAGACATGTCAAACATAACCATGAAAAGTTTCTCACATGCACTCGAAACTCCCCTTTACAGCGTGCTTTGAATCTGCACAATTACTAAGTTGAAACACACGCAGCAGGACTGTCCTCACGCCTTTCTCTTTGAACTGTTTCTTCGTGGTAAGCAAGACCACTCACTTCTGTAAGATGAGTGGGAAGAAAATGGCGGCCCAGACGATGAAAGCTACGAGGAGTCCTATCATAACCCTGGAACGCATGGTGTCCCAGCCGACGAGAACGGGACGTGTGCCTCTCCTGCTAGTGTTAGGAGCACACGGCTGGGTGCCCTGAAAGAAAACCAACTACATTTTAGAAACAAGATCATATACATATATCATTATTATAGACCATTATGCATTTCAGCGTTCAGTCTGCAAGCCACAATCCTCTATTTGCAACTTGTGCTTTGGCCTCGTTTAGTTCTATACTTTTTATCTTTAAATCGTTAGAAACTGAATCTAACCATCGTCGTCTTGGTCTTTCTCTTACCCTCTATAACAGAGTCCATTATTCTCCTAAGTAATCTATCCTCCTCCATTCGCCTCATATGACCCCACCACCGAAGCCCGTTTATGTGTACAGCTTCATTCATCGAGTTAATTCCTAATTTAGCCTTTATTTCCTCATTCCGAGTACCCTCCTGCCATTGCTCCTACCTGTTTGTACCAGCAATCATTCTCGCTACTTTCATGTCTGTTACGTCTAACTTATGAAAAAGATATCCTGAGTCCACTCAGTTTTCGCTCCCGTAAAGCAAAGTTGACCTGAAAACAGACCGATGTAAAGATAGTTTCGTCCGGGAGCTGACTTCCTTCTTACAGAATACTGTTGATCGCAACTGCGAGCTCACTGCATTAGCTTTATTGCACCTTACTTCTGTATATTACCATCTTGGGAGAACACACATCGTAAATACTTGAAATGATATACCTGTTCCAGCTCTGCAACACCAATCTGACATTCAATTTACAAGATTATATCAGTGACGGCTGGTGGTATCTGAAACTGGGTGTTGCACCAAAATTTTAGTGTCACATTTTTATAGTTTACAGAAATAACAAGAAACGAGTATGTTTAAGTAATGAACTACATTCCTACTAAAACTGAAGTATATCTGGCAATTACAACCCAGAAAATAAGAGGCTAATCATTATACACTAACTACAGTTACTCTTAATAATAATAATAATAATAATAATAATAATAATAATAATAATAATAATAATAATAATAATAATATGGATAATAATAATGCTATTGGCTCTACGTCCCACTAACGACTTTTTGCGATTTTCTGAGACGCCGAGGTGCCGAAATTTAGCCCCGCAGGAGTTCTTTTACATGCCAATAAATCTACTGACACGAGGCTGGCGTATTTGAGCACCTTCAAATACCAACGGTCTGAGCCAGGATCGAACCTGCCACGTAGGGGTCAGAAGACTAGCACGTTAACCGTCTGAGCCACTCAGCCTGGCACAGTTACTTTTTGCCTCACTTGAATTGAAAATTTGCCGTCCTGTTTTTCATTGAAACAAGATGTTGGTAATATTGAGGGTGGTGTGAAAAATAAATTATCCAGCAAATTAGCCGTGCGGTTATGGTCGCGTAGCTGTGATAGTGGGTTCGAACACCACTGTCGGAAGCCCTGAAGATGGTTTTCCACGGTATCCCATTTTCATACCAGGCAAATGCTGTGGCTGTGGCTTAATTAAAGCCACGCTCGCTTCGTTCCCAGGTATTTGCCTGGTGTGAAAATGGGAAACCACGGAAAACCATCTTCAGGGCTGCCGACAGTGGGGTTCGAACCCACTATCTCCCGAATACTGGATACTGGCCGCACTTAAGCGACTGCAGCTATCGAACTTCCTCCTTTTATGACTCCCTCTTGTCTAATTCTTCAAGCGATCGTTCCTTTACGGGTTTTCTCATTTTTATGATCATGTTCACAATTTTTCTTGTCGATATGGACTAATGACCACGCTGTTTTACACCTTAAGACAATCGTGACAAAAATCTTTGCCAGTTAACACAATATTCCCATGTTAGCAATGCACGGCGTTGATATGGACTACCGGACGAGTTGGCCGTGCGGTTAGAGGCGCGCAGCTTTGAGCTTGCATCCGCGAGATAGTGGGTTCGAACCCCACTGTCGCCAGCCCTGAAGAGGATTTTCCATTTTCACACCAGCGAATGCTGGGGCTGTACATTAATTAAGGCTACGGCCGCTTCCTTCCCACTCTCAACCTTTTCCTATCCCGTCGTCGCCATAAGACCTATCTGTGTCAGTGCGACGTAAAGCAAATTGTAAAAAAAAAAAAAAGTGCTAACTGAAATGGTAGTTCAAGGGAAATTCTAAAATTTTATCTTAGTATTATCAGCGTTTCTATATATATATAAAAGGACATAGCCAAAGTTGTAGTAAATAACATTTCTAATCATTTTTGTCTTTACAGATTTTTCTGTACAATAATAACAGAGATAATCGTGAATTTAGACTTTAGCTCAATTGCGAGAAAATGGTTGAACAGAATTTAAAGTTTAGAAATAAATTGCAATCGTGTAGGCTATAAATAATTTTATTCATTCTATAAGCCAAACTTAGAGTACACATCGATAGCAGAAAATAGATACATATACCCTTTATTTCTAGAAGCATAAGAAATCATTTCTACTAAGTGAGCTTGTTTTTTCTACGTGTGATGACACGTCTGTGACGGGATGGTGAGCAATGCTTATCTTTACCAGCAAGGATTTGTTTTCAGAGTATATTACTCAATAATACTAGCATGACGTAATTTCTAAAATGTCTGATTTATGACCTGTGTGACCAGCAAGCTGACAGCCTCTTAGCAGTTGCGGATGCTCTTCGAGCAGGTTGTTGATGAGGTTAATACTACATGCAGACAGTCGATGTGAATGAAACAGCTTACACATAAACTCTTAATAACTGCGACGTTTACTTGCATGTACAGCTTCTCTCCTTCGGTAATTACGTCGAGCAACTTTAGTAGAAAAAAGAATTGTCTATACTTCCTACGATCATCTCGCGTAATTGTACTCTTCTAAGAGACCTTTAGTAGGTTTGTAGGTAACATCTTTTTCGATGAGACTGTCGCTGTTCATCTTAACATCAGCATCTCGAATACGAAAACATAGCGAATACCGTAGGTTGTGTCGGTGCGTCTTGTAAAGTGATTTTCTATATAAGGAGTAAAGAGTGAATAATAAGTATTTTGAATAAATGTCTTTAACTGATTACGACAGATACTCTGCTGGGTTCATAACCTCTGATAGGGAAGGTAGATCTTGTTTTGACGTAACAGGTACAATAGCATTTGTAAGTACAAACTCAACTTGCTTTGATTGTAAAGAGACGTTGAAATCGTCTTATTTATTGCCTTCTTATTCTTCATCATTACCTTATCTTGCTACTTTTCTTCGTGAGATGTTTACACGGCGACAGAAGTTATAGAAGGCTTAGAATTAAAATGTCTAATAGCAAAGAAACGTTGAGTTCTTCGTTCTCCTCTTCATCCTTCTGCATCTCCTCTTCTTGGTTCTCCTTATCTTCAGATGGAACAAAACTTGTCGTATCGCTTAGAACACACGCTTCTTTATATTACGCTACCGACATTCATGGACAGTTTCTAAGCGTTTTACTAGTAGATTACTTGAACAAATGTGTTTAGAATGTACATGACGTGCGAGATTATCGCATCTGTTAAAAGCAGCAGACCGAGCTCGATAGCTGCAGTCGCTTAAGTCCGGCCAGTATCCAGTATTCGGGAGATAGTAGGTTCGAACCCCACTGTCGGCAGCCCTAAAAATGGTTTTCCGTGGTTTCCCATTTTCGCACCAGGCAAATGCTGGGGCTGTACCTTAATTAAGGCCACGGCCGCTTCCTACCCACTCCTAGCCCTTCCCTGTCCTATCGTCGCCATAAGACCTATCTGTGTCGGTGCGACGTAAAGCAACTAGCAAAAAAAAACAAAAAACAAAAAACAAAAACCAGCAGAACATTGACTGCACGCGAACATTCTGAAGTTATGCCTAACGGCCTTATGTCACTGAAAATTGTCTTGCCTTGAAAAATCCTCAGCGCACAAATCTATCTATATATATGTTATAAAGCAGAATGTCTGTTCCTTATACAAAGCCATACCGTTACACCAATCTGAACCAAATTTTGTATACTTACCTTTTAGGACCCTGCGGGTAACCCCATCTACAAGAAATTTTAACATCCCTCACTATTTCCTACATTTAGGCCCTTTGGCACATTAACATAGGCTAATATAGGCGAAATATTAAATTTGTCGTACAAGGACAAGACAAAACTCATTTTAAGTCTCACGATGCGTAGAACAAAATTCGGTGACGCCCTACGGGCCCCGAAAACCATGTTTTAACGGTCTAAACCTGAAAACACCTAATTAATTCAAAAAACTTCAGTGAGTAAAGACATCACACACGAAAGTGTTAGACAAACAAAACACATACGGAAGCGCTGCGACGTAGCAGAAAAAAAAAATAGTTGTAAGGTAGTAAAGTATGTATCCATATTATTCCCTGCAAGTAAAATATTTCGTACTATTTCTTAATTTACCGCAGATTTTAGACTTTGTGTAAAAGCAATTATTATGTTCAATTTGGGACAAATATTACAGTGATATTTCGCCGATACTTTTGGGCTACGTAACCTGCAAAATGTGTTAAGAACATAAAGAAACAAACAATCCAGATATCTCACCAAAATTAAAATTTCCATTTATGTTTTCAGTAAATTTGTTGACAGTAATTTGTTTTATCACAGTTCTGTGATAGTCTAAATACGTGATTATCTTTGTTATTATAGCCTGTACAGAAAAAACATGTTAAAACAAAAATGATTAGAAATGTTATTTTCTAAACTTTGGTTATGTAGTATTTTTCTATAGAACTACTACAAATGCAATTACACGCGAATAAAATTTTAGACTGTCGCCTAAACTACCATTTCAGTTAGCATAAATAAACAATTTCTTGTCTACGTGTTAGCAGTTTATTCTTGACCTTTACGTTCTATCTTTTGTTACATTCTGTTCAATCATTTTCTCAGAATTCTGTAAAAGTATTCATTCACTATTATCTCTGTTATCATGGCCTGTACAGGAAAACATGTTAAACCAAAATAAATACAAGAGCATGCGTCAAATAAGATAAGCCGAGAATAGATATTAAATGACTTATTATCTACGCACCCCTACCTCTTATTTTAAAAATATATGGGCAAAAGGTAGAAACGATATGCTATGATGTAGGGCAAGCTAAACTAAACATGTTAAACTATGGAACAGTTTCCTATGACCACCGATTTAGGTGATAATTTTTTAAGTTAAGGGATCTTTTTACCCCCAAACCTATTTTTTACTTAAAAGTCATTTAAAGTATCATCTGAGACTTTTCTAACGTTAAGTCATTTTTACCCCAAAACTTTGAAAAGATACAATAGGGGGTTGACCAGTTGTAAGATCATTTTTGATAAATTGTAAGTTAAAATTCGGTTTCCTGTGTCCATCGATATCTGTTTACAATTTTTTCTGTTTTTGACAAATAAGGACGTGAAATTAAATGCCCGTGGTCGATTACGCTGACGCTTTCTGAGACTCATTGTATTTAAAGCTATACCACTACGCTCATCGTCTTCCTTGACGACACTTCATTCTACAACACTCTTGAAATCCCACAGGGGAAATGAGTGAGAACATACATCATATTATATTCATATTATGTTTCGGAGCTTCGCCATGCGCACGGCCCCGCAATCGGCGTCAGGCTACCTTGGAGTCACGAGGCTTCATGCGAACTGACCCCGGTGTTCGGAGTCGCTGGAGATGGCACTCTCGATTTCACGTTTCATTCGCACACATCCCTAGTAGCTGTCTGCTAGGGGTTCTACAGCATTAGTCGAGTTACGGTACGCTGATGATAATGCAGTTGTAACTCAGTCTGAAGAACTAGTGTTAATCCTGAATGCCTTTTCAACTGCATCCAGAAAGATTGGTCTCAGACTGAATACCAGTAAGACACATATTCTCTATCAACGAGCCCCTGGAGAAGGACATAGACAGATCAATATCTCCATCGACGGAGTGAGCCTTCAAGTAATAAACTGCTTTCCTTGCCTTGGCAGCATCCTCTCATCAAGAGCTAATATAGATTCGGAAATCCAATTTAGAATCAACCGTGCTGGAGCATCCTTCGCCAAAGTACGGCCCCAAGCATTTAACAACCATGATATCAATGTTACAACAAAGATCCTTGTATAAAATTCATTTGTAGTTTTCAGCTTACTATATGGATCTGAATCGTGGACATTCTATACACGGCATATTTAAAAGTTGGAACAATATCGCCAGCGATGTTTAAGGAGAATTTTGCATATAACTTGGCAAGATAGACGCACAAATGTCAGCTTACTTGAAGAGGCACAGACCACCAGTGTAGGAGTCATGGTTTTAAGACCTCAGCTACGATAGATAGCGCATGTAATACGCATGCCCGATAATCACATTCCCAAGCAAGTGTTTTACTCTGAGTTAACAGAGGGTAGACGTTGTTTGGGAGGTCAGAAGAAGCGATTTAATGATGTAATTAAGGTTAACATGAAGATGTCTCACATTGATGTTAACAACTTAGCCCTCAACCGTTCACACTTGAGATCTTTAGTTCATCGCGGCACACTACTTTTCGAAGAAAACCGTAGGCGAATAGCGAACGATAAGAGGCAACGAAGAAAGAAAAAAAGAACGAAATAGGAGAACAATGGCTGCTTCACCTGGGACTATCTGCCATCTCTGCGGTAAATTATGTGCCTCCCGTGTTGGGATATTCAGTCACCTAGGGACTCACAGATGAAGACGAGTTCTGTTTGGAAGACCAACCTACTCGTTTTCGAGTGTTTGCTATTGTATTGCTAGGGGTGGTAGGAATTTTCCGCTCTCTCATGACTGTCCCGTTGAAGAGGAAGTCTTCGAATAATAGGCTGGAAAAATCCATCAACTTGACAGACAGGCTATAATCACCTCCAAATTTATGAGGGGAAATCTTCTTTGAGAGCCCATTTCATTAGGATAAAATACTTTTTGAATTTACTTGTAAGCAGTGGCGGCGTGTGGATAAAACGTCTGGGGATTCACTGCTTTGGAAAATAACATGTTCAAATGTATTGTTACTTGATGTTAACATATATGTAAAATAGAGGCATCGCGACTTCCCTTTTTAAAGCATACGGTTGCAGCTCGAAGAAGTTATTAAAAGATGAGAAATGACACAGAGAGAATATAAGTTGCAGTTAGTTTAAACTGAACCAGTTTCCTTTGATTCTGAAGACGTTATGTCCTGAAATATTTTGCTTTTTGCATGAAACATGTATTACTAATTAAAAGTTTCATTAATACCCTAAACTTATGCTGCGTACGCCTATTGATGCTATACAAATCGTAGTTACCAAAATATTATGTTCTGCTCAATCTGCTTACCATCCAGGGTTGGTTTTTCCCTCGGACTCAGCGAGGGATCCCACTCTACCGCCTCAAGGGCAGTGTCATGGAGCGTGAGACATTGGGCCGGAGGATACAACTGGGAGGAGGACTAGAACCTCGCCCAGACGGCCTCACCTGCTATGCTGAACAGGGGCCTTGGTGGGGGATGGGAAGATTGGAAGGGATAGACAAGGAAGAGGGAAGGAAGCGGCCGTGGCCTTAAGTTAGGTACAATCCCGGCATTTTCCTGGAGGAGAAGTGGGAAACCACGGAAAACCACTTCCAGGATGGCTGAAGTGGGAATCGAACCCACCTCTACTCAGTTGACCTTCCGAGGCTGAGAGGACCCCGTTCCAGCCTTCGTACCACTTTTCAAATTTCGTAGCAGAGGCGGGAATCGAACCCGGGCCTCCGGGGTTGGCAGCTAATCACACTAACCACTACATCACTGAGGCGAGCATATTCTGATTCATTGCGGTTAATTACATCGGAACCGGAAATCGTGTTGACGATTAATTAAAATCCCTTCAATACCTATCACACACGGCAAATTTTAACCGCACGCTCTCTGAGCCAATGCTTTGTATTGTTTCCTTCGTTCATTATTTCATTCCATTTACAATCTTGTGAGTGAAGGAATATACAAACATTGGGACTCAGTTAAGGGCCTCGTGTCGCCAACCCACGCTCCCAAGTTAAGAGCCACTGGGGCCCGTTTTTGTCGCCTTTTACGACAGGCACGGTATAACGTGGGTGTTATTCTGCCGCCCCTATCCACAGGGTGTTGATATGAATTATCCCTTTACGTCGCACCGAGCTGATAGGTCTTATGGCGACGATGGGACAGGAAAGGGCTAAAAGTGGGAAGGGAGCGGACGTGGCCTTAATTAAGGTACAGCCCCAGTATTTGGCTGGTGTGGAAATGGAAAACCACGGAAAACCATTTTTAAGGCTGCCGACAGTGGGGTTCGAACTCACTATCTCCCGAATTCTGGATATTGGCCGCACTTAAGCGACTGCAGCTATCGAGCTTGGTCAAAAATTATGAATATTCATTGCATTAAGAGTACCATTTTACTACATTAAATTTGCATTGCTCTAAAAAATCCAAGTGTTACACTTTTTTGCACATCAGTGCAGATATGGGTTGTTGGAAATCTATGGTACTGCATGAAATATCGTATAAATAAAATTTCAGACATTTAATATGGTTGTCTTAAACTCTCTCTCTCATACAAAACATGTTTATAAACAATAATCGTCCACGTAGCTATACCCAAATTTAACATTTCAACGATTCTCACTTGTTATCATTTCAAGGTACTCCCGATAGATGCACCCACATAAAAGTAGAGATATCACGAACATTTTTTTCATATACAATTAATAGTTTTCCAAAATTTTGTTTTTGAAATTTGTATTCCATTTTTTCATGAAATTTAATTAACATATTAATGTAAGTTCGTAATTAGGCAGATAATATTTCTTTTGGAAACACTACGTATCGTTTTTTCTGTACATAATTTATATAAAAAGTTATATCGCACTAAGCTTAGTGTAATTTTTACGTTATAAAATTTTGGACTTAACAATCCCTACTACTTGAAAAAAAAATCTGCAATCAAAAATTCTATACGCAGGTTTTTTAATATAGCTGTGATACATATACCGTACAAATTTTGTTACATTTGGCAGAATATTGTGGGAGAAAAATGGCATTTAAATGTATAATTACAATTGGCAAACAAAGCATTATTAGAGTGATAAATTGTTTGAATTCAGTGGAATAGCTTCGTGACAAGAAAAAAAGAAACTCAATCCTTTTAATTTGTCATAAAAAATTGTCACCAAAATGACCAAAATATCGATTTTTATCTCCGGAGTGTCGCCTTACCACAAATCAGTGGGGGAGGAATGAAAGGGGTCCGACACTTCGAAAAATAAAGGTATCGACCAAATGAAATGGCGTATGGCGTTTATTGCCGGGAATGTCCGAAGACAAATTTGGTTGGCCAGATGCAGGTCTTTTGATATGACGCTCGTAGGCGACCTGCGCGTCGTGATGAGGATGAAATGATGATGATAATAATAATAATAATAATAATAATAATAATAATAATAATCGTATGGCCTCAGCTACCGTGTGCAGACATTTCAATTTGACGCCATCTGGCTGTCTGCTCGTCAATTTCGACGTTCCATTTTACTCTAGGCCCACTAGATGGCAGACCGAGTAAACCGAAACTCTCTTGGGCGTCTATGGCTGAGATTTAATGAATTTTGTCGGGAAAACACCAAATGTGTCACCAGAGATCTTTTACATGCCGACATCGTACGACATGGAGTGTCTAATGGACTTTTTTCCGCCCTTCAAAAATCCGACTACCTCTGCCGGGTTTGAACCCGCTATCTTGGGATCCGGAGGCCGACACTCTACCAACTGATCCACAGAGGCAGCTGATGAAGACAACACATACACCCAGCCCCCGTGCCAGTGGAAAGACAAGGGCCATGAAGGGCATGAAAATGAAAGACGTCCTAGGCTTCGAATGCTGTAATACTGTCAGAGTCGGAAAAGAACAAGAGTTGACCAAGGGAGGTCGGATAGGATAGATGAAAGTGAGGAGGCTGGCACAAGTAAGTGGAAACAATGCCAGGTATCAGGTAAGGGTCCCACGGTCGCCAACCCGCGCTCCGAAGTTGAGAGCCCTTGTGGCCCCTTTCAGTCGTCTTTTACGACGGACTAGGGGCATCGTGGATATTATTCTGCCGTCTCCATCCACAGGGTGTGACAGGCAGGGGATACCGTGGCTGTTATTATGTTGTCCCCACCCACAGGGGGACGTGATGATTGATTCGAAGTATGAAAGGATCGGCAAAAGAAAGGAAAGGAGCGAAGGATGTGAAATGAGTTGAGTTGTAGGCCTCACGATCCCAAGATAATCGGAATCGGAAGAAAGAATTGTCTAAGGAAAGTGGGATGGTTTAGCGGACAATGCATTTGGGAATGTATGGAATGGCAGAATGAAGTTGACAAATACTAGGGAAAATCGCCACCCCCATCACACATATTAGCAACAAAATAAGTTATGAACCCCGGTATTTTTAGCAATAGAAGTCAACCATAACAAACTAATGTAAAAAAAAAAAAAAAAAGAATCTATGAGCTTGCCTTTTCATGTGACTTAAATTGCTATGGTCGTAAGGCATAGAATCTTTTTAGAGTTTTGAGTAATATTCCAACCTCAGCTATGTGACCTGTTTATAAAATCTCACATATATTGACTGAGGATCGATCTGGACAGTACTCAACTATCATTGTGTGCCATCATCGCAAGCGTGACGCATTGCATAGACATTATCATAATATTTTATTGTAATAATAATAATAATAATAATAATAATAATAATAATAATAATAATAATAATAATAATAATAATCAATATCCCAAGTGTCCAAATTCAAATATCTGGGAGAAGTCATCCAACCTTCAGGACTTAACCGTCAAACAAACAAAGTAAGGATCTCTAAAATACAAAGAGCATACAGACTCACTTGGAAAAGATATAATGCAAAATCCATATCCCGAAATGCAAAATTAAGGCATTACAACACTTTAATCAAGCCTGAAGCACTATATGCATCTGAAACACCGATCTGCGGGGGTAGATCATTGATGGAAGATGTAGAAAAGCAAGAAAGAAAATTTTTAAGTACAATTTTAGACCAGTCTGTACAGGGGAAATCTGGATTATAAGGAAATCTCATGCCCTGTACCAAAGCTCAGAGAAAATCTCAGACACATTTAGGAAAAGACGTGTACAATTTTACGGACATTTTCTCAGAATGAGTAATCAGAGATTGACCAAAATAATTTTGAACCTTGCCCTACTAAAGAAAGCCAAAAAATGAAAAATCAAATAAAAAAGCACAATTGGCTGCTCGAAGTTGGAAAAGGTCTTCAGGAAATAGTTATCACCAAATTAGTCGACAACCACCGCTTTACACACCATACAAGCACTGCCACCAACAAAACCTGGTCAGAAGATCGTAAGAAAAGTGGCAGCGAGAAGATGAAGAGATTTTGGGAGAAGTAAACGGCAACCACATCAGCTAAATAAGTTCAGTCGCGCTCCTTAGCCGGGCTTAACGAAGAAAGTATACTAATACTGTTATTGGCTTCACGTCCCATTGACTATTTTTATGGTTTTCGGAGACGCCGAGGTGCCGGAATTTTGTCCCACGCAAGTTATTTTACGTGCCGGCAAATCTATCTATAAAGGGCTGGCATATCTGAGCACCTTCAAATGTCGTCGGACGGAGCCAGGATCGAACCTGCCAGCTTGGTCTCAGAAAGCAAGCGCCTTAAGTTTCTGAGCCACTCAGCCCGGCAATATATATTTTATTGTATCGTTAATCTTATCGTAATTCCTTCGTACTGAACCTAGCATGAAAACTGAAGGCTTGGGTCTTTGATACTTCCTGTAACTGTGACAGGAAATCTTCAGGTCTTTGGGTTGAGCAGCAGTCGCTTGGTACGCCAAGGCACATTGGGATTTAGCAACCTCTTGAAAGATCGACAAGATCGTTATATAATTTCGTGCGGCTATTTCTAGCCGAGTGCAGCCCTTGTAAGGCAGACCCTCCGGTGAGGGTGGGCGGCATCTGCCCTTTGTAGGTAACTGCGTGTTTTTGTGGTGGAGGATAGTGTTATGTGTGGTGTGTGAGTTGCAGGGATGTTGGGGACAGCACAAACACCCAGCCCCCGGGCCGTTGGAATTAGCCAATTAACGTTAAAATCCCCGACCCGGCCGGGAATCGAAACCGGGACCCCTCTGAACCGAAGACCAGTACGCTGACCATTCAGCCAACGAGTCGGACGACAAGATCGTTGGAGATAAGCTTCCCTTCTAGCTTGTTGTCTGGCGGAACAGCCGTGTCCTACATCCATGCAGAGAAAGAAAGAAAGAAAGAAAGAAAGAAAGAAAGAAAGAAAGAAAGAAAGAAAGAAAGAAATTGTGGTGATAACGAGATAGCAACAATAGAAAAAACCATGGACATTAACAATGACGTCTATTATGATAGCATTGACCAGTTATCAGAGATAAAGACTGAGCCGTGTGAGAAAAGTAATCTGCAAGTTAGATATCCACCCACTTGACACCAGCCATAACCTTCTTGTAATTTCATTTCTACTCAATCTCCGAAAACTGTAGTAGTAGTTTTTTTTTTTTTTTTTTGCTAGGGGCTTTACGTCGCGCCGACACAGATAGGTCTTATGGCGACGATGGGATAGGATAGGCCTAGGAGTTGGAAGGAAGTGGCCGTGGCCTTAATTAAGGTACAGCCCCAGCATTTGCCTGGTGTGAAAATGGGAAACCACGGAAAACCATTTTCAGGGCTGCCGATAGTGGGATTCGAACCTACTATCTCCCGGATGCAAGCTCACAGCCGCGCGCCTCTACGCGCACGGCCAACTCGCCCGGTGTAGTAGTAGTTAGTGGGACATAAAAACCAATGATATTATTCCAGAAATTCAATGTCTAGATAAGCGAACCCAAAAGAGTAGTGGTGGCAACAAACAGAGAGGGAGAACAAGCGAACATCATGCTACGAAACCATCCACTGGAAAGCATGGAAAACCTTACATACCTCGGCAGTGTAGTATCTCGAGATACACTAGCCACAAAGGAGGTGGCAAATAGAGTGCACAAGAGCTCTCACTTTTACCAGCAAGTACGAACACTCCTCTGGGATTCCAAAGCAACAACAAAATCAAAGCTGGTGATGTTCAATCAATACTTCACACCAATTAACCTATGGTATCGAAACCTGCACTCTCACTAAGGAGGACTCATCAAGGTTGCAGCCATCTGAAATGAAATCCCTGTGATCCACAATTCAAAAAAACAATATGGACAAGTTAAGGAATGACGTGGTTAGGAAGGAAGCCGGGATTGAGGCATCATTTTTAGATCGGGTCAGCATGTCTAGACCGAGGTGGTTTGGGCATGTAATGAGAATGGAGCCAACAAGCACAGCTTATGGTAACTTGGAGAACGGATGGTGGGAAGACCAAGAACCGACTGGATGGACATCGTAAAGATGGACATTGCAGATCGAGGAAGGACACTGGAGGATATCATTAAGGACATAACGTATCTCAATAAAGCATAATGGAAGAGGCTCGCCAATAGTAACCGGGAAACTTGAACTGTAAAATGATGTTGATTGGTATTATATCATCGTTTGTGTTATTCTGCATCGTAATACTATCTCTTATTCAGAATCCTGAAGCCAAAACTGCATAGTCCTTTGTATTATATGTAGAAGGTAGCTTCATGCAAATAAGAGCCCACAGGGAGAAACTCAGTTTTACGCTTGATAATTATAATCGCATAAACCATACGCAATAAATCAAGGCGAAGGTTACTGGAGGATGATTTCAGGGCGGATGCATGAATGAGTTGTTTTGGGTGAGCATCTTTGCTAGCAGCACTTGGTGGAGGTGTCAATCTTCTTCTCTTGGCAGGCGTACTGGTGGTAGCAGTCGCAAGTTCTGGTGATGATATATCCTCGCTGGTAATACTTTTTCTAGGCTAAACATTAATTTTCTTTCTTCCGTTCTTCCTTGTTGGAGTCTCACAATGCAACTTTTTAAGAATGTCTACCGCAGCAGAGGAAACAGGACTTTGAAGCTCTATGGTACCATTACCAGTCCTCTCTTCTGGCACCTGCTTGAGCACATGCTCTTCATCAAGAGGACTCCCTTCGCGAAATCTGGACATAAGCTGGTCCAAAAATGCAGGAAAACAGAGATCACACAAAATTATCTGCTAACTTTGTAATTAATAACAATGCAATGAGCAATACAAATTTAAAATAGCATTAATGATATGGGATTTATTTGTGGTAAACGTCCAAAGTTATCCCCGGAAAAATGAACCTCCATTATTAGGAAACCCAATGACTGCATCAGTTTCATTACTGTTGAAAATTTATCTTAAACATATCAACAATGTATCTGTGAAGACAGATCATTCTAAGCTACATTGGGGAGATGTAGGCCTATAGAAAGTTTGACATATATTTCAATAAGAGCAGAAACAATGCTGGATCATTCTTTATCTCCAAAACATTGTTATTATTATTATTATTATTATTAATATTATTATTATTATTATTCATTGTACAGTATATTATATTTTTGCCTTGAAGCTGATGTTCTCAAGTCTCCTCTTTGTTGCCAAATGTAATTAATTGTACTGCACCATTATGAGCCTTGGCTCAGGTGCCTCTTTTGAAATAAATAAATAAAAAACAACAACTGAGCACAACAGGAGGTGATGTAAATTCAGTAGTTGTGTTCCTAGCAATACTACAAAACTAAAAATTACCTTTTGTCATGATTAATCTGAGACCAGAGAAAAAAAAGGAAAGACCTGCATTGTGTCCAAAGTTACCCTGAATGTCCAAGTTTGACGGTATGTATAAATAAATCACAGTCCCATTTCCTTTATAAGAAAATATAACCTATAATAAAGCAGAATTTTCCTCTAGTTTCACAACTTCATTTCTCTGTACTTATTAAATTGGGGAAATCTTCACAATTACGTGCTAAGTATTTTCAGTGTCCTTCGAACGTAAGTTGTTGATTCAGGATTCACCACATGTAACTCCTCTCTGGATGTGGAAAAGGGCAGCCATATTAGCTGATGAAATGAAATGAAATGAAATGAAATGAAATGGCGAATGGCTTTTAGTGCCGGGAGTGCCCGAGGACAAGTTCGGCTCGCCAGATGCAGGTCTTTTGATTTGACGCCCGTAGGCGACCCGCGCGTCGTGATGAGGATGAAATGATGATGAAGACGACGCATACACCCAGCCCCAGAGCCAATTATGGTTAAAATTCCCGACCCTTTCGGGAATCGAACCCGGGACCCCTGTGGCCAAAGGCCAGCACGCTAACCATTTAGCCATGGAGCCGGACATATTAGCTGATGATTGTCATCTAGACATGTCCTCTATAAACAGGCGGCATCAGGCCTGTTGTTTACGGTCGGTTTGTTAGACCTGGCAATACCCATAGCAGTTGTTAACGTGTTCGATAAGCGACCACATTTCCGGCAAGGAAGTGGTTCCTAATTGCAGTGCAGTCGTTACATATTATTTGTAGTAGAAAATATTTGACGCTGTGTTTCATATAAAAATACATACCCAAAGTCGTGCCCCCTACAGGCCTTTAACCTTTGCTGTTTATTTTATGTCTCACTAATTCAGACAGGTCTCATGGCTGGGACTGGGAAGGAAGCGACTTTAGGGCTGCCGACAAGGAGGTTCGAACCCGAATGTAAGCAAACAGCTACAAATTGTACAGCCAATTCTCACGGTGTCATAAAATCTTTGGGCTATAAGTCGGATATATTTGATACTTAAAATATCTTATTTATCCCTAAAAATGTCATTTTTTTTTTTTTTTTTTTTTTACTTATGTGAAGAGAGTAAGTTTTTCTGAACCCAACAAGTACTGTATACACCATGTGTATGTCCCTACAACGAAAGTGTATGTTGATTGGCTATTGAAATATGGCGACACCTCAACCACTCTCCCTCAGCTAACACAGCATTGCCGAAAATGACATTTTAACATTTTAGGCACACTTTTCTCAGAAACCACAAGAACTAAGAGCAAGCCTCTTTAATTGCCTAAAAGCTAAGAAAAGGACTAACATATAAATAGTATGGCTTTTAACCACTGTTCGTAAACCCCTTGAACGGAAATAGAAGTTCATCACATTATAAATATTGATATATTAAAAAATCGTAATCATCGGAAATTAGTCTGTAGGAAGATGTGTCGTATATGCAATCGTTTGCCTTAATCAGTGTTTTATACGAGCCGAAGGTACGTATTTATCACTCTTGGGGAGTAATTATATCATCTCTGGTTTCTTAACAAGACGCCTGTGATGATTCGAGTTCCAGCGGATAAATGTAGGGAGTTCAAAAATGGAAAGTCACGTTCGAAGTTCACCTAAAATTACGCTCTTGCTTTTACGTTCTTGTAAGATAAAATTCTCCATCATGTCAATAATAATAGATCAGTAATCACTCATAGAAAACCTTGCTGAACTGTCAACGTCCATCACCAGACCACAGAGCTCAGCCTTTTGAGCAATCAGTTCCGATTGTTGTCGACAAAAGGTGACACTTAACTGACCTAAATAATCGAGCTGCTTCTACCATCAGAATCGCTGATTAAATTGTAATAAAAAATTAAAAACATAGATAATTCTTACAAGATAACATGAAAGATGACATATCTCACTGTTACCAACATTATAAATGAATGAATTTTTAAGCCTTAAACTTACAACAAAAAAGGTTCATTGCCGAGCGAGTTGGCTGTGCGGTTAGAATCGCGCAACTGTGAGCGTCCATTAGGCAGATAGTGGGTTCGAACCTCACTGTTGTCAGCTCTAAAGATGGTTTTCCGTGGTTTCCCATTTTCACAGCCGGGCTGAGTGGCTCAGATGTTTGAGGCGCCGGACTTCTGACCATTTTGTTAGAACATATGCAGCACAAGTTGTTGCTTTTCTAGAAGCCCTCAAATATGCCGGACAATTCTACCGTAAAAGTGTCACTGTCCTTACCGATTCACATAGGGATACCACATAATGAACACGTAGATGCCTTAGCGAAGGAACCATGCATTAGTAGACAGGTCATGAATACTGCCAGCAACTTCAACAGTAATTATGTACAAAAGAGCCTATATTTAGTGGACGACGAAGTGGGAAGTAACATTTATTACTTAAAGATCGAACAGAATCTCCAGCAATGTCCAAGGGAATACTCAACGGCGATTCATCTCAACAATCACTCGGAAGTTTTAGAAGTCGCCTTTATCAAATCAATGTAGTGAACACACCATACTGTACATATGATGACCAGTCGATTTAGTATCGTATATAAATCATCTGTTGTTTGAATGTGCTCATTACCACAAACAGCAACATTTTGTTGATTAAATTTCTGGCCCATAAACAACAGTTACCTTGTAGCGTAAGTACATGAACTGGAGCTTTATTTAACATAATGTGAAAACTGCGCGCCGTATCTGGTTTTTAAAAATATATATATATTCCAATCTATGTCAATGAATTGTAGAGTCCAAATAGCATTTTGTAATATCCGGATGGTTATTTGGTCTGACAGTGACTTAAAAACATTTTTTTTTCAAAAACTCTGCCCTAAAACATGTTTTTCTTCTAATGAGCACAAGGTTATCTGATAACGTGCTTATCGCTCCTATGTTCTTACAACCACATTTCAACTCTCTCCAAGAATATAAGAACTAGTTGTACTCACCTGTAAATGCCGCCAAATTTTCTTGCTTCCTTCATTTGAGAGAGAACTATCAGACTGAGAATCAGTGATATTCATGTTGACGTTTCTGAGCATTTACGAGGCGAAATACACATGTCTTTGTCCGAGTACGTCTGGTAACTCATTAGCGAACTGATAAGGAGACATCTTTATATCACTGCTTATCTCTACTTCAATCTACACTGATACTGTTAACTCACTACTGTTCAGCAGACAAAAACCACGGTAACAGAGGAATTCACAGGGAGGAGTGATGATGTTCTTGGGTAACCTTCACTTTTCAGCCAATCAGAAAGGCAGACCAGGATGACGTACGCTTATTGTGTAGTGTTCATATTTTTCCTCCAGTCGATCAAAATAACAGTTTTAGTCGTGGCCATCTTGATTTAACGAAGTAATTGTTGCCTAGCCCCAAAGATGGAGAACGTCGTCTTCATGAATGTATGTCGAACATTGTCCCTTTTCTGTACAGGGTCGGAAATGAAGTGAGATGAATCTTCGTAAAGCGATTCTTACGACCGGATGTCCTTCCTAGCGTCAACCTCAATAGAGGAGTTAATGGGATGAAATGAATGACGTGATCCTGTTTTTTTTTTCTTTTTTGCTTTACGTCGCACCGACACATATGTCTTATGGCGACGATGGGATAGGGAAGGCCTAGGAGTGGGAAGGAAGTGGCCATGGCTTTAGTTAAGTTACAGCCCCAGCATTTACCTGGTGTGAAAATGGGAAACCACGTAAAATCATCTTCAGAGCTGCTGACAGTGGGATTCGAACTCCTCCCGGATGCAAGCTCACAGCTGCGCGACTCTAACCGCACGGCCAACTCACCAAGACAGACTGCAATCGTCAGACTCAATATCTTGAGTGTATTTGTGTAGTATTTTAAATCTTCTGTTGTAATATGTAACTCTCTCATGTCTTCTTTAAGTTCTGTGATCTATCTGATATTATTCTTACACTTTTCCATATGTTTTATATTATTTTGCTACTGATTCTATTTTCTGGTGATCGTCTTATTTACATAATATATTAATATTTAATATACCGTACTTGATTAAGGACCTAAAAATAAATAATGTATAGCATGTTTGAAGGTTCCTGCGGGGTGAGAGATCCTCAATTTTTGTTATAATACCTAGTCTAACTATGAAGATTGCTGTAAAAGCCGCTCGGCTTGGACTGTACAGCCAGTTGTTGAAGCAACAGTGCACATGCGTTGAAACTCGCCCCTGACTACTGTCTTTGCGTGTCAAACAGTAAAAGAAAAACGTATAGGCTATATCTTGGCACTTAGCATGCCGTGGGGTGAACATGCAAACAGAGTAACCACATTTTTTCCCCGTAAGATTGGAAAGACAGATAGTTAGATTTCATAAACCCTAAAATCCTTCAAAAACGTGAAAAGTTTGTATATTTTCCTGTCCTACAATATATATGGCAGTGTTATTCCAAGTGTTCTCATCGTAGCTTCCAACTGTTTTCAATGAGCACTTCAGAAAAGAGTTGAGACTGCTCATTTTCAATAATCTCTTGCTTTGATTTAGTGTTTTTGTCTACCACTACACAGTCTTCTTTCTGAATTATTCATTCTAAAATACGTATCAGTTTGTACCTCCCAATGACCTCCCCCTGTGGGTGGGGGCGGTAGAATAACACCCACGGTATCCTCTGCCTGTCGTAAGAGGCGACTAAAAGGGGCCCCAGGGGCTCTGAACTTTGGAGCGTGGGTTGGCGACCACGGGGCCCTCAGCTGAGTCCTGGCATTGCTTCCACTTACTTGTGCCAGGCTCCTCACTTTCATCTATCCTGTCCGACCTCCCTTGGTCAACTCTTGTTCTTTTCCGACCCCGACGCTATTAGGTTTGCGAGGGCTAGGGAGTCTTTCATTTTCATGCCCTTCGTGGCCCTTGTCTTCCTTTGGCCGATATCTTCATTTTTCGAAGTGTCGAACCCCTTCCATTTTTTCCCCTCTGATTAGTGTTATATAGAGGATGGTTGCCTAGTTGTACTTCCTCTTAAAACAATAATCACCACCACCATCCCAATGACCAGGTATGTAAAAATGCTAACTCATGCTGCATTTGCTCTTTTTTTTTACATTTTTGTTTCGAAATCCATTCATTCACTTCAATTTTTTCAGTAGCTGTGTGCACAGTACAATACTAATTGTTGCATTACAAAATATATCCTTATATATACACTGCCGAAAAAAAGAACAATGCAGCATCCTCAAGGACAAGGTCATTTTATTCACAAGCGATGTGACCAGGTAATTCATCATTGCAGGAGTATATGATTGCAAATTCACACCAAATGAAATACATATGTCACATTAAAGGATGCCCAAACAATCGCATCAGTACACAGTGTACCCCTTCTGGTGGCAATGCAGGCGTGTATTCGCGCATGCAAACGATCATAAAGGTGCCTAATGGTATCCTGCGATAGATTGGCCCAAGCATCTTGTACCTTTTGATACAATTCGGCAATGGTTCTTGCAGGTTCTGGTGAACACGTGAGTTCCCGCTTCATCATGCCCCATACGTGCTTAATTGGCGAGAGATCCGGTGATCTTGCTGGCCAGGGCAGTTGCTACGCACCACGTAGAGCACGCTGCGTCGCAGCAGCTGTATATAGATGTGCACTGATTGTCCTGCCGAAAAAGCGCATCACATTCCTGTCTAAGAAATGGCAGTAGCACCTGGACGCAACCTGTGCAATGTAGCGGGCACTGGTTACGCTACCCTGCAGAAACACCAACTGTGACCGTGAACTGTAACTGATGGCCACCTCACCATGAAGTCTGGGGTGGGACCTGGGTGTCGTGGCGAATGCCCTTTGGAATAGGCTGCTGACCAGGTCTGCGCCGTACAGTGTGCGTACATCAGTTGCATACAGACAGAACCTACTCTCGTCACTGAAGACAACAGAGCGCCATTCCCCTCTCCACTCGACTCTTTCAAGACACCAGAGCAGCCGTGGTTGGCGGTGTCAGTGGTAGCCAGAGGCACACGTGATCGTAATCCTGCTGCAAGCAGACGGTTCTCAATGGTCCTTGGTGACCCAGCAGGTGCAACATGTGACCGGATTTCGTTCCTGAATTACGTTCGGTCAGTCCCCGCTTCTCGCACAATGCGTCGATCCTGACGTGCGTCTGTACTACGTGGACGTCCGGAGCCTGGTCTACGGGTGTGGGATTATTCCACAGACCACTGCTGAGAGCAGCGACACACCACTGATGCATTGTGCTCAGTATGTGCAGCAGTCCGTCGATACGTCCATCCAGCTTCCCGCAGGTCCACAATTCGACCTCATTCAAATGGCTGCAGTTGTTCAACAGAAACACGTACTCGTCGGCGGGGCATCATTGTACCGTAGAAGGAATGTTGGGAACGCTGTTCATTTCTAACCTAAGCATAGTTACTGCCTGCAGAGTCGAAACAGTGTGTGCACGGACAGGTCTCCTGAGCGGCGATGTCCGTGGCAAATGAATCACTAACACAACAACCCCTCAGTGTGCGCATATAATACCACGGTGCCACTGAAAACAGTCCTGTAGGATGTTACATTGCTTTTTTTTCGGCAGTGTATAATATATATACAATACATTATTGCTATTATTGGGGAACAATAAGCTGCTTGCCTGTCATACTGGCGACCGAGGTTTGATTCCTCGTGTCAGGAAGGGCATGTGACCTTAAATACCCGGCTACATCTCTTATGCCTCAGTGCGTGTAAGGACACTGAACAAGCGGGATAACCTGCGGAGGATGATTATGATGGTGATGATTATAGTTAATATTATTTGGCATCCAGCAACAATAATTTGTTATTCCTGGTATAATCGCAGTTTACTCGTACTCCGCGGGTACGAAGGGAAAACAATTGGATTTTGTGGGTACGCCAAGCAAGAAGTTTGAATTTCACTGGACATAGATGACGTACACTGGTTGCTATGGTTACCGTGGTGTCTGAAAAATGTCGACGATAATTCTAGACAGTCATCCAGTCCATAACCATGTCTATGGATAAGGCAACTAGAATCGAACGGCCCAAGATAACAGAGACTAGGCGTAAGAGAGCCTATTGTATACGTACCCTGGCACGGACAGTTCGTAACCGAGAATTTGGGCAAATTACTGCTACTAAAATGTACTAAAAAGGAGGAATGAAAAAACTTGGTTCAACGCATCAGTTCTCGTTCTTGGTGTTCTTTGTGTTATCTAAAAATACACATGTCATGCACAAGGGAAAACTTAGGAAAGTTCATAGAGCTCCACAGAAGTCTTCCTTGCTTGTGGAAAGTCTGTGGAGAATACAAAAACCGTAAATTAAAACTGTGTGTTTATAAACAATTCATAGAAGTGTTGTTTGTTCCGAACACACACAAAATTCGTTGGAAAAATCACAGCCATTCACGAATCCTTTCATACGGAACTCAGAAAAAATAATACAACGTAAAAGAGTTGTTGTGCCGAAAAAGTCTTTATTTCTGACTTTTTTGACCGAAAAACCGACAGACAATCTAAGTAATGTCGAAGAAATAGCTGGCAATCCTACGGAACAGAGATACTTTACCATGAAGGGCGCCCGCAAGATCTTTTCTAGGGAGGAGCACATTAACAATTTTCTTGAATTTAAAAACCAATAAAACGTCTGCAACATTACATTGTTTACAGACATTTCCGGTTACAACAGATGCTAGATGACTGTCAGCAAATTCAGTTTATGAAATTATGAATTATCTGGTATGATATTAAACAATTGAACATCAATATTTTCAGAATTCCAGGTGGGGGAGGGGGGGGAGGCGCACCCCCCCCTTGCCGGCGCCCATGTTTACTATCTTTATTACAATATTACATATTGTATGCGCACTTTTTAGTAATAGATTTTTGTACGGGGTTGAGGAGTAAGGAGGGAGCACTACCGGTTCCGGTAATACAGCTAATTGAATGGAAATGAAATCTGAATTGAATCGATAATATGGTCGATCGATATGAATTTTCTAAACCTTTATTATCTTACGCCAACAACTGTCGCACACATAATATATATATATAATACTATACAACATTTCTCGATGCGAAACTTGTTCCTAGCATGAATTCTATAGTTTGGCTTTATTGTATAAACAACAACCACCGCCGTCTCAATCTCTATATACTGCCTGCTCTGTGCCACGAGCACCGCCGTCTGGCGGTGGCCACGAGAATTGCGTTTACAGCGACATTGCAGATGGCAGCACTTACCGCACCCAGAGAACATGTTGGTTAGATGGAGTTGGTCCGTAAGATCAATATAAATGAAAAATAATCTTTAACATGTTACTAATTGAGAGGATAATGCACATACAGAAACTAACATTCGACATTTGAGCTTGGCTTAAGATATAGAAACGTAAAATAATACAGTAGATATTATATTAGGATCATCCCATGCTGCATGGTACATGCCAATTTCAGAATTTTCTCGACACGAATAACGGAGCACCTTTTCCGTACTTTTCTTACTGTTATTTACCAGCAGTGGGCGCAAAAAAAAAAAAAAAAAAAAAATCACTATTTCGCTGACCCTTTGTTTATGACCAGTTTTCAGGATACATTTTATAGCACATAATGCAGTGCGTGCGTTCGTCATGTCATTAAATCCACCACCCAATCTCACTGAACTAAATAGATCTATTGCGTCTCCAGAAAATCATCTAGCGAGAACATAAAATAACCGATTTTGTAACAGATAAGAGACACATTCCACTATAGATTTCACAGTTAGCGAGACAGCATCTGCCGTCTCATTAGTGAGACACTTCAGTTTTTCACGTTTTGATTCCAACCGAATTATTTTAACGTACTTGATGAAATCATCATTCAACCATTGCAACTATTTTATCTGCTGGTGAATAGAAATGCACAAAATCTAGATTGTTTTTCCGAAAGGCATTACAGTAATCATTTCTGAACTACAAGGGATAGATCGGAGACTTCTAAGCCTTTAACGAGGAAGTAGGCAGCAGGACTAGATAACTTCTCTGAAAGTCGGATTACAAGAAAACACAACAGTTTATTCGCGAGAGCGTGAGATTTTACAATACCTGTGCCGCATACACTTTCAACATTGACCACACAAGCAAACTTGTCACTGGTTCGGTTCTAGAGGAGCCGTACCTAATTAGCCATTTAATCAGCGATCAGTTACACTCCTGTCAGTTGGTCTGAGAGTTTTACATTCTGCTCTAAGTCTTTCCTTGGGATATCCCGACAAATACAATCAACATTTTCCATTTACGCTACCTGTCCAGAGTTCTGCCATATTCATAACCGTTTGGGATACCATTCCCCACGCCACGTAGTAGCGCGTGATTTGTTCTGACTGCCCGGATTTTGGCTTGCGAAAATTTTGGATTTGATTTTTAAAAATGGTCGTTTTTCCATTATATTTGGCTGCTTCCTTTACTTTTTTCAAACGATCAATTTCTGGGTTGTCTTCGAATTGTCTCTGTAGTCTTTTAACTTTATTATGGTTAGTCATCAGCTGTTATCGCAGTCTCAGAATTCTTGATCGTAGCCTCTAATGTCTGATTTTCTGACCTCTGCTGTCATTCTTACTCGTTAGAATATTGACTTCGATTGATACTATTTCCTGCGGTTGAAGAGCATGTTTCATCACAGATTTCTTCCGAAGAAATATCTTGTCGCTGTCTGGTCTTTCGTGGAGCTATTTTTCTGGTTTGAAGGTAATGGGGATAATTCGAAGACCGACTAGGCACGCTCTCTGGCTTCAATATGTTTTTATTTTAGTTTTAGTTTTTACCTCCATCTCTAAAATTGAGGCTTCAAACACGGGAATAATCGGATGAAATCCATTGATTACCCTTGGTTTATTCTTGCCTTGATATAGCGTTAAGCCAATTTTACCAAAGTTCTTTACTTGGGTGGATAACAGGAATCCTCACACCTGAAGAATCTGGATTTCCTGCTTTCATATACAGAGAAGAACACAACAATTAATCATTTTACAACCAGGGACACACACATAAATGCTTGATGCCAGGGGCGAAGCGTCAGGGTAGACAGGGTAGACAGCGTGTACCCTTAACATTTTGTGAAAGAAATATAGTCTAGTTAATTCAATTACTTTTTAGAACATTAATTATTCCCAGATTCGTGACATTATTGTATTTCCCCGCTTTACTTATTTTCGTCGTACTTCGGCAATGCTAAGGCTCTTGTTAGTTACACGAAGCACGTAGGCGAAAGTAGACGCTGTCCATTCTGTGTATTTTCCCTTTGATTTTCAAAGCTTTCAGATAGAGCAACACTAACGCTATCTGTAGGTGCTGACTGTGGAACTATGACTTTCCTATAGCGAGATGTCTCCGCCCAGTAGACAGACTTACCAGCGTCTCTTCTTGCTCTCATTGGCTAGTATTTGGATCTCTCTTATAAAGGTGCTCTTATTGGCTACCATCTTAGACATGCTTTTAATGTTATTAATTTGAATTTACTTTACTATAAGACACGTCTAAAAAAATTAATAATATTTAAATACGAAGTATAGTAAACTTACACCTAATAAATGAATGACAGCACCAAAACCCTTCAAGTACGTTCATTCTCTTGCCCGCCAATATCAGTTGCGGTATTATAACCCCAACGACTATTGGCTTCCAGTCTTAATAAGGTACTCCAGAGTACGCATACGGAAAAATTGCTTAACTTGATGCTGTATATTCCGTTAAAGTCAATTTCTATTGAACGCGCTATGAGTACATTCAAATGAATAAAAACGTATTTAAGGAATTGGATGACCAACCAGAGACTGTCTAACTTAGGGACTCTAGCTATAGAGAAGAAATTTCTGTGGAATCTTAGCAAGACGCCTGACTTCAAGACGACAGTAATAGATATATTTTACCTATCGAAATGAAGGACAGGCGAATTAAACTCATTTACAAGAATATTGTTTAAGGTGACCTGAACGGCCAACTATTTATTTCTCTTATTAAATCTACACAACAATGAAATATATTGCTATCTTTATTCTAAAAGTATGTTGTTATTTGACAACTCCCGCGGCCTATTTCGTCTATATTTAAAAATAAAGCAAGTGCACGTAGGGTTATAGGTTGTTATAGGGTTTGTCTTATTTTCAGTCATTAATATAATACTGAATACAGATGTATGCGTCGAAAACAAAATTCCATATAATAATATGATTAAAACAGTTTAAATAAAAGAATCTCTGTCTACCCCCTTACTAAGTTCACGCTTCGCCACTGCTTGATGCAAACGCACTGGAACACAATAACGTGGGTACGGAGATAAGTTGGGTGCGTTAGCTGGCGCCCCTAGCGGAGTTTCGTGACACTAAGAGCTCACGCTGAGAAGCACGTTAACCGCATAGCATAGAGCAGGCAGTATATAGGATTGAGACGGCGGTGACAACAACAGTACGAGTACGTAAAGTGTACGCCAAATGTCGCACAGCGATCATAAGCGATTCTTAGTTTGTGTTTCAAAGGTTGCCAATACGAATCTCGAACGTAACCGAAGTCGACCGATCCAGCACTAGGGTGTAAATCTATCGCTAAACAGTGCGCAGATAATAAATAATTATTCCGCTTGGCTTCCCTTTGTATATTCGCTCAAAACAAACATGGTATTGTGTGTTCCTTGCAATTATTATCAAAATTTAATTTGCCTCCCATATAGATACAACCCCTGTGGATGTGGATACCCAGAACAAAAATATCTACAGGTTCAGTTGTTTCTGAGAATAATGTACCTGCGAGAACTTATACAATACCATGCACTTGTTCCCTTTCAGCGATTGTACATTCTAAACTGGACGCAGGAATAGGAAACTGACTTTGTGAAATTTTATTAAAATCCAAATAAAACAAGTAGAGTTTTATTCAACAGAAATGTGCACACATATACAGTGAAACAGAGTAAAACTTTACAAAATATATTTATATATAGTCGGAGAGTCGTGAAGTTACGCCTGCACAAAGACATACAACGGAACAGAATAGTCTTCGAATTGTACATACACTTACCGAGACAATTTCACGAGGCACCTAATACATCCTTGACTTCAATTTTGCTATTACATTCAATCAGTCCAAGACTGTTATATAGACCATTTGTTATAGGCCTATCATGCTGTACAGGCCTAAGGATAAAAGAACACAGGTAAAACATTTCTTCTTCTTTTATAATGACTTATATCAGTCTTTAATCACATACTTCTCCATTCATTCATTGTAGATTGATAATAATACCAAAACACACAAACACTCATTAAGACTTTTCCCCCTTTTTCTGTTGATGAATTTTACGTTGCACTAATAAAATAGTTCAGGCTTCACATGTCACACACGAGAAACAACACACTGTTCGAGACTAAATAACATAGCTGCATAATTATCAGCGAAAAACACTGAACAAATATTCATCGCAATCGGAATGTTTGCATATCACAAAACTGCAAAAGACTGAAAAAAGGTCTATACTGGTACTCAAATGATCTCTCTGTCTCTCAATTGTAAAACACCGTATAGTCCCCCCCCCCCCCCCTCAACTAACGCTTCTTCAAATTCACTCATCCTTTTACCACTTACACAGAAGAAAAATGGACAGTCGAGAGAATATTTAAAATACTCACGTAAAATGCTTATGGATAGACTCTGTACATTTTTCCATTTTATCTTTGTGATACACAATCAATTTTCTCTAATATTCCATGGCCCATGGTAGTTTACAGTAGAAGACTAGAGTTCTTCATTTAAGGTCGTGCCACAACTCAGCAAGTAAAGGCACTTTATGGACACCTGGATGTGAAAAGTGGCTTTTCACATCTTTCAATAGAGTGAGCTTTCCTTAATCCAAAAATTCTGCATCAACCGTGTATTTTAAATGGTTATTTAAATATGGTGACACCACTGCTGTTAGCCAAAATTAAATTTCCGAAAGTGACATACGCTCTTCCAGTAATAAAAATGTTATTGGATTTTTGTTCCACTAACTACTTTAACAGTTTTCGGAGACGCAGACGTGCCGGAATTTAGTCCCGCAGGAGTTCTTTAACGTGCCAGTAAATCTACCGACACGAGACTGACGTATTACGCTTTTCACAGGAACCGTAAGAGCATATAAATAAAACGTCGTATATTTCTTTTTAATAAGGTGAGCTACAATTTGGATTTACTTGTAAGTCTTTATTGTAGGTGCTATTAACTTGCCCAATAATAATTATTACTTCTGCACTAGATACTCTTGGCTCTTACTATGAGGGCAATCATCTAAAGCCAAATCAAGACTCAGGTGTGCGCATTTCACTTAAGGAATAGAGAAGCTCGGCGGGAACTGGACATTATATGGCAAGGCAAACGACTAGAACATTGTCCAACACCTGTGTATCTAGGTGTTACTCTTGACCGAACACTGTCCTTCAAGAAACATTGCCACAGCACCAGGCTGAAAGTTAGTTCACGGAACAATATTTTGAGAAAGCTCACAGCCACCACCTGGGGAGCAAGCCCTCACGTCCTGAGAACCTCTGCTCTTGCTTTGTGTGTGTGTGTCCGCTACAGAGTACGCTTCATCTGTGTGGAGTGCATCCACTCACACCAAGGAGGTTGACAATGCAATCAACGAGACAGTGCGTATCTTGTCGGGATGTCTGAAGCCAACCCCAGTTGACAAACTCTACCCGATTGTTGGAATAGCTTCCCCCCACTATCAGAAGGGCTGTTGCTGCTGATGCAGAGAGGACAAAGCAGACTAATGATTCTCGCCACCCACTGCATGATCACCAGGCTGTAGTCTGTCGACTGAAGTCGAGAAAGAGCTTCATCACCAGGACTCAGCCACTGGTAGGAACACCTGAGTCTAACCGCATCACCAGGTGGAAGAGCATGCTGCCGCCTGATACTCCTGCAAAGGAAGAGCTAGCTCCAGGAAATGACCTGCCCTACCCTATTTGGAGATCACTTAATCGTCTTAGGGTGGGCGTACCTCTTTGCAAGACCAACATGCAAAAATGGGCCGTACTTCCAGCTGATGGAGACGCATCCTGCGAGTGTGGTGTAACACAAGATCCGAACCACCTGCTCATCTGTCCCCTACTAGAACATCCCTGCACTACACATGACCTGATCGAGGTGAACAACAAGGCCATCAGAGTTGCTACATTTTGGAAATGCTGACCGGACACGGAATGATGATGATGACTCTTTAAATAATGAACAGGCCTTCGGGCTGAGCAGCGGTCGCTTGGTAGGCCAAGGCCGTTCAAGGGCTCTAGTGCCATGGGGTTTGGTTAGTGATATAAAGTAATGTCTTCCGTGAAAATTTTGCCTAAAGTTGTGGTAGACATTTGAGTTTTTAGATGTGATTTGTTAATGTTTGCATCCCTGTTTTATTTGTACGTTTAAGAACCATGCTTGCAGGCCTTTAACACGTATCAGTTATTTCACCCAGATTTGTTAAAAATATGTTTTCTGAATATCGATATGTAAATAGGTAATAAATATCACATCAAGAACCTTAAAGTTGCGGGACTTATGTTCGGAGCCAGAGCCACAATTACGTCTTTCTCTGCCAACTTCTGCCAAGAGACTCAGAATCAACATCATCCATGCCGTTCCCCTCACAGCACAATCAATGAAGATATTTAGACTCATTTACATTAATCCTCATGTTAACGCATCCAAAGCACCGCAAATGACATATCTCTGATATTTCATTTCCTTCATGCATAACTGCTGTAGACTTGTTGTGGTACTCTGCATCCTTATGGTCACTTGTATTTTCCAGCAGATTAATATTTTAAAAATATAATAACGAACTGCATTATTCTTCAGGTACTCTTTTGTCATCACAACAACCGGTAAATGCTGCGGGAAGATCTTCAATCAAAAAATATATAACTGAAAATGCTTTCGGTCTGTAAAACTGTGTGTTATATTTATTCCACGACTATACACCGATGAGCTATTACATTATGACCACCCACATCCGGGAATGTTTATCGCATTTGGAGCGTGGAGCGGTGTACGTGGCAAGCTGGTAGCATGACATGTAGAGCATAAGTCTGCAGCCTCACTCTTAATCGTGTCTCCGGCGTCAGAATGGTAAAATTGGTCGATCTCCCAGAGTTTGATAGAGATCAAATTGTGACGGCGTAGCGTCTTGGTACCAGCATCTGGTTGGTTGCTCTCGAGTCGTTGTTGTGAATACGTATCAAAAGTGGAACAACGATAGGCAAACAACGACATGTCGTCCAGTTGCTGGTACATAACGGCTCACTGACGCCAGAGGCCAGCGGAGGCTGCCGCTCACAGGTATAACAGTGTTGACCAGGGTAATATTCCATTACACACGTTTGAGTGAACACTGCTGCGCATCGGGCTGAGGAGTCGAAGACCTAGTCGTAACCTAATGATGACTGCTCTCCATTGACAGCAGCGCAGGAGATGGGCACAAAACCACCGATACTTGATTGTGGATGATTGGAGAAAGGTTACCTGGTCCGTTGAATCCAGATTTTTGGTGCATCACATCGATGGCTGAGCGTGTGTACGCCGATTACCATCGGAGGCTATGGCACCTTGTTGGGCGGAGACAGTCTGGTGGAGGAGGTGTGACTGTCTGGGCGATGTTTTCATGGGCCACAGTGTAGCCTATTATTATGGCGCTCCAGTCCCTGACAGTTGTCCGGTATCTGGACTCTAATGGAAACCAAGTTAATTCGTTCATATCAGCAGTGGTGATGGCCAATTCTAACAGGTAAATGCGTAAAACCACACTGACAGGATTGTGGACGACTGGTTCGGGGAATATGTTGGCGAATTTGCTTTTTAATGGCCGTGACCCCGAAATAGCCTGACTTGAAGAAGCGGGTCCATGCTACATCAGCACCGCCCCGTAGTGTACGCCAGCTGGAAGACCTGCTGTTGCACCTGTGGTATGAGAAACCCCAGGATGTCATCTTCCGCCTTATTGAATCGATTCTTAGCCGAGTGGGGAGCGCGCTTCTGCGACATTTTAGTAGATTACGCTGACAACAAAGCGTGATCATGATAAAAAAAATGAGCATCCGCATGATATTCGGTGCAAACCAAACCTCGTTTCCCATTGTTGCATCACGTTACAGCTTCTGTGTTTTTCCTCTTTGAGTTTATGACACACAAGAGTGAAGTTCTTTGACTTCCGAGATACAACAATGGATAGTAAGAATTTTGTGTGGTCCGCAAACGCCTGAAGAAATTTCTGTTCTTTTTAGATTATGAGAGCAGATTTTAAGTATACATATTGCGTGAGTTTTTTTAATTACACATGGGAAATGTTATTACACTCATTATGTTGTTATTGCGCGGCTTCATCAAGCTACTCAACGAAAACGTATCCCCTCCCACCCCTACTCCATACGTGACAAAAAAACATTGGTAGTGTTTGGAATTTTTCTCTACGAGTGCAGGTATTATTGGGCTCGTCTATAGGTTAAGAACTAGCACCTCAAAGGGTTGCTTAGAAGTGAGTGGGATGGAATGCGATGTTGTCAGTTTTCTTTCTGCAGTGCAGTGTTTATTTGTTCCAAATTTGCTGCTCACTTCATATTTATTTTATGGTTTGGTGGGCTGAGTGGCTCAGACGGTTGGGGCGCTGGCCTTCTGACCCCAACTTAGCAGGTTCTATCCTGGCTCAGTCCGGTGGTATATATATATATATATTTTTTTTTTTTTGCTAGGGGCTTTACGTCGCATCGACACAGATAGGTCTTATGGCGACGATGGGGTAGGAAAGGACAAGGAGTTGGAAGGAAGCGGCCGTGGCCTTAATTAAGGTACAGCCCCAGCATTTGCCTGGTGTGAAAATGGGAAACCACGGAAAACCATTTTCAGGGCTGCCGATAGTGGGATTCGAACCTACTATCTCCCGGATGCAAGCTCACAGCCGCGCTCCTCTACGCGCACGGCCAACTCGCCCGGTCCGGTGGTATGTGAAGGTGATCAAATACGTCAGCCAGATTTACCGGCACGTAAAAAGAACTCCTGTGGGACTAAATTCAGGCACCTTGGCGTCTCCGGAAACCTTAAAAAGTAGTTACTGGGACGCAAAGCAAATAACATTATTTTATTTCTTATTTTATGGTTTGTCCGCCTCTGTGGTGTAGTGGTTAGTGTGATTAGCTGCCACCGCCGGAGGCCGGGGTTCGATTCCCGGCTCTGCCACGAAATTTGAAAAAGTGGTACGAGGTCCACTCAGCCTTGGGAGGTCAAATGAGTAGATGTGGGTTCGATTCTCACCTCAGCCATCGTGGAAGTGGTTTTCCGTGGTTTCCCACTTCTCCTCCAGGCAAATGCCGGGATGGTACCTAACTTAAGGCCACGGCAGCTTCCTTCCCTGTTCCTTGCCTGTCCCTTCCAATCTTCTCATCCCCCCACAAGGCCCCTGTTCAGCATAGCAGGCGAGGCCGCCTGGGCGAGGTACTGGTCATTCTCCCCAGTTGTATCCTCCGACCCAATGTCTCACGCTCCAGGACACTGCCCTTGAGGCGGTAGAGAGGTGGGATCCCTCGCAGAGTCCGAGGAAAAAAACCTTGGAGGGTAAACAGATTAAGATAGATAGATTTTATGGTTTGATCAAGGTTGTGAATGTTTTTTAGTACCCAAATCACTTACATCGAACCTGTGAGATATGGAATAACGATACGACAAGATAGGGGAACCCAGCGGGTCATTCCACGTAAAGTTGACAAGGAACTGTCATCCAGCATTCTCAGGTTTTCATTGGATACCAGAGAGCTCTCAGTGGTGCAGCTTGAATTAAATAATATTTCCCTCCTAGCCTACTGAAGCTGTCATTGGCGGGCAACAGGGCAAGGAACATCAAAGCCGCATCAAATGGTGACGTTTGGAGAAGCATAATAGTAAGTACCCTAGTGGAGCGAGACTGGCAAAGAAGTTCGGAATGAATTTTATGGTGACTACTACTACTATTGGAAGCTTTCATTCTGTACCCTCATGGGGTACGACGGGCCTCCTAGAGGGTGACGCTTTTTCTTAGGCCAGGAGATGTGTTGCAGTGATTTGAGGCGCGGAGAAGCGTGAGAGGGGAACGGTCCGGCTCCATGGCTAAATGCTTAGCGTGCTGACCTTTGGTCACTGGGGCCAAGGGTTCGATTCCCGGCCGGGTCAGGCAGGGCTTTTAACTTCTTTTTGGTTAATTTCTCCGGTTCAGGGGCTGGTTGTTTGTGTTCGTCTTAAATATATAAGATCAATTCATCAAAGTCGATTCATAATTAATCAGAAACATACAAAAATTGACAATTAATAATCAGAAATATCCAAAATTGTGGCTGGCTAAATTGTCGTTAAGACCGAAAGCCACAATTTTAATATAGAAAAGAATAGAGAGAAGGGAGAGGCCTGAGTTTAGCCTGGCTCATCCTTCGAAAACACCATAACATAGCGAATGTGTGTATTTCTTTAAGGCCTATGTCTTCAAAATGCACGGTAAAAAAGTGGTTTGTTGCTAAAGACGACGTTTAAATTCAGTTTCTACTATTTCTTTAGGTTATTTCAAAAACAGATCAGGAATGTCGTTAACCTGGTCAACTTCTCCCCTCAATTAGCCCGGATTAACCGAAGCTCCACTGTAATTAGCTATGAGAGGCTTGAAGGCATTAAAATATTGAGGCACGGGCCATGGATGCCATGGACAATGTCGTGTTAGAAACACACGATGTCATCCTGATGAGCGGACGAGTAATATCTCACAGTATAATTCACCTGGTACAGAACTTGCAGACACTCTTCAGGCAATGTTCAAGACGGTTCGTGAAAATTATGTACAGAGTACCAGCATCGAACATTCTCAAAGCAGATGGAACTGACTTAAAAGAGTATACACAAAGATCCACAAGACGAGGAAGATAATGATGCCAATGAGAAAAATCGTCTTGAGGCGATGCCACGGACTCTCTGGTGGCGCTGCGGGTTTCTTCTCCGGGTAGTGTGTCTGGTGCTGTAAGTGAAGTGACTGGCACATCTCCGAACACTGCGCGGGAGCGTTACCTGTGAACAATGATAAAAGAAAACATTAGAAATCTCTGTGAATATAATTTAGTTATTTATACATTTCACTCATCCTACGGTATAACAAGATAAGTAAAAATTTGAAGTTTTTACGGGAAGCACGCTTTTGTTTTTAAACTATACGAAATCATGGGATCATGGGAGACTACTGGCAAAAATGAATGCAATTGGACTAGACAAAAGAGTGACTGAATGAGTGGCTATATTTCTAGAAAATAGAACTCAGAGAATTAGAGTAGGCGAAGCTTTATCCGACCCTGTAATAATTAAGAGGTGAATTACTCAAGACAGTATTATAGGACATTTATGTTCTCTAATATATGTGTAAATAATATGAGTAAGGGAGTGCAGTTACAGATAAGGCCTTTTGTAGATGATGTTATCTGTACAGAGTAATAAATAAGTTACAATATTGTGAGCGACTGCAAAATGACCTCGATAATGTTCTGAGATGGACAGTAAGCAATGGTATGATGATAAACGGGGTTGAAAGTCAGGTTGTGAGTTTCACAGATAAGAAAAGTCCTCTCAGTTTTAATTACTGCGTTGATGGGGTGGAAGTTCCTTTTGGGGATCATTGTAAGTACTTAGGTGTTAATATAAGGAAAGATCTTCATTAGGGTAATCACATACATGGGAATGTAAATAAAAGGGTACAGATCTCTGCACATGGCTATGAGGGAATTTAGGGGTTGTAGTGAGGATGTAAAGGAGAGGGCATATAAGTCTCTGGTAAAACCCCAAATACAGTATGGTTCCAGTGTATGGTACCCTCACCAGGACTACTTGATTCAGGAAATGGGGGGGGGGGGGAATCCAAAGAAAAGCACCTCGATTTATTCTGGGCGATTTCCGACAAAAGAGTAGCGTCACAAAAATGTTGCAAAGTTTGGGCTGGGAAGACTTGGAAGAGAGGAGACGAGCTGCCCGACTAAGTGGTATGTTCCGAGCTGTCAGTGGAGAGATGGCGTGGAATCACATCAGTGGACGAATAAGTTTGAGTGGCGTCTTTAAAAGTAGGAAAGATCACAATATGAAGATAAAACTGGATTTCAAGAGGACACACTGGAGCAAATACTCGCTTACAGGAAGGGGAGTTAGGGACTGGAATAATTTACCAAGGGAGATGTTCAATAAATTTCCAGTTTCTTTGCATTCATTTAAAAAAAAAGGCTACGAAAACAACAGGTAGGGGATCTGCCACCTGGGCGACTGCTCTAAATGCAGATAAGTAGTGATTGATTGATTCAAGTACACTGATCGTCACCAAATGTTGTCAAAGCATTGTGCGTTTGGATTTGTTTTGTTTAATTTCAAAATGAATGGTTTTTCTGCTTTGTATCGTGAGTGAAACTGACTTGTCGTATGATGACCTGGCATTATTTTCTTATGTGGACCAGTCAAAACCGAAGTTGTGTTAACCCACAAGTATCCAGGACCAGTCTGCTAGACGGCACGAGCTGGCAACAGTGATTGTTTCTCTACTTCATAGCAACCGGAAAAAAAATCGTCGTGTTCTTTAATCTTTTATGGGTGTTTTAAGAGGAAGTACAACGAGGTAATCATCCTCTCTGAACGAATTAAATGGAAAAGAAATTTAAAATAAAACAATATTTATTCAACGAAGGAATTTGGAAATGAAGTAAAAAAAAATAGCCAGACCGGACGTGGGTATCGGTGTTAAGTTATACGTTTGGGCGGTGTCTTTAAAAGTAGGAAAGATCACAATACGAAGATAAAGTTGGAATTCAAGAGGACAAATTGAGGAAAATATTCATCTGTAGGAAAGGGTGTTAGGGATTGGAATATCTTACCGAGAGAGATGTTCAATAAATTTCCAACTTCTTTGAAATCATTTAAGATAAGGCTATGAAAACGACAGATAAACTGCCACCTGGGCGACTGCCCTAAATGCAGATCAGTAGTGATTGGTTACGGCTTTCATATTCAGAAGCTCGCATGAAGCAAACGACGTTGATGAAAATTTTGAAAGTGAAATATGCATGTTTCGAGGATGCAGCGATAAGCTATAGATATTATTGTTTACGAATGTGAACTTAGTTTGTTGAAAGTAATATTCAACCTTGACTCAGATCCTTGGATTAAAACAGTAGCATATGGTCAATAAATTACTTGTACTTTTTATTTGTTTACTACTTTTCCTTATATTTTCTGGCCATTATGCCATGTTGTGTTCAATATCGTCCTATGCGAATAAGTAAGAAATCATCTCCAATATTGTTTCCACACTACTTTAATTCACAATGTGAGCAGAGTTTCAAAGAAATCTTAATATAAATAATGTATGTGATGTTTCTTGTTTATATGTGTGTTACCTCAATATATACACGACATAGTGTGTATAGTTTAGTTCGGACCCATTTTATGAATTCACTTGTTCGTAGTACGCGAAAGTATATAGAGGTCTGTCAGACCGGACCTGGGTAAGTAAGTCCTCGTATGACTAGGGTAACTGAGGGTTAAGTCACATTCGTGCATTCCTAACTAGTAAGATTTAACAGTTAATATTAACAAAGACACCTGTGTGAGTTCACTATCAGTAATGGATTTACAATATAACTGTGTCCACGCCCACAATACCAGAAAAAGAATTACAACACCCAAGACAAACTGACATGTGTCTGAAGCCACTTTTATTAACGACATTCAGAATATAAATAAGATAACTCAACTTATTCGGTTCTTACCGGGCACTGGTTTTTATTCTTGAATTATGTGGAATTAAAATGAAGAAATTACTTTTACTCACTAGTGTCAAAAGATGGAAGGCACTAAACTCAGTAATTAAAAATTTATAAATAAAGACATCTGTTTTCCTCCGGGAGAAGTGATTTAGAGATATGGTACATGTACTGAAAATGACCCAGTACATGGAAAGTTTATTTCGAGCTCAATTTGACCCCTTGATTTGGACAATATTTTATATTGTGTTTATTCATTTATTTATTTATTTAATCAACTATTTTATTTTATTTCCTATATAAACGAAGAGAAATCTGTTATTTATTTAGCATACTAGCATGATAACCATGCTTTGCTACGGTTTTGAACTGAGCCTGTAAAATATATCATCAGTCCGTACAGTACATCAAACGGTTTTGGAGAAATGATTATTTTTCGGATTTAATACTCATTTGCACCCCATACCGTATAGTTGGAATGTTTCAAAACCCTTTCTTATTAAACATCTAGGATATAGAAGCGACAAAGCTGTGAAAGTGTGACTTCGTGGATCGAACAGTAATGAAGGAATGAATATTTTGTTTCAGGGGTTTAATGTTGAATGAATTCTTATTTAACATCTAGGACATCGAACACCAACCTTCATGTAAAATTTTAAGTTCGTACGTCAAACGTTTTCGTAGGAATGAATATTTCCGTTTTCGAATCTTAACCCCCATTCAACTCCCTAAGGGAGTTCAAACCTTCTGTTATAAACACCTAGGATATCATTTGAAATGTAAACTCCATAAGCCAAATATTGTTTGTCATCAAACCGTGTCTGGCAATCAAAAACCCCTTACGGAGGGATTGTTTTAAGACCACTTATTATTTAAAATCTAAGACATATATGAGTAACAATCATGTGGAATTTCAACCTCGTTTGTCAAAAGTTTTCGCGGATAAGAATATGTATATTTTCAGTCCTCACAATTCCGGTCAAAAATCCTTAGGGATGTATTCTTTTAAGACCACTTCTTATTTAATTCTACGCTGCATAGTGTAGCATTTTTGCTACATAATATTCTTCTTCTTGTAGTTCAGTAACCATAAAAGATGGCAAACCTAACTATGTGCATAATATCTCTGACATCTGTTCTTCCGGAAATGATGCTACAGGGGGCTAAGGGTAATAATTTTCTCCATATATGTGCTATGTTATCTTTGACTGAGGCAGTTGGACATGTATCATGGTCGCTGTACATGTACGAGTAACATTCAAATATAATTCTAGGTGATTCGCTGACGACTGAAGTTAAAAAAAACCTGCCCTGTCCAGGGATTGCAGTGTTGCTTTAGCAACGCAATTCAAGCAGCAATTAATATTAAACTGTTCGGATCCATGGCTAAATGGTTAGCATGTTAACCTTTGTTTAACGGGGTTCCGGATTCGATTCCTGGCGGGGTCGGGTTAACCTTAATTGGTTAATTCCGATGGATCGGAGGCTGGTTGTTTGCGCTGTCTTAAGCATTAGAAACCATCCTCTCAGATGTGCAGGTCACCTGTAGACGTTCGAAAAGACCTGCACCAGGCTTCTCCAAGGGCCATACGATATTAAATTAAATATTAAACTTTACAATGCACCAGAGAATAGGTTATTTTATGCTTCACTATACGGTTCTGAAATATTATAGCTTTATGTGAAGTAAATATTCCGTAATATTTATTGTCCGGCTGTGCGGTGTAGTGGTTAGTGTGATTAGCTGCCACCCCCGGAGGGGCGGGTTCCATTCCCGGCTCTGCCACGAAATTTAAAATAGTGGAGCGAGGGCTGGAACTGGGTCCACCCAGCCTCGGGAAGTTAACTGAGAAAAGTGTGTGTGTGTGTGTGGGGGGGGGTCAATTCCCACCTCAGCTATCCTCGAAGTGGTTTTTCATTTATTCCCACTTCTCCTCCAGGCAAATGCTGGAATGGTACCTAACTTACGGCCACGACTGCTTCCTTCCCTCTCCCTTGTCTATGCCTTCCAACCCTCCCATCCCCCACATGGCATCCCCCTGTGGGTGGGGGTGGTAGAATAACACCCACGGTATGCTCTGCCTGTCGTAAGAGGAGACTAAAAGGGGCCCCAGGGGCTCTGAACTTTGGAGAGTGGGTTAGCGACCACGGAGCCCTTAGCTGAGTCCTGACATTGCTTCCACTTACTTGTTCCAGGTTCCTCACTTTCATCTGTCCTATCCGACCTCCCTTGGTCAACTCTTATTCTTTTCAGACCCCGACGGTATTACGTATGGAGGCCTATGGTGTCTTTCATTTTTATGCCCTTCGTGGCCCTTGTCTTCCTTTGGTCGATACCTTCATTTTTCGAAGTGTCGGACCCCTTCAAATTTTTCTCTCTAATTAGTGTTATATACTTTTTAGAGGATGTTTGCCCAGTTGTACCTCCTCTTAAAACAACAATCACCATCACCACCATATGTTCAGCATAGCAGGTGAGGCCGCCTGGGCTAGGTACTGGTCCTCCTTCCCGCTTATATTCCCCCGACCCAAAGTCTCACGTTCCAGGACACTGCCCTTGAGGGGGTAGAGGTAGGATACCTCGCTGAGTCCAGAAGAGAAACGGTAAAAAGTTTAAGAAAGGAAGGAAGAAAGAAAGGAAACGTAGCTCCAAGTGTTCTTAGCAAGCTTCTGAAATTATAGACTTATTTTTATTAATAATGGAGTTACCAATTTAGTGAAGAAATGTTTTCTCGGTGCCGGAAACTCGCGTCGTTACAAGCGTTCCAATTAGTGTTCTTATAAAGAACAATTATGGAAAACTTGGGATTTGATTTTGATTGTATATTGACTTTTTTTAATAGAGAAAGAAATTGCTTCCTGTCCAGTTAGCACAGCGATGATCGGGCTGGCCCCAGAATACTGTACTGCCACGTAGTGATGCTTTTCGTACCGTTGACGGGCGTCGCGTTGACTGTAGTTACAGGTGTTTGAGACATGGCGCCTTCCTCTCCCATCTCGACAGGAACACTGGTGCTGCTGTTTTCCCGTTCAAAGGCCGCGTTGTCCATCTGTTGAACAAGAACATCACAACATTAGCAACGTGCAGATGAGGTACCAGGTGAATTACCACAGTTACCAGTTTCAGATATGCCAATTGTTACAAACTCATATCGTCATTTAACAAACAAAACGTCGTATCCTACAATGCTCTTCCTATCCACTATTATCTTTAAAACTCGCCACGCCTCCAAGCTAAGTATGCACATGCAGTCCATCATAACAATTCATGAGTCCCAGAGAAGTCCATATTGGGCCACATTCAAATTATTTTCTATTTTACGGTTCATTTTTATTTACACATTAGCAAAGGAAAATGAACACAACGAGAACTGATATTGTATAGGCTTTTGGGCTTGTGCCGTGTCAAGAAAATAAGATGAAATTCTTAACGTTTCGCAGAAAACCGTGCTCTGCGTCCTCAGAAGAATTCTCGACTGTCCACGAGAAAGGCTTCTTAAACAATGATACTTTTGAATTTGGAACGTTATAATAGAAGTAGAAGTGGAAATGGTACGTTCATTCATCACCAGATGGCCCCCGCTTCGAACGCTAGCGTTGTACCACGTCCTGGGGGCGTGACCAGTCTCAAGGAAAATAATGGACAGGAAGGGTATTGCCGCAAACGTATAACTCTAAGACAACATTTCCCCTCTCAATTCGTGCAGACTTGTGACTGTGCAACCCAGCATATCGGTGTCGTAAAAAAAAAGGTTGCCTAAAGTATTAAGAATGTTATATCTCCTAAGCATTTCTACTTAAATACATATTTGTTTTTCTCATTGGCTACAGTAAAAATATTGTTACATGTTTATGAATTAGGATACTTGGAATTATTAAAATTAATATAGGCTATTTTATTTTTCATATTTGCCCATATTTCCGGCTACAGTACATTTATATTTGTTTACACATTTCAGGAAACTGACATATTTACACAATTTAACATTTTATTTTAAGTATAGACTACTCCATATTTTAAGGTTTCAAAGTTATTCTTGTCAGAATTATTCTTTTTCCACTCATCCCGAGTGCGAATTGTATCTCAAATGCGGATTTAGCCCTGTATTATGGGCTTTCTGATGTATGTGGCGGGAGGTAATCACTATTGCGTGTTCCTGGGGTGGTTGGCAGTGTGGTGTGTTGTCTGAATATGAAGAGGAAAGTGTAGAGACAAACACAAACAAAAACACCCAGTCCACGAGCCAAAATAATTAATCAAACGCGATTAAAATCCCCGACCCAGCCGAGAATCGAACCCGAGACCCCTCTGAACCGAAGGCCTCAATGACCACGATTCAGCTAATGAGTCGGACTTATTCTTGTCAGAATCTATTTTAAAATTTATTTTACTAGTAGTCTAAGAGTGTTTTAAAACTGGATTCTTGTATTTCTGTGAAATATGGAAAGCAAGTTCTGCTCTATACACACATTTTTCTTTCTTGCTGGCTTTCGCCTTGTCACTCAACTCACTGTGGCTATCTTGTTCATTTATTGGTTCACAATTTGCTTTACGTCGCACCGACACAGATAGGTCTTATGGCGACGATGGTGTAGGAAAGGGCTAGAAGTGGGCCTTAATTAAGGTACAGCCCCAGCATTTTCCTGGTGTGAATACAAGGTGAAAGCTAGTGGTTAGAAAAACATTTCAGCTGACTAACCCTGCATAACTGTGGAACCAATTGTGGTTTGAACTCTTTAGCAGTATTACATTTGCATTATACGTCGTTAAGATTGACTGCATTCGGTATATACTGGTACATGACCTCGGTTTATTTGAATCCAATAATAACCTCACTTTCCCCCATCTACGTTGCGGCAAGATTAGGAGCTGCAATAAGAACTATCTCGAAGTGTAACTTTCCAGATGACTGCCACAGGCGAGCGTGAGAATAAGAGTTATTATGACTTTCATTTGCGAATATCAGCGAGCAGGTACCGTAGCGTATAGTATTCCTGTGTTTTTACGCGGAGTGAAAGTGATCCGCACTCATTAGTGCATTGGCAGTTCGCATAGCCGAGTGTTGTTATGAATGAGGCAATCAGGCGAAGTAATGGGTTGATGATGCTATGCCGGTATATTTATAGAGCGCTACCTTTTTAAGCCAAAGGTACCGAGTTCCTCGCGGGTCAATGGTATTTTAAGGTGCTCAAATATGACAGCCTGGAGTAGGTAGACTTGCCGGACTATAAAGCAACTCCTGAGAGGCAACATTTTAAGCACCTCGGCGTTTCCGAAAATAGAAACCAAATAACTTCGCAACCATTCAACGTTTGCATGCAAAACCTTCTTTCCTGTGTATTAGTTGAGCAGGTACGGACCAATACACTATACCGAAAAAAAAAACACACACACACGGCCTCCCGAAATATTCTGGTTCCAACAGACTATGTTCATAAACAATAAAATGTTCTAAAAAAATTTCAAAGTACTCATTCAAACCGATCTTATTTGTCTCTTCCGTAACGTTTTCACTGCACTACGGTGATGGCGTACGGATTCTAACATTAAAATTGTACACATCAGAAGTGGTCAGTTGTTTGCGTGTCTGACTGAAATTCTGAAGCTTAGATCGGTTGAGAATCTAAAGATCAGCAGGCAAGATTTATCACAAATTGGAAGTTCTGTTTGAGGATATAAAGTTGATAAGTACACAATGTCCAACAGAAACTGGCATAATGTATCTGTTCAGTTTTCAGCCCGGAGGTTAGTTGGATCCTCAAACAGCTCCATCAAAGAATATGTGTTAATAGAAAAGCAGTAAAAACCAGTGAAGGTGTTATAATGAGATGTACAAGGCATGATGAGGAATGAGGTAGTTTGGCATTGCTTTCCTCATTCGGCCAGAAAGTGCTATTACACCACGACTAGCCCGATAAGTAGCACATTCATAACATTCAGATGCATTCAAGTTGTGCACCACCCATACTGTCACAGCCATTGAAGAGACAGACTTCGGTAGAAGCTACATGTTACTCTGACCTATATTAAAATACCAGTGTAAAAATGGATCATGAACAGCTCAGCCATCAGCTTTCATAGATGGCATAGGCGTCACTGAAGAAGCGTACTAGGGAAATGAGGCGTGATGTAGTTTCTCGTCGCTTTTGTCACCGAGCTAGAATATGCTATTACACATCAGACTGTCAAGCTCACTGAAATGCACGCACGAACTAACCTTAACGAGCGACATTTTCACATCATTCATAGCAGGAACTGGCTGCATAAGAAATGACATTACTAACATCGCTCATACCTCAAGTCACTTTCATATTGTCAAAGCCAATACCAGAAGACATAGTGCCCTGTAAACACTAGATCTCGCCAGCAAGTTAAGTGGGCAGTGTAAATAACTTGTGCGAAATCTTCCACTTATCCGAGAAGCGGAAATTAAAAAATAAATTAAAAACAAAACAACTGCTCCCTTCGTTCGCAGCTAGCCTCCTTTTATATCGCTGGCGATGGGGTACTGGAATCTTCGGGGCTCCGCTAGGGGAGGGACATTCTCGTTTCGTCTTCCAGAAGGCAGGCGGGAAACCAGATGAAAGCACCATATGAGATGTCGAGGCATGTCCTCATTAATGTTTTAGGGAACCCATTAACACAAAGACTTGGAGACATTAGTACAGCTTGTTCATACAATTCCTGAATGCGAAAGGTCATTAAGGGCAATACATGAAGTAACAACAAAGAAGATGAACTGTCTTCAGATTGAAAGGGTCAGCAATCTGGTGTTTATTTCCTGTATTGGGCCACCTCTGACTACGTCCATCTCTTGGGTTTTAAAGGGCGAGGTCCGCAGATAAAATTGCATGCAGGAAAAGGTGAAATCGAGATGAACCGTACCTTCGAGGAGTTCGATGGAATATTGAAGATCCTAAACTAAGATGAGTGTCCAACAAAAATGTTAACCCTATTAGAGCAATGCTTATTTCTAAAGGTAAACTTCCACTTTCAATGCTGGGAGTATCAGTTAATGATCTGAGAAGCTGGGAAGGACATTTGCCAACCAGCTCGTTGCGGAAGACAGAGCCAGGCCACGTGACTGTCGGACAAAGAAAGCCAAGTTGGCCACATTTCTTGGCCTCCTTAAACAGCAGAATACGTAACAAGGAGTCATGGCGTAATCAGTTGCTTGGTACACATTTTGGATACATCAAGATAGAAGTCAATGAACTCAGATAAAGCTGATAAAATAACACGCACTTTCCTTGTATCTGCGCAGGCCGCACTCTAGGAATGTGTGTTCGCATGAATTATTTAAGCACTGCTACAGTATAATGTACGTATGGTTCAGTTTCCTTTTACACGTTAGCATACGAAAATGAACACAACGAAAAATGTTCTAATGTGCTGCATATTGATGTGTGGCTGAGAGGTGTGACCAGTCTTAAGGGAAATAATGGATAGGAAGAGCTTTGTGAGATATGACCTTTTACCCGAACAGCGACGATATTTTCCCATTCTACGTGTGAGGAATATGTGGTTTATTGAATATTGAATTTTCACGACCGCATTGTAATCGAAACCGACTTTCAACCTATTAGGTCGTGTTACGTACATTTAGTACGTGTTGAAGAGATGTATGTGAGGGAATCTTTCAAGTTATTTTCCACAAATTTCGTACTGATTCTTTTGCGATTACTTTTAATTATTATGTTACTCTACTCGTGTGTCTTGTTATATGTCAAGTCTTTTTCTTTTGTTTCTTGTCTTATCGCACTTCTTGATGTTATCGTGAAATTTCTTGTAATATTTGCTTTTCATGGAATTGTTTGTTGTTATTGTTGGTTATCGTCTTGTAATTTATGTTTTAATTCTACTTCTTGGTATATTACTGTAAGTCAGTGGTTCTCAGCCTTTGTGGGCCTGCGCCCCCATTGCATCCGTAAAATATTTCACGCCCCCTAATGAATTATTGATATACAGAAGTTCTACTTTTAAGTTAGAGTTAATATCTAAAAAATATATTATAATGATTTGAAAATAAAATTATTTTATTTCCTGTAAATATGTCATACGTTCATATGTCAGTTAATCTATTGCTTTAATTTCATTTTTTGTCATTTTGTTAGATTTTAATACACGTAGACAAAGGTTCGTGTAAAATTCATAAAAAATGCAATAATTTTTACTATACTTTGTGATAAAAATTCTTGTATTTTAATATTTTTTAAACATTTCATTACACAATTCATAAACACGAATTTCTTGTCCCAACGTAACTATAAAGTATAATAATTTTAGTAAAAACTTTATTTCTACGTGCACGATTTAGCGGAGATGAAGATAACTTTTTGTACTACACTATTTTCTTTGTCACAACCTTTTACTGTTTAGCATCAAACTATTACTACTACTACTTAGACAATAAAATGCCAATTTACAATCATGGAACTTTTGGCTGACTGCAGGAAAAATGTTCCCCGAAACAGAAGGTTTCATTTGGCTATACAAGACCAAGTCATTCCAACCAGAAGCTTCCTGAAAAACCTGGTGAGAGACCCAACAGTCATTAGTCATGAGGGACTCTTGCCGATATGGCTGCCAAACGCAAGAAACCATCCATCACGTTACTTACGGATGCTCACACTTCTCAGGAAGGGAGAATAAGGAACGCCACGACTCGGTTGCCAAGATTTTACACGAAGAACTTGCTATTAAATACAGACTGGTTGATGAAAGACTTCCATATTTTAAGCACATCCCTCAAACTGTACTCGAAACTGACGTGATCAAACTCTACTGGAACCGAAAGATATTATCATAGACTAGCTGATTGTATCGGTGCTTCGCTACGGGATTCTCAGAAAGACCGACTTTGTGGTTTTCCTAACTGAAGTTAACATAGGTCATTACAAAAACGTCAGTAGGAATGTAGCGATTAAAAGCGATAAACCGCACATTTTCTCACTTTTAACGACTAGTAGCCTACTACGGTGCCGATCAAACAGGCTACTTCGTCCTCTGGCCTGGTCTCCTTTTCACTTACAGTCATGGGAAAAAGTATACGTACACCTTAAACGTTAAGCAATGTTGTCGTTTGTAGTTGACTCATTGTCCATAAGCTGCTAGAAATTTGACTACTTTTCTATATTTCGGTATTTCGCGAAACATGAATATGACTACGTACCGGAAATAACAATAGTACTTTAGAAATGTTTGTTTTAACAAACGTGTCATCCAGTAAGTTCGAAACATAGATGCATAAAAAGTATTCGTACAGATGGTTTATCTCACATCAAAGTCCTTGATAACACCCCTTGCAACCCAGGTAAGCAGTAAAGGTCACGTCTTGTACCAAGTCAGTTGTGCTTCAGTCGTTTTAAACAACAAGTGATACAGTCAATCAGTAAGATGGGCCGCAAAATGAAAGAAACAACAGAAGAAGAGAGAAGGATTGTAATCTAGGCTCATAATTCCTGTAAATCGCTCTCGGAAATATCGAAACTTGTGAAGAGACCAAGATCTTCTATTCAGGGAATTATTGACAGGTATGGTGAGAGAAAATATATCAGAAATGCACGTAGATGTGGACGTTCATGCAAACTAGACGAACGAACTAGAAGACTAATCCTCAGGAAAGTTACGAAAAATCCTAGAATCAGTGCTGCAAAACTGACGTCTGAGCTAGGAAAGGATTTAGAACTTAATATCTGTGCTTCCACAGTTCAAAAATTTTTATATACGAATGGGTATCATTGTAGAAATGCCAGGCGAAAACCTTGAATTACCCTAGCAAATAGGAAGAAAAGTCTACAATATGCTATAGACTATAAACATGCTTCTCTAAAATTCTAGGACCGAGTTATTTACGGTTGAAAGTAAATTGATCATTTTTCAATAATATGGCAAAAATGTGTGGAGGAAAACGAACACAGAACTCGAAGAAAAAATCTGCTTCCTTCAGTGAAGCATGCTGGAGGTGGTTTAATGGTTTGTGGGTGCATTAGCTCAGCTGGAGTATGTTCCTTAGAATTCATAGATGGAAAGATGGACCGTAAATACTACATTGAAGTTTTGAAGAAACATCTAGCATCTAGTGCCGAAAAAATGGGACTTCTGTGTAATTATGTATTCATGCAGGATAATGATTCAAAGAATACGGCCCTTGATACACGATTGTGGATTTTATACAACCCACCCAAATATATGGTAACACCCCCCCAATCCCCGCATCTGAATCCGATTGAACATGTGTGGGCTTATCTTAAAGAGAGACTGAGCAGAAGAAATATTTCAACAAAGCCAGTTTTGAAAATGGCTCTTTTGGAAGTATTGGGTAAGATTGAGCCCACCTTCACCTACAAGCTAGTTCATTCAATGCCTAGGCGGCTTGAGGCCATTGTAAAATCAAAAGGACTGCCAACAAAATACTAAATGTGCACAAAAATCAGTGTGGAATGAAAGTAAAACCAGACTGTACGAATACTTTTTATGAGTATGAAATCATGGTATTTTCATTTATTTATGTATTAATGACAGAGACGTCTATCAATTGTATGTTTTATGATGTAAATATCTTTACATAGTGTACAGATGGTATACAACGTACATGACAATAAGTGTACTAAGTATTTTTGTTTCAGTATTAAGTGTACGAATACTTTTTTCTATGACTGTATGTTCTTCCCTATATCTACATCTGCCTTTCTTCCGCTGTAGTGCTGAAAAAGCTATTTTCATCACAATTTATTTTTTTCACGTTTCTGCTACCGCGTGATGTTAAAGAGTAACGACTGCAAGTAAAGTTACTAAGAATGTAATCGATACAAGTAAAGTTACTAAGAATGTAGTCGATAAGAATGTAATCGATACAAGTAAAGTTACTAAGAATGTACTCGATACAAGTTACTAAGAATGTAATCGATACAAGTAATTAGATTACTTTTTCTCAAGTAATTCCCAACTCTGGTTGGCAATAAAAGACAGGCAGGCAGGCACGATGCACTTGAAGAAGTCGTCATGTTTTGAATACTCAGCGGGATTGAAGCTTCATGAAATGCTGACTGGAGACCTTGCTCCCTGACCCTGGAGATAAGACCGTGGATCAAGGATCAACTCAGGGCGAGAAGTTCTCAGCTCACGGGACGCGTCCAACGTGTCTTTGTGTAAATATTGTGATAGCCTTGCACAAACTTATACAATGTTTCAAATTGCGCAGTAAATTAGTGACTGATAACGATTGCTTCACAAGGTCGGAAATTCCACGCTGCATCTCTAAAATGTTTGCGGATACAGAGTGGGCAAGGTCACAGAGTTCTAATCGAGTTTCACTAGTGGTAACTCCTCGAAAGGAAACAAACTTAGTTATCCACTCATAGTTACCTTCAGGTTGTACGTAGTGCGCCACCCCATTTGAAAGGACTCGCACTCTCAGAAATATATACCGGTACATTAGTAATCTATCTATCTATAAATGAATGTTTGTTTGTATGTATGTCTCGAATAGACTCAAAAACTACTGGAGCAATCTGGATGAAAATATCACAATTTGTTCTTATTACTCCTGGGAGGGTTTAGGAAGTGGTTTGAACGAAATCGGATGGGTAGTTCCGCATAGGGGGTGAGAAGGGTGGGGGCGTGGAGGGAAATAGGGGAGGGTAAGTAAACCGCATGACAAATCTGATCAGCGGGTTGCCTAACCAACAGTATGTGAAGATTATGATGTGTTTCTTGAAACTTATCTTATTTTCCTTCTTCTATAAACGGTATATAAAAATTAAAAGTCCAAGTTCAGTCCCCATGGCATAGGGAGTGAGAAGGAGAGACGAAAGAAAATGTCGAAAATGACAGATTACGGGTGAATGTGTGTGTATGTTTCAGCATAGCTCTCAACCAAACTAGATACACACATAATTTACTATCTGAAAAAAGTTACTGTAGGGGCAAGAAACCCCTAGCATCCCTAAAGGAAGGGGTTGTTGTTGTTGTTGTTGTTAAGTCTTCAGCCGTAAGGCTGGTTGGATCCTCAACAGTTCTGCCACCAGCTGTCATAGATGGCCTAGCGATCACTGAAGAGGCGTACTTGGGAAATGAGCCAGAAGTTATTACATATCAGTCTGCCAACCCCACTGAAATGCATACACCAATCGACCCTATGAGCAACATTTTCACACCTTTCATAGCAGGGACTGGCTGCAGAAGGAATGGCACTACTAGCATCGCTCATACCTCGGTCACTTTCATATTGTCAAAGCCAAGGATAAGACAGAGACAGATCAATGAAAGTAACAAAATTGCTCTAGCCCACCAGAAGACATAGTGCACTGTAAACACTAAGTCCTGCCAGCAAAGGCACAAAGGAAGGGGTGAAATGTAAAAATCCGAAAAATGACCGATATTAGTGGCGAGTTCATTGTCTTTCGGGTAGCTGAGATGAGCTGTGACACTCTGGATGCCGTTTGAGCCAAAGTTAATTCCCAATCGGGATGGCGGTTAGAAAGAATGAAAGGAATGTCCAAAATGACCGTGATCAACCAAACATGATACTCATATGACTTACTGCTTGGGAAAGAAAACTGTAGGGTAAGACACCCCTATGGGCAGGTGGAAAGAGGGTAAACTATTAAATTAATAGAAAACGACGTATGCTAATAAATATATATTTTCTTTTGCGTTTAATTAAACGTTTTAGAAACATCCAATGCGGGCGAAGCCGCGGGCACACGCAAACTTTCTTCAGCTTATTTCAGTTGTTTCTGGGGTCGCTGGAATCACGCAGGTTCATTTTCGTTTTGGCCGAAGTTCAATGGCGGAAGCCATTCCTGACGCAAAGTGAATATCGAGACGAAAATCTCAACCCGGTATTTGACCGGGATTCGAACCTCATCTTCAGGGTGGTTAAGCTAGCAGCTAAGGTACTGAGCTCACAGGTGCCCCGTCATGCTGACTACGTGACGCTCCAATAATTGCAGGTCATTTGGATGGGCAGAAAACTTTTTGGTAGGCGAAGACCTTTAACAGCATTGCGCCATGGGTGTGTGTGTTTTGTAATAATAATAATAATAATAATAATAATAATAATAATAATAATAATAATTATCTGTTTTCAGACTGTTACTTCACATTCATTTGGTAGGACAGATTGCTCTGCCGGTCATTAGAACTACGGCCGTGAGCCGCAGAGCTGGTTCTTCCGCGCTCTCTGCCGTTGGGAGTTTTTCTCTTTCGCCATTGTGACCGTTGACCATTTTTCTCTTTACCTCAGCTGATCCGCGCGTGCTTATTTGGCTAAGCCTTATTCGCACCTACCCTATATATCCATAGAAACCTCCCTTATCAGTCATTGGGACGCGGCGAGTCGGGGTTGAGGTTCCCCACCCCGAGTGTCTCACGAAGGGCAATGTCCAGGTCTTACTCAGTTCAGAGCCAAGCTGACTGGAAGATAATGGGCCCAAAGATCGTGGCTGCAAAATACAGGTTGCGAGGACGAGAGGAAACCGAAAGACTGATGGAATTCATTAAGAAGCGACGACTCAAGTTCTATGGCCACCTATTTAGAATGGAAGACAAGCGGTTGACAAAGAATTTTTTTTCACCATACTTGACAGTATTTATTTATTTATTTATTTATTTATTTATTTATTTATTTATTTATTTATTTATTTATTTATTGTCTTGTTTTATATGGCGGGACTCAGACTATGAAGCCTGCTATTCTGTCCGACCATACATACACCTACATGAAAAGTTAAATATGCACTAAATTATCTACAGTTTAATATCTTAAGGTATTAATTAAATGTTTTAATTAATCTAATACTTAGCTATGGTCTAATTCTACTATGTTATAAGAAATTATTATTTATTAACCAGGTTTGACAGACCTAACACATGTGATAAGTGGTTCAGGGAGGTCAGGAAGGATCTGAAAAAGAAGAAAAAAGACTAAACCCTGAAGACATGGTTCTGTTAAAGTGGCGACACCAGATCAGTAACTTCAAGTGCTTTCGTGAATAATAATTAATTTTTTAATTTCGTGTGGCTATTTCTAGCCGAGTGTAGCCCTTGTAAGGCAGACCCTCCGATGAGGGCGGGCGGCATCTGCCATGTGTGGGTAACTGCGTGTTATTGTTGTGGAGGATAGTGTTATGTGTGGTGTGTGAGTTGCAGGGATGTTGGGGACAGCACAAACACCCAGCCCCCGGGCCGTTGGAATTAACCAATGAAGGTTAAAATCCCCGACCCGGCCGGGAATCGAACCCGGGACCCTCTGAACCGAAGGCCAGTACGCTGACCATTCAGCCAACGAGTCGGACGTGAATAATAATAATAACAGCTTAACAGCGGGTGGACAGCAGAAAGGAGAGACAGGCTGCCAGAGGGAGAATGTAACGATACTGGGCTGCAAAGAATACCGTAGTACCGTATTTACGCGAATAATCCCCGCACCCTAATTTTAGGAAGGATCATTTTGAAAAAAAAAAAAAAGAACTAAAATTCCTTCCATCGAAAGAGTAACGAAGGCATAAACAAACATTTCAGGCCAGTGTTAGCGGGTTCTGCTTCTCCACACACTACATGTTGCGTGATATTGTAGGGTTCCTTAAAACGGTGAATACAAAAGAATTACGCACTCGAACTTAGCAACTGTGAAACACACTGTCGACACACTGAAGTGAAAGAAAGTGCGGAAAGCTAACCCTGCACGTTCCGGAAGACGCATTCTATCGTAACACCGAGAAATTTTGAATTTAAATTACTCTGTAAAATACTATTAAAAAAGTATAAGTGCAGTCTTAAATTTAAAGTATGAATTTGTTTTCCGTTTAAATATGACATATGGGGGCAGTTTTCTTCCAACCGCGGTTACACAAAACATAACTGTATATCCAACATAGAAATGTACGGGGATTATTCGCGTAAATACGGTAGTTTGTTTGAGTCATCAGTCTATAGAATGGTTTCATGCAGCTCTCCATGTCACCCTACCCTGTGCTAACCTTTTCATTTCTACGTAACTACTACCTGTATATCCTACATCTGCTCTAATCTGTTTGTCATATTCATACCTTGATCTACCCCTACTGTTCTTATCGCCTACACTTCCCTCAAAACCAACTGAATAAGTCTTGGATGTCTTAAGATGTGTCCTATCATCCTATCTCTTCTTATCGTCAAATTTAGCCAAATAGTTCCCCTAACACCAATTCGATTAATTCTTAATTCGATCAATCCATCTCACCTTCCGCGTTCTTTTGTAACACAACATTTCAAAAGCTTCTATTTTCTTCCATTCTCTACTAGCACTAGAACGGCCAGAGCGGTCATTTTGACCGTTAGCGAATTTCAAGGTATTTCCACGCTCGTACTTTTTAATGCACGAGGTTGTGCGTTTGTGACTTTTAATCTTTTAGGGTTATGTACATTTACGCCAAAAATTACATCCGTAGTTGATAAGGGAACACCGATATTGTCCCTTATATAACTTGCATAAATTGCTTGTCAAGTGCCAAAATAGGCTTGTAAACAAATTGAGACTGTTATTTTTATCATTTTTCATAAAGGAATTCAATAGCAAGTCCGTCAAAATATTTCATTGTTACCTATTAGAAGTGAGAGAATATGAACAATTATTAATACTTAACAATGGATTGATCTGTATACAATACATCCCAATTGTCAACTATGTTGTTTTAAAATTAATAATTGAACATTCGCATGTTTCCCAGATCCTGGATGCTAGATATATGTCAGTAAGTGGCAGCGGTCAAAATGACCGCCTGTGGCCTTTATAGGTATGAGGAAAGTTCGGCCGTTCTAGTGCTAGTTATCGTCCATGTTTCACGCTCCAAACAAAATTCCTCAAAACATCTTTCTATCAATGTTCGAAGTGAGCAAATTTATTTTCTTAAGAAAGTCCTTCCTAGCTTGTGCTAGTCTGCATTTTATGTTCTCCTTACTTATGCCATCGTTATGTTTAATAATAATAATAATAATAATATTAATAAGGCGTGCTCGAATTTGATTCCCCGTTACGAAGTCGTTAGAAAGTATATTTACACTCCCGAAGAGGCATATGGCCCGCAGGTTCATTCAGCCTACACCAAAAATGAGTCACTATGTACCGTATTTACGCGAATAATACTCGCATATTTAAAAAAACTGAGACACGAAATTGGGGTGCGGGTTTTTATTTGAGTCAATGTTGTTTTTTTTTTTTTTTTTTCAAACTCATCCTTCCTAAAGTTAGGGTGCGGGGATTATTCGGTGGCGGGGATTATTAGCGTAAATACGGTATTTAATTCTGGAAGACAAAGGCGGCCAGACATAAGACTAACCAACCTATTCCGCTCAATGCCGAGGTGAGGAGCAATAAGAAACTCGAAGGCTTGGATTCTGAAGCATAGCCCATTGTGAAATCCGAACTTTCAACATTAATTATAGTTCTTTTAAATTAAGGTATATTAATTATCAATAATTTAACGAGACTCTTTTCCCCTAGAATATAATTATACAACATGGTCGATATCTGCACGGAAAGAAATGAGAGTACGAAAGAAAAAACATCTGGAGTATGTGGAATTTTAATAACCTCTTAGCATAAACCAAACCAAACCCCTTGGCACTACAGCCCTTCAAGGGCCTTGGCCTATCAAGCGACCGCTGCTCAGCCCGAAGGCCTGCAGCACGACGAATCCTCTCGGCCGTTATTCTTGGCTTTCGAGACCGGGGCCGCTATCTCACCGTCAGATAGCTCCTCAATTCTAATCACGTAGGCTGAGTGGACCTCGAACCAGCCCTCAGGTCCAGATAAAAGTCCCTGACCTGGCCGGGAATCGAACCCGGGGCCTCCGGGTAAGAGGCAGGCACGCTACTCCTACACCACGGGGCCGGCAACCACTTAGCATGCAACAATAAAATATTGCTAATTTCTCAGTAATACATAGCAAATACTACAATGTCCTTATGTCGCTGAACATCGTTGCCAACAATATCCCACAGATTTAAAAAAGAACTTTTGTATTATAAATAACTGTTATAAGCAATATTAACCACATTTTAAAGCTACTGAATATTTAAAAAATCACGGCATTAAGAATCTTTTGGTCTTGTGTGTGTGTGTGTGTGTGTGTGTGTGTGTGTGTGTGTGTGTGTGTGTGTGTGTGTGTGTGTGTGTGTGTGTGTGTGTGTGTGTGTGTGTGTGTGTCACTGAGCTCAACACTTGGACTGGCCTGCCTTTCCAAGGCGCTGTCTAGGAGAAGCAGACCATTTCCACAAATGGAAGGGGTCCGACATTTCGAAAAATATAGGTATCGACCAAAGAAAGACAAGGGCCAGGAAGAGAGTTGACCAAGAGAGGAAAGATGAAGGCGAAGAACCTGGCAAGGTAAGTGGAAGCAATGCCAGACTCAGCTAAGGAAAACCGTGGACTTCCAAGCCATGCTCCCAAGCTGAGAGCCCTGGTCCTCCTCTTAGTCGCCTCTTACGACAGGCAGGGGATACCGTGTATGTTGTTCCCCCACCCACAGGGGAACGTCTACACAGTCATGACTAGCTAGCAATAAGGATTCTATCCTATCAAAGGAGAAATGATTCTCTAGTACCAAAAATGTCCTCACGATAGAGGTTTTCATGGCCACATAGAACATTCTACTTCTATGACTATGTTGATCACTAGTATACACGGTGTGTTCATTTACCTTTAAAATGTCGTTCCAGCTTTTTGTCCAGGTACCAGGGCCGACGTACGATGTCAGCATTGTCCTGCATTTGCAGCGGCATTTACTACGTTCTACTTCAATTTTCAAAATCAAAAGGTAATTAGCATTTATAGTTGAGCCCACGAGAGTTGAAGTCTGATATTTGAGCGGTGAAAGCAGTAACTACGAAGTACGCTGCGTTGTCATAGTTACCTCAGTCTGCGGCGTATCACTCTTTCATACAGGCTGAATATTTAATCAACTACTGTACGTTGGCCTAATGCAATTCAATAAACTTCGAGCCGTTCCTAAGCTCGTGCTAATAATTCCGGCCTTTAATATAGAACACGTCATTGTTGATAAATATGAGATTTCATATTCACTAAACTGAAAATAACCTCAACAAATGCACATGTTAAATAGAGAATAGAACTGTACAACTAGCTACTGATTAACTTACCAAATAATAAACGAACAACGAAAATAATATTCAGGAAACAAACACTTAAATTATTACATAAACCAGCAACAACTAACGCAGCTAACACAGTACCACTCCGAATAATATCACCTAAGCAACTGAGAGCAAGCCAACCCACGTGGCGATTGCTTCCTTAAATGTGACATCGCTGTTATCGTTGCCATAGCAACACACTATTTTCGATTAGCGTTAGTCAACTTTTTCTCGCCGGTGGCGCTAAACGTCAGACTTCAACTCTCGTGGGCCCAACTATTGTAATCATACCTTCCCTTCCCGTTTGTTATCCCTTAATCCCGGTTATCTTTCGTAGCTACGCGTCTGATTAAACCCTGTATCTTATCTCTCACTCATCTGAGGCGCTTCATGCTCTGTTCATGGTTTTTAGGATTGCAAAGAGCATTGGAACGTCAGAGGCTTAGCTGGCAAGGGGTAAAATTTTAGTTTTTGTAATAGAGCATCGACCTGCCGTAGAAATGATAAACGCTTCCTTCTGTAGCCGATAATTCAAAACGACTTGTTTTTATTTCCAAACTCATTAATACAGCCAGAACATAGGCGATGTGTGTGCCATTTACAGACCAAACAACTGGACGGATTCTCGTTATCTCATTGTCTTACATTGACTGGGACATTGATAAACAAAGAAGAAACCAATAAAACAGTAACGAGAGCATAAAACGAAGCATTGATAAAAAGCATGAATGTCTTTATCGCTCTCAACAGAGCCGGGCCAACTAATGATCAGAGTTACCACGCTTATGAGCTGAAAATTCCCTAAGGGTATTTTTCTCAACATATATAGGTACCGACTAATTTCGAGGTTTTTCTACTCGGTTTTTGAGATCAAGACAATAATGCAGTAAAGGGTTATGTAAATACATTTAATTAATTAATGAACAATAATACTCCTAAACCGTTAAAGATATGTTTTCACTTTCAGTAATGTTAGGCCTACCAAGGGGCGCATAATTCAATGTGCATTATATTTCGAAGGTATGAATATCTGCTGAGATAAGCTAATGACACTACTTTGTATTCTCAACCGGAAATACACCGTTTTCTACATCTAAAATTAGAGTTGCGGACATTGCTTTCAACATTTGACAAGTATTTCTCGTTGCAAGTTATAAACTTCATATTGGGGACCGTATTGAAGTGAGGAATCACGGAAAACCACTTCGAGGATGGCTGAGGTGGGAATCGAACCTGCCTCTACTTAGCTGACCTCCCGAGGCTGAGTGGATCCTGTCCCAGCCCTCGTACCACTTTTCAAATTTCGTGGCAGAGCCGGGAATCGAACGCGGACGTCCGGGGGTGGCAGTAATCACACATTATTATTATTATTATTATTATTATTATTATTATTATTATTATTATTATTATTATTATTATTTGGTCCAAGCGGCCCAAGTTCGATTCCTGGCCGTGTCGTAGATTTTAACCTTCAATGGTTAATTCCGATGGCTCGGGGGCTGGGTAGCCTATGTGTACCGTCTTCCTCATTAGAATTCATCATAGGGAGAGCCTCATACTCGCAGACGTGCAGGTGTCTGTAGGGTGTCACTCGAAAGATCTGCATAATGTCTTTCCGAAGGCCACACGCCATTCAAATTATTATTATTATTATTATTATTATTATTATTATTATTATTATTATTATTATTATTATTATTATTATTATCGCGTTAGGGCCTACAAGGGACCACGTTCCAATTTCAATTCTTCATCATTTGTTGTTGTTCCTTTTCTTCCAATATTCCTCCATTGTTTAACCATGTTTCTTTTTTTCTTTCTTCAGACCACTTTGTGCCGGTTTTCTTTACCTCCCTTCGAATCCTTCCATATTTAAAACTTTATTCCTGAAAATATCTCTTTCCATTACTTCTCCTTCTCTGACGTTGTTTCTTTCCAGGTCTTTTTTGATCTCTTGAATCCAGATGGTTGTTGACTTTTTCTTCCAAAGTGAAGATCTTTTTGGTTAGTCTACTGTCGTCCATTTTGTAAATATACCGTATCCAAAAAATAGCAGTCTCCTCTACCGTACTATTATAGATAGCCTATGTTTTCTATGTTCTGATAAATTCATTTTTGCTTCTTAATTTCCAAAATTCTGTAGTTTTTAGAGGGCCTAATATTTTTCTTATAATTCTTCTTTCTAGTACTTCCAGTGTTTCAGGTTTATATTTGAGTACTAAGCATTCACTGGCATATAAGCATTCTGGTTTCTATTATTATTATTATTATTATTATTTACGTCCCACAGGTCTTACGACGACGATGGGATAGGAAACGGCTAGACTGGAAAGGAAGCGACCGTGGCCTTATTAAAGTACAGTCCCACCTGGAGTGAAGATTGGAAACCACGGAAACTCATTTTAGAACTGCCGAAAGTGGAGTTTGAACCCACTACCTTCCGAATGCAAGCTAACAGTTACGTCACCCAAACCGCGTAGCGAACTCTTGATATTATTATTATTATTATTATTATTATTATTATTATTATCATCATCATCAACATCATCAATCAACACATCACGTTTCAAACCACCACCGAAACACGCAGCAGTAAAAATAGCCTACATCCCTCCAGATAGGATTGGCGTCAAGAAAGCCACCCGACCGTAAAACGGGGCTCAATCCAAAGTTTCGACCTCAGGAAAGTGGAAGAAGGAAGGAGGAAATATAGTAAAGACTGTTCTACTTTCTGTTCTGTTTCCTTGAAATCATTAAATAAGTGTAAAAGCTCGTCTGAATGTTCACTCTTTATAGCTTAATTGCTTAAACTGCAACATCTCCTACATCTGTTGAGTGCAAAGCCCAAGGGCTAGTTGGATACTCAACAGCCCCTCCATCAGCAGTCACTGAAGAGGCGTGCAAGGGAGATGAGTGAGGTAGTTTCTCGTTGCTTTCCTCACCGAGCCGGAAGTTGCTATTACATATCGGTCGGCCAGGCTCACTGAAATGCAGGCACCAACGGACCCTCTGAGCGACATTTTAAAACCATTCATAGCAGGGACTGTCTGCATGAGGAATGACATTACTAGCATCGCTCATACCTCAGTCACTTTCATACCGTCAAATGTTCAATGTAAATAACAAATTTGTTCCACATTACACCCGCCAGGGCTCCACAGGAAAGTCAGTCTCTCCTATCTAAGAAAGACGATTTATGAAGCACATCTTCAAGAATAACATTAATTTTGGAACGGAATCTTATCTAATCGAATTGGAAAAGAATCATGTATTCCTTGTATAGTATTTCTACACAAGTGAAAATGGCGATATTGGAATAAAAGAGACTATGGACATTCGTGCACATTCGTTGGCGATCGGTGCCTTTCGTGTCGCTGTAAGAAGAAATGCCTTTGCCGTCAGCTGATTGAAGCTGTTCCAATTTCTTTTGACTTAACGATTTTATTACAGCTTACAAGTGATGGGCAGTAAACAACTCATTCGTTTAGCCCTAGAACACTAACCCTATTTCGCCACACATTATTACTAACTCTTCATAAATTTGACTACTCCAATTTATAATTGTTATATTTTCTAAGTAACAGCTTATATTTAGCAAGATTTCGGTTATTTAGAGTTTATGTAGTGTCGTAAACTTAACATGAATCAAAATACGTAGATATTAAATAACTGTATGTGGTTATTTATTAAATATAGAAAACTTGACACACAAAAAATATTAAATGAACACGTCTTATAAGCTTTTTTTTTTTTTTTGCTAGGGGCTTTACGTCGCACCGACACAGATAGGTCTTATAGCGACAATGGAATAGGAAAGGCCTAGGAGTTGGAAGGAAGCGGCCGTGCCTTAATTAAGGTACAGCCCCAGCATTTGCCTGGTGTGAAAATGGGAAACCACGGAAAACCATCTTCAGTTACAAATTAATTTTATAACACAACATATTCAAATAAACCCTTAAAATTATGAATGTGGGCTATTTACATCGCAAAGAAACCAAAACTACCAAGAAAATAAATAAAATAAGTATAAATGTAAAAAAGGCGTGAAGGCACATTATACTTAAGTTCACACTATCACTAGCCGTTCGTCGATATGACGACACCCACCCAATTATTGTAAGAATGAGCAAAGATATCAATAATCGCACATGCCACAGTGCGGAAAAATCAGCTACACAAAATAACGGCAGGCACGCATGCGCGGGAGGCAATAAACTATACCGTTCTGCTACCTACCGTTGTAAAATTTACGAAGGGTTAGTGTTCTAGGGTTAATAGAGAAGCGCTACCATCAGCATCAGAAGTAAAAAGAGGACGAAGGCCCTTCGAAGAACTAAAATTTCGACAAAAAAAACGATTCCCTAGAGGTAGTTGTGATTATTGTTTTAGGAGGAGGTACAACTGGGCAACCATCCTCTATGTAACACTAATCGGAGAGAGAAAAAGTGGAAGGGGTCGGACACTTGGAAAAATGAAGAAAGACAAGGGCTACGAAGGGCGTGAAAATGAAAACCTCCCTAGTCCTCGTAAAACTAATACCGTCGAGGTCGGAAAAGACCAAGAGTTGACTAAGGGAGGTCGGATAGGAAAGATGAAGGTGAGAAGCCAGTATAAATTCCTACACAACTGACTGGAATTAAAGTACACTTCTCGCAAGTAAACTTTAATTTTCTAGTTTTTAATTTCTTGTGTAGGGTTCGACATACATATTTATTTTTAGTGCTCTTCTTTTGTTATATTTTAAATGTATATTTCAGTTTAACTTTGTTGATGTACTACTCATAATTGTAATGTATTTGTTAATAATAATAATAATAATAATAATAACAATAATAATAATAATAAAATATTTATTTATTATTAAACATTCTTCATCTTATCCCAGTTATTTCTGGGGTCGCTGGAGGCACCCAGCCTCATTTTGGTTTTGGCCGGGGATTTAAGACCGGATAACCTTCCTGACGCCACGTGATTCTTGAAATTAAAATCTCGACCCAGGATTGATTGGGATTTGAACCTTAGCAGTCCGGGTGAGAAGCCAGCAATTAAGTCACGCCTTCATTTATTATATTATTATTATTATTATTATTATTACTTATAAAATAAGTGGTCACAATGCCAGATTCAGCCAGGCAATTCTTGGCTGCTATTCATTGCTCTAAATTTGAGAAAACCGGGCGAGTTGGCCGTGCGGTTAGGGGCGCGCAGTTGTGAGTTTGCATCCGGGAGATAGTGGGTTCGAACCCCACTGTCGGCAACCCTGAAGATCACACCGCTATTACACAAGGTAGAGAGCAGTAGATACAGACCCACACGCGTGATTAGTAAAGAAAGTGAATCGGACAGGGAACATGCAATAAGCTATCCAACCTGAAATGTCTGTGAACACAATCCTAACTTAAACCAACAGTGAATCCACCTTTTGAACGTAGAAAAGGACAAAGAAGTGGATCAACCTTTTCTACACATTTTCCAGCACAGTACAATGCGACTAGGAAGAAGACTAGAATTCAATGAAAGAAGAAGCACATTCTAGTTAAATACATTTCTTCAAGATTACAACGCCCACTTCTAGTATTAAAATAATAAGAGGTTCGTACCTCACTGTCGGCAGCCCTGAAAATGGTTTTCGGTGGTTTCCCATTTTCACACCAGACAAATGCTGGGGCTGTACCTTAATTAAGGCCACGGTCGCTTCCTTCCCACTCCTAGCCCTTCCCTGTCCTATCGTCGCCATAAGACCTATCTGTGTCGGTGCGACGTAAAGCAACTAGCAAAAAAAAAAAAATAATAATAATAATTTTAATTATGCCTTCGGGACTTAAATAGATACTGAAGACATTTTGGCTTAATAAGACAGAAGTTTTTAACTTAATTTAAAATAAGTTCCTTGTAACACCGGGCCCCTTCCCGCCGCAACACCCCACCCATCCCCCTCCTCCAAACCATACATCCTTTACTAACAGTAGTTTTAAAGTCAACAAGGATTTTATTATGTGCTTACTTTAATGCTTTTTAAAAAATCTAAGCTTGTGTGTATAGAAACATGTACTATTATTTTTAATGATATTATAAATTGTCAAAGGCAATTAAAAGGTATCAATTAGGTGGAAAATATTTTTACGAAGCCATTAAATAAAGCAAATTGATATATATATATTCTGATAAGATGTAACATTTTTAATGCAACAGCAACAAAATCATAACTGTAACAAATTTTGTGTTGCCTGGACAAAATTTTCAGCTAGCCAAGTAATTCGAAATTCGAAGTGAATGCAGATTGTTTGCGGATGACTGCATAATATACAAAAAAGTACAGGATACTAGCGATAATATGTTATTACAAGCCGATATAAACTCCATAAGTGGGCACTCGATAACAAAATGGAAATACATTTTCGAAAATGTAGTCTCATGAGAATGGGGAAGAAATATAGGCAAGGGGACTTTCAATAATGCCTTGGATCGGACGCTCTGGTAGAAAGTCACTCATGCAAGTACATAGAAATCCACGTAAAGAACATCCGCATGGGATCGATACCACCCAGGACTCATTAAGGAAAATGAGATGGTACAGCGAATGGTTGCAAGATTCGTACTTAATTATTTCAGTCCTAGAAGTAGTGTGACAAGTATGATAGAAAAACTTGAGAGGGAAACACTGGGCCCTAGAAGGATACGAACACGGTTATGTGCCATGTATGATACTTAGGCTTCGATCACATTGGAGGCACGCTTGTGCAAGTAATTTGGTGCCGCGCGCGTGCGCAAGCGTGCACATATAAACAAAATCTGCAGGAGAGCGACGGAAACAAGTGCAGTGGTGACATGTCCATCGTCGCTCACACTGCCGGCCACAAGCAAGTGCACGCTTGCGCAAGCTTGATCCGACTCCACTTCGAAACAAAAATATTTGTTTTGTAGTTGCAAGCGTGCGTGATCTCAGTTGATTTCTGACCATCGAGGCTTCTCTTCAGGTGATACACACTTTCGGAAATTAGATTGCCTCTTTATTCTAGGTGTGATTTTTTCCAGTATATAGTAGAAAGTATCATTCTGAAGTATTCAAAAAACTTATCAGGCTGTCTAAGCAAATCGTTGAATATTCGTGCATACTCTCCATCTTCCTGTCTGTCCAAAAAATACTCGTTCACCCACTCTTCCCTGATTTCCTGCTCATCCAAAAAAAAAAAAAAAAAAAAAAAAAAAACTTTGAAACACCATTTTCGAAAACAATGTCCTCATCGTCTGGCATCTCCATTTCGACTGACCTGTTTATAATAATTAACTTGCACCAAATACTGTATTTGCTTGCTCCTGCTTGCATTTAGTGTGAGCATATTGCTGTTCACGCCAGCTTCCCAAATTACTTGCACAAGCGTGGCTCCAATGTGATCGAAGCCTTACACGAATAAGCAAGCTTGGAGAGAGTTGACCAGTCCTGTTACATAAGCAGGACAAATCATCTGCATAAATTAGAAGGTAGATCGGAGAAAATTAACTATAGTAAATATTCGTTTGTAAATCGGGGAAATGACGACTGGAATGCATTACCTGCAGCTTCAAGAATACACTCCAGCATTCTGTAAATTGTGTGTAAATTTCTACGTGATGGTGCAACGCTCAGTCCACTGTAATTCTTCTTCTTCTTCTTCTTCTTCTTCTTATTCTTCTTCTTTATCTGCCTACCCTACAGGGTTGGCTTTTCCCTCGGACTCAGCGAGGGATCCCACCTCTACCGCCTCAAGGGCAGTGTCCTGGAGCGGGAGGCATTGGGTCGGGGGATACAACTGGGGAGGATGACCAGCACCTCGCCCAGGCGGCCTCATCTGCTATGCTGAACAGGGGCGTTGGTGGGGGATGGGATGATTGAAAGGGATAGACAAGGAAGAGGGAAGGAAGGGGCCGTGGTCGTAAGTTAGGTACCATACCAGCATTTGCCTAGAGGAGAAGTGGGAAACCACGGGAAACCACTTCCAGGATGGCTGAGGTGGGAATCGAACCCACCTCTACTCAGTTGACCTCCCGAGGCTGAGTGGACCCCGTTCCAGCCCTCGTACCATTTTTCAAATTTCGTGGCAGAGCCGGGAATCGAACCCGGACCTGCGGGGGTGGCAGCTAATCACACTAACCACTACACCACAGACACAGTGTAAAATTTAGAAATACTTAAGGTACGTATGAATTTGTATATAACGGTGTTGTAATGTTAAGCTCAACCTATAGTATTGTAAGCACTGGAAATACTTAAGTTGTGTGTGAATTTGTATATGATGATGCTGGATTTAGAATGTTAGTATTTCTTGTAATATTTTCTTTCCATGGGATTGCTTGTTGTAGTTGTTGGGTAATTGTGTTTCAACTTTCCTTTACTACCACACTACTGTAAGTGATCATTTGCACCGGAATATTTCCCGATTGCGATGTATTTGTTAATAATAATAATAAAATTGCGGGACAGTGATGCCTACTCCACCAGTAAAAACTCTCCACGGTTTGGTGATTCCCCCGGTTGCGACGTGTTGAAGGATATTATATAAATCAGTACCGAGTTCATCACAGCACGATGTCCATCAAAGTCCCTCACTGACACGCACTGCTGCCAACTGTAACGGAATTTCACAGCGCATAATGGAATTGGAATGGTGGAGAGGAATCGCAAAACTCAGGGGAAAATGAGCATTTTTTTTTTTCAATAAAAGTTCAGTAATTTCTTGCACATTTGTACTGAATGCTGGGTGAAGTAGCAATGTAATTCCATTTAATTCTAGGAATTTCAGTTCCGTCATCTCGCTCACTGTGCTGATGAACTGTTGAGGTACAGCACTTGCCCAGTTTTATTAAAGCAGAATTTGGTCTGCGGTTACAGAATAGGCTTCGGTCTACAAGTGACCACGGCTCTGCACTCTGACCGACCAACCGAGCAGACAGAGGAGGGCTGGCCACAGCTCTACCGTGGCTCTACGCCTCTGTATTCAGGAGAAGGGGAGGCACTGGTCCCCACCATCGGCCGTCCTGAGTAGTAGTTTCCCATTGTCGTACAGGCGAGTGCCGGGACAGTTCCTAGTATAGGCCACGGCCGCTAACACCCTCACCTACTCCACACATCTCCATCAAGACAAATCTCCTGGCTTGAGTGACGGCATAATCTTTCAAGAGGCCCGCCTCCCCCTTCAGGGGATGAATAAACACATGTAGTAGTAGCAGCAGTATTAGTAATAATTTTATAAACCCGACCCACTTGCTCACAACAGAACTCAGCGTAAACTGCAAAGCTATTATTGGGACCAAGACAAAGTGTACAGCTACTCCCAAATTCCACCAAATAAAATAATGTCACATTTTGACCACAGTGGCCTTGTTGAAGTACTGATTAAGGTTTTCCTTTCACATGGGTTTATCTTCTCAGGATGTTTTATTTTCTGCTGGTGTTTCTTTCATCGGTGTATTAACACACGTAGGTGCATGTTTTCGGCGATGGTAATAATAATAATAATAATAATAATAATAATAATAATAAAAATAATAATAAAAATAATGGCGTGTGGGCTCCGGAGAGGTCTGTTGTAGGTCTTTCCACTTGACGCCCTATAGGCCTCTGTGAGAATAGGGCCCTCCCTAAGATGAATTCTAATGATGAAGACGGCACAAATACCCAGCCCCGAGCCAGAGGAATGGAAGTTAAAATCTCCGACCCGGCCGGGAAGCGAACTCGGGACCCCATAAACCAAAGGCCAGCATTTAGCCACACATCCGGGCTAAAAGTAAACTCGTGTCCTCATATCGAGGTGGTGCAGCTTTTCTCAGGCACACCCGCAGTCGAGGCGAGAAATAGAGAATAAATATCCTATGCCCGGAGAATAAACTTCCGAAATAAATAAGGTAAGGGTGTATTCTGCCCGAAGACAGGTCCGAACCTCTGCAGAGGTGTGCCTGAGCCGGAGTTTACGTACGGTAGGATGGCCAGTTCCTTTCCGCTCCTCATTCCCTTACCCCCCACCAACAACGCGTGGCAACCCATCCAAATCTTGACCACGCCCAATGTTGCTTACCTTCGGAGATCTCACGGGATCCGGTGTTTCAACACGGCTACGGCCGTTGACGATAAATTAAAAATAAAATTTAATACGTAAGAACTGAAGTTCATAGATCTCAGGTCATGTCCGATGATTTCGATACCCAATTCTGATGCAGGATTTTTGAAATGGAGAATGGTTCGGAATCCACGTACAAATGGAGGTCCCTTGCATTTACCACAGCATCAAATATCATGTACAACTTAATTTTGAGATTTGTGTTTTCGCTATTCAGTTCCAGGCTTCAGCTGCATTTGATACGAAGTTGTTTGTTGCAACAGTCAAATGTTACGAAATAGAATGTTACAAACCGCTCACGCGCTGTTGGAGAGGCACTAAAAGAAGTATAATGTGCTACTGTTAAGGTGACAAGGTCCAATACATAACCATGTGTTACGAAACATTAAAAGTGGTCATTGGGAATCAATGCATGTGATGTGCTGAGCTAAACCTGACTGCTAATTGTTAAGAGTCTGTTGTTCACCCATAAGCCAGTACATTATGATCACGATGTAAGACCATCTTTAGCCTGCAGAACTGCAGCCACCCTGCGAAGCATCGATTCAGCGAGGTGGCGGAAGGTATCCTGGGGTATCTTATACCATAAGAGGAACAGCAGGTCTTACAGTTGGCATGCACTGCAGGGCAGTGGTGATGAAGCACGAACCCACTCATCCAAGATGCTTTTACGGTGACAAGGCTCCATAATACAATACGTTATGAAACATTAAAAGTGATCATTGGGAATCAATGCATGTGATGTGCTGAACACATTACCTCAACTTAATTGTCAATTGTTAAGAGGCAGTATTGTTCGATGTTTACACTCATGAACCATTACATTATGATCACCTACCCAATACGGTGTAGGTCCATCTTTAGCCTGCAGAACTGCGGCTACTCGGCGAAGCATCGATTCTAGGTTATCTCATACCACAAGTGCAACAACAGGTCTTCCAGTTCGCGTATCTTCCAGTTGATACAGAATCCTGCTACCAAGAGTTGTGACGTCACACACTTAGTGCTAAGTTTTCTTCGTCGCGTTTAAGTCCTACACCATTGATACGAGACTTCTTATCGCAATATGGTGAAAGAAATGAAATAATAAGCCCATGAACGCATAACATTGAAAAAAGCTTTTCCCCCGGACTCAGCGAGGGATCCCACCTCTACCGCCTCAAGGGCAGTGTCCTGGAGCTTCAGACTGGAGAGGATGATCAGTACCTCGCCCAAGCGGCCTCACCTGCTATGCTGAACAGGGGCCTGGGTGGGGATGGGAAGTTTGGAAGGGATAAAGAAGGAAGCGGCCGTGGCCTTAAGTTGGGTACCATCCCGGCATTTTCCTGGAGGAGAAGTGGAAAACCACGGAAAACCACTTCCAGCATGGCTGAGGTGGGAATCGAACCCACTCAGTTGACCTCCCGAGGCTGAGTGGACCCCGTTCCAGCACTCGTATCACTTTTCAAATTTCGTGGCAGAGCCGAGAATCGAATCCGGTCTTCCGGGGGTGGCAGCTAATCACACTAACCACTACACCACAGAGGCGGCTCTTAAGGTATATTACATATTGTAAAATGTTCGAATGAAGACTACTCCTCTGGATTGTACGTTGATGGTCACTATGGACATTTTTATCTCTCAAAATAATGGCATTGTTTTATGCTTGTTTGAGCACATTGTATTGTTGTTAATTATTTAAGAATAGCTGTTAAAAGTTTCCCAAAATATGACGAATATTGGACACAACACTCATTAACTCTACACCACACACCCACGCATGTCACAAAAATTGGCCAGGTTCTTCAACTTTCATTTTCAAAATACTAAAAGAAAATCACTATGCTTTCCACTGTGTTGTGATATAAATAACGCCTGCCTAGGAAATATTGTTGGCACAGCATCGTCAGTTAATTTTGGCTTTCCCCTGGGCACAGTTGAAACGGAACCGTCTGGTCTTTTTTCCGAGTCTACACGAATTATTTGATTTTTAGAAAAATGTTCGACACAGGCATATAGGCATACTGGGTTCAAAATTAGCTCGGTGTATAACATGAAGCAATTTATCTCGCTTCTCTTATCGCTAGGACGCGCAAATGTTAAGATTGCCCCCTTACTAATATGAAGGATAGTTAGACGTAAAACCATACACATACTGCAAATAGGAGCGTATACTAATACATTATAATACTAATCATAAATAAATAATGAAATGTTAAACTTAAAAGTACGTTAGACAATAATAGTTTAGTAGGTTTACTTGATCTATCACATAACCTAGAATGCTTCCTAACATCAGGCTGCTCAAATTACATTGCTGTAGTAGCAAACACATACTACTGCTGAACAAACACATACTACTGCTGAAAATGCATCTTTTACTGAAGCTTTATCGTACAGCTGTCATTTTAAAACACCAACGAACAGCTCTAATAATGTTGAAATAACAATAACATGCTACCAAACCATCATGAAAACAATATTCATGCCTCCATATCGAAGCACTAAAAGTGTGACGTCATCCCTATGGAACTGTCAAGTGTAGCAGGCCGGAACTACCTACCGAGATGGCCATGACACTGGTGATAAAGTAACTTCTCCAGGTCGAAACATAAATTCCCAACTGGTTTCGTATCCCTGCAATTTGGGCACCACAGCGTTAAGGGAAATTCACTGTCTTGTTGTTCAAACTACCCTTCACAATCTTGGCAGAGTGGCACATGCATTGGCCAGTTGAAAGCGGCCGTCACCAACAGTGAACAATGGTGATATGAACGGTTGAACTTGATTCATAATAACGTTCAGATACCGGAGAGGGAATTGTGCACCGAGATGATGGGCTCCAATCTGTCCCAAGGAAATATTGCCCAAATCATCCCACCTCCACTGGTCTCTCTCCACCCTAAAGAGCAATCAGGTGCCAGAGCAAGCGCCGTAACCAGTAACATTGTTGTGGGTGCCGCTGGATTCTGGACAATGTGGATGACATGCTTCCATTTCTTGTAGTTGGTGACTAAGAACTTGGCGTTACTGGTGTTTAGACGGTGGGCCTTCAGATCTACCTCGATTTGTCTTCTTTAGGGGCACTCGTTCAATCTTCCATTGGGTTGGTCGCTGTCGCCAAGGGAGTCGGTGCTGTTGCCGAGTTATGCTTATTTGACAAACAAGACCGAACCATTGCAATCGCTGCTTTTGAGTATATTCCGATGTTTGAAAACGACCGCGTATAGGAATTTCCTGTATCTGACGTAGACACTGCATTTGGAATACCTCGAGCTTGTCGAGATCAACCTCGACGAGTGTCCAAATGAGGCAGAGTGCAACATCCCTCACTTAAGTGGTGCAAGGAGAAGAGGAAGGAGGATTATCATAGCAATATCATGTCCATAAGACATAATATTAAATAGCAATGATAACGCAGACGAGATTAAAAATCTTCTGTGGTAATATTAGAACACTTTGCGTCAAGAAATCCGATCAGGATACGATTCTCTCCAAAATGAAATTCAAAACCAGATAATGACAAATGATACACATGATGTTATGCAAGCATTAACTGTGGGTCAGTCTGAGTTTAACATGTCAGCTTAATAATGGAGTCGACATACTGTATTTATGAACTCGGACAAACAATGTTGATGGCGAGTAGGTATTATCCCCATTATAGTGCAACGGTAATGGTCAGAAGGTGCAACTTGAATTCCTTCATGCCGTGCGGTTAGGGTCGCGCAGCTCTACGCATGCATTCGGGAGATAATGTCGGCAGCCCTGAAGATGGTTTTGCGTGGTTTCCCAATTTCACACCAAGCAAATCCCTGTACCTTAATTAAGGCCATGGATGCTTTCTTCCCACTCCTAGCCCTTTCCTATCCCATCGTCGCCATAAGACCTATATGTGTCTGTGCGACGTAAATCAAATCGCAAACAAAAAAATTCCCTCGTGTATTTGACTGTCAAGTAGTAATTAGTTTGAAGAAAAATAGATATTAATTAGAAATAAATTATTTTTTAAAAAGGTGCTACGTTTAATAAAAAAGAGACGCTAACTTGGAGAAAAAATGTTAGTTTAAAAATAGATGCTCTATTTGATATAAACAGATTTATATTTTGAGAAAATAAGTACTTATCGCGATATAAATACCAGTTGTTACATTTAAATCAAAATCAAAACGCTTTTTGATCAACATCGATCCTGTATTTGACAAGAACAGATGCTAATCTGAAGAAAATTAAACTTATTTTGATAAAAATGGATGCTAATTCGAAGGAATTAAAATTAATTTTCATAAAAATAAACTCGACATTTGAAAAAAGTATAGAGGCCAGTTTTGATATAAATAACAGATGTCATGTTCGATGAAAATAGAATATGAGGGAAAATAAATACTAATTATGATATTAAACTAAACTGCGTGTGAATGAAAGACACACATTTCAGAAAATATACATATTTTTAAATACAGGGTGTATTAAAATAATGTTCCGACACTTACAAGGACTGTAAAGTCATTATTTGTGGACATGGACACAAGTTTGAGGGCTTGAATGACAGAAGAAACTTTTATATACAGAATCATGTTAACAAATGTTCAAATTGATGACCGTTATTGTCCAGACAACGCACATAACGCAAACCAATGGATTCGCAAGCGCCACGAAACAGTACATTTGCACTTCTGTAGCGTTTTCGGTTTTCCAATAACATTTAAGGATAAACTTTATCTCTTTGCAAGTGACTAATCTCATGTTTTAATCCGTATTGAAATCTGTTGATATACAATAATAAAGTTTTATTATGAATCCACCTGTTCAATACATTATAATGTTGTCACATTTAAAATAACTTCAAATGTGACAACATTATAATGTATTGAACAGGTGGATTCATAATAAAACTTTATTATTGTATATAAACTTTCTCTCTTCAAAGCTAAGTTCATTTCCTGCCATGCTGTTACATTAGTTACACCTGAAAACAAAAACAAAACTTTGTGGTCATTCGGAGTGTTAGTACATTACCGGTGTTTTTGACACCCTGTAGATGCTAATTTGAAACATGTGAAACTAAACTCGATAATAATGATGTGAGTCTCGATACACTACTTTTACGGTTTTGAGAGACGAGGTACTAGAATTTGCCCCGCAGGAGTTCTTGTATGTGACCTTAAATCTACAGACACGAGGCTGGCGTATTTGAGCACCTTCAAAACCACTGAACTGAGCAAGGGTCGAACCCTTCAACTCGAGCACAGAAGGCCAGCGTTCTAACGTCTGAGCCACTCAGCCGGCCTAATGTTGTTAAAAATGGATTGTAAATTGACAAAAATAAACCATTTTGATAAAAATTGATCCTAATTTGAAGACCATTAATTTTCATAAAATTAAGTAATATTTTTGTAAAATATAATTCGCTAATGTGGAGGAAATTATACCAGTCTTGGTTTTTAAAAAATATGCTAAATTAAGAGAAAATAAATAATAGAAAATAAAATGACTACAAGTAAATTAAATTGGCACTCGTATATTTACAAAATATCGGAGAATGCTGAAGATTTCATGGGTTGCTCGGCTAACAAAAATGTGGAAGTGCTGAGCAGGATAAAAGCTAACATCGAACTCGTGACTACAATGACATGCAGAAAGATCTCCCCCATCGGCGACGTACTGAGGAATGACCGCTACGAGGTCTTACAGCGGCTATTAGGAGGCAACCTTTTTTTTTTTTTTTTTTTTTTTTTTTTTTTTTTTTTTTTTGCAAGTTGCTTTACGTCGCACCGTCACAGATAGGTCTTATGGCGACGACGGAATAGGAAAGGCCTAGGAGTGGGAAGGAAGCGGCTGTGGCCTTAATTAAGGCACAGCCCCAGCATTTTCCTGGTGTGAAAATGGGAAACCACGGAAAACCATCTTCAGGGTTGCCGACAGTGGGATTCGAACCCACTATCTCCCGTATGCAAGCTCACAGCTGCACGCTCGTAATCGCACGGGCAACTCGCCCGGTACGCACCCAATTAAGAGCCCCTGGGTCCCCTTTTAGTCGCCTCTTACGACTGGCAGGGGATACCGTAGATGTTATTCTACCGTTCCCACCCACAGGAGTAGGCTACGTGCCGACATCGGGTTTCACCCCCTTCCTACCCCATCATGATCATCATCCCACCACATTCAGATGCGCAGATCGCCTATGGGAGTCAAATAAGAAGACTTGTACCAGGCGAGCCGAAAATGTCCTCGGACACTCCCAGCACTAAAAGCCATACGCCAAATAAATAAATAAATAAATAAATAAATAAATAAATAAATAAATAAATAAATAAATAAATAAATAAATAAATAAATAAATAAATAAATAAATAAATAAAATTAATTAATTAATTAATTAATTCATTAACTAATATGACTCAAGAGTCCGGTGATTGATTTTTGAAAATGAAATTGTAACTCTTACGGAAATGAAGAACACAACTCTAGGCTAGGAGGTCATAGTAAAACAGTCTTCATTAAGTAAACAACTTAATAATAATAATAATAATAATAATAATAATAATAATAATAATAATCCTAAGTACTTTCACGGTTTTCGGAGACGCCGAAGTGCCGGATTTTAGTCCCGTAGGAGTTCTTTAACGTGCCAGTAAACCTACCGATGCGAGGCTGACGTATTTGAGCACCTTCAAATAACACTGGACTGAGCCAGGATCGAACCTGCCAAGTTGAGGTCAGAAGGCCAGCGCCTCAACCAAATGAGCCACTCAGCCCGACATTTAATAACTTGGGTGTGTTTTTAAAATCTATCGCAAAGAAAGTTATGATTTTTTTACTGTGAGTATGAGTGTTCCATATAATATATTCCCTTAAACGAAAAGCGTACCATGTTCAAAAAAGTTTGGGAAACACTACCTACTCTTTGTGTGTAAAGATCACTCACTCATTTCTCTTCCTGAGGAGGCGCGTTATGTGATAGGCCTCACGGGTGCAGCACGACTGACAGTGAAAGTGTTTGCTACTCACTTTCATATCGCAAGAGGCTGTTCACCTCGGCTCTTTCCACCTGACAGCTGGTGTGCTGATCGGGGATTATAAAGTGACAACATCTTCGGCGCCTCCACACGCGACGACTTGTCTGCGCAAATCAGACTGTTGCAAACAAGACTGTAAAAACCAAACGTGTCCACATGGCACGCCACTTTTACCACTCAGTTTTATGGAAATAAACTTCATCCATTGTATTTGTAGACTCCCGTTACATGGTCACTTAAAGATCGGAACAAATCGAAATACACTGAGTGGCCTAAAGTCACGGGAATGGGTGTCCCATAAGAAAATGTGCCGTATATGGATCCTGAGCGTTGCGGCTAGCTACGTCGTAGCTGAGCAGTCTGTTGCAGACACCAGTGTCGTGAAGAGGGCAACACGTCACGAGTTAATCGACTTTGAACGTGGGATGATCATCTGAGATTTCCGAGGTCAACAGTGTCGAGGGTGGATCTTCAATATCGCAGAGAGAATGTTACCACCCGCGTATAACGCCGCACAGGAAGACCACAAGTGTTTAACGAACGGACATCACGTTGCTCTGAAGAACCATACTGGGCGCTCGACGGGCTACTGTGAGTCAGATCACCGCCCAGTTGAATGTTGGTAGTCAGGAACCCATTTCTGCTAGGACTGTGAGGAGGCAACTGCATCGCATAGACTTCACCAGCCGACGACCAACTCGTGTCCCTTTGCTGACACCTCGACACAGAGCTCAACGACGTGCATGGGCCCACGAACATCGGCAACGGGCCATAGAACAGTGGCGGGGTGTGGTATGGTCCGATGAATCCCGGTTCCAGTTGTATCGAGCTGATGTGCGCGTGAGAGTGTGGCGTATGCTCCATGAAGCTATGAATCCTGCGTGTCAACAAGGTTGTGTCCAGGCGGGAGGTTGCTCAGATTTGGTCTGGGCGGCGTTCTCATGGTCGCAATTAGGCCCAATTGTCCGGCTGCAGAAAGCGCTGACAGGTGCACGTTATGTGGACATTCTTTCAGATCATCTGCTTCCCTTTCTGGCCCTAGAATGCCCTGATGTAGATGCCATGTTTCAGCTGGACAATACGCCATGTCGCCGCTCTGTGATGGCACGCCGGTGGTTGAAGGAGCACTCCAGCGAAGTTACGACCATGGATTGGCCCTGCAGATCCCCCGATCTTAATCGAATCGAGCATTTATAGGATACTGCCTATGTTGGTGTACACTCCATGAACGCCACACCAACTACACAAGAGCAATATTGTGGGATGCAGTGCAAGATGCGTTGCTCCAGATCACTCCAGAACGATTTCAACACCTCGTAGAGTCGATGCTTCGCCGCACTGCTGCCATTTTGAGGGCTCGTAGAGGAGCAACTCGTTATTATCATCATCACATTCAGTGTCTTCCCATGACTTTTGGTCACCCATTGTATTTCAAGATCGGCTTATATACGTCCTTATCGCCAGCGCTTGAAAGAATTGTCTTATTTCATTTTCCCCACTCTTTTCGGTAGACAGTCCTGAGAGTTTACATTTGTGACCACTTCTCTGCTTGCCGCTTGATCAATCTCTTTGTACTTCAGCACCAAAGCGACATAGGCGTGATTTAATACTCCAAAAACACGGAAGTCTCTTGTATAAATCATTGAACTCCGAAAAAAAAAAGTGTTCATTAATGAAGATCTGCCATAGGTAAACGGTAATCTGATAGTGCACATACACACAAACTAGGCAAATTGAAGAAGATGTGTGACAATATTTGAACTGGAACGTCCACAGGCAACGACTCGTCTGTGGTTTGTGCAGACATGCTTGCTGTTGTTTTCAAACCTCAACTCCTACTCCAATCGCTGGGAAGTTCTCAGTTTTTCCTATCCACACGCAACGATCTAACATGCGCAAACAGGTCGTTGCTTGTGGATCGGACTTATAAGTTACAAGACCCCCTACAATCGTCCTTTCACCTGAAGAAAGGGAATTTTATAACTGTTAGACTGTTCAGTCTGCCAAAATTAACTTTGAGTACCTGAAAGAGAAAACATATGGTAACAGTATTACGCCTGCAAAAGGAAGAGAGGCAAAAGAGCCGCCACTGCACGAATCCAAAAAATGACAAGCTGTTGTTTATTTCGTCCTTGACAGGTTAGTATGTTCTGTCCATTTGCAGCAGTAATGCCATCTACCGGACAAGACAAGCAGGTGGTGGTGGTGATGATCATTGTTTTAAAAGGAAGTGCAACTAGGCAACCATCCTCTGTATATCACTAATGAGAAAGAAAGAAAGAAAGAGATCCAACACTTCGAAAAATGAAGGTATCGGCCAAAGAAAGACAAGGGCCATGAAGGGCGTTAGAATGAAAGGCTCCCTATAGCTCATTCTATGTTAAGAAAACAGTATTGCTCTTATGACAACATGGTTGCCATATCGAATGGCTCTGCTCAACACCATCATGGGAAAACGGCGGCACATTAACTTGTGAAATTCAGTATTTAAGTTCAAGACAAAAAGCGGAAGAAACTAAGCTACAAATTAATTTTATGAATTAAAGAGAACGGGGGATTTACAGTGTCTTTTTTGGTTTGTACGGAATCAGATGTAAATTAGGACACACAAAAAACCTCAGCATTGAAGTGTGAGGCAAACTGGGGGTGAGACAAATAATTGTTATGGGCGCAAGGGATGAGGGATGCATTTAAATGCATTTAATAATTTTTTCCATGCAATAAAGGCTGGAAAACAGACGCAACAAATAAATATTGTAGATGACCCTAGAAAAGATCACAGTATTAATGTTAAAGAAAGAAATCACACACGTAGGCTTATCGCATAACTCTTACTCAACGAAAGACAATTACGCACTGATTTAAAGGCTAAAAACGAACACGCAACAAATAAACACAGTACTGTAGATGACTTCACTACAGAAGTGAGCTGCTGGCGGTTCACAGAGTGAGGAATACCGTGTTTGTTATTCTACCACTCCCACCCACAAAACAGTCTATGCCGAGTTGTGTACCAGAGAATCCTGCAATTCGTCTGTCACATTATGAGGAGAAAGGATGAGAACGTCGAAAAAGTAACAGTCTAAGCAAAAGGTCACGAGGATGGGTCGAAAAAAGATAGATTGATGAAATCAGACAGATCACTAACTTGGCACGGAGTACTTCTGTCCGGAAGAAGCAACAAAGTCCTGGGGTCACGATACTCAGTCTTGAGTGTAACGACGAGAGAGAGAGAGAGAGAGAGAGAGAGAGAGAGAACACACATTGAAGGTTTTTGGCGACGCCAGGATGGGTAACCAAGGAAAACCATGTTCATGGCTGCCGACGGTGGGATTCAAACCCATCATTTGCCGAGGTCAAGCTCACAGCTGCGCGACCCTCAACTCTCTCGGTTTGTAAGAAAATTATTTCACTCTATTATTTGCATATTCAAAAGAACATAATTATGAGAATGTCTCCGCAATTATCTTCTGAAAGGAACTTTAGCAAATCCTTGACGTTTTTTCCTTGTCAGGAGCATATAATTCGCCTGATGACGATATCCGTACGGAACTCACGTACGTTTTATCTCAGTATTTCTATCTTGAAAGATAATACGAAAAGTTCAAACCACAGCAAAAACGAGGAAGCAGATTGAGTGGCTTAACCGCTTCCTTCCCAAACTGATGCAAAGGCCCGGGTTTGGGTCAGCTCCTTGGAATGTGGGAACCAAGAATCGTGTAAAAATATTTGTCGCCTCAATTAAGTTCTGTAATCATACGAGTTTTCAATGAAAGTATAACGATGAATATTAACACCATGAAATCTGTACTATCGACGCAAGAGGAAACACTTTTTGAATGTTTACCCAGTCATAAAGTGTAAAATAACTTGAAGCTACGCAGATAGTTAAATGTATCTGACCGGAAACCATTCACACTTCTTTTGATGCAGCACATTTGCTTATATCAGTTCACAATAACTCCAAAAAGATACACTATAATGATCAGTATTAGGAACAAAACATTTATTGGGATATTAAACAGTGTTATAATAGAAAATGTAAATAAAGAAAAATCAGGTACCGTACACCTCAACATCCCTCTTACCAACGCGGTTGTGCTTTGCCCACCTTCCTAGCTGCATTGATAGGACAGTCATTTTTATTTAAAATATTTGACAGCCTTTTTGGATGTATTTAGTTGAAATCAGTTGAGTAACCATAAAGTATTTTGAAGAGCACTTACAGAGTCTTCTTCCCACTGGCAATTTTTACAAGAATACTTCAACAATTTGACATTCCTCAACAAGTATCTAACTCTTACACTCTTACACTAACTCTTCTCAACATAAGCACATTAAATATATTTGGGGATGAATTGAAAGAGCAGTACAATACCATTTCCCGTTTATGAATTGTTATGTTGTGTCATCATTCCTTGCAATGCGTAATCAGAGCTTCTCTTTTTTGAAATCTTAGTAAAACATGTGGGGTGTGCTGTTAAATTATCCATTGGGAGGCTGCCTATATCTTCAAACGAAGTTCAGTTTTTCATTTTTAAGCGATGGCAAGTTCGAAGGTGTTTGTGAAATTTAAACTATAATTCTTAATTATTATATTGTCCGATTATTTAAACAAATATTTCGCATTTATCCAACGGTAGCAAAGCCTAGTTACCGGGCTTGCACACCACACCGCTAGATGTCACAACCATCGCTGTTCACACTTCACTCGATGTACTCGACGTACAGCTGTCCCGTATGCCATATAAAGTATTTGCTATTAGGAAATTAGAACATTGCAGACCTACGCTTTGAGACACTTCCCTTTATGACTTATTTCCCATCCTTATTCCTCGAGGGATGGTTCCTTCAAGCTTTCCTTCTCAATTCGATAGTCATCACTATGTTTCTTATCAACAGGACTAACAACCGCGAGGTTTTACACTTTTTAACAAGAATAACATCAACCACTGTCAAATAGTTTGTTACCTAGACGGCTGAACAAATCAATATTTATGTTTAAGTGATACTTGCCACTGATAATTCATAATACAAATTTAAATTCGTAAATATCTCCATTATTAAAGCCAGTATAGAAGACTGAATGATAAATTGTCTGTAGATTTGATTCGCTCTCATGTTCTAACCCTACGTAAAGGTAAGGGGACATCATGATGCAAAGGCATGCTGGCAGTTCTTCTCCAGGGTTCCCTATCCTGAGCATAGTGGATCGCATTTTGCAGGCTCTTGAGTTGATATACCATTTCGATCGTACGCGTCCTCTGGATCTTTGGCCTCAAAATTTCCCATCGATGATCAATTTTTCCATCTCCTAGCAATGTGCCTAAAATATTTCAAAAACTGTTGACTCACAAGGACCGACATTCTTGTTTTCACACCGATTTGTCCCAGGGTCGACTCGCTGGTGTGGTGTATCATCCATGGTATTCGTAACAGCCTTCTGTAGCAAGGCATCGATCCTGCGATGGTCTGTCATCTTCACAGACGAAATTTCTGCTGCATGTGTTGCGATGGGGAAGATAAGAGATCGTATCAATCTTAGTTTCGTCTTGATGGTGACGGAGGTACTTTTCTAGATGCGAGTCAGCTTTGCTGTCGCATTTCTGGCCATTGTGATGTGCCTGTGGATTTCAGGCTCGCAGTCACCAGTGTTAGTGACGACTGAAAGGTATTCACAGCAGTTGACATGGATCTAGAGGCCATAAGTAAATGGTCTTCCCAGCATGGACTTATTTTAAACCCGAAAAAGTCCCAAACCATAGCAATTGCCTACCCAAGACTTATTTCCCGTATTTACCGCATGTCCATCCCTGACGTACGACTTCAAAATCAAATTTTGCCCTTTTGCAAGAGCGTAAAAAGTTTCGGAGTAATCAGTGACCAGCACCTCTCGTGGACGGATCAGACAATATCTGTGAGTAGACGAGTTTTTGCCATGTTGCACATATTAAACGAATTTACTTTCTCGTTCAGTTTAAAGAAGAAACTAGTTGAAACCCTCGCTCTTCCAGTATTTGATTATTGTGACATAGTTTACAAAGATGCGAAGACAGAGCTTCGCGATAAACTACAACGTGCACAGAATGCCTGTGTAAGATGTATATGTAATCAGAAATTTCAGATCATGTTACCAAGTTTTACGTCGACCTCGGGTGGCTACGTCTTGAAGACAGACGCAAGCTGCATACCTTGACTTCATTGCACCGAATCCTTACATTACAATTCCCAACTTACCTGTACGAATGATTTCATAGCCTTTCTGAACATGATAAAAACACCAGAGCGCTGAGCTCGACTTTGCTCGCTATTCCTAAGCATAAATCATCAACCTACAACAATTCCTTCACTGTTGTGGCCAGCCGTGAACGGAACTTCCTTCCGCAGGTCAGAGGGATATCAAACCACAGAAGATTTAAAAGTAGGAGCTCAAAATAACCCTATGAAACGAGTTCGTAGTACGACAGTCTTCGTCTTATTCTTCTTATTCTTCTTCTTCTTCTTCTTATTATTATTATTATTATAATTATTATTCTTCTCATGGTCCACCTCCTTCTTCTTGTTATTATTATTATTATTATTATTATTATTATTATTATTATTATTATTATTATTATTATTATTATTCAATAGTGTTAGAGAGTACTCTGCTGTGGTTTCCTGCATAATTATCCTTATCCCAATTCCCTTTTTTGTAATGTTTTTCACCCACAGTAAGCATACGAAAACTGTAACTTTTGTCAACGTGATATATTACAAGTGATTATTTTCATATTGATCGTATTGAAATTCAATTGTTAATGTTGTTTAATTACTAGTATTGAATAGGTGGTTTCAATAAATTAATTATTTAACATTTAATAACGTGATATATTTCTGGAATTGGACAAATTAATTATAAATATTAGTAGGTTTATCTATATTACTATATATATATATATATATATATATATATTCGTTTACGGCCATTAGAGACCACGTTAGATAACAATTACATGTTTCTGGAAGCCTTCCTCACAGCCCAGAACTTCAGCATCCTCTCTCTGGCAGCGTAATTTATTGTACTTAGGAAGCAAAATGTTAATTTATATTGTGTATTATAATATATGTTTTTATGTACAGTAGGATAGCATAGTAATTTGTTTCAGTCTCTTTTTTCATTTGTTCAGTATTTATATTTTTATTTTTTGTTATTCATGTATAACTTTTCCAGTTAAAATAAACCATATCTATAATAATAATAATAATAATAATAATAATAATAATAATAATAATAATAATAATAATAATAATAATAATAATAATTTGCTTTACGTCCCACTTACTACTTTTACGGTTTTCGGAGACGCTGAGGTGCTGAAATTTTGACCCGGAGGAGTTCTTTTACCTGCCAGTAAATCTACCGACACGAGGCTGACGTATTTGACCACCTTCAAATACCACTGGACTGAGTCAGGATCGAACCTGCCAAGTTGGACTCCCACTTTAACCGTCTGAGCCACTCAGCCCGGCAAGACGTTGTACAAGCAGTGGCGTTGGTAGATCATGGATGCAGCATTTGTAGTGCACCTAATGACATCTGAGCATCATAAGGAAGCGTCCAGCGTGTTCTAAGATGATTACTCTGGTCGTTGCCTACATGATTAGTAATACCTGGTCTTCGAACTGTTAATTTTGGATCCATGTACTCTTCTCCGATTTCCTTGACTCCGCGTGACCGTCTCTAATATATTCATCATTGGATATTTTTAGAGTGTCGTCAGCGTAACGTAGATTCCTAATTTGCTTGTCATCAACTGCGATGCCGCTATTCTGGAGTTCGTGGACCTTCCTCATGATTATGCTCACTGTAGATGTTGAAAAGGAGGGGGGAAACAAAATGCACCCCTGCCTCACTCCAGCAGCAGTTGAAGAGGTATCCGAAAGAGTGTCTTTGACACTCACCACCACTGTATTTGAACAGTACAGTTGCTTAGTCAAGTTCACTAGGTGCCTCGGCATCCTCATTTCAATGAGAATTATGCAGAGAATAAATTTGATTCTGTACAGTTTTTAGGTAGACTTCATATTTCGAGTGATATCTTGAAGTTTATGAATAATGTAATAATCGCGAATATCTCGTATGCTAAAACGAGTGAAACAATGGATCGGAAATTATATTTACCACAACTTATATTATTTACAGTTTTTCAATGCATCTAATATTAAAAGGAGGACAAACTATAAATTCCTATTTTGGCCCACTTTATACTGTTACGTGCTTAAACGAACATCAGGCTTCTCGTCGCCCCTTTGATATTTCTTGGAAGGGATCAGTGAGTCAGACCGGGAACCTCCCAGCCAGCCTGGAGGGCATTGCCATCTTCTCCTTATACTGTGATTTCGTCTTGTTTCCCCGTGAGCCTTCTGGAACGGGGAATCAGAAACATCCCTCTCTAGCCGCGTAACGAAAATTCCAGTACTTCATCACCCGAGATATAAATATGTGGCCGTCCGAACGAGGAGTTGCATTGTAGGAATGTCGAGTTCAGTAGGTGGACTGGGACGGTAGTAGTGCTGGCTGTCATCAATGTACCACCGAAGATGGTGTGCAGTGTGTGTGCTGCCGGGGACTGTAGGCCGAATTGGAGTCTGTATTTGCAACAGTTGGTATGAGGAATGGTGCAGTTTCGTTGTGAGGAATAATGTAATGTTGGTTAGCACTGTTGAGATACTACTGTTTAGTTGCCAGTGTTAACTTTTAGTGTACTCCGGCTCCCTAGTGCTGAATCGGTAGACCTCTGTCATCTTCGAGATTCGTATTGGCAACCTCTGACAAAAAACAACAACAACAACAAAAAACGATTATGCATCGCTGTGAGATATCTGGCGGTATAATTGCAACACTTTAAATACTGTTGTTATTACACAGCAAAGTAAAAATATAGGTTAAGCTTGAACATGAGTGAGGAAAATCAAAGTACTTTACAAGAACAACCCAGAACTCCTGCACGGAAACGACAGTTTAGAAAATTCACATCGATCGATCATAGTATCGATTCAATTCAGATTCAGCCGAGAAACAGTCGTCGTGTGGTGGCCGAAAGCCCCGTATTCGTGTCTGCATGCAGCTGCTGTGCGGAGTGACTGGACTTGCGAGGCGAAGTGAAAGCAAGGTGGAGTGGGTTTTCAATCAGGATTTCGGCCTTCCAGGTAATACCGGCGAAACGGACTACGTGGTGTGTGGAGGAGAGAGACTCCAGTTGGTGAATTGTGGTCATTCTTGGTTGAATATAACTGTGTGTGTACCAACAGGGTCATCCTAAATTCAATTAGATCGATAAAAAAGACAGTTTTTATTCGTGACTGTATTAATCAAATGATATAAAGTCTAAGTCCAGGAATAGTTGGGTTCTGCACTAAACACAGAGTTTCGAGAAATTCTGTTAAGCGATTTTCCCGTGATATGACTGACAGAAACTGAACTGAACCTATTTTTGACTTAACTATAGGCAATCCAACAAATTTGTATTTTATTTGCACAGATAAGTAAATATACTTCTAAAGTAAATCAAAATATTTTGGAGCTTTGTTGGTGGTTGTAACGATCACTCACCTATTTTCGGCTACCGTCATCTGGAACTTCATCTATGTTCATATACTCGCCGATACTTCATTCATCTAACCGGCCTTGGACCTTCTCTGCTGCCGCGCCGTGCATCCGTCCTGGTGAACTGCTAACTACACACTGAGTCTCCTCTGCGTTACGTCATCTGCTACGTCAGTGTCCGATATTTCTCGACGTTTTGTGTACTTTTTTCCGGAACTTTCTGCAGCGGTATAAAGGCTTCCCCCACATACTCGGTCTTCAGTCCAGCACTGATTCCGAGTGTGGTTGGAGGGTCGTCTGAGGACTTCCCAGTATTTGCTGGGAAGCTCCACTTCTTTTATTTGCTGCATTGGGTGAGCAACAGAGTATTTATTTTATAATTACCACTATTATTTTCCTCCTATGGATTTTGGAGTTATCCTCATTGTTGTGGCCGGTTTTCTTTTAAGTATGATATGAGTGATATTTTTTCTTAACAAATGAACATTGAGTAATATCCAATTTCAAGAGTTGGTGAGTGATTGAACTTGTGGCCTGGACGGTACAACTTATCACATAAAACTGTTCCTGCATTTGGCAATGTTTATACTCAGGCGACTCCCATTATTGTGATTCCCGTCCTTGGTCCTTCCCGTGCCTTTCTTCTCTCTTTGTTTACCTTTTTGGAAATTTGTGTCCATATTTTCCGAGGCTTTATAGGTTACCGCGTTCATTTGATTAGTCAAATATTATAATTTGTAAATGGTCTAGGGATTCTATTCTAATGTACGTCATTCACGATGAGTGTTTTCTTTTGTGTGTGTCAGGTTACAAAATTGAGTTGTAGATAGGTCTTACGGCGACGATGGGAGAGGAAAGAGCCAGGAGTGGGATGGAAGCGACCGTGACCTTCTTTAAGGTACAGCCCCAGCATTTGCCTAGTGTGAAAATGGGAAACAACGGAAAACCACATTCAGAGCTACCGACAGTAGGGTTCGAACCCACTATCTCCCGAATGCAAGTTCACAGCTGCGCGCCCCTAACTGCACGGCCAACTCGCCCGATAAAGGGGAAAATCAGCTTCGTAGTCTTGAAGTAGCAGTTCTTGTACTTAGTTCTTTAACTTTTCAATAAGCGACTTTTCCTTATGTTATCCTGCTTTTTATCTCTTTTGCATGTTATATTGCAGTCTTTCCTAATATGACACTTGCCATATTTTTAGGAGCCACTAATAATTGTACAATGGATTGCGTTGTAATTGTACACCATGCATCCGAATTTACATGTCGAGTACCCCGTTAACCAAACTTCCATTAACACCGGAATGGCGGGTGCAATTTCATCTTGGCTCTATGAAAATCTTACATAGACCAACATGTTTCGTCATTATGTTTGCACCTGACAAGATGGTGGACTAATCCGTGGCAGCTGTACTTTGCATGACATCCGACAGCTGCGAACATAAGGAGCTTGAAAATAACAGATCACATGAGCCAAATCCATGAGGAAGAGATGCTTCTTCTATTCACAGATGTTTAAGGATCTACTTCTAATTAAAAGAAAAATAAACATATCTATAAATATACAAAGTAGTTGACCAGATCAAATCAAAACTCTAAAATTACTAATGGACATCTACAAAAGAAGACAGAAAGAAATGATTATCACTTTCGTAGACTTTCGACCTTCAGTATTAAAAATATTACGAAATTTTGGATTACATCCTAAATTAGTTAAAATGATAAGCTTAACGTTAACGAACACTAAATCAAAGGTGAAGTTTGGAGGAGAATTATCCAAAGCATTCACAATCAGAAAAGGACTAAGACAAGGTGATGTACTATCACCATTTTTGTTTAATTGTACTCTGTAACACTTTGTGAGATACTTGTATAAAGAGAATAACAAAATTATAAAAAAAATTGGATACACTAAAGATGAAATTAACCTAAATTGCTTAGGATTTGCAGATGATCTGGAACTACTAGCTAATAACTTTAATGAAGCTCGGAATCAAATGACAAGCCTCCAAACTATTGCTGGAAAAAATAGGATTAACAATTTCATTTGAAAAAAACTAAAATAATGACAATAGATTCCCTTTTAATAAGCAATGTTCTGATATGTGGGAAAAAAATAGGAATTGTAAAACTATTTAAATACCTTGGAGAATCTATAACATACAATTTCTTGGACATAGAGAACTAATAAATTATCCAGAGCCCAAAAAGTAACCAGAAATACATACAACAAGAAATGTTTGTCAATAAATACAAAATTGAAACATTATGAGACTAGTCCAACCTGGAACAACTTATGGAAGTGAAACATTTAAACTAAAGCAAAAGAATAACATAAACAAAATTTAAAAAAATAGAAATAAGAATAGTAAGAACATGCATTAATAAGAAGGACCAAACAGAAGGAGAATGGCGCATCATCCCAAATGCAGCAGTATATCAGGAAATAGAACCTATAACGGATTTTATAAGATAGAAGAGAATATCATTCTTTGGTCATCTGTTGAGAACACCTCAAGACAGGTTAATACGCAGAATTTTGGAAAAAGCTTTGGAAACAAAAACAACAACCTGTCTGGATAAAAGAAATAAAAGAAGACATGAAAGAATTAGTCATAACACTGGAGGATTTAAAGAATAAATCAAACAAAGTAAATAAATTGAAGAATAGTAAAGTTAGATTCCTACCAAAATGTGATAAAAGAGAAACAAGTAAAAGGGTATTTTCAGAAGAAGAACGACAACGGAGATCAGAAATAATGAAGAAATAGAGGAAGAATAGAAAAGAAAAAACATAAAACAACATAGAAGACCGGACAGAAATTGACTACAGTGGTCCAATGCGGCCGTAAAAGCTCAATAATAATAATAATAATAATAATAATAATAATAATAATAATAATAATAATAATAATAATAATAATAATAATACCGGGCGAGTTGGCCGTGCGCGTAGAGGCGCGCGGCTGTGAGCTTGCATCCGGGAGATAGTAGGTTCGAATCCCGCTATCGGCAGCCCTGAAGATGGTTTTCCGTGGTTTCCCATTTTCACACCAGGCAAATGCTGGGGCTGTACCTTAATTAAGGCCGCGGCCGTTTCCTTCCAACTCCTAGGCCTTTCCTATCCCATCGTCGCCATAAGACCTATCTGTGTCGGTGCGACGTAAAGCCCCTAGCAAAAAAAAAAAATAATTCCAGGGTCCCGGAAAAGGGCTTGCTGCACAAGAAGGCCGTATCCAGAAAATTTTCAGGAGGGGGTTAGGATTTGAGAGGGGCTTTCGGAAATAAAAACTATAGTAACAATTACTTTCACATAGATTTTACAGGAAAAAAGTTTGAAATAGTTTTTTTGCTATTTGCTTTACGTCGCACCGACACAGATAGGTCTTATGGCGACGATGGGATGGGAAAGGCCTAGGAGTTGGAAGGAAGCGGCCGTGGCCTTAATTAAGGTACAGCCCCAGCATTTGCCTGGTGTGAAAATGGGAAACCACGGAAAACCATCTTCAGGGCTGCCGACAGTGGGGCTCGAACCCACGATCTCCCGGATGCAAGCTCACAGCCGCGCGCCTCTACACGCACGGCCAACTCGCCCGGTGAAATAGTTTTAGAGCAGTACCTTTCACAACTCAAGGGGTGAAGTGGATAGGTAAATCCATAGCGGTCTGGTGGGCGAAACACGCTTTAACACGGGCGTGCAGTGCGACACCAAGTTTTCTGTCATTTGTTTAAAAATGGAGGTAAAAATATGTTTCATTGTGAGTATTAAAAATATTTAGAAGTTTGATTCATTTTTAAAATATCTCTTAGCGGCTCGATAATATGAACATATTTCTATATCTTTACTGAAATTGGTTTTTATGCTGCGAAACGTATTAAGATAACATAAACTAATCCGTATATCCTCACCAAAATTAAAATTTCCATTTATGTTTTCAGTAAATTTGTTAACTATATTCATAGAGAAACATTTAAAGATGGCACAGATTTTATAGGTTAAACTCAATTGTTTATTTGGCAAAAGTATGTTTTTATGATATTTCAAAACCCGTGCATGCTGTTTGAATTTGTCAAGTTTACTTTGGTTTCGGAGGGGTTTTGAACCCCTCCTAACCTCCCCCATGGGTACGGTCCTGCTGCACAGGAAACAGATTCCAGAGCATTCAAGGACTTAAATGCGACACGATTCGCTAATCATGACAAGTGTGTGGCCTGACTGATTGACATACGCGAACTGTAAGCTAATAACTGAACAAGCAGTCGGTGGAGCACGATGGTATGTGGAGCTCCCACCCACAAATAACACCATGTAACTTCCTGTGTCCCCCTTTGACAGTAGTATCACAAGGCACCAGAATGCTGGTGTGGTGGCCTCGTTAATTGATGTAGCCCTACATACAGTACATATCTTCTTGCAAACATTTTGATTTTGACGCCATTTAACTTGCCAGCGTGTCAATTTCGACAACTACCAGATGGCCGAGAAACCGGATCTTTACTGGGCGATTGGAGATTGTTATTAATTTTGCCGCGTAAGCACCAAATGCATCACCAGAGATCTTTCACATACCGATATCGTTCGACATGGAGTGTCTTTCAAAAATCCGATTACTGCCTCGGTCGGGAGGTCGACACTCCAACACTGATCGACGGAGGGAGCTTCCTCTACCACCTTTTTTCATTATAAAAAAAATCACATCTTTGCCGCTGACAATTTTGTAGAACATTCTCCCTCTTTCTCTTTTAATCTTTAGTCTATAGGGTGACAGATTCATTGAATCCTGGCCATTGCTTCCACTTACTAGTGCCAGACTCCTCACTTTCATCAATCCTATCCAACCTTCTTTGGTCAACACTTGTTCTTTTCCGACCACGACGCTATTAGAGCACTCCAGGCCTAGGGAGTTTTTCATTTCACGCCCTTCGTGGCATCTGTCTTTCTTTGGCCGATACCTTCATTTATCGAAGTTGGACCCCTTTCATTTTTCTTTCTAATTAGTGTTAACAGAGGATGGTTGCCCAGTTGTACTTCCTCTTAATAATCACTACCACCACCACACCTGATTTTAATGAAATCAACCAATCGATTAATAAATTAATTAATAAATTCCAAATTACAGAAGAGATGCTTGTAGATGGATCTGAAAAGAAAATAACCAAAGATAAAATAAAAAGGTTTCAGGACAGGGTGAAGCCCAAACGACTATACGGAATTTCTGAAGAAGAGAGGAAGGCAAGATCTGAAAGGATGAAAAAGTACTGGGAGGACAGGAAAACACGACTCACTAACCAGTGATAGATCTATCGTACCCCAAAGAGGGTGAAACGGACAAGAAGAAGAAGACCACTAATCTGCATTTAGGGCAGTCGCCCAGGTGGCAGATACTCTATATGTTGTTTACCTAGTATTTTCTTAAATAATTGCAAAGAATTGGGAAATTTATTGAATATCTCCGTTGGTAATTTATTCCACTTCCTAACTCCTCTTTCTATAAACGAATATTTGCCCCAATTTGTCCTCTTGAATTCCAACTTTTTGTTCATATTGTGATCTTTCCTACTTTCAAAAACACCACACGAACTTATTCGTCTACTAATGTCATCCCACGCCCTTTTTCCACTGACAGCTCGGAACTTACCACTTAATCGAGCAGCTTTCTTCCAAGTCTTCCCAGCCCAAACCTCGCAACATTTTCGTAACGCTACTCTTTTGTCAGAAATCACCCAGAACAAATCGACCTGCTTTTCTTTGGAATTTTTTCCAGTTCTCGAATCAAGTAATCATGGTGAGAGTCCTATACCCTATAACCATACTCTAGTCTTATCAGAGACTTATATGTCCTCTCCTTTACATTCTTACTACAACCCGTAAATCCTCATGACCATGTGCGGAGATATGTACCCTTTATTTACAATACTGTTTATGTGATTACCCCAGTGAAGATCTTCCATTCTATTAACACCTAGGTACTTACAATGATCCCCATAAGGAACTTTCACCCCATCAACGCAGTAATTAAAACTAAGGGGACTTTTCCTATTTGTGAAACTCACAACTTGACTTTTAACCCCGCTTATCACCACACCATTGCCTGCTGTTCATGTCCCAACAGGCAATGGCAAGAGGTACATCTCGTAAATTCTTGATTCTAAGTGAATCTCTCACCCTATAGATTCTTAAGACATGTAGCTCTTTCATTAAGATTTGTGTGAATCAGCTTTTTCATCTCTATAAAGTGAACACCATTCATACTCTTACTCATCATGATATATCAGGGATCATCAAATCAATGAGAGTGAAATTTGGCGTAGCATATTGGCTTGTCCGTTCTTTGATACGAGTTCATTCTTGGAACAAATACTAGTTCATTATTGTATATTTATTCCCATTAATCACCACTCCACACGTCTAACTTCTACATTTGCAAGTCTTTCTTTGTTTGTGGTCATCTTTTAAAACGGGCAGGAAAAAAGAAGGTAAAACTAGTTGTAATGTCTGCTAATTCCTTGATGGGCGAGGAAGTACTTCTTGAGACTTTCACGTTTTGAAATGCGAGCAACGGGATCGCTTCAATGCAGGGCAGAACGATCTCCTGAGAAGTGAACTCAGGCGCGTTTGAGGAAGAAACTTGTTCTGAACACAACATTCCTTTCACCCAGTCAAGGTGACTGTGGGCAGGTTGCATTCGTGAAGTTCAGCATAGGCTTGGCCAACAAGTCGATCGCGGTATTATTTTTCGGTCGACCGCTAAACGTTACATGAGCAAGAAATGTTCAAATTGCCAGACTTTGCGAGAGGAGTTCTGAAAAATTTCACTGACAAACTAAGTTCTCTGATCTAGAACTCTAAGAAAGAGGACTTTTGGACACGACTGGCTTGATTTCCCCTATCAAAATTAGTTTGAACTGATGATTACTAACCTTCAGAAAAATAATTTATACTATAATACATCATTTTGGGGATGTTAGGTCGTGTGATGGAATAGAATAGAATACTTACATCACCTGAAATTGGGGAGGGAGTAATTATTATTATTATTATTATTATTATTATTATTATTATTATTATTATTATTATTATTATTATTATTATTATTATTATTATTATTGTGTTTTGATATATACATTCATTTCCTTATATTAAACATAACAATTTAACTTATTAACTCTTTTTAGCCAATTTCTAAAGTATAATATCCGGCTCCATGGCTAAATGGTTAGCATGCTGGCCTTTGGTCGGAGGGGTCCCAGGTTCGATTCCAGGCAGGGTCGGGAATTTTAACCACTATTGCTTAATTTCGCTGGCACCAGGGGCTGAGTGTATGTGTCGTCACTATTACCCTGTGTTGCACAATATTACATCGGATTTATACATCACATTTACAGGTAATAATAAATTATATACTATTAATTACGTGCTCATACATTAAATAAAGTTTTATTAATATACATACAGCAAAAGTATTGTAAGATAACCTCACAGGCTTTCTTACACAAGACAGATCATACGACACACAAATAATAAATGATACAACTAAGATTTATGCCAAATAAAGTCCGTACTGACAACCGTCGTACATAACTACGTAGATAATAATAATAATAATAATAATAATAATAATAATAATAATAATAATAATAATAATAATAATAATAACATATATTAATCGAGCTCGATATTTTCACTATCTACCCATGGGTTTAGAGAATTGTGTCCAAGTTATACTCGTCCATTACACACTCACATCAAGGTACAACCGAAATTTCAGGTGACATTCCTCACACGTGTCAGAAAAATAATGTTATATGAACATGGTTCCGGAAACGCATTGTTTCCATGTAAGAACTCATTTTCTACAACTATAGACAGTACATTAATCATGGGAAACGCACGGCAACAGAACGTACCAGCATACCACATTAAACTCTTTCTCACATTAAATGTTCGAAATGCTCTCTGTTAGCATTGATACATGCCTCAACCCGCCACATAAAATATGTCCCACGAGCATCGGAAAGAAGACCCCCTTACCTCTCCTGTATAATCCATTGCGTTATATCTCTCACTCAAGTAAGGAATATGTGGGAAATAACTGGCCCGCTTCTCGCCATCAGTCTCTAGTTCAGTTTCAAGTGGTAATTCTTGTTACTATTTAAGTTATTTAGGTGGCCCTTCGAATGATTTCTAAGAATTCACAGGAGCAAATTAAAAAAAGGGCTATCTATCCATGGCTCGAACACCACTTCATAGCAGTAAAAAAATAAAAATAAAAAATGAAATGGCGTATGGCTTTTAGTGCCGGGAGTGTCCAAGGACAAGTTCGGCTCGCCAGGTGCAGGTCTTTTGATTTGACGCCCGTAGGCGACCTGCATGTCGTGATGATGAAGACGAAACATACACCCAGCCCTTGTGTCAGCGAAATTAACCAATTGTGGTTAAAATTCCCGACCCTACCGGGAATCGAACCCAGGACTCCTGTGGCCAAAGGCCAGCACGCTAACCATTCAGCCATGGAGCCGGACTTCATAGCAGTGAAAACTCATATTGGCTAGCTAGTCTTTTAACCTATGTAGTCTTATGAATTTATCAGTCCGACTCCTTGGATGAATGGTCAGCGTTGAGGCCTTCGGTTCAGAGGGTCTCGGGTTCGTATCCCACCTGGGTCGGGGATTTTAATCACGTCTGATTAATTCTCCTGGCTCGGGGACTGGGTGTTTGTGTTTGTCCCAACAATTTCCTCTTCATACTCAGACAACACACTACACTACCAACCACCACAGAAACACGCAATAGTGATTACATCCCCCCCATGTAGGATTGGCGTCAGGAAGGGTATCCGGCCGTAAAACAGGGTCAAATCCACCTGTGAGACACAGTTAGCACCGGGAAAAGCGGTGGTAGAAAAGGAAGAAGAAGAAGAAATTAAAAAGTAGTTTCATGAATTTATCAGTAAAAAATCAATCTTACATCAAGGGTCAATATCAAGCTCCTGCTTCAAATCTAAACTACTGGGATATAGACCTTTATTTATGCATGCATGAAACCAGTTCATTCATTTATTTATGCATTCATCCACATAGAATGTTCTCTTCTTATCTTCTGGAGTTCATAGATGTAGGCTGAGAACATTCAATCACTTATGCATTCAGTCATTCTTTCTTTAACGAGTGTTCTCTCCCCGGTTGGTGGCTATCCGTGCTTGCACTCATGCATGTATGAATATAATCAACTCAGATAATTCGTTCATTCATTCATTCATCATTCATTCACCATTCATTCTTTCATACATTCAGTTAATTCATAACGTCTATTGTAAGCTAAGAATAACATTGTTCAACTCATGATACAAATAAATACTTGCACTAACACAAATACATAGGGGAAAGATAACATTGTTATATAGTCCAGGGCAACATGTAACGTCTAGGAAAAAAAAAAAAAAAAAAAAAAAAAAAAACTACAATTTAGAAATCGGATGCCAATAGTGAGTAGGGGTAATTATAATATTTAAGGTAGTGGGATGGGAGTGTTGTACTCTATTCTATAATTAGTTTATTAATTATTTGAACTCATGTTATTTTACCTGAAAACTTTTTTTTTTTTGCTAGGGGCTTTACGTCGCACCGACACAGATAGGTCTTACGGCGACGATGGGATGGGAAAGGCCTAGGAGTTGGAAGGAAACTGCCGTGGCCTTAATTAAGGTACAGCCCCAGCATTTGCCTGGTGTGAAAATGGGAAACCACGGAAAACCATTTTACCTGAAAACTTAAAGAACGATAATTTACCTTCAAGAATTCAACCGCTGCTTCAGTACACAGACAAAACTGCAGGCGGTTACGGAAGCAAGCCCCCCGCTGGGAAAAGATATATTAGACCTCCAATCAAAAGATGGACAGAGGCCGTAAGTTTTAACAATGTCTGCAAGTATTTGTCTGTTTATCAAATCACACGTTGTTTTTTCTTCCAAGTAAGTTACTTGTAGGTTCCTAGTTTGAGAACCACCAGCTTAGAGCATCAAAGATCTTGTAGTTACGTATATTCTCAGTGAGAAAGGTAACGCCCTTCCTTAGTGTCGTGCATTAATTCGATAGTACCACAACAAAGGATTATAAAGTAAATCATAATGGATATTAGCATCCATGATCGGTAAGTTCGTGCAACGGGCGAGTCCAAGTTGGTATTGACACACTCTTTACGATACTGATATAACGAATATGGAATCTAAATTATGCACATCCAATTGAGCTATCTATACATGTGCAGTGTAGAATTCCGTAGCGAAGCACGGGTACATTAGTTAGTCCGTACACAAAGTTCAAGTGAGGTACGTTACTCGTACTTTTCTGCTTTCTTTGATTCTTCCCAACGAGCTCGTTGCTTCTTCCTTTTCTGAATCCAATAATTCTGAATTATTTTCTTTCCATTGATTATTAATTATTATTATCATCATCATCATCATCATCATTATTATTGTTATTATTTAATATATGACTCTTTAGCTGAATAATCAACGTACTGGTCTTCGGTTCAGAGGGCCTCATTTTGCACCGAAGGTTTTACTGCTTATGATTACTTTCTCTGGCTCGGGGACTGGGTGTTAATATTCATCTTAACACAAACATCTCTTCATCTACAGACAACGTATCACACTACTAACCACCGCAGAAACACGCAATCGCGAATACATCGCTCGATATTGGATTGACGTCAGGAAGGGCATCCGGACGAAAATCTGGGCCATAAGAGGAATATTAGGAAGAAGACTTTCATAATTTCTTACCGAATGAGGAATAATATCATATATAATTACTGGATGCCGAAACTAGAACACACCGGGCAAGTTGGCCGTGCGGTTAGAGACGCGCGGCTGTGAGCTTGCGTCCGGGAGATAGTGGGTTCGAACCCCACTGTCGGCAGCCATGAATGTGGTTTTCCGTGGTTTCCCATTTTCACAGTAGGCAAATGCTGGTGCTATACCTTAATTAAGGCCACGGCCGCTTCCTTCCCACTCCTAGGTCTTTCATATCCTTTCGTCACCATAAGAGCTATCTCGCCTCGAAGAGTTGTGCATATTGTTGTTTTGTTGAATGATATGTTTTGAACAGTCAGTTACGAGTCTTGCACCGAGAGGTCAGTGTGGAGTGAAAATGTGAAATGATTGTGAGAGTTATCGGTCTTGTCTGGAGTCGAGCCAAGTTTATTGTGATAGCAATTTTACAATAATTCGCTTCACATCGAACCGTTACAGATAGGTCTTACAGAGACGATAGGAAAGAACTAGGAGCGGGGAAAAGAAGCGACTGTAGCCTTAATTTAGGTACAGCCCCAAAATTTGCCTGGTGTAAAAATGGGAAACTACGGAAAACCAGCTTCAGGCCTGCCGACAGTGAGGTTCGAACCCACTATCTCCCGAATGAAAAACCACCGGGCGAGTTGGCCGTGCGCGTAGAGGCGCGCGGCTGTGAGCTTGCATCCGGGAGATAGTAGGTTCGAATCCCACTATCGGCAGCCCTGAAGATGGTTTTACGTGGTTTCCCATTTTCACACCAGGCAAATGCTGGGGCTGTACCTTAATTAAGGCCACGGCCGCTTCCTTCCAACTCCTAGGCCTTTCCTATGCCATCGTCGCCATAAGACCTATCTGTGTCGGTGCGCCGTAAAGCCCCTAGCAAAAAAAAAAAAAAATAAATAATAATAATAATAATTGAAAAACCGCACAGCCAATTGCTCGGTTTATTGTGATAGCCAACAGACGTGTGTTCGTAACTGACTTCTGTGTAAAATGACTGTGGTGCGTGCGAAGTGAAGTGAAGTGAAAGTGAAAATTGAAACCTGTCAGTGAAGATGACGGAGGATCGCCGTTCCACGTTTAGACTGCCAGCCGAAGGCCGGTTGAGACAAGAGGTGTTTGTAAATAGTAGTTAGTGAAGTGTCGTTATTCATTGTCGAATATAATTATATATATATATATATGTGTGTGTGTGTGTGTGTGTGTGTGTGTGTGTGTGTGTGTGTGTGTGTGTGTGTGTGTGTGTGTGTGTGTGTGTGCTGATTGTGTTATCCTCGATTAAATTAGTTCAATAAAATGGTGTTTAATTTGTAACAATATGTACTTCTTGTTTGTAGAAAACTGCGTGCGAGTACATTTTGTGTGTTCCATTCTGTTTAGGATCAACAGTTGAGGCAGCGTATTCATTTTTAACGCTCCCAGACCGACAAATTTTCCAACTTAAACATCCTGCTATTGAGCTACATTAATTACTTCCCAATTTATAACGTTTAATTCCGTCAAAGACGAGATTTGAGGAGAACTAGAATAGCTTACCTCCTCTTCAATAGACAACAGTATACTGTGGGCTGTTATTTAAGACGTTAACTCATTTTTGTTCTGTTTGAACAAACTTGTTTTCCATATTAGCAAAGAGCTACAAGATTCACAGCATTATATTGTTAGCACTGCTCAACACTATTGCAAACATCTGAAATGAGTGTCTGTTTCATATTCTTTACAGGCAAGGGAACACACAAAGATCTTAATGCACCCGAAATTCACCAAATGATTCTCGGCAACACAACAAAACTCTACACAAAATTTGTAAGTGCTTTACAGGACGCAATAGATCCTGTCGGTAATAACGGTGGTTCATTCAAATTTCTGCTCTTCAAATGACGGCGATATGTTCTCCTGACTCTTTCCCGGTTCGTATTATCGTAGTACTGGGAGAAAAGCACGTCAGTTGGAGTCTGTAAAAAGCCGGGCGAGTTGGCCGTGAGGGGCGCGCGTCTGTGAGCTTGCATCCGGGAGATAGTGGATTCGAACCCCACTGTCGGCAGCCCTGAAGATGGTTTACCGTGGTTTCCCATTTTCACACCAGGTAAATGCTGGGGCTGTACCTTAATTAAGGCCACGGCCGCTTCCTTCCCACTCTTAGGCCTTCTCTATCCTATCGTCACCATAAGACCTATCTGTGTCGGTGCGATGTAAAACAAATTACTAAAAGAAGTCTGAAAAAGCAATCGTAATAGTGAGATTTATCGCTATGGAGACATACATACATACATACATTATCATTATAGACTGTTATGCCTTTCAGCGTTCAGTCTGCAAGCCTCTGAGAATTTACTAAACGTCGCCAGAATCCTCGATTTGCAACTAGTGTTGTGGCCTCATTTAGTTCTATACCTCTTATCTTTAAATCGTTAGAAACCGAGTCTAACCATCGTCGTCTTGGTCTCCCTCTACTTCTCTTACCCTCCATAACTGAGTCCATTATTCTCCTAGGTAACCTATCCTCCTCCATTCGCCTCACATGACCCCACCACCGAAGCCGGTTTATGCGTACAGCTTCATCCATCGAGTTCATTCCTAAATTAGCCTTTATCTCCTCATTCCGAGTTCCCTCCTGCCATTGTTCCCACCTGTTTGTACCAGCAATCATTCTTGCTACTTTCATGTCTGTTACTTCTAACTTATGAATAAGATATCCTGAGTCCACCCAGCTTTCGCTCCCATAAAGCAAAGTTGGTCTGAAAACAGACCGATGTAAAGATAGTTTCGTCTGGGAGCTAACTTCCTTCTTACAGAATACTGCTGATCGCAACTGCGAGCTCACTGCATTAGCTTTACTACACCTTGATTCAATCTCACTTACTATATTACCATCCTGGGAAAACACACAACCTAAATACTTGAAATTATCGACCTGTTCTAGCTTTGTATCACCAATCTGACATTCTATTCTGTTGAATTTCTTACCTACTGACATCAATTTAGTCTTCGAGAGGCTAATTTTCATACCATACTCATTGCACCTATTTTCAAGTTCCAAGATGTTAGATTGCAGGTTTTCGGCACAGTCTGCCATTAAGACCAAGTCGTCAGCATAGGCCAGGCTGCTTACTACATTTCCACCTAACTGAATCCCTCCCTGCCATTTTATACCTTTCAGCATATGATCCATGTAAACTACAAACAGCAAAGGTGAAAGATTACAGCCTTGTCTAACTCCTGTAAGTACCCTGAACCAAGAACTCATTCTACCATCAATTCTCACTGAAGCCCAATTGTCAACATAAATGCCTTTGATTGATTTTAATAATCTACCTTTAATTCCATAGTCCCCCAGTATAGCGAACATCTTTTCCCTCGGTACCCTGTCATATGCTTTCTCTAGATCTACGAAACATAAACACAACTGCCTATTCCTCTCGTAGCATTTTTCAATTACCTGGCGCATACTGAAAATCTGATCCTGACAGCCTCTCTGTGGTCTGAAACCACACTGGTTTTCATCCAACTTCCTCTCAACGACTGATCGCACCCTCCCTTCCAAGATGCCTGTGAATACTTTGCCTGGTATACTAATCAATGAGATACCTCGATAGTTGTTGCAATCCTTCCTGTTCCCTTGCTTATAGATAGGTGCAATTACTGCTTTTGTCCAATCTGAAGGTACCTTACCAACACTCCACGCTAATTTGACTACTCTATGAAGCCATTTCATCCCTGCCTTCCCACTATACTTCACCATTTCAGGTCTAATTTCATCTATTCCTGCTGCCTTATGACAATGGAGTTTATTTACAATCCTTTCCACTTCCTCAAGCATAATTTCACCAACATCATTTTCCTCCTCCCCAAGAGCTTGACTGTTTGCAACACCACCATGATGATTTCCTTTTACATTGAGAAGATGTTCAAAATATTCCCCCCACCTCTCCAGTGATTCCCTGGGATCTGTTATGAGTTCACCTGAATTACTCAAAACACTGTTCATTTCCTTTTTCCCTCCCTTCCTAAGATTCTTTATTACTGTCCAGAAAGGTTTCCCTGCTGCTTGACCTAGCCTTTCCAGGTTATTACCAAAATCTTCCCATGACTTCTTTTTGGATTCAACAACTATTTGTTTCGCTCTGTTTCTTTCATCTACGTACAAATCCCTGTCTGCCTCGGCCCTTGTTTGGAGCCATTTCTGATAAGCCTTCTTTTTACGTTTACAGGCTGCTCTCACTTCATCATTCCACCAAGATGTTCGCCTTTTCCCATCTTTACACACAGTTGTTCCTAGGCATTCCCTTGCTGTTTCTACTACAGCATCCCTGTATGCCACCCATTCACTTTCTATATCCTGAACCTGCTTACTGTCTACTGTTCTAAACTTCTCACTAATCATATCCATGTACTTCTGTCTAATTTCCTCGTCCTGGAGATTTTCTACCCTTATTCGTTTGCAGACAGATTTCACTTTCTCTACCCTAGGCCTAGAGATACATAGTTCACTACAGATCAGATAATGGTCTGTATCATCGAAAAATCCCCGAAAAACTCGTACATTCCTAAAAGATTTCCTGAATTCAAAGTCTGTTAAGATATAGTCTATTATGGATCTGGTACCCCTAGCCTCCCATGTGTAGCGGTGAATAGCCTTATGCTTGAAGAATGTATTCGTAACAGCTAAACCCATACTAGCACAGAAGTCCAGCAAACGCTTCCCATTCCCATTAGCTTCCATATCTTCCCCACATTTACCAATCACCCTTTCGTATCCTTGAGTTCTATTCCCAACTCTCGCATTGAAATCGCCCATTAGCACTATTCTATCCTTGCTGTTGACCCTGACCACGATGTCACTCAATGCTTCATAAAACTTGTCAACTTCATCCCCATCTGCACCCTCACATGGTGAATACACGGACACAATTCTTGACCTAATTCCTCCCACAGACAAATCTACCCACATCATTCGCTCACTTACGTGCCTAACAGAAACTATGTTGCGTGCAATGGTATTCCTGATAAAGAGCCCTACCCCAGACTCTGCCCTTCCCGTTCTAACACCCGTCAAGTACACTTTATAATCTCCTATCTCTTCCTCCTTATCTCCCCTTACCCGAATATCACTTACTCCTAGCACATCCAGATGCATCCTCTTTGCTGACTCAGCAAGTTCTACCTTCTTTCTTCCATAAGCCCCATTAATATTGATAGCTCCCCATCGAATTCCATTTCGTTCGCCAAGTTGTTTCCAAGGAGTCCCTCGCCTGTCAAATGGGAGTGGGACTCCATTACTCCCATAGGTCCGAGGCTTGCTTAAAGTGTTCTGAGCTCGGTAAATTCATGAAGCAGGATGCTGCCCTACTTGCACATAGTCCAAGTGAGGATCTCTCCTCTAACGGGTTATGGACCACCGGTGAATTGTGTAGTCCTAGCCGCCTGAGCACAAGGAGGGCCACGACTCAGAATATGTCCGAGATGCCCACTCCCATTCCATAGCAACTGGTATCCCGACTCTCAGGACCACTTACTAGGCCACTCAGCCGTTGCCCATGGTTCACGAACTAGGACGTGACTACAGTAACCCACGGAGAGTATCGTTAAATAGATATGAACTTTATATTTAATCAGTTGGATTAATGCCAGCAACAGGATATTTTATCATTATTGAGGTTATTATCGTTGCATCGGCAATCGCAGCACGGAGATTTCACTGTACTGTATATAGGCAGATATTATTGAATAATGTTTCTAATGGTAAAATAATTACAGAAATCGGTTGCGTAGTTCCCAACATTACCTCCATATACACATTAACTCCCAAACATACTTTCTTAATAATATTTATACATTATATCTGGCATTAATGAGAGTTTAAAAATACACGCATGCCTAAAGCTTGCCCAACGAGAGAAGGGTTTTGACATTTGAGCACTACAATCTCTCCGTCAGATGTTATTTATCCGTGCGTTTCCACGTTAAGTTGTTTTTCTGGTTGCAATACAAGTATGTATTGTTTTATCTTGTCCCTCTTCTAATCTTAGGCCTATTATCCCTGATTGTTTCCAAGTACGTTATTGTATTATTGCCGTTTATTCGTGTGTTATACGTTTTATCTTGGTTTTTAAAAGTTTTTGAATCAGTTCAGTTTAATCTTTAGGTTATCAGGTTAAGTATGGTCATTCTTTCGATATTTAAAGTATATTCGATAGAAGGTCTCTGAATTCAGTTCCTTTTTATTTTAATTTTAGAGCTGACCAGATTTAGAAGTAGGCGAATATCTGTTATTCACGGCAGCCATTCCATGTATAGGCCTTCATGAATTGCAGCTTGTCATTTCAAAGCTTGTATGTATTTCAGGAATGTTATGACTTCGTTATTATGACTTTGTTGAGGGCGTTATGTCATCAGATGGCATTTTTTTCAGCTAATATTGAATTACATGACAATGTCATTACAGTACCGGTAATAATAGCTATGAATCTATGATATCGGTTGGTCGAATACGTGAATTTCGTACCTTAGAGAACATAAGAAGCCTAAGCAAAGTTTTATCACAGAACTGACGAAGAAATACCAATTTGGAGATTCAAAGACAAATCAGCTGATGGGTGTCTCGCAACGCAGCGCGCCATTATTCTTGAGATAATTCTCGTCATGGCCGCAGCTGTTAAAACCCTTCTCTTATTGGATAAGCTGTAGTCGAAACGGCAGAAGTTCACTGTATTTTTGTCGCCAATAAGAGGATTTAAAAATAATGACATAAGCAGTTTTCCGCCAACAAAACGCACTGTGTTCTGTTACGTTTAAGAAGGCGCACAGAAAGTAAAGGAAAGTATAGTTTAGTACTCACAGAGTTATGCTCCTGACACACCATCGTGGTACGTTCACTTTTAATACAGCGCACAACACGACTGAGCCTGGTGATCGGTATACTACCTCGCACACACAAAGAGCGAGCTTTCACTTCTCAGAAGGAAGTATACAGTGACTGGCCCACTTATCGGGACAGCTATAGATACTGTACATCGCCTTTGCTTTGTCATGTCAACAATGCATTATGTGAAACTGAAAAATACTCATCATTTCTTCTTGTGGGTGTGGACGCCAAAATTAGAGTTGTCCTCCGTTCGGTATTAATGAAGAAAGGAAGTTTTTTTTTTTAATTCACTAATCGGGATAATACGCAAACCTACACGGTAAAACTGCCCGGTCTTCTTTTTTTCTTTTAACGTAAACTTACTTTCCTCAACAACGGGTACATGGAAATAAACATTTTAAGACGCTTTTAGTGTTTGGGTAGAACACGTATATCGCCGACAGTACGATTATGTTTAATGTCTCAATTGACAAGTAAAAAAGGAAGTTACCTGCTGCTGCAAAAAAAAAAAAAAAAAAAAAAAAAAAAAAAAAAAAAAAAAAAAAAAAAAAAACCGTAGTTTTCATGAAATAGCGCTTCAAAGTAAGGCAAAATTTGTGCTAAATATGTGACGTCACACGCATACTCTGTTATAAAATGGCACTGTGTTGACCTGCGCGCTCAGTTGGAGGTTGATTTTTCAACATCACTTTCATTGGAATGTTGTGCCGAACAATTGTCCCAGCACATTGGACAATCTATATATTAAAAGAGTTTACTAAAAACAGCTTTGCCCTGAAAATGGTTTTCCGTGGATTCCCATTTTCACACCAGGCAAATGCTGGGGCTGTACCTTAATTAAGGCCACGGCAGCTTCCTTCCCACTTCTAGCCCTTCCCTGTCCCATCGTCGCCATAAGACCTATCTGTGTCGGTGCGACGTGAAGCAAGTAGCAAGTAGTAGCAAAAAAAAAAAAAGAAACAGCTTTAGCAAATCCGTCCGTCTGTTCTACTGCACCGATTTGCTTCAGCTTTGTTTCATGTATTCTTTCCGGAAATACCTGCCGGTGAATTATGAGACAATGATAGGTCTCTTAAGTTCAGCCAGCCTTGAGTAATCATAAAATCAAATCATTAAATGATCACTCCAATAATTGCAGGCGAAGGCTTACCCTAACCCGCGATACATCCTGTACTTAGCAGGTTGCTAAGCGACCAACACTTTCATTAATATTCTGATGTGTGATTTTCATTCTTAGTAATGTCATTGCATGCAGCCATGTTTGATTACTCCCTGTCAAGGATAGGTACTGCTAGATACTCTTTTATTCTCTAACTTTTCCCAGCTTCCAAATATATTCAACAGATGGCAGAGTGTTCCTAATAACTTACATGCTGCTAAGAGAAAAAAGTCTACGTACAAACAGACGTTATCTGGAAACACCTATCGAAGGATAACCTGGCAAAAAGCGCTCCTTCGAGACAAAACGTATGAGCTCACAATACAGCCTTTCTATAAAGAAGAACTGCTATTGAAAATACCATTTCCAAGCTTTACATCAAGAACTGCAGGAAAACAAGCGAATGTATGGATAGATTTTTACCAAACAGACGGCATGACGACGTCGGAATGGATGAATTTTGACTGCGAACTGCGGCGTACCATAACGGGCTTCTTATTAAATGTTCATAAAACCATTGAAAAGGGCAGCCAAAACAATATGACTACGACAGACATATCAAGACGAGTTATCTGACCTATTCATAACGAATGCTGCGGAGTAGCACGGATTCTCTACTTCATTTTTATCTTAATATTACCCTCGAAATCTTAAATCATGCCTCTTATTTCTCATTTCACAGACCCATACTACACCCAAGGTTAATAGAGAACAGTAAGGTTAGTCATTCCGCGTTACGGGCTACCATTGGCTGTCGCTGTGACGTCACCATGGAACATAGCTGGTAGCCGCTGACGGCAGACTGTATTAGCGCGCGGGTAATGTTTCACATTTTAATAATATACCGAAGTGATATTTTAGAATTTTTGAACGTCATACAATATATTCTATAGAAACATACATTCTGTACAAGATAAAGTACGTATAACATCGTAGCGCTACAAAATAAGAGGTACTTAGAAGTGCGCGATATGTTAGGTTTAAATCAACAGATTCTGGACAAATAAGACTATTTTTATTTACTGTTATTCACTCTTACCTCAGTGAAGATGATGTTGACGAAATGCATGGAATCTGCACCTCACTCTGACTGACAGATGGGTTTTGTTTTATATCACAAACACAGTTAATTTGTTCAACACTTCACGGTGAAAACTTACAGGATACATTGCGATATGTAATAACTTCAAGTCTTAGAACACTAGCACCAAATAAACGGTTTGTCTTTCTTTCCGTTAACATAAGTCCAGAAGAGTATCACAGTCTAGTATATTCACTATCTATCCGATTTTCATCAAAAGGACTACAGTTCGAATCGTAGTCAATGAAAGCGAGATAGGGTATGAAATAAGTTCTTTTCCGAGTTCTGCGCATAAGGCAAAGGTCCCGTGGCTTTGCACACGAAGTTTAAAACAACAAATACAACGGTAACGAACATTTCTTGACATTTACTTTGTTGATAAATTCCACATTCTCGTTTTCCGCTTACGGGCAGCCTCTTTGCCGGCTGAGTGGCTCAGACGGTTGAGGCGCTGGCTTTCTGACCCCAACTTGGCAGGTTCGATCCTGGCTCAGTCCGGTGGTATTTGAAGGTTTTCAAATACGTCAGCCTCGTGTCGGCAGATTTACTGGCACGTAAAATAACTCCTGCGGGACAAAATTCCGGCACCTCGGCGTCTCCGAAAACCATAAAAGTAGTTAGTGGGACGTAAGGCAAATAGCATTAATTAATTATTACGGGAAGCCTCTATTTTTTATTTCTGTTTTGCAGCCAACCATCGCAAACGGAGTAAGGTTCGGATCTTAGCACATGATTTCAAGACTTGTGGATGGACGTCAGGAAAACGGCTTTTCAACTTCACAAACATATTGTTCACAACTTCTGGTTCCCTGTTCAAATCTGTTCGTCCATGAACTTCAGCAAATATCAGTTCGAATTTAGTGATAATTTCCATAAAACTATCGGAAGGGACGAGTAAACCTCCCCGAAACAGCACGTGTACCCACCCCAGACTTGGGTCATCAGGTGGTATCAACAACTCTCCTGTAGGCGTGCCCAGGGACCTGTGAAATTTTCGGCAGCGATATGCGATGAACCCTGCAACGTATTTGAATCCCTCCACACTACATTCAGTATTTTCCTGTAAGGATAGATCATCACTATCAACAGCTGGCAATTCAATGTCATTAATATCCTTGTCACCCTCAGTCATCGCCAGAGCTTGTCATATCCGGGAGGATGTTGCCAAACATAGCCGATGTAACAAATTCTCCTCCTTCGGCAGGAGCTACAGGTGACTCATTGGAATGAGGAATATCGCTGGAATTGGCTCCCAACAACAACAGTCTGATGCTATTTTTCACATCAGGTGGAGATGGATGATCGTAAAAATGCCCAAGACCTCTTAGGCGCGAAAAGAAATTTTCCAGGCAATCTTGATTCAAACTTGCTGTGAGAATGTATTTAATATAATTAACGTTATTTGTTTTACGTCCCACTAACTACTCTTTTACGGTTTTCGGAGACGCCGAGGTGCGAGAATTTAGTCCCGCAGGAGTTCTTTTACTTGCCAGTAAATCTACCGACACGAGGCTGACGTATTTGAGCACCTTCAAATACCACCGGACTGAGCCAGGATCGAACCTGCCAAGTTGGGGGAGAATGTATTTAACGCCGAAAGATTCCATGTATTTGAACAGCACAAACGAAAAAAGAAACTAGGTCCTCTGACACTCTTTTAAACACCCACGCACTTTAAAGGTAAACGAATACATCCGATACATGTGATAACTGAAGAATTTGCCTCGATCTACCCTGGTCCCGCGTGGCTAGCTGTTCCACCGTGACGTCATGCGCTAAGCGAGGAAAATGCAACACCTTCTGCGCACGGCTGAGTGCACCCCCCTGTACTACACCGAGTTATTACCCACATTCTATTGAATAAAATGTGTTATCCACATAATATTTGTCTTTTATTTGTAATAAGTAAGTCTACAAAACCCTCTAGCCGTTACAATAATGACAGCCTACCGCCAAAACGTCGCACTAACACATCGAAAGTTTCGGCAACTCAAGAAAAGGAAAGGGCTAGTATTAGGAAGGGACCGACCGTGGCTTTAATGAAGGTACAGCATTCGCTTGGTGTGAAAATAGGAAACCAAGTAAAACCATATTCACGGCTGTCGACGATGGGATTCGAACCCACTATCTCCCGATGCAAGCTTACAGTTACGCGATCCTAACCGCATGGCCAATTCGCCCGGTGATCAATGTTAAGAGATGATTGCTGCCTATAGCTCATTCCATGTTAAGCACACAGTATTGCTCTTATGGACCTACAAGAAGTGAACACACCCCCTCTTAGAAACTCACAATTCCTCGTGGTTAAGAAATCTTATAGTGTACTTTATACTGTAATATGAAAGAAATATACAATAAAGGATGAGGCTTTTTCTTGCTCGTGAGTTATTAAAATAAGTACTTAGCATTTTCTATTTAATAAATTCATTCGCAGGGAGGAAGCACAATGGCGGGAACAGCCATCGCTTTGTTGCCTTACTTCATTTCCGTTCTGAGTTGCTCTGCTAGGGTAAATGTTACGTGTAATCTGTTACGCTGTGAATCGCCGGCAGCTTATCACTGTTGAAGAGAAGACATCTATTTATCTGTGTGTGTACTGTAATATTCTTGTACTGTAGAGCAGTTGTTACTGAAGATTTTGATGCTGTGGTGAACAGTGATACATCACGGCATGACTTGTAGTGATATACTACAGAAAATCACTATGATTTTTATCTGTGCTTGATTTTCTTATTTAGCTTTTGTTTCTTAGTCGCATTTTATTTTTGCCACATTTTGACCGCTTTTTCACAAGCGCAGTTAATTGTTACCATTTATTTTCGTGGGGCGATATGACGGCACAGCAGTACCCGGCTTTGCCTGGGCAAATTTATTAAATGCAATTAACTGCCTCCTACAACCTCTGAAACCTAAATTTAAAGAAATAACTTGCAGTTTACTTTCTTCCTCCTTTTATTTTGAACTTAAGTACGGAGTTTCGTCAATATATATGCTACGGTTTTCCCGTATGCTGTTGAGCAGACCTGCTCGGTATGGCAACTCTTGCTCTTTTCCTACGTAGACGGTATTAGGTATCGTATCTTCACGCCCTTCGTGGCCTTTGTCTTTCTTTAGCCGATACCTTCATTTTTAAGTGTCAGAACTTCCATTTTCCCCTCTGATTAGTGTTAATGCCGGTCGCGTGGTGTAGGGTTAGCGTACCTACCTCTTACCCGGGGGCCCCGGGTTCGATTCCCGGCCAAGTCAGGGATTTTTCCCTGGATATACGAGTTGCTTTGCGGTCCACTTAGTCTACGTGATTACAATTGAGGAGATATCTGACGGTGAGATGGCGGTCCCGGTCTAGAAAGCCAAGAGTAACGGTCGAGAGGATTCGTCGTGCTGACCACACGGCACCTCATATTCCGCAGACCTTCGAGCTTTGTTTCATTTGGTTTGGTTTAGTGTTAACAGAGAACGGTTTCCTAGTTGTACTTCCTCTTAAAATAATAATCACAACCACCACCACTTAAGAATAAGATATCCCAAGTCTTTATTATTATTATTATTATTATTATTATTATTATTATTATTATTATTATTATTATTATTTCCCTCCAGATCTACAATATTTTCTACCTTAGCGATCCTTAATGGAGAAAAATAATATTGCCCAACCTAGGCAAACACCTTCAACTTTTACTCTCCTTAATAAAATAATAATGAAATATCCCAAGTCCACCCATGTTCACCACCGAACAGCAAAATATAGCTTCGTCCGAGAGTTCATTGCATTATCTGTGCTGCGCCAAGGTTCAGTTTCACTACTGGTAAGTATACTACCATCTTGGTAAAGAGCGCATACTAAATACGAAATATTAAAATGAAGTAAGACCAGCTGAGAAACCGTCCTTCATGTTGAGAAATAGTACTCTAATTCAATTGGATTTCACAACATTTGATGAAGATTACCTTTGACGCGTAGCAAGAACACGACCGATTCAACAACATAATCAGTGAATAAGTGTTACAATGTGTGGAAAGTTCTGTAGTGTTTTGACCGTTCCATTTAGGATAGCAATGCTTGAAAACGCATTAACACCTTGCAAACACTCGTATCTTAGTTACGTTCGGTCAGAGTCACTTATGTACACAATAACATATCACAATACGCTACCACTTTTTCAGTGGTAGTAGTGATAGAATAAAAAAAACATCTTCCAAGCTATGTGAGAAATTAATAATACTTCTTTTCTCCTTTCGCGGTATAACTTCGCATAAGGCTCACCAGAGCAGAGCCGCTGCTTAATGTTCATTATTTCATACACACAAAGAAAGAAGGATATAGAAAAAAGAAACATTTATACCGACATTGGACGTACCTTAATTGCAATGTCCACAAACACCGACGTCCGTTTTCAAAAGTAACTTATTGATTACCATAGCAACGAAGACATTGGTACGTCACACTATAAACTAATCAATGGCAAATGAACATTAAACAGCGGTTCCGCGCTGGTGAGCCTTAGGTGAAGTTGTACCCCTTTCGCTCCTAATGTACTTCAAAGCAAGGATCATTAAAGAGCACAAACAATATATTGTCTTCACGCCAACTTCATGTAAATAAACAAGACACCAACGCCTTGCGATAGGTTTCTGTTTGCTCATCTCGTTACGAAACAACTCACTGGCATTCTGCACACACACACACACACAGCTGTTTCTAGCGATTCTCGCCAGACTTTGGCCATGAAATCTTGCAGGTAAACCGAGATCGGGATTTTCTTCAATGAACTGTTGTTCCATCTTCTATACATACAGTCGAACCTCGATATCTCGAACCTCCATTACTCGAATTTTCAGTATCTCGAAGTAACTTCAATTTCCCGGCCGTTTGTCCTATTCTTCACGTGTATTTATTTCTCTATTACTCGAAATTCGGTTACACGAATTTATCGATTTCTCGAAGCAAACGTTTCCTTCCTTGAAGCAAAAAATACTCTGTAACTCGAATTTTGTACAACATCGACTGTGCAATACGGCATTTGTAGTTTGTGAGGAACAGTTAACAAGTAAAGAAAGGATTACAGTGATGCTGGGAGCTAATATGACGGGAACCGGGAAAGAAACTTCTAGTGATCGGAAAATCGTCGAAGCCTCGTTTTTCGGGTGTTAATTCATTATCGGTCACTTACGTGGATGACAAGTTCCACTTACGAATCTTGGCTGCGTGTTTCGAACCTACATACAGAGTCAGTCTAATATAAATGACAATGTTTCTCACGGCAATAAATGTTGAACAGTATGTGGAAGAAAAGAAGGTTAACAGTAAAAGAAACAAACAAAAAGAAACAGAAGAGAGTAACGATTTTTTTCCAAAGGTTTTAACGGAGGTATGCTTCTTGTTTCACTACTGTATGTACTGTATTCTATCTTCTAAAAAGTTACTTTAATAAGGGTCGTAATTAAAGCTATAATGTAAAATACGAGTTTGTTAATGAAAATGACAATCCACAGCCTGTTTCCAGTCATTCAACCGGGTCAGGAATGGAATGAATGAAGTCACCATCTAGCAGCGAGGATAGGAATTGTGCCAACTGCCGAGGCCTGTCGCCCTCCTCTGGGGCAATGACTGATGAAACGAAATGACAGTAGGGAGTGTTGCTGGAATGAAAGATGGCAGGGAAAAGTGGAGTACCCGGAGAAAAACCTGTCCCGTCTCCGCTTTGTCCAACAGAAATCTCACATGGAGTGACCGGGATTTGAACCTCGGAACCCAGCCATGAGAGGCCGGCGCGCTCCTGCCTGAGCCATGGAGGCTCTACGAGTTTGTTAGTATACTTTTAAATACTGTAAAAAAAATATTGTATTCGGTATGAACCCTTAAATACATATGATTCAATTATGCGCTGTATATGCTCAGAAACGGTATTCTCTAGGCCTATATCTCGAAATTTCGATAACTCGAAATAAAATTTAGCTTCCAAGGTGGTTCGAGATTTCGAGGTTCCACTGCATTATCGAATAGCGTAGCCAGAAAAGCCGACGGGGGCAGACGATGGGGGGGGGGGATGGTGGTGGTGGTGATTATTGTTTTAAGAGGAAGTACAACTAGGCAACCATCCTCTATATAACACTAATCAGAGGGAAAATATGGAAGGGGTCCGACACTTCGAAAAATGAAGGTATCGGCCAAAGAAAGACAAGGGCCACGAAGGGCGTGAAAATGAAAGACTCCCTCGCCCTCGCAAACCTAATAGCTCGGGATCGGAAAAGAACAAGAGTTGACCGACCAAGAGAGGTCGGATAGGATAGATGAAAGTGAGGGGCCTGGCACAAGTAAGTGGAAGCAATGCCACGACTCAGCTAAGGGCCCCGTGGTCGCCAACCCACGCTCCAAAGTTCAGAGCCCCTGAGGCCCTTTTTAGTCGCCTCTTACGACAGGCAGGGGATACCGTGGGTGTTATTCTACCGCCCCCACCCACAGGGGGACGATCGGGGGGAGAGGGGCTATACTTACAAAATGATGAAGGTGCATGAATGATTTGTCATTACAAGGACACTGATACAAGTAAATTACGGATCTCTTGGTTATGCCTCTGAATGTTTATTTAGTTTATTGTCAGTTTCCGTATATTTCCTTTTTGTAAAAATTCCATGGGGGGGGGGCGGGGAGGCGGTGAGTTCTAATCCCAAGTAAACACCCTGGCTCAGCCCCTGTTATAAAATAAAATAAAGTCTCCGGTGAGTGTCTGTGGTCGTGAGGTCAATGCTGTTTTCACTGTTGTATATAAAATGTATTGAGGAAGTTTGAAATACATAGAACATTAATATACGGTAAAGAGAGCTGCTTTGTGGCCGTTCTAGTGAGGGAAGTCAAAGAAAAACGGCCATCCGATTGGCTTAGCCCGGTATTACACTACCAAAGAACTTGGATAATAACTTTGATCAAATAATGTTGTTCCGGGGATACCTGTGGAGCAGAAAGAGGTTAAAGAAGGTGCTGGGGTGAATGGGCATATCTACAATATCAAAATTAATTTAAAACTTGAACTGAAGGTTATATTTCTTCAAAAAAAAAAAACTTAACAAATTTTCACTTAGTGAACATAACAACATGACAGGAACAAAAGCAAATAAGGGTGGAACACCCCAAGAGTAGGGAATTTAACAAGTTTGGGCTTCAAGCCCTCGATTTACAATTTCTGAGCTACGAACTCAACTTTACAAAATTTCAATTCAAAATGAGGAACAATTTAGTTAAGGGCAGAAATCCCCTACTTCAAGAGCACTTGCTCCCTAAATACAATATCTAGCCATCCAGAGGCACTCTTTACTATTACAAAACTTTGAAAAGAGCTAACAGGCTCTCAGTTTCTTACAGCCCGCTCAAGGCATTATTACATCAAAATGTTACACTTTCTGGCCTTCACAAGGCACGAATTACAAATAGAAATAGTTTTATACAGGGGTATGTAGTACCCAACCTACAGGGCCTTTGCGAAAAAGAACAGGTTAAATAAACGGCCCGAACACAACCAGAACGGATGCATATACTGCGCTCCCAGATAATGAAATATTAAACCCTACAGGGCTCTCGGCCGATGAAATTGGGGCTAGTCCCAAACTACTGAGGTGGCGCGCACGGAAATAACTGTAATACATTACAGGAAAGAAAGGTTGCGAAATCGTAGACACCTCAAAACCAAGATAAAGGGGAGCTCGAGAGGGTAACTTACTCTCTCTCCCCGCTTTACAGTTAAAGATTTTATGAAGTTTTACATTAGCCGAAAGAAAATTTACATTTTAGAAAGTTACCTTCCCCTCGGATGAATTTGCGGAAACAGCAAGAAAGATAGAATTTACGTGGCCATTACCTTGTGGATGTACTGCCGGCCGAAGAAAGAGGCGCCCCGCCTCCTGCCTTAACACACATACTTAGAAAGACGGTGATCAATTGACAAGGAAACTCGAAAAACCGCAACTTATATACCCTCAGAGAAGGTTCGAGAGAATGCAGGACTAATCCGGCCACACCCTCTCAATTTTATTAGTTAACACAAGGTGAACAAGAAACGTGGGATTGGTTAAAAATTAATTACAAAAATTCCTGATTGGCTAGATTCAAAACTGGCGGAAATAAAAAGAAGTGTTGTCAACCCAAAAATAAATGAACATAAATTCGGTTATGGAAAACCTAGGAATACGAAACTTCTTCAAGTTATAAGTTCTTCCATCTTGCACCAGAGTGCATGATCAGAGTCTTTGGTAGTGACATCTGTGGAAAAATGTCCAAACTTCTTGATGTATAGCAAACAAAACAAGGAGAAATTCAATCAGTTTAGGAAACTTCACAATAACACAATTACTTAGTACTTCAGTGGTGACATCTTCCGACTAAAGTCTCAAATTAATGTGGTAGCCATTTCACATTTTGGTCGATAGAGGAGTTTATCAAGGTGCTTATTTTGAATGAGCGGAGTTGAGGTGTACCTCCCGGTACAAATGTGATCAACATTTGACTCCATGTTGTAACCAAAGGTTTGCTATTACCATAAATATAAGAGCAATTGTGAGGACTCACCCAATATAACATGGTAGTTCGTGGTCCCGCCACTGCAAGCGATTATATCCAATATGTGCTCCAGTAGTTCCGGAAATCCGGGTATAGAAAAGTGCGGGAGACGTTACTATGCGAGATATTTCAGTGAATATGTTGATTTTTTTTTTTTTTTTGCTTTCAGTTCCTAAACTCAGTTCATTGTGTGTTATGTACTTCAAGCATGTATCTTATGTGGCTTGATTAATTTAATAGTTCAGCATGCCGTACTTTGTTGTGCCTGGCTGTAACTCAGGCTATGGTAGAGTAGTTGATAATACGCGATTTTGTTTTCACCACCGAAGGATAGAAATCTATTTGAAAAATGGGCCATACCTATTCCACAGGAGGATTTAACACGTAATAGCAGAATTGGCCATGTTCATTTATCTGATGATTTGATAGTGAAATCAGATAATTATATAGTGAATGTTGAAAAAGTGGATATCTCTCGTCGAGACCGGGCGAGTTGGCCGTGCGGTTAAAGTCGCGGAGCTGTGAGCTTCCATCCAGGAGATAGTGGGTTCGAACCCCGCTGTTGGCAGCTATGAAGGTGGTTTTTCGTGGTTTCCCATTTTCACACCAGACAAATGATGGGGCTGTACCTTAATTAAGCCCACGGCCGCTTCCTTCCCACCCCTACTCCTTTCCTATCCCATCGTCGTCATAAGACCTGTCTGTGTCGGTGCGACGTAAAGCCAGTTGTATTATATATATCGTTTGAGATGGAAATTACGTCCAGAAGCAGTGCGTCATATTTTCCCTAATTTGCCGAAATACGTTTCAAGTGAGATTAAGTCCCGTGAAACTCCCAACAGGAAAAATAACCTAAACACCATCAGGAAAAGAAGAAAGAAGATTGAAGACGGCAGTGCAGCAGCGAATGGAGAGTTAAAAAGTCAGTCTAATGTCCATGGGTTTTTGTTTTAATGCGCTGGGAGCTATGTGTTATTTATCTGTATCTGTACACTCCAGTAACCTGTGCTTTCCGCAACATGTGATGAAGGCCCTAGCTCTTATTTCCATGTGTGATATTCTCCATTGTACCCAGCCGTGGTAATGTAATTATAATCTTTCATTGTTTTTTTTAAAAGACAGTGTATACAGTTATCAGTTGCGGAGCAAGACGTTTCCTCTGGCGTCATTCCTACTCTAGCGCTGCCTGACGGGGCTCGCTTGAACTTAGAGGAGTCCTCACATTTGTTCTTATATTCGTCATGCTGTGTATTACACTACATCAAATATCTTAGACAAAGTCCTCAGATGATTTTCCGTGGTTTCCTCTTTCCCTGTTCAGCAAATGCTGTACCTTCATTAAGTCCACGGACACTACCTTCCCAATTTCAGCCCTTTCCTATCCTTACGTCACCGAAAATCTATGTGTTAGAGCGACGTTAAGCCAATAGGAGAAAAAAAAACTTAAATATTGGAGAATACTTACTACATTTTCCTTGAAGTGCCGGGCTGAGTGGCTCAGACGGTTAAGGCGCTGGCCTTCTAACCCCAACTTGGCAGGTTCGATCCTGGCTCAGTTCGGTGGTATCTGAAGGTACTCAAATACGATAGCTTCGTGTCGGTAGTTTTACTGGCACGTAAAAGAACTCCTGCGGGACTAAATTCCGGCACCTCGGCGTCTCCGAAGACCGTAAAAGTAGTTAGTGGGACGTAAAGCAAATAACATTATTATTATTATTATTATTATTATTATTATTATTATTATTATTATTATTATTATTATTATTATTATTATTTCCTTGAAGTAAAGCGGTGAGAAAACATCTACAGGTTTTGTATTTGTAGTTTCAGCAATTTTTGAAAGTGATCTTCATATTAAGTTGTGAGACCAATTTGTGAAATAACGGGATTACTCCATCATTCAGACGCACACAAATAATATTATTTACACGATATTGTTTTTATAATAATATATAATATACAGTATATGATCTTTCATCAAAACTGCAAACATCCAATTCACTGAAACTTAAACTTTTCCGTCAATAATGCTATCGCCGTGGAATTCTAAAGGCAACGTAATATGTTCCAAGGTAGACTCCTACGGCAGCTGAAAACCATAAATGGAGAATATTCTTGTTACACCGACACAGATAGGTCACAGAGCGATTTCAACCAAATTTGGTACACTTATGACTTAGTATGAGGAGAAAAATCCCGTGGGGGTAATACACCCCTAGCACCCTTAAGGGCGAAGGACGGGCGGCGGGGGGGGGGGGTAAGTTATAAAAATAATGTAAAATAGTGTCGAATCCATAGTTTTTCGGGTCGGTGAGATGAATAGTGACAATCCAGATTTTGTATCTCTTAGAGGTGGGGGGCGAGAGGGGGACAGTCTCATTGATAGTTGAAATCCTGTACATCGTATCTATAGTGCGACGGCTAAATGCATATAGTTATCACTTATTAATTTTTGACAGGATCAAATACTTCCCAGTCAATTCGAGCTTCCATAAGGACAAAGTTTCACTCGAAAATTAAATAATCTAAAAATTGAAATCTAACACATCTAAATAACTTTAAAACTACATAATAGATCGTAAAATAGCAATCAACAAGTCAAAAGGGAATTCTATACAAATTCACTTCACACATAACTAACTGGTAATGCAAATCTAAAAGGTAAACATCATAAAGCTACCCGGGCAACGCCGGGTACTACAGCTAGTTGTGGATGAAATGAAAGAAAACCGGCTTTGGTTGTATGGACATTCTCTGCGTTCACCGCCTGGTACTGTTGCAAACTCTGTCCTCCAGAGGACGACCAAAGCAGTGTTGGCAAAAAACGATAAATGGTGACTTAAAAATCGTCGGCCTGCAACCTGCTGACGCCCGAGACCTGCACCAGCGGGACAACGCTTTGGTGCAGCACGTCTGGCAGACACCGCAAGAACTGGAGGCAACTGATTAATAGCCTCCTCAGAGATCACGATCTTCGAGATTCATGGAACGATAAGAGAAAGAATAGAATGACACACGGCAGTGATATCCTGATATCTCTGCCTGTCACTGGTTAACTCCTGAAAAAAGAGCCAGATGGGCAAGCAGTGAAAGTAAAGTGTGGATATTAAAGGTTGTTAATATTACTATTGATGACATAATTTGGCTTCCCTTTTAAACTCATTGATAATAATAATAATAATAATAATAATAATAATAATAATAATAATAATCGTATGGCCTCAGCTACCGTGTGCAGACATTTCAATTTGACGCCATCTGGCTGTCTGCTCGTCAATTTCGACGTTCCGTTTTACTCTAGGCCTCCACTAGATGGCAGACCGAGTAAACCGAAACTCTCTTGGGCGTCTATGGCTGAGATTTAATTAATTTTGTCGGGTAAACACCAAATGTGTCACCAGAGATCTTTTACATGCCGACATCGTACGACATGGAGTGTAGAATGGACTTTTTTCCGCCCTTCAAAAATCCGACTACCTCTGCCGGGTTTGAACCCGCTATCTTGGGATCCGGAGGCCGACACTCTACCACTGATCCACAGAGGCAGCTGATGATGATGATGATGATGATGATGATGCTTGTTGTTTTAAGGGGCCTAACATCTAGGTCATCGGCCCCTGATGGTACGAAATGCAATGACAAAATAGAAATCCAAAATCCTCCACTGACCAGAATTCAAAGCGTGAGGACGAAGAATGAATGGATGGATATGAAGTTAAAACAATCAGTGGAGCCGACCCACAATGCCTCAGTCTCAGAAATTGACGGAAAACAATACTAATACTGACCAAGGGACTGCTTCTATAGATCAATACTGAATCGATGATGGGTTTAGTCTAAAGGGGTCCAAAATCGGCCTCTCATAATCGTACTTATCGCTTGGAAAGTAGAACGATGGTATTTGTCATGGCGCGGTACCAGTCAAAAGTATCGTAGACTCGCGGTATACCACACATTTTGGTACTACTCACAGGTAATGAAATTCGCACATGTAATACAGACCTATGGTGTTTCGCACATAGCGGCACCATTTACAGGCAACGCAAACCTATGATTTCCATCACATAAGTGTACTAACCACAGGGACGCGTACTATCCCGTGGTGTTCCATATATAGTGGGTACTAATCATACGCAAGCCAGAACCCTGGTGTCGCTCATAAAGTGCTACTAATCACAAACCTATTTGGTACCTGACATAGTGGTACTACGCGCAAGTAATTGCGACCCTTGCTGTTCCCCGCGGGGTGGTACTAATCACAAGTAGTTTCATGGTTCTAATCCAATCATCCCTTGGACGCCCCTTTTAGTCGCCTCTTACGACAGGCAGGGGATACCGTGGGTGTATTCTTCGTCTGCGTTCTCCACCCACAGGGGGTTGTGTGTTTGGTCCGCGAGAGGTATTTTATTTCCCTCAAGTCCACCGGCAAGCCGGTTAGGACCCCCCTATCCGCCACCTGGGACGCGCCACGTAGGAGTATCACCTCTCCCCGTGCTACGCCAGCGTAGTAGGTTCGTGGTTTAAACTCATTAACCTGTGTAGACTGTGTATGGATGACAATACAAGGAGAATTCTCGCCAATGAGAAAACAGGACTGGTTTAAGACAAGGCGATGCTTTATCCCCTCTTCTTTTCAATATTGCTTTTGCAAAAGTTATTAGATCACTGAAATTAGTTCCGGCGGGAATACATCTCGGAGAGTATCATAAAATGCTTGCGTACGCAGATGATATTGTACTCATAGGGAGAAATGAGATTGAAATACGGAAAATGTTCATTGAACTTGAGGGGACAGCATTAAAATTAGGCCTCAGAATTAACGACCAAAAGACTCAGTACATGATAATAAAGAGGAATATTGAAGTGAATGAGAACCAGTGACCTCTGATTATTTGTAAACATACTTTTGAACGAGTTGAGCTATTCAAGTAAAATGCGTAAAAATAAAACACGACGAAAGTCTATCGGGTCATTGTTGAGCCGACGATAGTAGTTTCGGGATGAAGGTGACAACCCAAGTCTGTGGAGATTTGAAAAGTTTAATTGGTTATTCTGCCAAATTTCACTGATCCAGCACAAGCAGTTCCTTTTTCACATATCGAGAAATTCATCATGAAGTCGTTGATAAGTGATTCAAGTTCTCATGAGCAATTCTTCTTTCCTGACCGATAAGGACGAGGTGCTATCGTACGTTCACACTAATTATAGGAGCTGAGAGAGAACAAAGCAGGCACGGCCGAATTAAGGCGGCTCAGTAGAATTTCATGAGACTCGGAATTCAAATTAACCTTCACGCGTCTGTCTTTTTGTCGCTATTTTCCGTTTGCTCCGTAGCAACAGTACTTTAAAGTTTCTTACTCATTGAAGTCCGGGGCGTAACTACAACGGATGTTGGGGGGGGGGGGGCGGGAGTTGGTAGACGGGGCATGTGCTCTGGATGTCTGATTGGGCTGTTGCTAAACTGGCCACTAGTACTTTTTTCTATAGATATTTACGTATGATAAAAATGAAGAAAATATTACAAGGGCCATCCAGAAATTAAGTTTCCCTACTTAAAAAAAAGACAATATAGTTACATGAAAAACTTTATTGGGCACCCGATACAGTGATGATGTAGCTATTTTTCGACAACATCACCACCAGAATTGAGACACTTGTCATACCGTTGGATCAAATTTTGTATGCCATTGTCGTAGAAGTCTGCCGCTTGGGAATGGAACCGGCGTGTGGCATTCGTCTTCAGTTCTTCGTCCGTGTGAAAATGCTGACAGGACAGGAATTTTTTGAGATGTAAGAAAAGATGAAAATCACGGGGAGCAAGATTAGGACCGTACGGTGGGTGATCAAACACCTGCAGAACAGTTGCTGAGCGCCTGGCATTGCCATGTATCAGCTCAACACCTGCACTGAGCATTCCACGCCTCTTGTTTTGAATGGCAATTTCCGTAGAAACTTTATCAAAGACCGAACCTCGCAGGTGGCGGGAGAAAGAATACGTGCCGCCATTACAAGCCACTGTTGCTGCGCTGCTGACACCTGGCGAGGCTTGTCCGGCGCTATATGATTGTTACGTTTCCCGGCTAAATACGTTTACTTTACAAAAAAAAAAAAAAAAAGAAATAGCGAAATTTTATTTCTGAATGGCCTACGTAATAGACTACAGGAAACAATTTATAAAAGGAGCTATCAGATATAAAACGATAAGTTTAACCTTAACAAATACTAAATCAAAGGTGAATTTTAGAGCAGAATTATCAGAAGCATTCACAATCAGAACAGGACTAATAAGACAAGGTGATGTGTGTATTATCATCACTTTTGTTTAATTGTACTCTGGAATACTTGATGCGAGAACGGTATAAAGAGAATAACAAAAATATAACAATGGGATACACTAAAGATGAAATTAATCTATATTGCTTAGGATTTGCAGATTATCTAGCACTACTAGCTAATAACCTTAACGAAGCTCGGAATCAAATCACAAGTCTCAAAACTATTGCTGGAAAAATAGGATTAACAATTTCATTTGAAAAACCAAATAATGGCAATAGATCCCCTTTTAATAAGCAGTGTTCTGATATGTGGGAAAGAAATATAAATTGTAAAACAATTGAAATACCTTGGAGAAAGTATAACACAATTTAAATAAAATATTTATTGGACAAAGAGAACGAATAAATTATTATCCAGAGCCCAAAAAGTAACCAGAAATACATACAACAAGAAATGTTTGTCAATAAATACAAAATTGAAACATTATAAGACTGTAGTCCAACCTGAAATAACTTATGGAAGTGAAACATTATTTAAACTAAGGTAAAAAAAATAACAGACAAAATTTTAAAAATAGAAAGAAGAATAGTAAGAACGAATTCCAGGGTTGCTTTCGTACGTGACTAGTAATGAATTCACAGCCGAAAAACAACGAGGCTTCGCCGATTTTCCGATCACTAGAAGTTTGTTTTTCGGTTCCCCTCATATCAGCTCCCAGCATCACTGTTAACCTTTCTTTACTTGTTAACTGTTCCTCACAAACCTACAAATGCTGTATTGCACAGTTAATATTGTACAAAATTCGAATTACAGAGTATTTTTTTGCTTCAAGGCAGGAAACGTTTGTTTCGAGAAATCGAGAAATTCGTGTAACAGAGAAATAGAAGAATAGAACAAACGGCCGGGAAATTGAAGTTCGTTCGAGATAAGGTTCGACTGTTTGATAGGAAAACAGAATTGTTATGATACTGAATGAATGTATTAAGGTTTAACGTACTGTACCTATTGTAGCTCCACGGCCGACTGGATCCCTCGCTGCTCTCCAGCTAGCTAGAGCGACGCATCAAGTCGGCCGTGGTAGCTCTCTTGTTTGCATGAATAAGTGTGTCTGCTATGTCATCGCTTCAATGAGACTTTTACTATTAGTAATACTCTAATTCGTGCTACCTATCCCTGAGATGTTTAAGCCATATTATATTTTCTCAGGTCATAATTAGAAGGCGTATTTTGCACTTCTTAGGCCATGAACTTTGGGACCCTAGTCAACATGATGGACGGGTGACGTCCCTCTTTTACTCTTTGTAGTGGTGCCAACACGAAATACAACTGTCAAGTGCAACCTTACGCCGGCCCCTCTATAGTGCGTTCAAGAGACTGAAACGCTTGTAAGTTACATCTTGAAAACTAATCACCACGGGGCCCGTAACTGATTCTAATACCTATTCCACTTTTTGTGTCAGGCTCCTCACTTTCAACTTCTCTTGGTCTATTCTTGTTCTCTTTCGAATTCAACAGACTTTCTTTTGGGAGGCTTAGAACGTGTTATATATGCAGCGTGGTATTGCTGTCGGCTTAGTGACCGTGATCCAAAATACGGTCAATGCAGGTCGGATCACGTGTCTGTGCTTAGGATTCCATGTAAACCTGGTGTGCACGTGGTTACGATGCAGTATCAACAGCCATGCTTGCTGTTGTTATGTTGGGGTTAAGTTTCAAAAGATAACAAATATGTAACACTCTACATGATTCATGGTTCAGACAAGTAGTGTGAAGGACAGTAGACCTATCTGTGTCGGTGCGACGTAAAGCCACTAACAGGAAAAAAAAGGAAAAAAAACAAACAAACAAAAAAAACAGTACGCGGTAAAACAATTCCACTGACATTACAAACATGTTTCTGAGCATCGAACAGTACTGGACAGGGTTGCCAATTTAGCCACTAAGTGGCTAGATCGATGATGGTGCTTGTTGTTTAAAGAGTCCTAACATCTAGGTCATCGGCCCCTAATGGTACAAAATGAGACGAAATGCAATGACAATTTAAAAGTCCAAAATTCATCCACTGACTAGAATTCAAAACGTGATGATGAATAATGAATGTAAAACAATGAGTGGATCCGACCCACAGTGCCTCACCTTCTCAGAAACTATATTCCTACCCAAGGGACCGCTTCCAAAGCACAATCCTAAATCGATGATGCTTGTTGTCTAAAGGGGTTCAAAATCCAGGTCAACGGTCACTTGGGCTTGTTGTTTGAAGGGGTCTAACATCTAGGTCATCGGCCCACGCTCACTCATAATGATATTTATCGCTAGTATCGTAGAACCATAGTATTTCTCAAGTTGCGGCACTAATGAAAAGTAGCGTAAACTCACGGTGTTCCAAACAATATCGTACTACTCACAAGTATTGTACGTCGCACAGGTAACTTAGACCTATGGTATTTCTCACACAATGGCATCGCCTCTCCAAAGTCGGAAACGATCACGCCTATTTTTATTACGGCAGGGGAACCTCTCAACTCTAACCTCTGTACCCTGCCGTCCTAACTAGCATAATTAGGCCAGACACCAAAAGAAAGTCGACCTCCCCATAATGCCTAACATCATCCTCAAAGGCGTTGATCTCAGGGAAACAGATGAGTCAATCCTCCGCTCTCTCCGTAACAGCGGCGTACCAGCCACTAACGCCTCCAGGATACTGGAAAACAACCTACCTACTGAAGAATTCCTGGTACAACTAGCCACGCCTAACGACGTCCGGCAGGCGCTGATATATGGAATATACATCTATGGACGGCAATTCTTCACGGATCCCTGCCCAAAACATCTGGAAATGGAATTTGAACTGAAACCGCGAACCCAGCCGCCTCCTTACACTCCTCCCCCACCATCACCGAAACCTCGCACCCAGCCACCTCCCTACATCCCGCCACAACAGCTCCCGTCCTATACACATACAACTCCAACTACAACTATTACCACCACCACCGCTACCTATCTAACCCCCACCTCCGTCAAAACCCCCACAACCACCACAGTCCAGACCCATACCTCCCCTATAATGATGTATCCCATCAGCTCACCCAACCCAGCAGCTCGGCCACCCACACCCACCAAGGAAGCAACAGCACCTGAAACAGCAAGACCAGTACACCACCACCACCGCCCGAATCCATCAGAACATCACCACCACCGGAATGCAACCCCAGCTGCATCGTGAGGGGCGTAAATCCAGGAATCCCGATCAACATCATCAGCCAAGAACTGCGCCTCGCCGGACTTCACATCAAACGAGCCTCAAGGATCCACAACGAAGCCGGGCCCACCTTCATGCTGCGACTCCAGCTTCCAACAACCGAGGACGTCCAACGATTAATCCAACAGGGGGTCAAACTCTTCGGCCGCCACCGTAGAGTGGAGCCATCCCGATCCCCCCCTAGGAAACTCCACAACCGCTCCTACCTCTTACACCCTACAGGCAGTGGTTTAGTTGGACCGGAACGGGCCGGAACGCCGTTCCGGAAAATATTTTGCCGCTTTAGAATGACGAAACATTTTTTACATTCAGTAAGAACATCTTATAATCTATACATAGCGCTGAAACGTCATGGGTGTACAATGAGATCCACGCCGAAAAGAGAAATAGGCTGCTGGTTGCAAGATCAAGCGGACTTATTTTCATAAGCAGCGTTGGACCTCTGCATATATTTAACCCACAACCATATGTCAAGTCATGGCTACGAAAGGGGAAACGTTCAGCTGATTAAACAACTTGTCGGAAAGATAAGGCCGCTGATTTTGACACCTAATGCGAGTCCATTTGGAAATTGCTGAATTAATAAGGCGAGTTCCTGTAAATATTTTGTTCCAACTACATCACTGCCTACAGGTACTCCTCATCTCCCTACTAAACTTCTCTTCCCTTTACCAACAAACCCTCAACCTCCTTTTTCCAAACTCCCAACAGTAAACATCTATAATTGTAATGTACCAAATGTAATGTAAGACGAATTGTAAACCATGTAATTCAAATACAATGAAAAGCAAAAGAGCAGACACCGCACTCTTAGCCAAGAGGCCAAACCCCCCCACATCACCAAAATCAAAGCTTCTTCCTTTTAACTTCAAACCCCCATCAAATCCCCAAACCCCGCCAAATCTCCTGGCCAGAGAGAAGGCGTAACCTTCTAGGTGGCCCGCTCCCTGCCCTTCGGGGAGGGGAATGAAAACATCCCCCTTGGTGCTTGGTCACACAATGGCGCCATTCGTAGGCAACACAAACCCATGGCGCATCTCACATAGGTGTACTAATCACGGGTACTGTAAAACCCACCCTGAATCACACTCTGCTGCTACTAACTACAAACCTATCGTGTACCTAACATCGTGGTACTACCCGCAAGTAAAGGCGACTCGTGGTGTTCCCCGCGTGATGGTACTAATTACAAGTAGTCTGATGGTTCTAATTCGACCATCCCTTGGTCGCCCCTTTTAGTCGCCTCTTACGACAGGCAGGGGATACCGTGGATGTATTATTCGTATGCGTCCCCCACCCACAGAAGGTTTGGTGGGACGTAAAACAAATTGCAAAAACTGAAGTGTTGCTTAATCGTTTACTTACCACTAAAGTTGCAGTTCACACGCTGCAAGTCATTTAAAATTAAGTTTAAAATTTAGTTTTCACTAAATTACTGTCCGCATCTAGCTTGCGTTGCAATGTGAGTCCAAGTCCACTGTACCCTTGCCAGATTTCCGTGAAGGACCGATCGCCTAGCAGCAACCGATGCCGAGAAATTAGCATCAAACACACTGGGGGTTTCTAACAGTGTAACCGTAGTGCGATCCTGTCAACTGGAGACCAGTCTTGAAATCCCACCTCTGGCGAAATATTTTCTTCGATTGGTGTTCTCAAGTCCGTCTTAAGTCTTGTGCAGATTTAGTAACACCGCCTCGCACAGCCCATTTGAATTCGAAGCGATCCGATTGGCTAACTTTCGCAACGTTGCGAGATATGGAACTACGTATTTCTTTCAAATTACGTACGCAAGTCGATAAGTATTTGCATTTTTACTCTTAATTGTCTTTAGGTTGGCTCTGTGGCGTTGTGTGCTCACTAGCCGCTAGATGGCACTGTCGTCTACGTCTGTGGTAGGTTTCAGCGTTATCAAATGCTCTGTTGCGACATCAGATCAGTACAGCTTGCGCTATTGCTGCGTAAACATGTCCGCACCACACACTGTTTGCACCAAGGAAGAACATTGTTCCTTAATCCGTTTTTTGTGGTTTGAGGGTGTACCAGGAGTGGAAATTCATAGAAGACTTTCAGCACGAAACGGGGACAATGTTTTGCCACGGCGAAGTGTTTACTAGTGGATTGAACAGTTCAAAAGGGATCGCACGAGCGTGAAGGATGAGGAAAGATTCGGGCGTCCATCTGCAGCCGTAACTGACGCCAATATTGAACAAGTGCGTGATTGATCCTGAATAACAGACGAGTGACTGTTGATGACGTGGCAACCCATGTGCTCATTAGCCATGGTTCTGCATATGAAATCGTGCATAACAGGTTTAACTTTCTAAAACAATTCAATGAAGAGCAGAAGCGCAGTTGTGTGAGAATCTGTTAGAACTTACTGGACCGTCATGCTAACGAATGTGAAACGGATCATCACTGGAGATGAAACTTAGAAGGAGAGAGCAAACGTCAAAGCACGGAAATGGAACCCTCCCGGATCCCCAGTCAAAAAGAAGTTCAAGAGTCAACCTTCTGCAGGGAAAGTGATGCTCACGGTGTTTTGGGACACTGTTCACGGAACATTACCACGAAAAGGGAGGAACAGTTAACAGTAAACGTTACAGTGATCTGCTGGCAAACAAGGTGAAACCTGCAATTCGAAACAAACGCAGAGGTCGATTGTCGGAAGAAGTTCTTTTGTTGCATGATAATGCGTTCACACCGCCCAAACTCTTCAGATGCTGCGTTTCGAGGTGTTGGAGCATCCTGCATACTGTACAGTCCCGATCTCACCCCGTCGGATTACCATTTGTTTGGTCCACTTAAAGATGCTCTAAGAGGCCGTCGATTCAGTTCCGATCAACACGTGAAGGAAGCGGTGCATATGTGGCTTGCTGCGCAACCAAACGTCTTTTTGCAGAGGGTATCAGAAAGCTTGTGAAACGGTGGACCATGTGCATTGAAAAGCAGGGTGTTATGTTGAAAACTGATATCAATAAAACATGTGTACTCTTTTTGTAACAAATTGTAAATTGATTCCAGATACTTACTGACTTGCCCTCGTATTTATCAGCATGACCAGTACTCTAACGCTTGTCCGGCTCTATGGCTAAATGATTAGCGTACTGGCCTTTGCTCACAGGGGTCCCGGGTTCAATTCCCGGCAGGGTCAGGAATTTTAACCACCATTGGTTAATTTCTCTGGCACTGGGGCTGGGTGTATGTGCCGTCTTCATCATCATTTCATCCTCATCACGACGCGCAGGTCGCCTACGGGAGCCAAACAGAAAGACCTGCACCTGGTGAGCCGAACATGTGTTCGGACACTTCCGGCACTAAAAGCCATACGCCATTTCATTTTACTCTAACGCTTTTATATGCGGTTCACATTGTTGCCGACCACCCTGTATAAAAATGACAGATCAGCAGTCATTCTCCTCTCAGACAACTGCTGCAGGCCGAAATTTGCTTCAGACTCAGAAACAAAACTCAAGAATTCTGATGAACCGTCGCTGAATGCATTGAATCATCAATACCACCCCACTAGTAAGGACACCAAACACCTGAGCCATATTCTACAGTTTGGCGAACGAGAGACTTTCACAAACGAATTAAAGCTCTATTGCTCAGGCAATATTTTGCAGAGCGGAGCATAAAACCAATCATTTGTGAAGCTTTAAAACATAATGATGCAATATCTCTACCAGGATCCAGTGATGAGACGAAAATATTTCCAAGATCTTTAATATAGTTTCATCTTTCAATAGATACCCCAACAAAAGTGTAGGCAGAAATAATAGATCAGTCTGCCTATGATTGGTAACCATTTTAATTTTGGCTGCGCTGACTTTCATATCATTTTGCTGACATCACTGCCCAAGTCGATCAAGTGCAAACGGAATACACGGCTCTAAATAATTTCAAAACATCAGCAAAACATAAAAAAATATGTCAAAATATTCAGCAATATTATTGATAAACAGTTTGAACCAAAACGGTCCCAAATCAGATCCCTGTGGAACTCCAGATACAGGTGTAAATGTCTTGGACAACTGACCAGTATATGTTACCGCAAGTGAACGTTCTGAAAGATAGCTGTGGAACCAGTCCCACATCTGCCCCATTAATTTGGCTAAAAGATGCCTATGACTGATCCTGTTGAACGCTTTGCTAAAATCAAATTTCAGACCTGCAGCTCAGATCCTTTCCAACAGAACAAAACCTAGGCCACCATAATTTAACCGACAGAGATGGTGGTGAGTATTGTTTTAAGAGGAAGCACAACCATTGACTATTAACTCTAATAATCAGAGGGAAAAAGCAAAATGAAACAATCGGGCAAAAGAAAAGGCAAGGGCCTCAAAGGGAGGGCAAATGAAAGGCTACCTAGTCCTCAAATGCTGTAATACCTTCGGGGTCGGAAAGGAACAAGAGTTGACCAAGGGAGATCGGATAGGAAAGATTAACGTAGCACAAGTAAGTGGAAGCAATGCAGGACTCATCTGACGGCCCCGTGATTGCCAGTCCACGCTCCCAACTTACGACCCTCTGGATCCTTAAAGGATAGAGCATTCGATGCGAAGGCCGCAGGTTATGGGTTCAGATTCGACTGACTCCCGGTTGAACATTTTCGTTTCTACTTAACATCTCTGGCATGTACAGTACTGTATTGGACTCAACACCACCTAATAAGTTGGAAGTTTGTTTCAACAAATAAAGCAAAATTTAACATACTGTATATCGAAATCTGGTCTAACAGAAACTTAAGTATGAAATTAATTTAAATCAGAGCAGCCGGTTTTGCATGCTGAGGTAACACACGACAGATACTTTTTGAAATATTGGTCCCAGTGTTCACATAAAAAGCTAAAAATCTTATTCCCTATCAAACAAACAAACAAACAAACAAACAAACAAACAAACAATCGATCAAACAATCAAACACACAATCAATCAAACAAAAATCAAACAAGCAAACAAACGAACAATCAAACAAACAAAGAAACAAACAAACAAAGAAACAGGCGGTGATGATGAAGATGATGCTTGTTGTTTAAAGGTGCCTAACATATAGGTCATCGGCCCCCAAACAAACAGGCTCTTCACAGTTATATGTATAGATTAGATTACACGTACAACTTACACGTTAGCCGATTTATCATTTAAATTAAGAACCTTTATAACTTCAAAACAAACCTTGTATTATCTTATCGACGAAAGGCCTGGCACCAGATAATACACAACTCACTACTGTAGACTAGACTACGCAGCAGCTGGGTTTGAAAATGTTTTGATGAAAGCGTGCATCGTCAGTCCTCAGGGATACGTTACGTTTGCGGCGAGGGTTAACCTTCAACTACAGTGCAAACCGCGATATCTTGAATCATCTCGGGAGCTAAATTTTATTTCAAGATATAGAGAATACCGTTTTTGAGCGTGTACAGCACATATTGAATCACATGTGTCTACGGACTTATACTGAATACAGTATTTAAAATATACCAACAAACCTGTATTGTACGGGATCACATTAATTGTAACCCTTATTAAAGTAACAGTACATACAGCAGTGAAACGAGAAAAATACCTTCGTTAACACCTTTGGAAAAGCTCCTTTAGTCTCTTCTGGTTTTTTGTTTGTTTTTTTACTATTAACCTTCTTTTCCTCTTACAAAGCACACACATAATAATAATAATAATAACAATAATAATAATAATAATAATAATAATAATAATAATAATAATAATAATAATAATAATAATCGTATGGCCTCAGCTACCGTGTGCAGACATTTCAATTTGACGCTATCTGGCTGTCTGCTCGTCAATTTCGACGTTCCGTTTTACTCTAGGCCCACTAGATGGCAGACCGAGTAAGCCGAAACTCTCTTGGGCGTCTATGGCTGAGATTTAATGAATTTTGTCGGGTAAACACCAAATGTGTCACCAGAGATCTTTTACATGCCGACATCGTACGACATGGAGTGTCGAATGGACTTTTTTTCCACCCTTCAAAAATCCGACCACCCCTGCCGGGTTTGAACCCGCTATCTTGGGATCCGGAGGCCGACACTCTACCACTGATCCACAGAGGCAGCTAAAGCACAGATAAACACCCTTCCGCCGGGCTGAGTGGCTCAGATGGTTAAGGCGCTGGCTTTCTAACCCCAACTTGGCAGGTTCGATCCTGGTTCAGTCCGGTGGTATTTGAAGGTGCTCAAATACGACAGCCCCGCGTGTCGGTAGATTTACTGGCAAGTAAAAGAACTCCTGCGGGACTAAATTCCGGCACCTCGGCGTCTCCGAAGACCTTAAAAAGAAGTTAGTGGGACGTAAAGCAAATAACATTATTATTAAACACCCTTCACTGTCACTGGGTAACAACACAGTGGGCATATTCTCATAATTGGCACTTGTTATATCACACATATACTGTACCTTTATAATTATGTGTTCACTGATTCTAACACTTGGTTTAAAGATAGTTTCACTTGAGCAACACACGCTTGTTTTTCCAGAACATAAATTATGAAAAGCCTCAAATACAGTACCCCCTATACCTCTCACCAACATATAAGACACCAAGCCACCACATGCGATAATATCACCTTTTTCCATCCGCTTGTAAAATTACTCATATCACATATACCTTCCAGCTTAAAACATTAAGCATACATATACAAATGAAATAATAATAATAATAATAATAATAATAATAATAATAATAATAATAATAATAATAATAATAATAATCATCATCATCATCATCATCAAAGTACAGAAATGGAATCTATCAAAATAGATCCAACAAGGAAGTCTACAGCAAAATAGAGAAAATTACCGACACAATCAGAAAAAAGACGGGCACGATTTTACGGTCATCTGAAAAGAATGGACGGAAGAAAGTTAACTAAAGAAATCTTTCACTTTTTTGATTCAAACCCCAAAACCACAATTCCCTGGTTTAGAAATACCAAAGAAGACCTGCAAATGCTACATATCTCAGCTGAAGACGCCCTTAACAGAGATCTCTTCCGCAAGAAAATATTGACGAACGGGCTAAACCGAGACGAGCAGCCGAAGAGAAGACACGGTGCCCCTTGGACAGAGGAGCGTAAAAAGGCCCACTCACAAAGAATGAGGGAAATTTGGGCTCTAAAGAAGGCCAAGTTCAGTGTCAAATGCAAAAAGACTTAACGTGGTCCTTGATGGCCCCAGCGAATTATATAATAATAATAATAATAATAATAATAATAATAATAATAATAATAATAATAATAATAATAATAATAATAATAATACAGAATTCACGTGCAGTGTCTGGCCTTTGCTGATGACATAGCAATCCTTTCCAATAATAGGCATGAAGCATTTCATTCCATTGAAAAACTGCATGAAATTGCCATCAAAACGGGGCTTCAAATTTCATATGAGAAAACTCAGTACATGGAAGGAGCCTCACGATACTTAGATGGACAACCTATGATAACTAAATTTGGCAAAATTGTTCAAGTGAACCAATTTAAATATTTGGGAGAAATTATTCAGCCCTCTGGTTTAAACCGCGAAGCAAATAAAGAAAGAATTTCCAAATTACAGAAAGCATGCAGGATCACTTGGAACAGGTATAATAAAAAATCAATATCTCGGAATGCAAAACTTAGACACTATAATACAGTGATCAAACCTGACGCGTTATATGCCTCAGAAACCTTAATCATTGGTGGTGGATCTTTAACCAAAAACATAGAGAAACAAGAAAGGAAAATTTTACGAAAAATGTTTGGCCCAGTTTGTATAGATGGAATATGGAGGAAAAAATCATCCCAGGATATATATTGTCATTCTGAAAAAATTTCTCACACTTTTCGGAAAAGACGATTGAAATTTTATGGACACATCAGAATGAACACTAACAGGCTAACTAAAAGAATTTTCAACCTGACCCTTTCGTCTAAAACCAAGAACAGCTGGCTTCGTGAAATTGAAACAGATCTCCAGGAAATCAACATCTCAGAAGACATTGTACAGGGCAGATGTAAATTCAGAACCAAAATCGACAATCACCACTTTGAAGACAAACCCAACACCAAGCTACTATAACTTGGACAGAAGAACGAAGGAAGAAGCTCAGCGAGAGGATGAAGAGATTTTGGGAAGAAAAGAAGGCCAACACTTCAGCTAAGCAAGTTCAACCGTGCTCCTGAGTAGGGCATAACGATGTAAAAAAATGATGATAATAATAATAATAATAATAATAATAATAATAATAATAATAATATATGTACTATCAAAACAGATGCAGCTCCTTTTTGATAATGTCTCGACAAAACGATCTTGTAATTCCCTCTTGCACAGATAAACGGAGTTGAGATTAAGTCGGAATTCGTTCCAGACTTTACTTGATTTGAGCAATGTTTCCTGATGTTCGAAGTCTTTTCGGATAGTTACCATTTTTACTTGCTACAGAGCCCCTTTCACGCCATTTTGCCACTAAGTTTTGCACTGCACACTTTGCTGGAGGTTCTTCCAAAATACTTCCAGTTTTTAACTCTTGAGCCTCAGTGACTCAGGCGGCAGTGCGCCGGCCTCTCACTGCTATGTTCCGTGGTTCAAACCCCGGTCACCCCATCTGAGATTTGTGCTGGACAGGTTTTTCTCCGGGTACTCCGGTTTTTCCTGTCATGTTTCATTCCAGCAACACTCTCCACTATCATTTCATTTCATCTGTCAGTCAGTAATCATTGCCCCAGAGGAGTGCGACAGGCTTCGGCAGCCGGCACAATTCCTATCCTCGCCGCAAGATTGGGGCTTTATTCATTCCATTCTTGACCCGGTCCGATGACTGGAAACAGGCTGTGGATTTTCATTTTTCTTAAAAATAACACCCGACGATGAAGACGCGCTGTTTTACCGTGAGCACCATTCAACTTGTCACTAAACACGTCTGGTCCTCTCACTCACTCACACACACTGCGCACGCGCCGACATCTGTCAGCAACCGATTGGTGCATCGAAATCACGGTTGCCAGCATTTCCTGTGATGGGCGGTTCTCCTGTTTATTAACAAGGATCAACTCCGCGTTAGTCTTATAAATATTTTGCGGGCAAGTTGTAGTTTACCGAGTGAGCTGGCTGTGCTGTTAGGGGCGCGCAGCTGTGAGCTTGCATCCGGGAGATAGTGGGTTCGAACCCCACTGTTGGCAGCCCTGAAGATGGTATTGCGTCGTTTCACATCATCACCATAAGACTTATCTTATAAAGCAACTTTTAAAAACGGAAGTATTTCGAACGTTTACTGGCAATATTTCCTGCAGCAGGCACGCCCGCTTCTCTCATGACCACCACTTGACAGTTCCTACAGTGTTGGCTCTTCTTTTGCCCTGGCTTGTGACTGAAGATGGCTCGGGCAGTACTGAACTATAGTAGGGCCCACGAGAGTTGAAGTCTGACAGGTGAGCGGCGAAAGCTGTAACTACGAAGTACGCTGCGTTGTCATAGTTACATCCATTTGCGGCCTACCACCCTTTCAGACAGGCTGAGTGTTTAATAAAACATGTAGGCCTAGGCCTAATGCAATTCATTTAGGTTGACCGGTTCCTAAGCTCGTGTTAATAATTCTAGCATTTAAGACAGAACCCGACATTATCGATATATATAAAATATTTCATAATCACTAACAAAATCATCAGTTTCTGACAATAACCTCAACAAATGCACATGGTAATCACAGAATAGAACAACACTACCTACATTAACAGCTTTTTTATTATTTAACTCCGATTGTTAACGGTACCTGTACAATTCAGGAACAAACTACGGTATAATAAACACAATAGGAAGACGATACTTCATCGAGAAAAGAAATCAGTCAGAATATGAATGACAAAAGCGACTGAGAGCAAGCCAACCCACGTGGTGATAGCGTCTTAAAATGTTGCAACTCTGTTATCGTTGCCATAGCAACAGGCCATTTTCGAGCAGCATTAGTCAACTTTTTCTCGCCGGTGGCGCTAAACGTCAGACTTCAACTCTCGTGGGCCCTACTGTACAGTCCTCTCTATAGCTAATACTACTCGAGGCAGAACAAACACTACTTCCTCGGCAGTTCCCTGTGGTAAGTGTTTTAGTGGAGGTCACATTCCATTCACCATATCGCAACTCCACGATGTTGTGTAACTTTCCTTATGATAATAACCTGGGACGTTCATTAGTTCCACACTGGCAGGTTGCTACTTTCCCTATCATTATACCATCACCGTCTCTGAAACAGCAATATTTATGGCTGGTTCTTTGTGAAGAGTAGCCATCATGTGCGCGTAGTTCCTTGCGAAGAAGAGGCAACAAATCATGATGGTTTGTTCCTTCGCCTGCAATTTCGACAAAGAAATCTTTATGATGTTCCTTTCTCTCTGTCCTGAAACGCTCAACTCTTAACTAGGGTTGCTATAAATCGCTGGTAAAAATCTATGTGCACCTTGTCAATACTATACAAAGTTATTTAATCTATTTTCACAAAATGTCGTACATGTTTCAAGCAGTAGCGGAGAGTGGAAAATATAAATGGGGGAGGGCGGGGGGCAAAAAAATACACACAGAACAAAAAGTACCCGTGTTTGTGGGATATAGCGGGTGGGGGTATATAGTGCCTCTGCAGCACAGTTACAACACCAGACTCAGAGCCAACAGACGGGCAGCAACCAACACAACAGTAGATAACAAATAACAACTTCCACTAACATAAAACATTATTTCTGTATCTACTGACATTTCCTGGCAAGGTTGCAGCCAATTGTATTACCTACCGGTGCTAAGGGCCACTTACAATTTTTCAACAGATGCTTCTGTCTCACTTTTTGCTGACGAATTTCATCAGCGGCCTTGGAAAAATTGTATTTATGACAATCATGTTTATACTTGTGTTCACGCCCTCATGTCGTTGGCTTTATATTATTACCACTTTGGTTTTCCACTAATATTTTAAATAAACTATTTTTAATTAGAATTTTAATGGAAGAAGTTTTAGTCTCCGACAAGATTATAGTTTAATCATAGACAGTTTTCCATTAGCATCTTTATATATTGTATCATTTTTCACATTTTTATAAATAACTGGCTAAACTTTTAGCTTCCACTTTTAATATTAGTTGTATTCTTGATGATTGTTTTTAGGCTGAAGATGCTCTTAATTGTGGGCGAAACATGTCCCATTGAACTAAGAGTCTATTTATCTAACCACTATAAGTGAAAATAAAAGTATTGAATAGGTGGAACAAATTAAAAACACCTTTATTATTGTTGAACTGTAAATTTTCAATACGGACCTACAATGAGGTTTATAACATGTAATGGGGGTATATACACCAAAATTGAAAAACATGCTACATGCTCTCTGAGCGAATTTCGGCAGAGAGGTAAAGGTTGAAGTTTTTTTCACATTTTGATGCAATACTATACGACAAAAGTTTCACCAAGTTGCACACATATTACAATTCAATAGAAGTACGACGTGACTATACAATTAAAAATCATTTAGTATTTGACTACACACTAAGAAACTAACAGACACTAAAGAGACTGACGAATGCGCGAGACAAGCGGGTGAATCTTACCTCACTGTCTCCATGAACACGGCAAAGAAATATACCCCTACTACCCTTCCTCACAACACATGCAAAGTGTCCACTACTTGCTATGGCGCTATACAAAGCATTAGCTGCGACGCACGACATTTTGTGCGTATTTCTGCTAATAATTTTGTTAATAATTATTGAAAATAAAGGGTAGAATTAGGCGATAAGACAACAGGGCTTGTACACATTACTTTGTTATTAATAATTCCTATAATTCCTACTTTCAGGCGACTAAAAAGGAATAAAAATGTAATGTCCCCCCCCCCCCCCTCGATCGTCGCTACTGGTTTCAAGAACTTCACTTGTCCTCTTCATCAGCAACCAAACAATTTGCGGACTTGATACCATTTTTACCGTACCGGCTATAATAACAGAGATATCCATGAATCTGGATTTTTGTTGCTAAAAGTCCATATCAGCGCCGAGACACAAGAAAATGGATAAACAGATTTTAATGAAAATCGGTATGTAAAGTCGGGGAACAAGGAACTACAGTCTACGTTATAAATAATTGTATAAGATGCCCTAATGTCACAGAGTCGGGAGAAAACTAATTGTGAAGGCCTACAATATAGAAAGCACATAAAATTGATCAACAATAACATTAAATTGGCCTTTGTTTTTTGTGATGTGCTTTGTGTCTTCTGCTGCCACTCATCTCCGATAGATGGAATTACTACTGCCTACCGAGTATAACAGTCTACCTAAATATTGGTGGAAAGTAGCTGGGAAGTTTGATCTCTCTCTTCTTTAGCATGCCATTCCTCTGGTTCATACATTTTCTGATACTACTGGTACGTAGCACACTGGTTCATCATAACAATCCAGCTATTTAATCCCTACTCTGAGGCACTGATTTGAATGAGCAGTGTGCACATTTAACGGAATAATGGCAGAGAATTGTTCGCGGCTGTCTGCAGCCTGGTCATTCCAAGCACAGGAACTTTGGACTGTTAGATCGGAAGCGTAGTACTGTTCGTTAAAAGTGAAAAAATATGCGGCTTTTCATTTGATCGAGTATTTTGTATGATAACATTGCTTTTAATCGCTACTTTCCTACTAACATCATCACTGTTAATGTCTTATGTTGACTTAAGTTGGGAAAAACCACAAAGACAGTCTTTCTGAGAATTCCGTAGCGAAGCACGGGTACATCATCTAGTAAAAATTAAAATACAAGTAACTATTGAACTGGGATTTTGTGACTTATAAATAGGGCCCGGATGTTTATGCAGTAATAGGGTTATAATGCAAACTTACTGAAGCGAGTGACAAGTAGAGTCTACCTGTACGACAGTAATGCTATGAGGTTTGCATAAACATTAGGGCTTGTAATGGACCGAACCCCTAATGTTTATGCAAACCTCATAGCATTACTGTCGTGCAGGTAGACTCTACTTGTCACTCGCTTCAGTAAGTTTGCATTCTAACCCATTACTGCATAAACATCCGGGCCCTACTCATAAATAAGTTGACATGAAGAAGCTACTGCAGAATGGATTTTCTTGTCCTCTGCTAAGGACTGCCTTTCCATTAAAATCGTGTCCTTCCTAGGACTACCAATTTTTTAAGTTCAGTATGTCCTCCACACTAACTTCTATGATTTCAATTTTTCCGACTTACTTGAACAAATACATTCAGTAATCGGATTAACAGTATACGGCCGATCAATTTTATTTAGGTAAAATTTAGTCAGTGCAAAATCCGTGCCGCATGCCGTCTGCTGATAGATAGCAACACCTTGGTTTTGTGGAGAACAAGGTGTATGCAGGGTGTTCTAGAAAAAGGTTCCAAAATTTTAAGAGTAGGCACCATGCAATAAACTAAGGAAAAAAGGTTCTATACACATTGGCCCCCAACCCAATATCTTCGGAATCTGCCACATCACATCGACCAACTCTCAGTCATGATCCTCCATTAACATTTCATATCAGAGTCTGCAAGGTCACAGCGACTACCTGTACTCTAACGCCCCTCTTTGATAATATATCTCTCAGTCATGGCCATCCATCCCCCTGTGGGTGGGGGCACTGGAATAACACGCACGGTATCCCGTGCCTGTAGTAAGAGGCGACTAAAAGAGGCCCCAGGGGCTCTCGATTTGGGAGCGTTGGTTGCCGAACACGGGGCCCCTACCTGAGTCCCGGCATTACGTTCACTTACTTGTGCCAGACTCCTATTCGACCTCTCTGGTCAACTCTAGTCTTTTCCGACCCCGACGGTATCATGAATGGAAGGTTAGGGAGTCTTTCATTTTCACGCACTTCGTGGCCCTTGTCTTTGCTTGACAGGTACCTTCATTTTTAAGTGCCGGATCCCTTTCATTTTTTGACTCTGATTAGTGTTATATAGAGGATGTACTTCCTCTTTAAACAATAATCACTACCACCATGAAATCACATCACCGCCTGCAAGATTCACATCGGTCATCTATATTCGAATGCCCCTCCTTGATAATATATCTCTCAGCCATGACCATCCATCAGTATTTCACACCACAGGCTGCCAGATCACATGGCATTTTGTGGAATGTGTTTTCGGCTCCTAACGCCAACCCCAGTTGAGGAGGTAATGAAGATGAAATTGATAACAATAAATTCAATTGGGTAAAGAAGTGGAAGGAATCTGCTGTGGTCTATGAACAAGAATCCTCCCCTGATATGCCTCGAAGTAACAAGGGGAAACTACAGACAGCCGTTCTTAGGACAGCCGACGGTGTGGTCAACACGAACTGCCACTCCATCCGGTCCCGTCAAAAATTTAAGGAATTTTCAAATTCAAAGAGAACATTTAAAATTCATATACAATAACACGGAAGGTAAAAATGTAGCTGCCTTCAAGAATGACTTACATGATTTATTTCTCCACTCTGCTCACTGGATCACTAGATTTTGACGAGGAAACAGGAGCAATTCTCGAATGTAAATCTGTCGTTGACACTGACGGTACTCCAATACGATTCGTTGACCTACTCGCACCTTCACCTTCCTGCTAATGAGATAATGAGATGTGAGTGTTCCCTAACTGTTTTCCCCAGTGATTCCGGTGTAGTAGCGCAGGAGGCCCTAAGGGTACCGCACTTCCTTAACCTCCGGCACTAACGATGAATGTGACGTGCTTAGGACCTCGAAAGCCTAATCTGTTCCCGGTATTCACGTCCACAAACGTCTGTGATTCATGATAAACTAATTAGTTATATGCTGCATAATAAACAAGATGTAATGAAACCCCTGGGCAAAACTTGAGGATTGCGTTCCACGAAACCGCACCAGACCCCGGATTTTTAGGCAGTAATATTTATTTATTTATTTATTTATTTATTTATTTATTTATTATCATATTCACTCATTCATTTATTAATTAATTCATTCGTTTATTGATTTATTTATACATTCATTTATATATTTATTCGTTTATTAATTCATTAATTTATTTATTCATTCATTCTCTCATTTATTCATTCATTTACTCATTTATTTATTTATTTATTTATTCTCTCATTTATTCATTCATTTATTTATTCATGTATTCATTCATTTACTCATTTACTCATTTATTTATTTACTCATTTATTTATTTATTTATTTATTTATTTATTTATTTATTTATTTATTTATTTATTTATTCGTTCCTTCATTCATACATTTATTTATTTATTTATTTATTTATTCAATTATTTATTTAATTATTTATTTATTTATTCGTTACTTTATTTATTTATTTATTTATTTATTTATTTATTTATTTATTTATTTATCCTTTTCGGATGAAAATTACTTTTGTTATTAGGAAGTTAGTGTCGTCTAATCCACTCTTCTCTAATGTAGTGAGAGTAACATAAATTCTAGGGGTTCTGATGATCCATACCCCTAATATGTATGCAAAACTCATAGCATAGCAATTGTGCACGATAAAGTAAGTATACCTGTTACTCGCTTCAGTAAGGGTGCATTCTAACACTTTACTACGAATAAATTTGGGCTCTAATCATCACTAATTGATTTACTCATGTCTGAAGGTCATGACTGGCTGGTTTTACGCTCTGTCACATCCCTGATGTACTGAACCGTCCTTGACTTTCCTCATGACACATTGGAAAGACAAGGTGGTGGTAGTCTTCACTTGCCCCATCCATCTGGTTTCACTACTTCTTTGTGGTCTACTGCCCTCAACCTTCGCTCCCATGATGAACTTCCGATGATGACTATTGATGTTTAAAGGTGCGTAACATCTAGGTCATCGGCCCCTAATGGTACGAGAGGAGACGAGATGAAAAGACAATTAAAATTCCAAACTTCATCCACTGACCACAATTCAAAACATGATGACGACGAATGAATGGATGAATATGAATTTTAAATAACCAGCAGATCCAACTCACAATACTGAAAGTTAAAATAATTCCAAAATCCACCCACTGAGTAGAATTCAGAAAGACAACGATGGACAATGGTTTTGAGCTTAAAACAATCAGTGGCTCCGACCCGCTAAGCCCTTCCTTCCCATAAAATCCACTGGCGGAAAATGAAATCCCAACACCAAGAGGACATTAGTTTAAAAGAATGCAATTTAGGCTAAACAACTGTCAACATATCATACTTATTTGATTAAACTAGATCACAGGTTCAAGTATGCGCGAGAGGACATGTGATATGGTAGTACATTAATTACTGCTGTATTCGCCAGGATTTTGAATGTGAGCATCCAAACATGCATGCATTGTGTCGTACAGGTGCTGCATATCATTTTGTAGGATGGAGTTCCACGCCTGTTGCACTTGGTCAGTGAAATTAGAAACGGTTAATGCTGGTATTGGTTGACGCTGGATTTGTCGTCCCATAATATCCCATACGTGCTCAATAGGTGAAAGGTCTGGTGATCTCGAAGGCCAAGGCAACTGGTCGACGCTCTGTAGAGCACGTTGGGTGACAAGAGCTTTATGAGGACGAGCGTAATGACAACACAACCAGTTCATTCACCAGTCTGACGTAAAAATGCCCTGTTCTTCGGAACTATGCGAGTGTTCCTGCTGTCAAAGGAAATCACTTCCCACGCCATAACTTTTGGTGTAGATCCAGTTTGTCGACGCCGTAGACAGCTGACCTGCCCTCCTCATGACCAAACTACGACCATTACTGGCACCAAGACGGAAACGGCTCTCATCTGAGAATACACCAGGTCTTCACTCCGCCCTTCAGGGGGAGTTCTAGCTTGACACCACTGAAGTCGTGGTTGGCAGTGATTCTGAGTTATTCACATGAACCCTACAGGACGTCTGGCTCGAAGCTGTCCCTCAAACGATTTCTTACAGTTCGCTGTGTCAATCTTCTGCCAACTGAAGCTCTAATGGCTGCTACAGGCGCAGTACGATCCATCACAGCTATGCAGCGAATGCGGTGTTCTTCCTACTCCGTGAGACAATGCCATTCCGTGACAATTGCTGCCAACACCGATTCACTGTGGATACATCCCTGGTAAGTCTTTCTTCAATATCGTGGAAAGAATATCCACCTTCTCGTAGCCCTATTACACAGCCTCATTGAACCTCAGTAAGCTACTGACACTGCCTTCTTCGTCTCCTTATGGTATGTTTGACTCACCCACCTCAAAACGTCAATACCAGACGATGAATAGCGCTCACGAAGCGTACAACGCGTAGGCATATTTAAAGCAAACTTGCTTTGCAAAGTCATAGTGGCGCTACTAGCACTACTCTTCGTCAACTAGCGCGCAAATTTGAATAGGCGTCATCTTTCAGACGTGCAAGACGCCTCCTGGGGCGGTCTTTTTCTGACCAGGGATGATGACATGGCCGAACAGCAGTAGTAGTAGGACGATAGTTTATTTTAATTTTTTGGTTATTTGTTTATTTATTTTATTTACTTTATATCCAGCGGGGTCGATGGACATGGCATGTAGGTACTGAGGATGACTGCTGTGGTGACCCTCTCTAGGGAGTGTCACGTTTCCGGAGTATCTGATGGACCTCATGGCATGCCCTAAGAGTCTCGTGTTGTTTTTCTTTGTTCCTTTTTCCTCTTTTTGTAAGTTGTCTTTTTGTGAACATGTATTTGGGGCTGAACGCCTGTTTTGTTCAAGAATAAATACAATACAATACAACACGCCTCCTGAATTTCGTTTATCTAGCACAACTCCTTCTTGGTGTTACGATTTCATTTTCCGCCAGTATAACTTAAAACAATGATATAAACTGAACAAGGGACTGCTTGCAAAGCAAAATCCTAAATCGATGATGCTTGTTGTCTAAAGGGGTCCAAAATCCAGGTCATAATGGAACTAATCACTGGTAAAGCCGACCCAGGGTGTTTCTCCCGTGATGGTATTAAACACAGGTAATCTCATAGCTCAAGATCCAGCCTCCCTTACTCGTCTGATTTAGTCGTCTCTTACGACAGGCGGGAGATACCGTGGGTGTATTCTTCATCTGCGTCCCGCACCCAAAGGGCTTTGAAGAACTTCTCTCGTTTTCTCCAGGTTGTCTAGCAATGTGTCCTAAGAACTGAAGGAGTCTTTCCAAGAAAGGCATTTTAAAATCTTCAGCTCCTGATGTATGGACGCACTGGTTCTTCTTGTGGTTAAGGTGCACGTGACGTTCTCCGTCAGCACCACATTTTAAAGATTTCGTTGCGCTGTTTTTTTTTGTCACAAGTCTTCATGGTCCAGGTCTCAGATAATACACATGTCTCAACTAGAACTATTAGTTAATTCCCAGTTCTGCCAAATTTTACTTCATAGCGACTCGTCCTAGCAAAATTCTCATCTCTTTTTCGGAACTTACTGTTTGTTGAAGAAGAATATGAACAATCGTGCACTACTCTAGCTCTTCCAAACGGCCTGTGAGCTCAACCTGTGCTTCTCTATCAATCCCCATGAGTTTGGACTTACTGAAGTTGAGCCCCAGTCCATACTCACGACTCAATTCCACACACAGTTTTGTCAGAACGTTTAGGGACCCACTGCCATTTTAACACAGGCAATCTTGTCCTTATATTATTAGGCTAAATAACAATGTTTTAACTGTTAATTAACAATGGCAAACGAGTATGTGTTTCACCCCCAACAAGGCGTTTCTATGACGATAGTTACCTCTTCTAGAAATTCAAATTTAAGCAAACGAAAAATTTATAATTTTTTACAATTCTTCTTCTTTCCTAGCGTTTTGTCCCGCATTGGTTCAGGATCCGCTTTTAAATATGCCATCTTCCACTTCCTGCGGTCAAGAGTGTCAGCTTCAGTGATGCCCACAAGACGCATGTCTTCCTTGATGCAGTCGAGCCATCGCTTCTTGCAAAATCCTCGGGATCGAGAACCTCCAAGATCAAACTGAAGGGCTGTATGTATCATTGAGTCTGCAGGGCTAACCATCTAAGTCTTGCTTCTCGCATCTTCTCTGGGATATGTGCCACTCCCAATCGCCTTCGGACATCTTCATTTCTGATATGGTCCAGTCTTGTCAGACCCAGTGACCAACGTAACATTTTCATCTCCATACCATGTAGAACCCGCTCATGCTTCTTAGCTGTAGGCCAGCATTCCGACCCAAAGAGTGCAACTGGTCGGACCATGGATTTGTAGACTTTTCGTTTCAGATGGGTGGGAATTTTCTTGTTACATAGCACGCCAGTGACCTTACATCACTTCAGCCATATAGCATGTACTCGCGCTCGGATGTCGGGTAATGTCTTTCCATCTGAGGCGATGAGTGATCCAAAGTATTTACATTGGTTGGCTTTCACTAGGTCTTGCCCGGCGATGCGAATAGTATCAGTAGTGTGCAAGCCACATTGCACATAGAGGTACTCGGTTTTACTGATGTTAAGACGCAAACCATATTCTTGTTTTTCCAAATTTGCAGGAGATTTTCCAGATTCCTTCAGGATTGATCCGCAAGGAACACATCATCAGCATATAAGATGCTCCACAGGTATGGCGTCTGGATGTCAGCTACTACTGTATCCAAACATAGGAGAAATAAGAAACAGACATTTTTACAATAAAATCAAAAATTACCGAATAACTGTTGTGCAATTTTGATTTATTGCTCGATTGTTTTCAACTTATTATATTTTTAAATTAGCAAGCTTGAAGTATGTCTTGAAAAATTATTACGCAAACGGCCAAGGATCTTCTGAGATTCTTTTTCTAGACAAGGTTGGGGGAAAATCATGGTATATTTCATTACATATAACTTCTGAATAGAAGCATCAAGCACGCCGCGGTTGGCACAGCAGCGTTCCTTGGGATTCGCTTGGAAAGCGAGACAAGTTTCGCGTGTGCAAAGTGCTTCCATTCAAAAGTCACTTCAAACAACTTATACCATGATTTCGTTCAGAAAATGCTTCCCGTTTGCGAAATAATTCTTCAAGAAACATTTCATCCTTGCTAACTTAAAATATAATACATTAGAAACAATCCAGCAATACATCAAAATTTCACCACAATATTATTGTTATTTTGTAATTTATTGTCAAAAAATGTCAAAAATTTTGTTTGTTTAAAAATCTGTAACATTTTCTACAAGGAATAAACATTTTTTCAAAGAATAACCATAGTCGTAGAAACGCCTATTACTCGCTTCCATTGTTAATTAACAGTTAAGAACATTGTTATTTAATCTAATAATATACCGCCAGGGTCACCTATGTTCATAATGTGTCCCTAAACTTTCTGACAAAACTGTACAGTATACAGAGAAGGGAAAACATAATTACCGAGTTGTGTCTTGAGTCCTCAGACCGAGCCGGCCGAGCTGTCACTGAAAGAGGCGTAAAGTAGTTTCCCGTTGCTTTTCCCACCCAGAAGTTGCTATTGCACGTCAGTCTCCCAATCCCACTGAAATGCACGCATCAACCGACACTATTAAGCGACATTTTCATACAATTGATAGCAGTGCCAAAGACAAGGATGAGACTGAGACAAGTCAATGAAAGTAACAAATTTGCTCTAGCCCATACTAGAAAACATAGTGCTTTGTAAACAGTAGATTTTGCCAGAAATTGATCTGCGATTTAATTACTGAGCTATTAGACTTCATTCGTAGCACGGCAGTTAATAGTACACTCCAACACGCCTTACTCTTGCAATCGAGAGTCTTAGGGTAGGAAAGGGGATAAGTCCACCTTTTTTGCCATAAATATGTCGTATGGCTGGAAGTAATTTGAAATTTTGCGCCACAAAATTTGCTATACAAATCGTGTGACACGATGTTACCTAGCAACCGTGCGGGATGTGAAGTGAGTTATTGATGGATGGCCATGACGAGAGACATATTATCAAAGAGCGGCGTTAGAGTACAGATGGCCGATGTGATCTTGGAGGCTGTGATGTGAAGTATTGATGGATGGCCTTGACTGAGGGACATATTATCGAAGAGTGCCTATCTCAACATAAGCTAGAGAGCCGATGATTTCATTCATGGTAGTTTTATAGGCTCTGAGTGAGTTTCCCCATTTAGATGCTCTGAATCCTACTACATTTGACTCCGAATTTCATACAAATATTTGCCCGACTCGTTAGCTGAATGGTCAGCGTACTGGCCTTCGGTTCAGAGGGTCTCAGGTTCGATTCCCGGCCGGTGATGTTAATTGCAGACAGACCCATCCCAGTAAATATATACATGTTGAAAAGAAACTGTTGCTGATATAATTATTTGAATCTAAATCATATGCTCAGTTTCGTTGGGCGTGCATCCGTTTAATTATTTTTATCTCTTATCTCTAACTTCTGTGCTTTGACCCAAAGATCCCCGTCAAACTGGGGTCGTTCTGATAACGGTTTAATTATCCTTCGACAAACGAGCTGACTGGCTATTTCTAAACATCCGAGTTTGTTCGAACAGATTCCCACTTCAGTCCTCGAAACACGATTCACAACAGGAGACTTTGAATCTCTAGCTCAGTCGGGTATTGCCTCCACCTGCCAGTCATATTCATCTGTTATAACGTAATTTTCAGTAAACACCCTAAACAGGTGGCTCATTTCTTTTTTTTTTTTTCCATTTCGTCCTGAGAGAGTTCCTACTTTCACACCAGGCAAATGCTGGGGCTGAACTTAATTAAGGCCACGGCCGCTACCTTCCCAATTCGAGTCCTTTCCTATCCTTGCGTCGGCGAAAAAACTTGGATGTGTTAGGGCGACTTTAATGGGAGTCATGACTGAAAATTTTAAACTTCTGAGATTTACCACCAAATTTAAAACAAGCACATATTACAAATATATAGTTCCACACAAAATTTGAAGTTAATTAGTTGATTGGTCATAAGCTATAAACATCATGGTAGTCCGTATTGAATTGCAATGTAATGTAGGATAATATTTACACAATTAAAAATGTACTGAATAGGTCGACCATTATAGTTAATGTTTTTCTTGTAGTTGATTGGTTGCAGCGTTATTGATAAATACTTTTTTTTTTTTATGTGTTGAATGGGGAAAAATATATTTCGCGTCTTTTTACATACAATCCTGGTCATAACCGTCCTTCATTGATATGCATAGTGTTTCTACACAGCCAAGAAAGAATTTCAGTATTAAAGTGAGTCATCAGGAGCAGTTCAGTGTTGCAGAATGGAACACAAAGTATGGCATGCGCCAGTCATCTTTGATAGCTTAATCATGTGTTGTCGACAAGGCGGAGGAAGCACTTGAATCTGCGCCAAATCATGGCCTGTGAGTCGAGGAAGGAAATAATTATCCCATATTCCAGTACTAATAATATTGGGGTGCGGCTTCCAAAAAGGCCTGGTAAATTCTAATGCTGGCCAGCACGCTTACCATTTAGCTATGGGGCCGGATAATTCCAGTACTGCGACATCGGTTTCAGATGTTCCAGGTTTCTTGCAAAATTATCTAAGAAGTTCAACCGTAAGCTTTAAGCGAGTATCATAAATATAGCAAAACATCGATTATTGCTCAAAATAATGTCGACAGCTGTGCAGCCTATTCATAAAGTCTACTAGCATGCTCCAAGGACAAACATATTAGTTTCCTATATACTCAGTTGGATTCCCGGTTCTGGTTTCGATAATTTAAACCATGATGTTAAGGAATTGGAGAAATGAAAGCTCGGCTATAGATGATCCTGTAGGGCAAGATCAGTGACAGACAACCGTCACATTACGGCGTATTGTTGATGACAATGGTGGCCCGCAGCGGACGCAAATCTATATATTAATTTTTTTAATGAAAACTAAAGTCGGTCAGTCCGGCCATTCTATCCGGTCGATTTCTTTCATTTTTGTTTTAACTTAAAGGAATTCATGCACAAATTTGTCATCAGGTACTATAAATCACTTAACTTCCACCTTCCTCAAATTATTTCATTTTTTCAATTTTTTGTATCTTTGAAGCAATCATATCTTGGTTCTAATTGAGGTACGGAGTTCGTTTTGGCCTAAGAACACTCAGTGAATCAAGATCTTTCATTTCAGCTCTTAACTATTCAAATTGGTTGATTCTGAGCAAAGTTATGAGTGCACATTAAATTTGACGTCTCATTTCTTCAACATTTTTTCTCATTGAACCAATCATATATTTCGTTCTAATTGAGGTACGCAGTTCGTTTTGGTCTAAAAAGGCTCAGTGGATCAAGCGCTTTCTTTTGAGGTAATAACTACTTAGATTGGTAGATTATGAGAATAGTTATGAGTACATTTGTCTCCATGACGAAGATCTTTGAAGGCTTTTTAATAGTTCGGCGCGTAGTGTTGTTCCAAGGAACGTTTAATTCAATTTCTTTGTGTAATGTATTTTCAAGTGTTTTCTTGACACAATATAACATTCTATTGCCGCAGCAGATCATGTGCTTTATTTAATTGAAATGAAATGGCGTATGGCTTTTAGTGCCGGGATATCCCAGGACGGGTTCGGCTCGCCAGGTGCAGGTCTTTCTATTTGACTCCTGTAGGCGACCTGCGCGTCATGATGAGGATGAAATGATGAAGAAGACAACACATACACCCAGCCCCCGTGCCATTGGAATTAACCAATTAAGGTTAAAATCCCCGACCCGGCCGGGAATCGAACCCGGGACCCTCTGAACCGAAGGCCAGTACGCTGACCGTTCAGCCAACGAGTCGGACTTTATTTCATTAAGTCGGCACTTTGCAAATACATCCGTGAGGATAGTAACGAACAACACCATACATTGTGCATTGCGGGCGGAGCCAGCGGGAAACTGCTAGTGAAACTGAAGTACTTCTCTGGCAGCTGAACTCATGGAAGATCCCAACGAATCACTGGACAGGTGGAAGGAACATTTTGAAGAATTTTCTCGAAGTGAAAGGAAATCTTCCTGTTGTTGTCGCGAACAATTGAACTCATGCAGAGGAGCACTATGGTGGTGAAATTACGCTTGAGGAAGTGAAAAGGATGGTAAATAAACTCCACTGTCAAAAGCTGCAGGAATAGATTAACTTAGACCTGAACTGGTGAGAAATAATAGGACAAGCAGGGATGAAATGGCTTCATAGAGTAATATGACTAGCAAAGAATATTAATAAGGTACCTTTTGATTGAACGAAAGCAGTACTTGCACCCCCTACCTTGAAGTGCACCCATCTATAAGCAAGGGAACAGGAAGGATTGCAACAACTATCGAGGTATCTTTTTGATCAGTGTTGTTCACAGGCATTTTGGAAGGGAGGGGGCAACAGTGGTTGAGAGTAAGTTGGATGGAAACAGAGGTGCTGTCAGGATCAGATTTTCAGTATGTGCCAGGTAATTGAAAAAAGTGCTACGAGAGGAATAGGTAGTTATGCATATGTTTCGTAGATCTAGAGAAAGCATGTAACAGAGTACCGAGGGAAAAGATATTTGCCATTCTGGGCAGTTGTGGGATTGAAGGTAGAGTATTAAATGCGATCAAAGGCATTTATGTTGACAATTGGACTGCAGTGAAAATTGATAGCAGAATGAGTTCTTGGTTCAAAGTAGTTACAGGGGTTTCACCTTCTTGTTCACAGTTTACATGGATCATCAGCTGAACGGTATGGTTTAAGTGACAGGGAGGTATTCAGTAAGGTGAAAATGCATAAGTAGTCTGACCTATACTGATGATTTGGTATTAATGGCAGATTGTGCCAAAAGTCTGCAGTAAAATATCTTACTGGTAGGACTTGAAAATATGTGCAGTGAGTATGGTATAGAAATTAGCCCTTCCAAAACTAAACTGATGTCAACAGGTAAGAAATCTAAGATAATTGAATGTTAGGTTGGGCATACAAAGCTGGAACATGTAGATAATTTCAAGAATTTAGAATGTGTATTCTCTCAGGATGATAGTATAGAAAGCGAGACTGAATCAAGGTGTCGTAAAGCTAATGCAGTGATCTCGCAGTTGCGATCAACAGTATTCTGTAAGAAGGAAGTCAGCTCCCAGACGAAACTATCTTTACATCGGTCTGTTTTCAGACCAATTTTGCTTTACGGGAGTGAAAGCTGGGTGGACTCAGGATATCTTATTCATAAATTAGCAGTAACAGACATGAAAGTAGTGAGAATGATTGCCGGTACAAACAGGTGGGAACAATGGGAGGAGGGTACTCGGAATGAGGAATTAGAGGCTAAGGGCCGAATTCATAGACAACACTTATACATAAGTGCCCCTTATAAGCCAGGTTTCATTTCATATTACCTACTTAAGTGTTCCACTTATTGCTATAAGTGGACCTCCCACACACACTTAAGTGACTCACTTATGTTGTAGCAAGATGGAGGATAATGATTTTGCTGAATATGTTGCATTTCATTCACAGCATGCTTTCCGTGCACACAGTAGAGATGGAAAATCCTGTCGAAATGTAATGTGACCAACAATTTAATGAAGGTTTCGTGTTAATAAAGTGAGAGTAATGAATATTCTTGTTCCTTTGATTGAGAGAATGAACATAACCTCTAGAGGACTCAGTATCTCACCATTAATGAAGATATTGTTTTGAGATTTTATGCCACCTCTTAATTTCAGGTTATTGTTATTATTGTCATCACCATCATCATTACCGGTATTTCGCTTAATTAACTGGAAACGTGTTACAAGCTGATAAGTTATCAAGACTGTAGGCCTATGGAATAATAAAGAACTATACTAAGTTATAAGAAAAATGAACGTGTTGCACTACCACCATTTATTTTGAGGTTGATTTGTGCTAATTATATCAGGTTAGTCAACCTATCGTTTGGCGGATTATATCAAAAGTTTCTGAAATTATGGCATCGCACATCAAAACATACTATTTACATTTTATTGGGAAAGTAATTAGGCCTATTACAACGTAACGGCTACGGATATATTTGTCAAATCATTAAAAGCGTTGAAAGGATAGATACTGTACATTTGGTTGAATATGTGTATAGGTTCGAGTACCTGGATAACTATAAACATATTATATTAAGAATAAAATTAGACTCTGGGCATTTTCGTAGTTTGCATTTTCCACAACAAGTTTTTCCCATGTCATTCACATTCCGATAAGAAATTGCGTTGGTCTGCTTGTTCTATATTATGTGCATGTACTTCGATACAAGTTCTTGCAGGTGTCGTCTCAGCTCACTGTTTTGTTATCTATTCTGATAACCAAATACAATATAGACGATCTTTTAACCTCAAAAATTTCGCGCGCGGTCGCGCGACGTTCTCCGATAAACAAGACACAATAGATCATCCCACTATTCGGTAGCCAGAACTACACGATCCAAGAAGCATGGGCATAAAATGCAGCATTGCCACATCTCCAGTGAAACTTACTGTATCAATGAGTGTGCTCTTTAAGTGCTGTCTATGAAATGTAGGGCCGAATTCATAGTCAGCACTTATACGTAAGTGGAACCCTTAAGTAATAAGGGATCACTTATAATAAGTATTCACTTATATGAGTTTACATTTCATAGACAGCTCTTAAAGAGCACACTCATTGATACAGTAAGTTTCACTGGAGATGTGGCAATGCAGTATTTTATGCCCATGCTTCCTGGATCGTACACATACAGTTCTCGCTACCGAATAGTGGAATGATGTATTGTGCTTTGTTTATCGGAGGACATCGCACGGCCGTGCGGGTAATATTTGAGGTTAAAGGATCGTCTATATTGTATTTGGTTATCAGAATGGATAACAAAACAGCGAGCTGAGACGACACCTGCAACAACTTGCGCATAATATAGAACAAACAGACCGACGCAGTTTTTCATCAGAATATGAATGACGTGGGAAAAACTTGTTGTGGACAATGCAAACTACGAAAATGCCCAGGGTCTAATTTTCTTCTTAACATGTTTATAGTTATCCAGGTACTCGAACCTATACAAATATTCATCGAAATGTAGAATATCTAGCCTTGCAACCCTTTTGATGATTTGACAAGTATATCCGTAGCCATTATGTTGTAATAGGCCTAATTACTTCCCCAATAAAATGCAAATAGTATGTTTTGATGTGTGATGCCATAATTTCAGAAACTTTTGATATAATCCGGCAAACGATTCGTTGACTAACCTGATATAATTAGCAAAGATCAACCTTAAAACCAATGGTGTAGTGCAACACGTTCATTTTTCTTCGGACTCAGTACAGTTCTTTACTATTCCGTAGGCCTACAGTCTTGATAACTTATCAACTTGTAACACGTTTCCAATTAATTAAGCGAAATACCGGTAATGATGACGGTGATGATAATAACAGTAATAATAACAATAACCTGAAATTAAGAGGTGGCATAAAATCTCAAAACAATATCTTCATTAATGATGAGATAGTGAGTCCTCTAGAGGTTATGTTCATTCTCTCAATCAAAGGAACAAGAATATTCATAACTCTCACTTTACTAAAACGAAAGCTTCATTAAATTGTTGGTCACATAACATTTCGACAGGATTTTCCATCTCTACTGTGTGCACGGAAAGCATTCTGTGAATGACATGCAACATATTCAGCAAAATCATAATCCTCCATCTTACTGCAACACAAGTGAGACACTTAAGTGTGTGGGGGAGGTCCACTTATAGCAATAAGTGGGACACTTAAGTAGGTAATATGAAATGAAACCTGGCTTATAAGGGACACTTATATATAAGTGCTGTCTATAAATTCGGCCCGTAAACTCATATAACTGAATACTTATTATAAGTGATCCCTTATTACTTAAGCGTTCCACTTATGTGTAAGTGCTGACTATGACTTTGGCCCTAAGTTAGGAATGAAGTCGATTGATGAAGCAGTACGCGTCGGTGATGGAATCATACGAGGCGAATGGAGGAGATTATGTTACCTAAGAGAATAATGGACTCTGACATGGAGGTTATGAGAAGTAGATGGAAACCAATCTAAACGAACCCACAGAGCTACAGTTGGGTCTACGAGAGTTGAAGTCTGAGCGGCGAAACCAGTAACTACGAAGTACGCTGCGTCGTCACAGTTACCTCAGTCTGCAGCATATCACTCTTTCATACAGGCTGAATATTTAATCAACTATGTTTGCCTAATGTAATTCAATAAACTTTGACCCGTTCTTAAGCTCGTGTTAATTATTTCGGCATATAAGACAGAACACGTCATTGCCGATAAATATGAGATTTCACATTCACTAAACTGAGAATAACCTGAACAAATGCATATATTAAGTAGAGAATAGAACTGTACAACTAGCCACTGATTAACTAACAAACAAATAAACTAACAACGAAAATAATATTCAGGAAACAATCACTTAAATTATTACATAAACCAGCAACAACTAACGCAGCTAACACAGTACTACGAATAATATCACAAAAGCGACTGAGAGCAAGTCAACCTACGTGGCGATAGCTTCCTTAAATGTGGCATCGCTGTTATTGTTGCCATAGCAACAGGTCATTTTCGAGGCGTGTTAGTCAACTTTTTCTCGCCGGTGGCGCTGAACGTCAGACTTCAACTCTCGTGGGCCCAACTATGCTTGCCGAGACTACCTGCAGAATGCAGCTGACTAATTTGTATGACTGGATGAGCGAATGACTGTGAGAGAGAAATCGTAAGATTTCGCACACGATGCTATTCTAATCCTCTTGCAACGTGGAAACCCGTTCGTAACGACCACACTTTGTTGCTCAAGGCCAGACTGGCAAGTTTTTATGTACAACGATAGAATGTATTTCCTTGATAATAATCAACGGTGAAAGGAAAGTAAAACTGCCCATTCCCAGATAATAATAATAATAATAATAATAATAATAATAATAATAATAATAATAATAATAATAATAATGGCGAACAAAATTATTAGAAGCTGATTATAGTCCTTTGAGAATGGGAACAAAATCGAAGGGGATCATGATCCACTGTTTAGCGTTTGCTGATGACATCGCCATTCTGTCAAACGATGTAGAAACTGCTAGGATGCAAATCGGCCTTCTAAAAGAAATCGCTGAACAAACTGGCTTACAGATATCTTTTGAAAAAACCGAAGTAATGACTAACTCCAGACAAAATACGGGAAGATCCACCGAGTAGAAAAATTTAAGTATCTGGGTGAGATCATAATGAAAATTGGACTTGACAAAGAAGTACTTAAGGAACGTGTACACAAACTTGAAATAGCCTATCAAACGTCACGCTCAATCTACAACAAAAAATGTATGTCCCAAAATACTAAACTACATAATTATGAAACTGTTCTGAAGCCAGTAGTTATGTATGCAGCCGAAACACTATCCCTAAATGCTAATAAAGAACTCCTCGAGGAACTGGAGGAAAAAGAGCGCAAAATCATCAGAAGTATTATGGGGTCCAATTACAAGAATGGCACTCATTATTAAAAAATCCAACAAAGAAATGTACAGTAAAATAGAGAAAATTACAGAAACGAATTACAGAATCTCAAACGAATGGACGGAAACAAGCTGACTAAACAGATCTTTCACTTTTTTGACTCCAAACCCAAAACCACAATGGCCTGGTTTGTGACCATCAAAGAAGACCTCCAAATGCTGCATATAAAACCCGAAGACGCCTTCAATAGAGATCTCTTCCGCAAAAAGATACTGACGAATTGGCTAAACCGAGACAAGCAACCGAAAAGAAGACAAGGCAGCACCTGGACAGAGGAACGTAAGCTGGTCCACTCACAGAGAATGAGGGAAATTTGGGCTCAATTGACAGAAATCGGTTTAGATAACTCGTCAAAAATTTCCCCGGTTTCGAGGAGAGTGGGGAAGCGCTAGGGAGAAAAGGGAGATCCTATACAGAAGAGCAAAAGAAGGAAGTAGGAGAAAGGAAGAAATGATAATGAAGACAACACATATACCCAGCCCCTTGTGCCAGCGGAATTAACCAATGATGGTTAAAATTCCCTACCTTGACGGAAATCGAACCCGGGACCCCTGTGACAAAAGACCAGGTTGCTAACCATTTAGCCATGGAGCCGGACAGGAGAAAGGATGAAAAGATATTGGCAGAGAAGGCTAAAAAAATATTGCAAAGATTGTCAAACGTGGTCCACAGACAGCCGTAACGAAAAGTTAAAGTTATAATATTAATAAGAAGAAGAACAAAGCAAGGAAATAGTTTAGGAAAACTTTCTGCAGAAGAAAGGTTACACCAGATGAAAAGGACGTATGGCATCACTAAGAATTTTCACAAGAAGTGCTTATATAAAATCTTAAAATACAGTGATAAAACCAGAATGTCTTTATGCAGGTGAATGCCTAGTTTTGAACTATAAATAAACTCGAAGTACTAGAGAAAATAATAATGAGAAAATAAAATATAACAGAAACAATAATAAAAGCATAAGATTGCCATTTTTTGGACATATCTATAGAACGTATGATAACAGATTGACAACACAGATATTGAGGTACATTTGAGAGAAAAATTCAACAATAACTTGGATACAAGGGGTCAAGAGAGATTTAGAAAGAAATAAAATAAGAGAAGAGGAAATTATGGAAGGAGAGATTTTAAAAAAAAGGTTTTGAAGAATAGAAGGATTCCAAACAAGAATGAAAACGAGAGAAGAATAAAACATAACGCAATGATGAAGGGATACTGGAGAGAACGGAACAGGAAAAAACACGGAAGGATGAACTGAAATTGAGATATGGTCCCTAGCAGGCCTCAGTGTAAATAATAATAATAATAATAATAATAATAATAATAATAATAATAATAATAATAATAATAATAATAATTTGCAGGCATAGAAAAATTACATAACTCACAGATTGTATTCTTTGCTTGTTGTTTAAAGGGGCCTAACATCGAGGTCATCGGCCCGATTGTATTCTTTAACATTTGACTTTACGTCGCACCACACAAATAGGTCTTATGGCGACGATGGGAAGAGACAGTGGTCTTAATTAAGGTAAAAATGAAATGACATGGCTTTTAGTGCCGGGAGTGTCCGAGGACTTGTTCAGCTCGCCAGGTGCAGGTCTTTTGATTTTACTCCCGTAGGCGACCTGCGCATCGTGATGAGGATGAAATGATGATGAAGACGACACATACACCCAGCCCCCATGCCAGCGAAATTAACCAATTATGGTTAAAATTCTCACCCTGACGGGAATCGAATCCGGGACCCCTGGACCAAAGGCCAGTACGCTAACCATTTAGCCATGGAACCGGACTTAATTTTCCCCCTGTGGGTGGGGGCGGTAGAATAACACCCACGGTGTCCGCTGCCTGTCGTAAGAGGCGACTAAAAGAGGCCCCAGGGGCTCTGAACTTTGGAGCGTGGGTTGGCGACCTCGGTGCCCTTAGCTGAGTCCTGGCATTGCTTCCCTTTACTTGTGCCAGGCTCCTCACTTTTATCTATCCTATCCGACCTCTCTTGGTCAACTCTTGTTCATTTCCGACCCCGACGCTATTAGGTTTGCGAGGGCTCGGGAGTCTTCATTTTCACGTCCTTCGTGGCCCTTTTCTTTTGGCCGATATCTTCATTTTTCGAGGTGTCGGACTCCTTCCATTTTTTCTCTATGATTAGTGTTATATAGAGAAAGGTTGTCTAGTTGTACTTCCTCTTAAAATAATAATCATCACCATCACCATCGGCCTTAAGGTACTGTACAGCCCCGGCATTCGCCTCGTATGAAATGGGAAACCACAGAAAACCATCTTCAGGGCTGCCGACGTTGGGTTTGAACCCACTGTCTCCGAATGCAAGCTGATAGCTACTCACAGATTGTATCACTGAGTTCCTACTTCTAGAGAAAGAAGCACAATGTAGTAATAGCCGCAGACAAGAATTGAACACAGCTACAGAATATTCCTCACCTCAGGTTGCCACCATCGAGCAGACAGCATCACAATGTGTGTACGGGCGGTACCCGAATGGGTTGGATTAGCCGGATGTTGATAACAGAGCATCGCACGCCTGGCTGACACACTCAAAAGTATGCCGGGAAACAGAAGGCTTTATGTTTGCCATTCAGAACGAAGTTATTGCAACTGTGATATAGAGAAAGAATATACTGCAGGACCAATCGGTAAAATCTGTTTTCTGTCACCGATGAAATGAAATGGACTATGGCTTTTAGTGCCGGGAGTGCCCGAGGACATGTTCGGCTCGCCAGGTGTAGGTCTTTTGATTTTACTCCCGTAGACGACCTGCGCGTCGTGATGAGGGTGAAATGATGACGAAGACGACACATACACCCAGCCCCCGTGCCAGCGAAATTAACCAATGATGGTTAAAATTCTCGACCCTGCCGGGAATCGAACCCGGAACCCTGTGACCAAAGGCCAGCACGCTAACCATTTAGCCATGGAGCCGGACTCTGTCACCGATGCTCCACATCCAGCGAGACAATGCACCACATTATCGGCAAACGCAGACTACAGATAAGTAGCAAAAATGAGAGAAGACACATTGATGGCCAAGTGCACGAACCTTGGTTAGCGTAAACAGCGTGTATGATTCTTCCTAAACCTTGTTTAAATGAAGATGCGGAATATCATTGCTGATTATTATTTAAATCTCTGATATTGCCAGTTGATTTTAAGCAGTCATTTTTTTTTTTTACAAGTTGCTTTACACCGCACCGACACAGATAGGTCTCATGGCGACGAGAGGATAGGAAAGGCCTGGGAGTGGGAAGGAAGTTTTTTTTTTTTTTTGCTAGTTGCTTTACGTCGCACCGACAAAGATAGGTCTTATGGCGACGATGGGGCAGGGAAGGGCTAGGAGTAGGAAGGAAGCAGCCGTGGCCTTAATTAAGGTACAGCCCCAGCATTTGCCTCGTGAGAAAATGGGAAACCACGGGAAAATATCTTCAGGGCTGCCGACAGTGGATTTCGAACCCACTATCTCCGGGATGTTGGATACCGACCGCACTGGAACAGTCAATTTAGAGCGGTTACCAAACAAACAGTGAGTGATTACCATCTGTTCATCATCATCTGTTTACCCTCCAGGTTCGGTTTTTCCCTCGGACTGAGCGAGGGATCCCACCTCTACCGCCTCAAGGGCAGTGTCCTGGAGCTTCAGACTCTTGGTCGGGGGATACAACTGGGGAGTATGACCAGTACCTCGCCCAGGCGGCCTCACCTGCTATGCTGAACAGGGGCCTTGTGGAGGGATGGGAAGACTGGAAGGGATAGACAAGGAAGAGGGAAGGAAGCGGCCGTGGCCTTAAGTTAGGTACCATCCCGGCATTCGCCTGGAGGAGAAGTGGGAAACCACGGAAAACCACTTCCAGGATGGCTGAGGTGGGAATCGAACCCACCTCTACTCAGTTGACCTCCCGAGGCTGAGTGGACCCCGTTCCAGCCCTCGTACCACTTTTCAAATTTCGTGGCAGAGCCGGGAATCGAACCCGGGCCTCCGGGGGTGGCAGCTAATCACACTAACCACTACACCACAGAGGCGGACGAGTGATTACCAATGAACGTAAAATGGCTGCCAGATTTGGAAATGATTCAGAAGGTATCTGGAATATCTGAAACAGGATGGAAAATAATGCAAAGGTATAATAGTGGAGAGAGGCGATCAATTTGAAGAACTTAATCATAGAAAATTTGTGGAAAGGTTTCGTTTATCTAAACAGTTTTATTTCTTCTGGAATCGATACAGAAATAAGCTACACTTTTCAAACCAGTGAAATTATCCTGTTTCTGTTATCAATCTGCAGGTTTTATTCCATGTTTCTTCTCTCTGTTTTATAGTGACTCCATCTGTATTTTTATTTTCAATCACGTCTTTGTGTGTGTGATACCTAATTCTGTTACAGTCCGGCTCCATGGCTAAATGGTTAGCGTGCTGGCCTTTGGTCACAGGGTTCCGGGTTCGATTCCCGGCAGGGTCGGGAATTTTAACCATCATTGGTTAATTTCGCTGGCACGGGGGCTGGGTGTATGTGTCGTCTTCATCATCATTTCACCCTCATCACGACGCGCAGGTCGTCTACGGGAGTCATATCAAAAGACCTACACCTGGCGAGCCGAACTTGACCTCGGACGCTCCCGGCACTAAAACCATTTCATATCTCTTCTGTTATAATATTGGTTTCAAAACCGGAAAATTAGACGACTTCCTTTTGTTCCTCCATGTTGATAAACATACTTTCAGCAATGGAAAACGGAATATTTTCGGGCTAACACACACACACACACACACACACACACACACACAATTAATAAAGTAACTTCCCATTCGCAAGCAAAACTTCACGGTAGTGCTTAAATTCACCCAGCGAGTTAGGGTCGCGCAACTGTGAGCTTAAATTCGGGAGGTAGTGTGTTCGAACTCCACTGTCAGCAGCCCTGAAGATGTTTTTTCGTGGTTTCCCATTTACATACCAGGCAAATGCTGAGGCTGTGCCTTATGGCCATGGCAGTTTCCTTCCCACTCACAGCCATTTCCTGTCCCATCGTCGCGATAAGACCTGTCTGTGTCGGTGCGACGAAAAGCAAGTAGTTTTTAAAAAATGTTTAATTCCACTGCTAACTAAACATGCTTAAGTAATCACTGATTAAGAATGGTGCTTCACGATTCCATGTAACCAGTTTACGTGATCATTGGTTAGCCGAATCTGAAACAAGGTTGATGCACTTGGCCATGCGTCATATAGGACAGAAGTATCATGTAGTGTTTATTCATTACAGACTTAGTAAGCAAAGAAACGTTAATCAAGGAACGTAGCTTCATGATTGGACAATCACACTCACTAAAGGCAATAATACCGGACATTCTAATTTACAACTACATCCAAATATGCGATGAAGTCACACTATCCAAGAAAATTGTGCAAACGAACGGGATTTTGCAACGAGTCAACATTATGATGACAGGCATCCCTAAGATCATCAGCAGCCGTTCGGCAATACTAATGATGTACAGCAGATGACATGGCGGTAGGATCATCTGACATAGAAGAGCATCAGCAGGCTCCAGATGATCTTGAGATGTGGGCAGAAGAAGATAACCTAAAAATAAATCATCAGATAACAGAAATAGATTTCAGAAAGCGAGGTAAACAAGCAACAAAAGACAGCCTGGCACTATCAGACAAACGATTAGAAAATCCACCAAAATTGAAGTACTGTACCTCGGTATTACTCTACAAATAACGCTCAGATCATTCAGTATTCACATATAACACAGAGCAGCAGCAGCAGCAATAAAAGCTATCAAAAACCTCCAACAACTAGCAACAACAACAAAAAACACTCTTCCCTTTGCCAAAATAATGTTTACAAATATGTCTCTCGGTCATGACCATCCATCAACGGCTGCTAATTTCAGATGGCAACCAGCCGTAAGACACAGCCTGCGTGGTTGCTAGGTAACATTGTCTGGCCATCCATCCATACCTTACATCACAGCCTGCATGGTTGCTAGGTAACATTGTCTGGCCATCCATCCATACCTTACATCACTGCCTGCATGGTTGCTAAGTAACATTGTCTGGCCATCCATCCGTACCTTACATCACAGCCTGCACGGTTGCTAGGTAACATTGTCTGGCCATCCATCCATACCTTACATCACAGCTTGCACGGTTGTTAGGTAACATTGTCTGGCCATCCATCCATACCTTACATCACAGCCTGCACGGTTGGTAGGTAACATTGTCTGGCCATCCATCCATGCCTTACATCACTGCCTGCATGGTTGCTAGGTAACATTGTCTGGCCATCCATCCATACCTTACATCACAGCCTGCACGGTTGCTAGGTAACATTGTCTGGCCATCCATCCATACCGTACATCACAGCCTGCACGGTTGCTAGGTAACATTGTCTGGCCATCCATCCATACCTTACATCACAGCCTGCACGGTTGGTAGGTAACATTGTCTGGCCATCCATTCATACCTTACATCACTGCCTGCATGGTTGCTAGGTTACACTTCTGTCACACACCCTGTGACACTAACTTCTGTAAGGTAAATTTTCAGATGACTTCCAGCCATATGACTTATTTATGTCAACGCACGCTTACCCTTCAAACATTAGGAACGCTATGAGGAAAAACGAATGGCAGTAATCAAATTATGAATTAAGATGTTTAGTCACGTGTTTCGCAGTGCACGGGTTTCATCATAAGGTGTGTGTTAACAAACGTTTCCGCGACACAAGTGAAGACTGCATGCGATAAGCCCTGTGACCGATACCACACTGGAAATTGTAAAAATAGGACGATATCGATAACTAAATTCTGTTCAGAATAAACTGGATAATAAACATAAAGTAAGTAATGTCAAAAATAAAATTGTAAGCCCTCTTAGCCATTTGGATGCATTTAATAAATAAGTAGCAAAAATAAGATATCAGAAACTGGGATTCTGCACATGCGGAGAGCTCCTATGAAACACGCGGCACCACCAGATCAGATCCTTCATTGCCGAAGAACTGAGAAAGAAGGGATTCAATGTAGATACGGAGGTACACGGACTGGCCAAGAACGGTAGTTCGCAGAGAATTGACATCATAGCTTTTTTTTTTTTTGCTAGTAGCTTTACGTTGCACCGACACAGATAGGTCTTATGGCGACGATGGGATAGGAAAGGCCTAGGAGTTGGAAGAAAGCGGCCGTGGCCTTATTGAAGGTACAGCCCCAGCATTTGCCTGGTGTAAAAATGGGAAACCTGCCGGGCTGAGTGGCTCAGACGGTTAAGGCGCTGGCCTTCTGACCCCAACTTGGCAGGTTCAATCCTGGCTCAGTCCGGTGGTATTTGAAGGTGCTCGTCAGCATCGTGTCGGTAGATTTACTGGCACGTAAAAGAACTCCTGCGGGACTAAATTCCGGCACCTCGGCGTCTCCGAAAACTGTAAAAGAGTAGTTAGTGGGACGTAAAACAAATAACATTATTATTATTAAAATGGAAAACCACGGAAAACCATCTTCAGGGCTGCCGACAGTGAGATTCAAACCCCACTATCTCCCGGATGTAAGCTCACAGCCACACGACCAGTTCGCCCGGTATCATAGCCTTTGAATACAACAGTTGTCGAGGATTCATCTTTGTTAGATCCGATTGTCAGGTTCGAACACCATAGCGGTCAGCCAGAGGACGTTAATCTAGAAAAGATTAAAAAATACAAACCCACTATTCCTTACTACAAATCTAAGTAGCACCTTCAGGAAATTGAAGTAATAGGGATAATGGTCGGAGCTCGCGGTCCCGTACCTCGTCACTTTGTGGCCACCAAAGACTTTAGGTCGCCACGCGGAAGTGCTACCAACTCCCAATGATGCTCACTCCGGAAAATGCTACTCTCGTCCACCAAGCCTCCATCAAGATCCTGAGACATCATCTCTACAGCTATAGCTCTGACATGCCACACTAATTATACTGTTCTTTTATAATTTACAGTTTTCTAGAACTGTACCGAAAATTTGATATGTTTTACATTGTGCTTAGTGGCAGGCTGTAAATACAGGAGTGTGTTCCTAAATAAATGGAAATGTGTACTCATTAAGCACTCAACACCTTACTGGTAGTACACACTAACGTCAGACCTTAATGGGATAAAAGTATCACCACTGATAATAACAAATAATGTTATAGGCTTTACATGCCAATAACTACTACTTCTTTGGTTTTCGGAGACGCCGAGGTGCGAGAATTAAGTCACGCAGGAACTTTTTGTTTGCCAGTAAATCTACCGACACGAGGCTGACGTATTTGGGCACCTTCAAATACTACTGGACTCAAAGAAGATCAAACCTGCCAGTGCCTGAACAGTCTGAGCCACTCAGCCCGTCACATCACTGATAAGACGATACCACGCAATATACCAGACATCGTGCTAGTTGATAAGACGAAGGAAACCTGCTACATCATAGATATTGCATGCCCTAGTTCACACAACCTGCAGGCAATACACACAGAGAAAAGATTCAATTACACTGATTTGTCGGTGGAAATTAGAGCACTAGAGCCCGAATTTACACTTCTCAAACTTAGCAAATAATCCTTTTATGACTTGATGGTTCCAAATAATCGATCTTTTTCTCTGCATCTTTGCATGTTTTGGCCTCTTTAGGAGAAAATTCATGCATAATGCATATTTTGATGATTTTGGATTTAATAGTGAATACTGGGACGTTTATATTTCATAACTAGCTGATGTACCCGTGCTTCGCTACGGAATTCTACATTGTATACAGAATTCTAGGTTAGGTGGTGTACACGTTGTGAGCAAGATTGTATTAAATTGCATAGCTCTTAATGCTACCCTAGAAACGCGACAGGGAATTCACCAAACGTCTTTTTCTCATACGAAGACTGGGTTAGGGAATTTTCATTGTAAGGTGCTTGCCTACCATCAGTCACAATCAAGTTGGGGAGTTTTCATTATAATGTCAGGCACTCACTCTCCACCTGCCCTTTTACATCTTCCGAAAGACTGTGTTAGTGGTTTTCCCAAATGAAATGAACATAGGTCTTTATAATGACGTCAATAGGAATGGCGCGAATAAAAGCAATGCTTTCATATGAAATATTCGATCAAATGAAAAACCACACATTTTTCTCACTTTTAACGAACAGTAACTTACTACGCTGCCGATCTAACAGTCCAAAGTTCCAGAGCTGGAATGACCAAGCCGCAGACAGCCGTGATACGTGAACACTCTTCGTCTGTTTTCGGAGAGGAGGGAAGGGGGGGTCGAATAGTGGAGAATTCCAGGGCATAAACTATGCCCTTTTACTAATCTGTTTCCTAGGAGTACCCGATGAATCGGAAAATCTCAACTCACTACACTGGTGACGGAAAACTATCTGACTTGAAGGCAAATTCTTTCTCCAAGCCAGAGGAGAAACCCCCTCTTCACTGCTAATTTGGTATAAAATGAATGTAGAATTTAATAAAAGTGAAGAGGAAGAAGCTTTTATGAAACGGATATTTTCAGGGTTAAATGTTAAGTGCTATAATTTGGAATATGTCTATATTGTACTAGAATGTCTTCCTGGCATCCTATGTGACAACCAAAGTTAATACATACGGTAGAGATCTTATAATCCAATTAATCCAATTTTTGAATTTGCCATCAACGAACTTAATAGCACTGATTAGGAGTAATATTAATTGATTAATTGATTTTATTGACGGTTTTAGGTCGTAGACAGCTTTCCAATAGATGACGCTGCTTGCATTAAAGATGTGCAAGTGGAATTCAGGGAAAAGATTGTACAGCAAGACATAAAATGGAATTCTGGAAAATTGCCTGCTACGATAAGAAAGTTGGAAGGTACCGGTCTACCCCTTCTCGAATCTTTAGCAGTTATCGAAGACGTTTAAGTGAGTCTGCAATCATCCCACTGGGAAGTAGCTGCGGCAGCTGGAGATAAGCTGAACAAAGTGATTTCGAATTCGTCAAGCTTATAAAAGACTTACTGCGTGCAAAAGACGTTCAATTTGACCTCACTTTGTCGCAAATGTCTTCATTTAAGTATGCACCTGTCTTCTCTTGTGACGTAGAAAGACCATTTTCTGTGTATAAGAATGTGCTGTCAGATAAACGGATGAGCTTAAATCAGACAATTTGTAACGTAGTATGAAAGAGAGATAAAAAGGATGAGGCTTTTTTCCCCGTGAATTGTAAAAATAACTATATAACATTTTTTTTTTCATAAATATATAAGTAGGGAGGAAGCACGATGGCAGGAACAGCCCTCGCTTCGTTGCCTTCCTCCATTTTCTTCCTTCTGTGTTGCTCTGGTACAAGCATCGTGTAGTGCCTCACTCTGTGAACCGCCGGCAGCTAACTTCTGTAGTGAAGTCATCTACAGTGTTTATTTGTTGCATATGCGTTTTTAAATGTGTTTTTTTTTTTTTTTGCTAGTTGCTTTACGTCGCACCGACACAGATAGGTTATTGCGACGATGGGACAGGAAAGGGCTAGGAGTGGGAAAGAAGCGGACGTGGCCTTAATTAAGGTACAGCCCCAGCATTTGCCTGGTGTGAAAATGGGAAAGCACGGAGAACCATTTTCAGGGCTGCCGATAGTGGGGTTCGAACCTACTATCTCCCGAATACTGGATACTGGCCGCACTTAAGCAACTGCAGCTATCGAGCTCGGTGTTTTTAGGTTTTAAATCAGTGCGTACTTGTCTTGTGTTGAGTGAGACTTGGTTGTATATTGCATAGTATTTGTGTGTGTTCTATTAATTTCGTACTGGACAGAAGTTGTTACTGAAGATTTTGGTGTTGTGGTGGGCAGCGAAACGTCATGGCATAACTTGTACTGATAAAAAACAATTGCCGTGTGTTTTATTTGTACTTGGTGTTATTTACCTGTTCTTTCTTAAACGCATTTTAATTTTACCAGTGTCTTTTCTTACGACCGCATTTAATTTTTACTATTGTTTGTGTGAGCTATACGACAGCACAGCAGAATCCCGCGTTGTCTGGGGAAATTTATTAAATGCAATTAAACGCATCCCTCACCCCTCGAACCCATAGAAAATATTATTTTTCTATTTTCTCCCCCAATTTACTTTACACTTCAATGCTGAGGTTTTTTGTGTGTGTCGTAGTTTACATCTGAGTCTGTATAAACCAAAAATAGCCCCTGTAAAATCCCCATCCCCTTTAGTTCATAAAAATAATTTGAGCTTTAATTTCTTCCACTTTTTATCTTGAACTTAAATACTGAATTTAACAAATTTATGTGCCTCCGTTTTCCCGTGATGGTGTTGAGCAGAGCCGTTCAATATGGCAACCCTGTTGTCATGAGAGCGATACTGTTTGTCGGCGGTTGCAGAGTGGGCTTCGGCTGGTCCGACAGCTCTGCTCTCTGACCGGTCAACCGCGGTTCTACGCCTCTGTATTCGGGAGACGGAGAAGGGCTGGTCCGCACCGTCGACTGTCGTGAGCATGATTTTCCGTGGTTTTCCATTCTACTGCACTAAGGCGAATGCCGGAACAGTTCCTAGTATAGGAACCCCCTCACCTTCTTCGCACATCTCCTTAACCGTATCAAATCTTCAGACCTGAGAGATGGCGTCACCGTCTGAGCGGCCCGCCTCCCCCTTCAGGAGAGGAATGATAACTTTTTAGTAGTAGTAGTTATATTAGTTAAGATCGACTTTGTAATACGTATGTGTTTGCTGGCGAAACCTAGCGTTTACAGTGCACATAAGCACACAGATAGGTCTTACGGCGACGATGGGACAGGCAAGGTCTAGGGATTGGGAAGGAAGCGACCATGGCTTTAATTAAGGTACAGCCCAGCATTTGTCTGGTGTGAAAATGGGAAACCATGGGAAACAATCTTCAGGGCTGCCGACAATGGGGTTCGAACCCACTATCTCTCGGATGCGATCTCACAGCTGCGCGCCCCTAACCGCACGGACAATTTGCCCGGTACAGTGCACTCTGGTGTAGGCTAGAGCAATTTTGACTTTCATTGATCTGTCTCAGTCTCATCCTTGGCTTTGACAATATGAAAGTGACTGACGTATGAGCGATGCTGTAATACCATTCCCTATGCAGCTGGCAACTTCTGGCTCAGTGAGGCAAGCAACAGGAAACTACGACACTCCTCATTTTCCTAGTACGCCTGTTTAGTATAGCTAAGCCATCTATCAGAGGTAGTAGTGGAGCTGTTGAGGATCTAATCTGCCTTCGGGTTGAGGACTAAACATACAAGTAATGTGTGTGTCGAACCATTGTTTCGTTTCCCTACGCTGTCATAGCGAGTTTTTACGACCGGATGCCCCTCCTAACGTCAATCTCATCTGAACATTCAATGAGATGAAATAAATGACGTGATATATATGATAGTAGGAAGGGAGAGGGTGAAACCCGGTGCCGGCACATAGCCTACTCTTGTTGAATAATAACACAAAGAGGTATGCACAAGGCTTAACGTCGCCATCCGCCGTACGAATCATCATCAACAGCGTCATATGTCCGACTCGTTGGCTGAACGGTCAGCGTACTGGCCTTCGGTTCAGAGGGTCGCGGGTTCGATTCCCGGCCGGGTCGGGGATTTTAACCTTAATTGGTTAATTCCAATGGCACGGGGGCTGGGTGTATGTGTTGTCTTCATCATCATGTCATCCTCATCACGATGCGCAAGTCGCCTACGGGAGTCAAATAGAAAGACCTGCACCTGGCGAGCCGAACCCGTCCTGGGATATCCCGGCACTAAAAGCCATACGACATTTCACATTTCAACAGCGTCATATGCACGTTTGGCTATGTAATATTAAATACAGTCGAATTTCGATATCTCAAAGTGTCTGCGGAGGCTAAAAATACTTCCGAGTTATCGAAAATTCGAGGTATAGCAAGAAGTACATACTACTATGGCTGCACAAAAATTATCAGCTGTACTGTAATATTAATGAGTTGGTAGTCCTATAACAGTTTAGCTTTTGTAACTCTGAACTTTAAGCAAGAATATTATTAGGTTATGGTGGTTTATTATACAGTACACATATGTTTAACAAAATCGCACAGTGAGGGCGGTGGTGGTGATGACTGTTTTAAGAGGAAGTACAGCTAGGCAACCATCCTCTATTAACACTGATCAGAGAGAAAAAATGGAAGGGATCCGACACTTCGACAAATGAAGGTATCAGCCAAAGAAAGACAAGGGCAACGAAGGGCGTGAAAATTAAAGACACCTTAGCCCTCGGAAATCTAATAGCGTCTGGGTCGGAAAAGAACAAGAGTTGACCAAGGGAGGTCGGATAGGATAGATGTAAGCGAGGAGCCTGGCACAAGTAACCGGAAACAATTCAGGCAAGGGTCTTGTGGTCGCCAACCCAACAGACAGCGTAATGAAAGTTACGTGTGCGCGCATTCACGTCATATTTTTCACATCCATGTTACTTGTATTTTAATATTCCTAAAGTTATGTTGATTGCTAACTATTTTGGATGTAAAGTTTCCAATCAGCATCATGATAAATGATCTACTTCTGTGCAGGTATTGGAGCAAGTATCATTCAGATACTTGGGAACTTTGTTGACATGGAGTGGAAGCTGTACATAAGAAATAAGAAGCAGAATATCTATGGGAAAAGAAGCCTTCGGAAAGGTGAGAGGGCTTTTGACATCTAAGGCAATCCCTATTGATTTAAGAAAGAGGTTCGCAAAGTGTTTTGTCTGGAGTGTGGTGTCATATGGAGCTGAAACATGGACATTAAGAAAGAAACAAAGTATTTGGAAAGTTTTGAAATATGGTGGTGGAGAAGAATTGAAAAAGTGAAGTGGACAAATAAAGTGAGAAATGATGAAGTGCTAAGAAAAGTAGGAGAGAAGAGACACCTGATGAAAACGATAAGGAAGAGGAAAATATCCTGGTTGGGCCAAATACTGCGTAGAAATTGTCTTCAACAGAGGGTGATGGAGGGAAAAATAGATGGAAGAAAAGGAAGAGTAAGAAGAAGGTTTGGAATGTTAACAGATGCCAAACAAAGGAGAAGCTATGAACAACTGAAGCAAGATGCTCAGGACAGAGAATCATGGAGGCTGTCCAACTGATACCTGTCTCAAGACAGATTCACAGAAGAAGAAGATGATTACGCGCAAGATATAATCGGAATTACAGCTTGAGGCCGAATTCGTACATATCGGAAAGGAGTTTCGCTTTCATGTTTTCTCAGATCTTATGTTTAACTCTGGGGCCAGATACAGCCTCATCCACCGCTGAAGCCCAGGTTCTCTAAATGGAATTCCAACAGGCGATACATTACAACCATCATCAAAATCAGATTCAACCACGGTAACTTCCGCAGGCATCTATTTCGTATTCATGCTGCATACACCCCGTACTGTACATGACAGAGTCGTTGGAGAATCCAGATCGTATATTTTTTTTCACTGAAACCCATTTACTTATCCGCAACAAACAATTCTAAAGACAATAGTAGAATTACACGGATTACTTCCAACCAGAATATCAACTTTGCTCGCTACCAAACGCCCTGCGGTGTACTCCACTATCCAGACATTTCTGAAGAATACAGGCCTCTGTTTATAATACATTCTAGGACCATTTATCATATTACGTCCTCAGTCTGTATGTAAATCTGGGACGTCAATCATGATGTCAACAACAGGCTCTCATTGTGTACAATTTATGTATCTGTCATGTTTATGTCAACTGTGGATCATTTTGGGTTCAGAAACGGTGAAGTTAAACTGGCAGTCTCCTGAAGACGGAGAAAATCAATGAAGCGTCTTTATATTCAACAGCCAACGCAATTTCATCATAAACACTTGTTATATCACGTGTTTACACTGTAAAGACATAAAATTGATATACTCATAACAAGAAATAATGTCCAATGAATCACTTTTTAGACTGAATGAAGTAAAAAAAAAAGACTTAGCTTCCGCTGGGATTTCTGGTACTGATGTCTCAGACCGCCCTAAATTCTGTAAATTGATAAGTTCGTGGTCCCCTCTACTAAAGAGTTGTTAAATCTCGCAAATCTCTTTCACAGGAAATAAAGGAAAAACTATTAACAGGACTCAATTGGTTTTGGGAAGGAAAGCGAGCATCCAAAAAGAACTATCCATTTGCGCTCCCTATTGGGCTTAAATCACTAATAATGAACACTAAACTCTCGATTTACCGCAATCGGATCAACCGCGTTGCGGCTTAACCGCGATATCAAAAACATTAAAAATGCACGAGTGTTAGGAGTTACAGTAATACAGAACTACGAAGGGTCGGAATAATATTGCCAGGATGATGTTCTCATCACCGAAAAACTTGTTTTGAGAAACTTGAGAAGAAAAATAAAGAAAAAGTGTTTCCCGGTGCAAAAGCAGAAAACCATCACTGATTATTTTCAGAAACAGTAAAGTTAGGTAGTCTGAATATTTTTCTTTGCCTTATTAGTTTCAACGAAAAGTTCGGTTTATTTTTCCATTTATTAGTTGTGCTAAGTGCTACTTTCGCTGCAACGCATTGGGTAGGTTAATAATAAACAATACAGTGGTATCATTTATCATCATTTTAACTGTACTTTCCGTACGCCTGTTCTTTTTTAAAAAAATGTTGCGGGTTAATCGTGATTGTACTTATCCGGGAAGCCTTAACCTTTCATTATCCCGGTTAATCAAGAGTTGAGTGTATCTGTGTATTTTAACGTGTTTCAGAATATGTATCTGTGCTGGTTTTATGTTCATCACCAGGCTGAAAGTCATAAATAAAATTTCTTTTTTTATATATACTATGGGGCCGAATTCACGGTGTCCCGTAAGTTTTGTGCCAAATGTAGCTGCCTCTGTGGATCCGTGGTAGAGTGTCGGCCTCCGGATCCCAAGATAGCGGGTTCAAACCCGGCAGAGGTAGTCGGATTTTTTAAGGGCAGAAAAAAGTCCACTCGTCACTCCATGTCGTACGATGTCGGCATGTAAAAGATCTCTGGTGATACATTTGGTATTTATCCGACAAAATTAGTTAAATCTCAGCCATAGACGCCCAAGAGAGATCCGGTTTACTCTGTCTGCCATCTAGTGGGCCTAAAGCAAAACGGAACGTCGAAATTGACGAGCAGACAGCCAGATGGCGTCGAATCGAAATGTCTGCACACGGTAGCTGAGGCCATACGATTATTATTATTATTATTATTATTATTATGCCAAATGTGGATCATGTTGGTGAAGTTAAAACTGTCAGTATCGTGAAGACACAGAATATCAACGAAGCGTCTTTTTATTCAACAGCCATCGCAATTTCATTTAATTGATATACTCATAACAAGAAAATACAGTATGACCAATGAACCGCATTTTTTATTATACGAAATGAACTCTGTCACGCTTGAAATTTACCAACCATCTGGCGATCAAATTCCCAAGGGCACCATCCATAAAGATAACGAACGTTGAATATATACACAAGTGAGTCATATGAAAAAGCGGTGTTTACCTTAGTGGCGCCGCGGAAGACTGAAAATTCCATGATGCGTATGTGTCAGTCAGCTGTTCCCATTGCACTGGCGATAGGAACTCATCACTCCACGGCCGGCTGTGTCGAACCACGGTGACGTACTGACGTGCCGTGTGGATAGCAAGCGGGCGCAATATCGTAGGCTGCATACCAGGCCATGCTCTAGTGGCGGGACGAGCGAACAAGCCAATTGAAAAATAATGACTGCACCATCTTCTTCCTCCCCGTCCGCCTCATTCAATACCTCGCGCGTAGCTCCAGAGCTCGCTCTGTGACTTTACACAACAATCTCATTTTAAGAATTACGTGACAGGTAATCCATATCCATACTAAAATCATAATCAGGGTTAGGATTTAATTACATTTCATCTTCATTCCAATAATACAGAAACAACTGCTTAGGTATTGGCAGTTTTTTTTTTTTTTTGCTTTACGTTGCACTGACACAGATAAGTCTTATGGCGACGATGGGATAGGAAAACCCTAGGAGTTGGAAGGAAGCGGCCGTGGCCTTAATTATGGTACAGCCGCGGCATTTGCCTGGTGTGAAAATGGGAAACCACGGAAAACAATCTTCAAGGCTGCCGACAGTGGGACTCGAACCTACTATCTCCCGATTACTGGATACTGGCCGCACTTAAGCGACTGCTGCTATCGAGCTCGGTAGAAGCAGGGTTTTTGATAAATGGAGTAGTTTAAAGATATATTTTTTTTCATTTTTATTCAATCTTGGCAATTTTGTTTACATTTCGGTTTAAGTCGCACAGACCTGGCATCGTTGGGATAGGAGAGGGCTAGGAGTGGCAAGGAAGCAATAATTGGCTTTACGCCCACCAACTACTTTTCCGGTTTTCGAAGACGCCAAGGTGGGGCCGGAATTTGGTCCTGAAAGAGTTCTTTTATGTGCCAGTAAATCTACCGACATGAGACTGACGTTTTTGAGTACTGTACGTTCAAATACCACCGGACTGAGCCTGAATCGATCCTAATTTTTTGCCTTCCCTTAAACTACCATTTCACTCAGCGTGAATAAAATTATTTATGGCCTAAACTGAAGCGACTTATTCCTCGACTTTACATATAGATTTTCATTCAGTTCTCTATAGCCGTTTTCTTGTGATGCGTGTACATGCATGCATACAGACAGACAGACAGACAGACAGACAGACATTACGGAAAATTAAAAAGTGTATTTCCTTGTTACTGTGTACACGACCAATACAGAAATACCATTCTTTTTAAATTCTGAGCAATGTACAGACAAAACTCTTATATATATAGATTTACAGGCGTGTGTGCTATTATCATGAATTTAGTTTTTGAGGTGTTGATTTTCATTCCATATGTTCTTACAGTATTTGAAATTCTCAGCGTCATTGACTATAGCGTCGTTGGATAACCTGTTAGAATTGCTTGATCGTCAACAGACTTCATTTTATTTATTTTCAACGAAGAATACATCCGGCCGCAATTGTCACAAGGATTCGGAAAACAATGCAACCTTTTAAATGTATAATATAAATGTAACATAACGAATCATTGTTATGTAATGATATAAATGGTGGCTTAGTATATTGTCAACGAATCCTTCAAAATAGTTAACGAAAGATGTAAATTCCCCTGGCTCCGAAGAGAAGTCTCCTTACTTCCCATACGTAACCAATTTTATTGTGTTAGTTCTTACTTAAGTGATGGACACATGGGCAGTAGACGGCTTTTTTTTCCCCCTCACATTCGCCACCAAAGCCTGTTCCGAATTGACCTCAAAGTGTACATATATCAATTCTCCATTCACTTGAGAGTCCCATGTTCGTACTTGCCAAGGTTTCGGTCATCGTCAGTTCTCCGAAAGCGCTGTAGAGAATTGGTCATAGTAGGCAGAAAAAATAAACGAACCCGTGAGGTACCGATCACTCGAAGAGCACGAGAAAGGGAATCGGGAAGGGGGAAATGATACACTCCCTCGACCTCGGATGTCCTAATTATCGCTGAGCAGGAAGAAAACCAAAATAATGTGATGACCTACGATGCCCTAAGCTCCCATGAATCTGATCAACAATAACATTAAACTGACGGTTGTTGGAATTATTGCTGCAATCATACAAAACCTACAACGCTGGGTAGTAGAGCTAGTTTCTTAAAAGTACCAAAACCGGGCGAGTTGGCCGTGCGCGTAGAGGCGCGCGGCTGTGAGCTTGCATCCGGGAGATAGTAGGTTCGAATCCCGCTATCGGCAGCCCTGAAAATGGTTTTCCCTGGTTTCCCATTTTCACGCCAGGCAAATGCTGGGGCTGTACCTTAATTAAGGCCACGGCCGCTTCCTTCCAACTCCTAGGCCTTTCCTATCCCATCGTCGCCATAAGACCTATCTGTGTCGGTGCGACGTAAAGCTCATAGCAAAAAAAACAAAAAACAAAGGTACCAAACATGAATGTTGTTAGAGGGGAATTGTGTAGCTTTGCATATGCGAAACGGAGTCATGTAAATATGTAATGAATGAAATGAACAAATAAACTGACGAACAAACCATGAAGAGTGAAGTAATGATGAGTGCTGTGACCTTAATTGGAGGTATCACAGTAACGAGGTTATGCATATAGGTCACAGACCTCTCCATATGGTTATGAGGGTATTTAGGGGTTGTAATAAGGATATGAGGGGGAGAGCGTATAATTCTTTGGTAAGACCACAATTAGAGTATGGCTCCACTAGGTTTATTTATTTATTTATTTATTTATTTATTTATTTATTTATTTATTTATTTATTTGTTTATTCATTTATTTATTTATTTATTTATCCAGTATAAATGTACAGAGGCAATGAAACACAAAGGATTGCTTGATACGAAAGCTGAAAAAATCCTAAGGAAAGGAGCACTGTTTGTTCTGGGTGGTTTTTGACCAACGAGTATTGTTAAGAAAATGTTGCAAACTAAAAAGCTTTTAAGTTACATTAACTATACAGCATGTAAGCACTAACGTATACTGCTGCTATTTTACTCCTTCTGCTGTATGATATTGTTTCAACATTTCTAATTGTATTTGTATCATTTGTTGCAGATTTAAGGAGTGAGTGGCCCTTAGCAAAAATGAGTGATTATCAGGGCTGGCGCCAAATGATTGCCCCTACGTCTGTGTATGCAGTGCTTACTTCAATCTTCCATATCAAGGTAGGGCTATTTTGTGGCGTGATGTTATGGTTGAGGTTATGCTCTCAAAAACATAGTATGCCATAAGAACGAGGGGTCATCATTATTTAGAACGTAATAAGTGAAAATAATTAGAATGTATTGGGAATGGAAATAGTACAATTGAGCTATAACAATCAGGGGGTGGTGTAGAACGGATGTGCGTCACAACGCCAGAAGTTACATCACTGCGCTATCTGTTAATAACAAGAAGAATAATTTATAGTACATAAAGTGCATGTTGGCGCTATCTCTACTTGCCATGTTGCTTGGCACCGAAATTTAATATGCTCTTTGCACTTAGCAATACAGTTTTTATGCTCACACTTCAAATAGGTAGTGTGTGTTTTAATAACTAATTGGATGTAAGGGTTATACGTTGGATAAGAACATTTCTAAATTCAAGGGTTCAGAAAGTCAAAGTAGGAAATAATATATCACAGGAAGAGAAAGTCTGGAAGGGAATTGCACAGGGTAGTATAATCGGTCCGTTACTTTTCTTAATATACGCAAATGATTTAGGGAACAATATAACATCGAAAATAAGATTGTATGCAGATGACATAATTGTTTATAGGGAAATAAATAACATTGAGGATTGTTCAGAATTACAAAGGGACCTTGACAGTATCCAAGAATGGGTTGAAGAAAATAATATGAAGATTAATGGAGGCAAATCAACTGTTACAACATTTACAAACAGGAGCTTTAAAACTGAATTTGAATATACTTTGGATGAGGTAGTTATCCCAAAAGATGGCATGTGCAAATACTTAGGTGTGAGATTTGAAAGTAATTTGCACTGGAAGGGTCATGTTGATGACATTGTTGGGAAAGCATACAGATCGTTACATGTCATAATGAGACTACTTAAAGGATGCAACAAAGAATTAAAAGAAAAAAGTTACTTAAGTATGGTTCGTCCATTATTGGAATATGCAAACAGGGTTTGGGATCCTCACCAAGAATACCTAATAAAAGAACTAGATGGTGTGCAGAGGAAAGCAGCAAGGTTTGTAACAGGGGATTTCAGGAGAAAGAGTAGTGTATCAGAAATGTTAAAGGAACTTGGGTGGGAAACTTTAAGTAAGAGAAGGGAGAAAACTAGACTTATAGGATTATATAGAGCCTATACAGGAGAAGAAGCATGGGGAGATATCCGTGAGAGGCTTCGGTTGGAAAATAATTATATTGGTAGAACAGACCACAAGTACAAAATTAGAAGGAATTTTAGCAGAAGCGATTGGGGTAAATTTTCTTTCATTGGGAAGGGCGTGAAGGAGTGGAACAGTTTACCAGGGGTAGTGTTTGATCCTTTTCCAAAATCTGTACAGATATTCAAGAAGAGAATAAACAACAACAGAGATAATAAATTAAATGTTAGAGGGCATTCGACCAGTGCAGGATATTGTAAATAATAAATGTGTGTGATTAAATTAATTCCATCCCCTGGTCTAAGGAGTTTGGACAGCCCAAGTAGGGGACTGCCTGTAGGGGTGAAGTACAGTGGGGACTTCGAGGGCCCTGGGACCGCTACGGTAGCTGTGAAGGCCCTTCAGGAACTCTGAAAAGTGGTGGCAAAAGGGGCTCTGGTTAAGACGCAGCAGGTCGTTATGCTACTTAGGTTCCAAAATGGGTAAAATATAAATATGTAAATAAATTCAGTGTTAATTTTAATCTTATACCAGTTGTATAGTATTATTAGAAGTAATTTCACATACCGTACTGTATATGAGTTGACTATGTTTGTAAGATGTTATAAGTAGAATTTTGTAAACAATATAAATTTATTAAGGATGATGTGTGTGTTTAATAGAAAAAAATATTAGCGTAAATTGTATAATATTGTATTCTAGGAAAATGTTCTTCGTCTCCTGTTAATTTAAAATTTAGTGCTTGACAATAATGTATTTTAGTGTACCATTTGCCACCGAGGTAGACACCTCATTTGCAAATAAAGAGATTTTGATTTGAATTTGATTTGATTTGATTTGACCGTGGCACTGATCTCTTGCCGCATCTTGAAGTTGTGCATGTATAGGCCTACTGATGTAGGCTTAATCCTGAACGATACAGACGAATATCTAGAAATACCCAAATCTGCTTGGTACGAACTCTCGTGTTTTCCATCTTCTTGCACGGTCGACAAACCTAGACTGGGGCTAATACCTGAACACTCGTATGTGATGTGGTTTTCCATAATGGGATATATATACGATTTTTCGCGATTTTACGCTAAGCTTTTAACATTCAAAGACTGATCAGTACTGCCTACTGGCCATGGGTACGTATTGCAAGGTGCAAGAATACTTGCACGACCGTAGGTCGGTAATGTCTTTGAGGTTGAGCCCGTGGTACTCCTGAAGCCTATGGTAATGTGATGAGGAGGGCCCACGGAAAATAAACGGTGGTTGGTACGCATGGATGTTGACGGGGTTGAAGGACTACCTTTGGTTGTAGGGCTGTTTTGTCGTATCTTATGTTTAAAAAACCACAAGGCATCACTGGTATATGTGTTTGACTGTACAGTTAAAGGTGTGCCGTAAAACCACCTCTCTCCACAATCTGACAGGTGAAAAGTTACATGTTGCCTGATGCCAACACTATGCGGTATAGTTTTTTCGAGTTTTTGATTCCATACTATACAACAAAACTTTCACAACGGGAAGGATAATCACGCATGCATTACAATTAAATAGAAGTATAGCGTAATTATACAATAAAAATAATTTATATTTGACTACACATTAACAAACTAACAGACACTAAAGAGACTGCCAGACTGACGAATGTGCGCGGCAAGAGGGAGAAACATACATCAGCGTCCATCACCTTGGCAAAAATATACCCCTGCTACCCTTCCTCACAGCACATGCAAAATTCCCACTACTCGCTGTGGCGCTATACGAAGGACATTGTGTACGTATTTACGCTAAGAATGTTGTTAATAATTAAAGAGATGAAAGGTAAGAATTAGCTGATAAGACCACAGGACTTGCAGAACTTGCTTTTTTTTTATGCTACAGCTTTTTCCCACGCTTGTGGGGTCGCGGGCGCGTAGCAATGTGGATTTGGCCCTGTTTTACGGTCGGATGCCCCTCCTGACGCCAAACCTATATGGAGGGATGTAATCACTATTGCGTGTTTCTGTGGTGGTTGTCAGTGTAGTGTGTTGTCTGAATATGATGAGGAGAGTGTTGGGACGGGCGCATACACCCAGTCCCCAAGCCAGAAGAATTAATCAGAAGCGATTAAAATCCCCGACCCGGCCTGGAATCGAACCCGGGCCCCTCTGAACCGAAAGCTAGTGCGCTGAACATTCAGCCAACTAGTCGGACAACTTGAATTTTTTTAAATAATCCCTGTAATTCCTGGTTTCAGGAGGGTAAAATGTAATAAAAGTGTAATGTTTTCTCCACAATGTGGGGGGTTGGAGTGACTGCTCCCCTAATCAAAGCTGGAGAACATCAGCGAATCAACGCCTTCGAAATGTGGTACTGGCGAAGAATGCTGAGAATACTATAGACACAAAGAAGGAGTGCGTCAATCAGGAGTGAGTTGGGCATGAGAACACCCCTTTCTCGTTTTATGCTAACAGAAGGTACTGCAGTATTCTGGCCACATCACAAGGCGACAGTGGGGCAACAACATAGAGAAGGCTACAGCACAGGAAACAGTCAATGTCGGCCAAGAGGAAGAGCACCAAGCAGATATGTTGATCAGGTGACTGAGGTCACCCAGATGCCTTTAAGGAAGATCATACGAGAGGCAGAATATTGGAATGGAAAAGAAGCAGCAGGTCATGTGGAGAACAAATTGGCACCACATGTATGACGTCACGATGCTCAGTCATGAGCAAAACGATTAGAGAGAGATCTGAACAACTCCTATGCGTTCTCGGAGACTGGTTACCAGGGGCGGTTTCTCCATAAGGTTGCAGGTTTGCGCTACCCCCATTCATGTTTTATGTTTATTTTAGGTAAAGTTTTATAATTTTGATTACTCAACTATATTTTCATTGAACAAGACGAGCCTTTCAAGAGCTTGAAAGAGCAAATACTGACTACAGGAGACTTTACAAGCCGGTACTCTTAGAAGTTCACTGCAGGAGCCGAAAAGTTTGCTGCAGAGAGTCAACCTGTGGTAGGATGAAACCTTGGCTACCAGAGGGGTGCTTTTAGGCTGCTAGAGGGGTGCGCGGGGAGAGGAAAAGATAGGCGTGGCTTCTTATACATTGCTTAAATGGAAGTTTATCAGCCTGACTCCTCCTACTACGGCCGACTTTATGCGTCGCTCTAGCTAGCTCCTTGAAGCGCAGCGAGGGATCCAGTCGGCCGTGTTTCTACGTAACCAAATACTAAAGTAGGGCCCACGAGAGTTGAAGTCTGACGTTTAGCGCCACCGGCGAGAAAAAGTTGACTAACGCTGCTCGAAAATGGCCTGTTGCTATGGCAACGATAACAGAGTTGCAACATTTTAGGACGCTATCACCACGTGGGTTGGCTTGCTCTCAGTCACTTTTGTCATTCATATTCTGACTGATTTCTTTTCTCGATGAAGTATCGTCTTCCTATTGTGTTTATTATACCGTAGATTATTTTTGAATTGTACAGGTACCGTTAACAATCGGAGTTAAATAATAAAAAACTATCAATGTGGGTAGTGTTGTTCTATTCTGAGATTAACATGTGCATTTGTTGAGGTTATTGTCAGAAACTGATGATTTTGTTAGTGATTATGAAATCTTTTATATATATCGATAATGTCGTGTTCTGTCTTAAATGCTGGAATTATTAACACGAGCTTAGGAACCGGTTAAGGTAAACGAATTGTATTAGGCCTAGGCCTACATGTTTTATTAAACACTCAGCCTGTCTGAAAGGGTGGTAGGCTGCAAATGGAGGTAACTATGACAACGCAGCGTACTTCGTAGTTACAGCTTTCGCCGCTCACCTGTCAGACTTCAACTCTCGTGGGCCCTACTATAGCAAAGTGGCTAGAGACCGTTGGCGCTCAATGTGAGAGTCTGTTATAGAATAGGGATGTCACTTACAGTAGCGACATTGGATGGAAGTTCATCTGCTGGATATATAATTAATGGCTTTAAAATTGAAAATAAAAACCGCTATTTCCTTCAGTATAGTTGTGAACTTTGTTATGTGCGTACAAGCTTATTGATTTCACTGTGTAAACATTCGTGTCAGCGTGTGTTATTATTATTGCACGTTTTTATCAGTTAGTGATATTTTGCCAGATCATGAATTCGGTGCAGTCTTTAATGTCTGGGCCGTTTCCGCAACGGACTGCCGAAGAAAAATCCGAGGTGGAACGAATGAGTAGGTCCACGCGACGTTTAATTTCGAAACCAGATGCAATATCGGAACTAGGCTACCTCAAAGTGTTTCATTTCAATATGGTAAAAGGATTCTTAAATGAAAAAAAGAAAGTTACTGGGTTGTAGTAATATTCCTGAAAATAGAAATGTAAAATGTTTGTTTTATTTTTAATAATAAAAAGTATTGCTGATGTACCTGGATTTGAAAATTAGCCTGTAATCATATTATATCAATGGTAAAAATTGTGCACCACTGAACTTTTAAATCACCAGCCACCACTGCTGGTTACACGAGTATTTGCAAGTTATGTTATTTCAAGTAAAGGATCTGTGAGACTATCCGTTGAGTGTGAATGAAGTCTCTCTGATATCTCAAAAAGCTGTAATGCGAATTAAAGAGAACATTCCTGTTTCTTAGGCATGCGCTTCTGGATGCACTGGATCTCCGCCAAGAGCTGAACTGAATACACAATGAGCCTCTGAGGTCAGCGGACCGGATCTGATGGAAAATGTGAGGATTTCTTCTGCTGGCATAAAAGGTGGTTCTTAAGGCTGTTTTATGCTCAAAGTGAAGAAACGCACCGACACTGCTGGGATAAAGTGATGTGAGCGGCTACTTAGGAAATTCCCACTTAGAAGACGGTCTCCAAGGATACCACAGCCTGCCGCCACGGAAATAGCATTTCTAGCGTCACTTGCCTTTAGTACAGTGATCCATATAAAACGGATTTATCTTTGTTCAGACCGCACGGATTCTGGTGGTTTTTGTTTTCAAGCTAGGGAAGTGATATCGCCATAGGCTATACCTTACTCTTTTTGTTCTCCTTCATTTCGAAATCGAACACCATAACTGCTAAACAGAATACATTCTGAAGAGAATATGGTGTACCCGTTATTCCGAAGAGAGCCACAATCCTGACAGTACGGAAGTTGCAAGCAACAAGTTCTTTGCTAAGTATCGCATATCTCGTTAGCAAAACATGGCGGAAGATGTCCGGGACCGTCTAGAGCAGTCTTCTCGTAAATTATTACGTCGTTAAGAAAACAAAGTGAAACTCTTTAAGTTTCGCAGAGAAATTCGCTCCGCGTCTACAGAAGAAAATATCGACTGTTCACGGGGAAGAGCTCCCAATAATGAAGGTTTGAATTTTAGAATGCTTTACCAGTGGTCTATAGTACTGTACGCTAGCATTCCAAGTGGCAGCTTACGACACCATGTAACTCCAGTTGAGATGTTTCTTGTTACACCGTATGTGCATTGCGAAGTAACAGCAAGGTAATCAGACGAACCAGGGACGAATGTGGTAGAAGAAATAGAAATAATAAAATAAAGCGCAAAGAAAGACTCACAGGATTACGTCGTTTGTTTCCTCACCCCAATATAAAGTTTCTTTGATCATCGAATAATTTCACGAACATTATGGCCTCCCATATCGCCTGACCTCACGCTACTAGATTTTTCTTGTGGGGTTACCTTAAAGATCCTGTTTATCGTAATCGGCTAAGAACAATAGACGATTTAAAGTAGAATACTGTCACCGAAATCAACAATATTGACTCAGAGGTACAGCGGCGAACTACCGAAAAAGTGCAACTGCAGGTATGGATGTGTCTACGGGCAGATGGAGTTCATTTTCAGCATCTACTGTGAATCTATATAGATATCAAAATGGATGTATGAGTGCATGTTCTACATCACCTTTTAAATCACTGGAGCAATTTAAACCAAACTTGGAACACTTATGGCTTATTATCTCCAGAAAGATACTGTTTGGTTACGACAGCCCTAACGTTAGGGGTGGGGAGAGGGGACGTAAAAAGTAGAAAATAGTGTCGAATCCGTAGTTCTCGGGGTCGTTGAGATGAAACGTATCACTCCGGATATCATTTAAGTCCACGTTCAGTCCCCATACGCATGGGGTTGAGAAGATAAGAAAAAGAATGTCCAAAATGACCGACTTTGTGGATGTATGTGTGTATGTTTCAGCACAGCTATAAACCAGACTTGGTACACATGACTTACTTTATGAAAAAAAAAACCGTGTGGGGGTAAGACACCCTTAGTACCCAAAGAGGAGGGGGTGACATGTAAAAATAAACTAAAAAAAAACCGATGTTAGTGTCGAATCCATAGTTTCCGGGCTTGCTAGGCTGATTGGTGACAGTCCCAGTGACAGAATCGTGTACATCATATCTATAGCGAGACGGTTCAACTTACTGGGCTGCCGCAAGAACAAAGTTTAACGCGAAACTAAATAATCTCAAACTAAAAGTTGAAATTAAACACATGACACTAATTCGTAAAGTATCAATCAATGTCACAATAAATAAATCTACAAAAATTCAAACAGGTAACACAAATCCTAAAAGTAAGCATTCAAAAACCTACCCGAGCGGAGCGGGTACTACAGCAAGTACCATACATACAAACAACAACCCACCAAACAAACATATGTATTTTGATAAACAGTGTACGTCCTATACTGCATAATTCTGCTCATTGAGATAATTGTATTGCGGACAGACTACAAAATAGTACAGCGATATGTCTCACAGGGGTTCTCTATGATAGGCCAGCATAAGCACACCGTGCTCTATGCCTCGCATACGAGACAGAACGTGCCTAGATTTTGTTTAGTTCATATTCGCAGGTAAACACATGCACCACAGGTATCGGCAAGGACAATGAGACTGATAGTCTATGCATTCGTAGTCAACATAAATCGTACAAAGAGACCGCAAATGTTACCAGGAGAAGTCACTACACAGATCGAACTGTCATTAAGAATTATCAAAAAAATCAGTAGTAAGAAGGGTTAAAACAGGATGGCCATCCTAAACTCGACAGTAAGAACAAGAGAACTACATTGGCTGAAAATGAAAACCAAACACCAAGAAGACATTACTTTAGAGGAATGCAGTTTAGGCTGACCAATTGTATCCCTTTCAGACCGAGTACGCACAATTGTGCGGGTTCGTATTTTAGTTATCCCTGACCGTATTTGATGTTTTTTCGGCGCTACACCGGACTGCAGTGATTGTGCAGGACACGTGGCGTGTATTTCAATTGATTTTAGTATGCGCTTGACCGCCAGGGCGAAGGAAGAAGAGTTTAAAAAGCACAGTTGATCGGCGAGATGGCAGGAAGCAACAGTTTGTTTCCAAGCGCTCACCTGGACTTCATTTTACCGACCTACAGCCATCATTGGCACCAAGAAAGAAACGGCTCTCATCTGAGAGCACAACAGATCTCAACTCCACCCTTCAATGAGCTCTAGTTTGACACAATTGAAATCGCAGATAGCAGTGATTCGGAGTTAATGGCATGAACACTACAGGACGTCTGGCTCGGAGCTGTCTCTCAAGCAATAAATTTGCTACAGCTTGCTGTGTTACTCTGGTACCAACTGAAACTCTAACAGCTGCTGCAGATGCAGAAGGATCCACCACAGCCATGCGGGGAATCTGTAGTGACCCGTGTCCGGCCAGACCCCGGTCTTCTTGAGACAGTGCCTTCCAGAGGCCATTGCTGCCAACACTGATGTACTGTGGATACATCCCTGCCAAGTCATCTCGCAATATTGTAGGAAAGAACATCCACATTCTCGTAGTCCTATTCCAAGGCCTCGTTCAAACTCAGTAAGCTGCTGGCAATGCCTTCTTTGTCTCCTTAGACATGCTTGACTCACCCCAATCTCGCAACGTCAACAACGTACGATGAATAACGCCCACGAACTGTACAGCCCGTATTTAAAGGAAACTTGCGTTGCATGATCTTGGTGGCGCTACTAGCGTCACTCTTCGTCGACTAGCGCGCAAATTTGTGTAGGCGTCATCTTTCAGGTGTGCAAATACGCGTCCCGAATTTCGTTTATTTAGCACAACTCCTTCTTGGTGTTGAGTTTTCATTTTCCGCCAGTATATAATCTGTCTAGTGCAGAAAGACTGTAAGATTATAGCAGCAAGGATTTCTCAGACCACGGTCGTTATAAGATCTATCTGTGTCAGTGCGACGTTAGACAACTGCAGAATTGCTAGAGATGGCAAACGAATATCGATATATCGGAAATATCGATATTTTGAGATGGAAATATCGATATATCGACATCGATATTATGAGGTCCGATATATTGTCGATATCGATATTTTGTGCCCAATATACCGATATTTATGTCTAATTTAATACTTTTGGCTACGATTTGATTCTTTTTCAGACCCTTTCAATATCTGCATGCTACAGTTACGAAAATTGCATTTTTAATTCTCAATTCACTTCGGTAAACACAGTGATAATATCACAACTTATTCATCGTGCATACCTTATATGCATAGCTTTACACGTTAGCTAGGCAGTACTTGAGCAGAGAGACTGTTTTCAAAGGCCGGTAACACCATCACGAAAAAGAGAAACGATTAAATGGCAAAATGTTATCCAAGCTGTTTTTTTTAAATGACTTACCCAAGAGGTACTGGAAATTGACCTAAGAGATCATCATGTTTTTTTTATTTTCACGAACAAATGGAATTGCAGTGCTGAGGAAGAAGTTGGGAAGAAAATATTTTATTATTTTATAGAGCTCTGATAATCATCAGATGTACTTCCTACACAAATTATACGTTTGTAGTTTTTTTTTTCATATGGTTTACCGGTGTAAGTTATTAGCTCGTTACTGGACGCCTTGTAGGCCTATATACTGTTTTTCTATGTATCATAATATATTTCGGCTGTAAACGTTTTTTAGAATGTGTCATTGTAGCGAAAAAGTCATGTTACTTGGTCATTGTTTTAAGCTTGTTTTCTGATCTGTGTCAAGACGTATTAAATCTAATGAATCCTTTAATCATAGTGTTAAATGTAAAACTAGACTTACAATAATGGATAATAGCACTAATATTTTAAAAACCGATATATCGGCAATATATCGATATTTTGAAGACCGATATTTCAATGACATCGATATTTTAACACCGATGTATCGAAAAACCGATATATCGATATTTTGAAAAGTTTTGCCAACACTAAGAATTGCACGAAATAGGTTCACCCCCGAAGCATCCAAAGAGTTCTACACAACAGCGGATACTATGCAAGAGTGCCAAGAAGGAATCCATTTTGCAAATAAGGTTAATAGGAAGAAACGACTTCAGTTTTCAAAGGCGGACGTGATTCTTTACGATGAGAGTAAATTCAACATTTTTAACAGTGGTGGGCGCATTCTGGCATGGCGGAACAAGAATACAGAATGGGAAGTGCATGATATTCAATCCACTGTGGAGGCGTTATGGTTTGGGGATGCATGGCAGCATTTGGAGTGGATGATGAAGGATCGGAAACATGCTTTTCTTCGATGGGACAAGACTAAGAGTGGAAAGGAAGCGGCCTTAATTAAGGTACAGCCCCGGCATTTGACTGGTGTGAAAAAGGGAAACCGTGGAAAACCATCTTCAGCGCTGCCGACAGTAAGGTTAGACCCCACTATCGCCCTAAAGCAAGCTCACAGCTGCGCGTCCGACTAACTCGGTGATTACATGCTTTTCATAGAATGTGTAACACTGCATAACGTCTAGGACAAAGAGGAAAAACGTAATTACTACAAGAGGCAACCAACACTATTGGATTTAAATATAATTTAATCTAGTAATAGATTTTAAGAAAATTGTAACAAGGAAAATCAAATGCATGTACAAGCAATGTATTCATCATCATCATCATCATCATTGGCTTGACAGCCCTTTGAGGGCCTTGGCCTTCTGAAGAAGTTTTCCCCATTTTTTCCTTTAAGTGCAGAGCTCCTCCAATTCTCTTTACATCCTCTCTCACCCCTTCTTCCCACCTTATCTTTGGTCTGCCAACTTTCCTGATTCCTTCTGGCACTGCATTAAATATCTTCTTTATCATTCTATCATTAGCACGCAGCACATGTCCTGCCCATTCCAACCTTCTGATCTTTGTATAGTTAACAATGTTTGGTTCGTTATCCACGAACCAATTCTCAAGTCCTTTACACGTTTGCGAGGTCGTCGTAAAAAGGCCAGGCCGGCTATTTCTTCTTCAGATTTCGTAACGAGAGTTCTTTTTACAGATTGGGTTGTCAGCCCAACGCCAACCCCCAGCAATCCTGGAGGGACGATGTTTTCTTTCGGGATTGTCTCCCTTAGCTGGTGGGTCCCCACTTTGAAGCGTCGGGAACTCACTTTTTCGCCCTTACAAGACTTAGCCGTGTACACGCAGTGTACCCGTTGCCCAGGGGCCACGGCGTGGACATGCATGTATCGGACTTGGTATGAATAAATAGTATTTCCTGTACAAGCAATGTATTACAGTAAATGAATGCTCTCTCGCCAATTTCAGGTGATCCAGAACTAGGGGATGGGCGTATTGTATTGAATTCTTGGAGTGGGTGAACTTGTTTATATTGATAGACCAATTGAGAATTTGTCTACAAAGATATCCTACGATAAAACCTGTAGAAAATTGCGACAAAAGCTAGGACTAGGAGGAAAGTTCTATTTCCAACAGGACAATTGACCCCAAACACACGGCTGAAATAGTTCGTCTGCAGAACGTCTACACCATGAGAGGGTACTTAGGGGTTGTAGTAAGGATGTAAAGGAGAAGGAATATAAGTCTCTGGTAAGGCCCCAACTAGAGTATGGTTCCAGTGCAAGGGACCCTCGCTAGGGTTACTTGATTCAAGAACTGGAAAAATCCAAAGAAAAGCAACTCGATTTGTTCTGGGTGATTTCCGACAAAAGATTAGCGTTATAAAACTGTTGCAAAGTTTGGGCTGGGAAGACTTGGGGAAAGGAGACGAGCTGTTCGACTAACTGGTATGTTCCGAGCTGTCAGTGGAGAGATGGCGTGGAATGACATTAGTAGACGAATAAGTTTGAGTGGTGTCTTTAAAAGTAGGAAAAATCACAATATGAAGATAAAGTTGGAATTCAAGAGGACAAATTGGGGAAAATATTCATTTATAGGAAGGGGGGTTAGGGATTGGAGTAACTTACCAAGGGAAATGTTCAATAAATTTCCAATATCTTTGCAATCATTTAAGAAAGGGCTAGGAAAACAACAGGTAGGGAATCTGCCACCTGGGCGACTGCCCTAAATGCAGATCATTAGTGATTGATCATACACCGTAGTCTAAATACCTCTCCCTACTCCTCTGAGATAAATCTACGGCGCAATACCAAGCTTTACATTAAGCGAATGTATGGATAGATTTTTACCAAACAGACGGTATGATGATGTCAGAATGGATGAATTCTGACTGCGAACTGCGGCTTACCATTACGCGCTTCTTATTAAATGTTCATAAAAACCATTGAAAAGAGCAGGCAAAACAATATTACTACAACAGACATATCAAGACGAGTTATCTGACCTATTGATGACGAATGTTGCGGAGTAGCACGGGTTCTCTTACATATATATATTGCTAGTGGCTTTACGTCGCACCGACATGGGTCTTATGGCGACAATGGGATAGGAAATGCCTAGGAGTTGGAAGGAAGCGGCCTTGGCGTTAATTAAGGTACAGCCCCAGCATTTTCCTGGTGTGAAAATGGGAAACCGCGGAAAACGATTTGATTTGAATAATTCTAAAATCAAATCGTTAAATGATCACTCCAATAATTGCAGGCGAAGGCTTACCCTAACCCGCAATACATTCTGTACTTAGCAGGTTGCATACAATTTAGGAGCAATATCTTCCTGTCAAGATATCGAAGCTAAAGCTAAAGTTCGTCCCTTCTTCACTTTGCCTAATACCGTGTAAGGCCTCCTCTGGCACTGTTCAGTTCTCTGACAGGCTGTGGCATGGCATGCTTGCGATCAATACATTGACGACATCTTGAGGATGAATGTCCCATTCCGTCTCGGCAAATCTAATGACACCTGAGACTGTCTGTGGGGGTTATGGATGATCAAAATCAGCCGTTTTCAACCTGTCCCATGCATGCTCAATACAGTTCACATCCGGTGAAGTAGGTGGCCAATTCATATGATTGATACTCGCCTCTCTTATTAAGTTCCTCACTGCTGCACCTCGAAGCGGGTGAGCATTGTTGTCGACTAAAATGAACTCGCCACCATATTCATTACCTGCAAGCTGTCAAATTCTACCCTGCATCGCGAGGAAATCTCCTGCATTTGAACAGCCTCGCAGAATTTGGTCTGCCTTAAATAGAATACGGACCAACCATGACAGGGGCGCAGATGCTCTCCATAAGTGGGATCAATGATGCAATCTCCAAAAATTACAGGTGCATCAATGAGGAACTTAATGAGAGGCGAGGGTATCACAGTCTGTCAGTCACATCATTGGTCTCATGATACCTTTTCCACGTTTTTGACACTGCACTTTGGCTAACCCCTGCGGTGCGTGGTATTGCTACTTGCGTATGTCCACCGTGAATCGATGGCACAATATTGTGGCTCATTCAAACTGGGAAATGTGCATTACACATGGAACATAAACACTAGCTCAATTTAGAACTGCTCTGTAAGTACTACTTCTAGTTTGCACCTGAAATAACATAGTTCACCCTATGCTCAACATAGACCGTAGACAGAGACATCTGCTGTATTGTAAACAAGCAATTGAATTATTTATATGTATATAATACTCTCTATCACTCACAATAGGAATACATTTTTGTTTTTTACAATTGGCTTTACGTCGCACCGACAGACAGGTCTTATGGCGACGATGGGGTAGGAAAAGTCTAGGAGTGGGAAGGAAGCGGCCACGGCCTTAATTAAGGTACAGCCCCAGCATTTGCCTGGAGTGAAAATGGGGAAACTACGGAAAACCGTCTTCAGGGCTGCCGATAGTGGGGTTCGAACCCATTATCTCTCGGATGCAAGCTCAAAGCTACGTGGCCCTAACTGCACGGCCAACTCGCCTGGTAACAAGAATGCACCCGCCGTTATCACATAACGCGTCTTCTTCTTCTTCTTCCTCCGCTTTTCCCATATCTGTCGGGTCGCGGGTGCGAACTGTGTCGCACAAGTGGATTTAGCCCTGTTTTACGGACGGATGCCCTTCCTGACGACAACCCTGTATGGAGGGATGTAATCACTATTGCGTGTTTCTGTGGTGGTTGGTAGTGTAGTATGCTGTCTGAAATTATGAAAAGGAGAGTGTTGGGACAGATACAAACACCCTGCCGCGGAGTCAGAAGAATTAATCAGAAACGATTAAAATCCTCGACCCAGTCGGGAATCGAACCCGGGACCCTCTGAACCGAAGGCCTCGTGCTGACCATTCAGCCAAGGAGTCGGACTATCACATAACGTGCCTAATCACACAATATTACACACTTTATTTGATTTATATATATTACACTGAAAGGAGCCTCTATGGTTCAGGTGGCAGCGCGCCTGCTTCTCACCGCTGAGTTCCGTGGTTCAAATCCCAGTCACTCCATGTGAGATCTGAACTAGACAAAGCAGAGGTGAGACATGTTTTTCTCCGGATACTCCAGTTTTCCCTGTCATCTTTCATTCCAACAACACTCTCCAATAGCATTTCGTTCCATCTGTCAGTCATTAATCATTGCCCAGAGGAGTGCGACAGGCCTGGGCAGCCGGCACAATTCCTGTCCTCGCCGCTAGATGGGGCTTCATTTATTCCATCCCTGGCCCGGTCGAATGACAGGAAATAGGCTGAGGATTTCATGACGCTGTATGTTTGAAAGTACCGGTAGTGATGGTTTTGTTTAACGAGGAAGTGCGACTCGGCAACTACGCTGTCTTAACGCTAATCAGAGTGGAAAAGTCCAGCTCCATGGCTAAATGGTTAGCGTGCTGGCCTTTGGCCACAGGGGTCCCGGGTTCGACTCCCGGTAGGGTCGGGAATTTTAACCATCATTGGCTAATTTCGCTGGCACGAGGGTGGGAGTATTTATCGTCTTCATCATTTCATCTTCATCACGACGCGCAGGTCGCCTACGGGAGTCAAATCAAAAGACCTGCACCTGGTGAGCCAAACGTGTCCTCGGACACTCCCGGCAGTAAGAGCCATACGCCATTTCATTTCAGAGTGGAAAAGAAAAGAATGATCAAAAGAAAGAGAATGGCAATGAAGGGCGTGGAAATTAAAGACTCCCTAGGGCTCGCAAACGTCGTACACAGTCTTGGTCGATAAGAACAAGAGATGAGTAAGCGCTCTCGGACGGGAAAGGAAACCCATCGCACATCCGTTTTGTATGTGCTAGAGATGAGGGATGGGGGACGTCCGAAAATTGGTATAACGGAATAGTGTCATCTCACAAAATGCGTGACGCCATGTTACCTAGCAACAGTACCTTGAGAGCTGTAAATCTGTATGTCATGGCCAGCCATAAATACTTTAAATCACATTCTGCCAACGACATGAAAGATACAGACTACTAAACATACTCGTTACAGCGCCACAGCGAATTAACTGTCGCTTGTAACTGTCATGGTAGCCGCCACTTGATAGTCAGCCATATTATCAGTTCAATGAGTTGATGAGATTGTTATTGCAAATTAAAGTTTTATTTAAAAATAAACACGACATTTTAAAACACTCTTCATGTTGAATTAATGCTACAATGAAATAAGCGCAGTGAAGACGGTAGGCATTTGCTTGGTTATAAGAAGAATTGCGTATGCAGAAGGATGATACATTAACAATAAAGTCATTCACTATAGAAAGACATGTTATACGTACAGCAGATGCCTTTGCTGGCGGGACCTAGTGTTTATAGTGCACTAAGTCTTCTGGTATGGGCTAGAGCAATGTTGTTACTTTCATTGATCTGTCTCTGTCTTATCCTTGGCTTTGACAAAATGAAAGTGACTGAGGTATGAGCGATGCTAGTAATGCCATTCCTTACGCAGCCAGTCCCTGCTATAAATGGTGTGAAAATATTGCTCATAGGGTCGGTTGGTGCATGCATTTCAGTGGGCTTGGCAGACTGATATGTAATAGCAACTTCTGGCTCGGTGAGGAAAGTAACGGGGAACTACCTCACTCCTCATTTCCCTAGTACGCCTCTTCAGTGATGCCTAGGCCATCTATGACAGCTCATGGCGTAACTGTTGAGGATCCAACCAGCCTTCGGGCTGATGACTAAACATACACACGTACAGCAGTTCATTGAGGAATTCGCACGCGTAGAGAAATATACCACACCTTCAGTGTCATTCTGGTATAATTTTTGAATTTTGTTTCTTGGTCTAGTTTGTTAAGTTTTATGAATTTTACTACTTTTGAGGAATGCTGTGCAACAAACAGCACATACGCCCGTTGGTTGCGGCGTCCCTACGGCATCCTCAGCCTGTCGTAAGGGGCCACTACGCTGGGTAACCCCAGATTCTAAACTTGAGACCACAAGAACCCTGGCTGAGTGTAGCATTCCTCGCACATACGGTACTATTTTACCAGCTTCACCGCTTTAATGTGGATAGCGTGCTTGGCGTTTGGTCTTAGAAGTCCCGGGTTCGATTCCAGGCAGGGTCAGAAATTTTAACCATAATTGGTTAATTCACCTGGCACGGGGACTGGGTGTATGTGCTGTCTTCACCATAATTTCATCCTCATCATGACGCGCAGGTCGCCTACGGGTGTCAAATCAAAAGACCTGCACCTGGCCTCTCCGGAGGACACTCGCCATTTCACACCGCTTTAATATTTCTATCGAACCTTTCTTGGTCAGCCCTCGCCTGACTTCATAGCCTACATTTATTTATTTATTTATTTATTTATTTATTTATTTTAGCCTTGTATGCCTTCTTAAAGACCGTATTCCATCACACAACAACTACAGATCCTGTCTGTGGGAGATTCAGTGAAATTAAGCATATGTTTTGCCTTCAAGTGTCATGGCCGCCAGTGGCTCAAGTAGATTCGAAGATGGCCAGCAGATTAGCAGTCTTTATTTTTACGTCGTTGCATTCTGCACGGTTGCTAAGTAACAATGCGTCACACATTTCTCTGAAAGACATATTTATGATCATTTCATTTTCCCAAAGGCAATTCTTTTTCCTTTACCTGTTCCCTTCGGCGATACTGAAGATGTTAAATTATACAATATTTATCATAGTGAGTTTATCTAACTATTAGAGGTTGAAAGAACCCAGTGTATCAACAGCTCGTACACAGCGCGTCTTTTGGCGGCAGTGTTGTGATTCTATTGAGGAGGCCAGCCTACTGCAAGCAAACGAAGCACGTTTGAATACATTTCATTTTCTCGAGAAGTAAAGTTGTCTGCCAAATTATTGTACTGACAAGGAGAATAAGATATTTTCTAAACTTTTTGGACTGGCGAAAGATTTCACTTCCTCTATTGTTTGAATATTTTTATGTGATTTAGAATAAATTTCCAAGAAAATCAATTTGATACTCACCAGTTTTCTCCACACTGAACAAACTAAAGTGTTTACTATCTGAAGTCATCCTTAGCTGCAATCTCTTGAAATGCATTTTATTTCCAAGCTTCATTCATTCTTTCTATGAGCATATCCTTGCTGATAATAACCCCTGCTCACTTAATTTCTTTCTTATGGTCCATCCAAATGTTTTCTATTGGGTTCAGATCGAGAGAACTTGGTGGCCAGTCCTGGACATGAATTTTCTCATACTATGTGATAATTGTAACAGATTTTGCCCTATATCACGGAACAGCATCAAGTAATATAATAGACATGATATAGACTTTTGGGCTTATGCGCGTCAAGAAAATAAAGTGAAATTCTTTACTTTTCGCAGAGAACTTTGCCCTGCGTCTTCAGAACAAAATCTCGACTGTCCACAAGAAAGGCTTCTCAAATAATGAGGTTTGAATTTAAACGTTATAATAGAAGTGGAAGTGGCACGTTCATTCGTCACCAGATGGCTCCCCGGACGCGGAACGGGGACCCTCTCAGACTGATTCTGATGGTTCCGTCAGCTTCCGCTTCGAACGCTAGCGCTGTACCGTGTCTATACGGGGCCGTTAAAGCCGTTAAAGCATCAATGGCAACAAGTAATATAATAATTCCGTGTGTCTGTCCTAGCCGAGTGCAGCCCTTGTAAGGCAGACCCTCCGATGAGGGTGCGCGGCATCTGCCATATGTAGGTAAATACGTGTTATTGTCGTGGAGGATATTGCTATGTGTGGTGTGTGAGTTGCAGGAATGTTGGGAACAGTACAAACACTCAGTCCCCGGGCCATTGGAATTAACCAATGTTAAAATCCCCGATCCGGCCGGGAATCGAATCAGGGACTCTCTGAACCAAAGGCCAGTACGCTGACCATTCAGCCAACGAGTCGGACAGTATCAAGTATGACAGTACATAATATTTGTTTGAGACAGAAGTTAGTTACTTAAAACAAACGTGTTGATCCCTCTCCATTGTTCCTTGAACAACATACAAACGTATTTAAAACAATGGAGACAGTGAGTATACTAATGTGATAGACCACTGTACTTGTCCGATTTACGGAATGATCACAGCAGTGAATTTTTAATGACCGCACGCTTAAGTTTAGGTGTGGAAAATAGGGTAGTTCCATTAAATTTAAAAAACAAACAAGTTAGTATTGTTATCACAGCAGATATTGACAACCTGGGAAAAGTAGTGCACTTCCCTTAATACCATCAGTGAGAGTGAAAACAGGATGTCAGTATCTTTAACAGTTCACGAATTATTTTAAGTGAATATTTTAGCTGAATAAACTACCGCCAACAGTCGGGAGATAGTGTTGTCATCAAACTACCGCCTGAAACATCTATGTATACAGCAAACATTTTATCCCGCCTCTGTGTTGTAGTGGTTAGTATGATTAGCTGCCACCCCGAAGGACCGGGTTCGATCCCTTGTACGAAATTTGAAAAGCGGTACGAGGGATGTAATGGGGTCCACTCAGCCTCGGGATATCAACTGAGTAAAGAGGGGCTCGATTTCCTCCTCAACCATCCTCGAAGTGGTTTTCCGTTGTTTCCCACTTCTTCTCCAGGGAAATGCCGGGATGGTACCTAACTTCAGGGCACGGCCACTTTCTTCCCTCTTCCCATCCACCATAAGGCCCCTGTTCAGCATAGCAGGTGAGGCCGCCTGGGCGAGGTACTAGTCCTCCTTCCCATTTTACCCCCCCGATCCAAAGTCTCACGACACTGCCCTTGAGGCGGTAGAGGTGGGATCCCTCGCTGAGTCCGAGGGAAAAACCATCCCTGGAGGGTAAATGGATTAAGAAAGAAAGAAATAAAGAAAGAAGAAAATTTTTTGCCATACGTGCTGCATTTCGATTTTGTCAACGCAAGCGGTTCAGTTCTCCTCTCATCATTACAAACTCACAAAGTGTTGTTCAGAAATGACAAAATCTTCACTGGAATTTCCGAAGGCATGATTTCTTGTATGACATCGTGGACTGTGCTTTAGATATTTACTCTTCAGTTTGGAATTGTCGGACTCGATGGCTGAATGGTCATCGTACTGGCCTTCGGTTCAGAGAGTCCCGGGTTCGATTCCTGGCCGGGCCGGGGATTTTAACCTTCATTGGTTACTTCCAGTGGCTCGGGGGCTGGGTGTTTGTGCTGTCCCCAACATCCCTGTAACTTATACACCACACATAACACTATCCTCCTCCACAATAACACGCATTTACCTACACATGGCAGGTGCCGCCCACCCTTATCCGATGGTCTGCCTTACAAAGACTGCACCCGGCTAGAAATAGCCACACGAAATTAATTTTTTTTAAAGTTTTGAATTCAGTTCAGCTATATCCTATTAACCAAATCTTAATCTGATCAATATAGTGTCCACCGTGGCGCTCCTAACGTGAATTGTCGCACGACCAATAGAATATCCATATATCCTAACAGGCCAAATTCTCACAGTTGTCTATTTCCTTTACTACATTTTAAACCAATTCACCTTCTACGTCTGAGATAATCTAGTGAACTAGTTATTAAGCATTTCTATGGGATAAAGGACGCTATGGAATTTTAGAGTAATGAAAATGTTGAGGTACTCGCCAAACGTGGTGCATCTGGAGATATGTTTACAGCGCTGCAACTCCCATGGATGGATTTTATTCCCACCATTCAGCAACAGATTCGTCGCAAGTGGTCTACGGAATAGAAAACATCTCAGCTTCACAAAGGTAAGAAGAACTACGTCACAATCTTCGTGGAAAGCTTATGATTCAATAGATATAACTTCCTTATTTCACATTCTGGAGGAATTCGGAGTACGTTCAAAATCAATCAATATAATCAGTGATACTCTCACGGTGAAATTCACAGAAGACATCTCAGGGAAATTTCCAATTAATACTGATGTGATACAGGGGGATAGATTGCCCCCGATTCTTTTTAACGGTGTCTTGAGAAAGGTAATGCGAGTATGGGAAGAAAAGCTGAAAGAAAGAAGAATCGACCATGAGATAAGGCTAAGTTCGAAATTTATAAAGGAGTAGGTATAAATTGTTTGGCCTTCGCTGACGATATTGCAATCATTTCTGAGAATATACAAACAACACAACAACAAAAAATTAGAAGAAACTGAAGAGAAAGTTGGACTTCAGATATCTTTTGAGATGACCAAATTTATGACTAATGTTGGAAATTCACCTACAGTGTTAATAACAGAATATGGAAACATTGTCACGGTAGAAACGTTTAAGTACTTGGGGGAAGTAATTCGAATTAATGGTCTAGACAAAGATGCAAATAAATCAAGACCAGGGAAATTAGAACAAGATTGCCAAGTCAACTAGGATATCTATAATTAGAAGAGTCCCCCCATCAAGGCTAAAATCAAGCACTACAACATTGTAATTAAACCAGAATATCTTTATGCTACAGAGTGCATTTTCTCCATGAAAACAGGAGAAATAGAAGAGCTGGAGAAACAGGATGTGTGTCCCATTAAAGACTGTAAATTGGGAGTTCAGAGACAGGAAGAATGCAGACCTATACAAAAATAAATAAAGTTTCTTTGGTTACTTAAGGAGGATGGATAATCCCAGACTCACAAAACAAATTTTTAATCATGTTTACAAGAGTAAAAACGGTAGTCAGTGGATGCAAAGTATAAAGAGAGATGGGAATAACAGCAGATATAACACAGGACAGAACTACTTTCAGGATATTGATACAAAATTTCAAGTGTTTCCAGGAGAAAGAAAGGAAGGAACGGAATAACATCTGGAGAGAAGAAAGGAGGAGAAAGCATAGTGAAATAATGAATAACGATTGGAAAGCAAGAAAGGCAGCAGGAAACAAACCGAAATGAAAGCAGTGAGTTATTTTACATGGTCCTAAGATGCCCAAAATCGATCAAATAATAACAAGTGCAACAACACAAATCAATCTCTTGGAAGAAGTAGCCAACAAGACAGGTTTGAGAATCTCCATATAAAAAACAAAATTTATTACAAACATCAAGAATGCTCCAAAATTTTTGGCAACAGATATTGGTCCAGTGGAAAGAGTAACGAAATTAAAATATCTGGGAGATACAATTCAAGAAAATGGTTTAGACAAATCTGCAGTAGAAGAAAGGGTACACAAGATGGAAAGGGCATACGGTATCACAAAGAATTTTTATAACAAAAAGTGTCTATCTAAAAATCTTAAAATAAGGCACTACACTACAGTGGTGAAACCGTAATGCTTATATACAAGTGAATGCCTGGTACTAAACTATAGATTAGATAAGCTTGAGGTGCTAGAAAGGAGAATCATGAGAAAAATCTTAGGCCCTGTGAAAACAACAGAAGTATGGAAATTGAGATCTAATGATGAAATATACAGGAACATAGAAAACATAACAGAAACCATAAGAAAAAGGAGATTGCAAATTTTTGGACATATTTACAGAATGGATGATTCCAGATTAACAAAAAGGATTTTCAAGTACCTTTTGGACCAAAAGGTAATAACTAGCTGGATTCAAAGCGTAAAGAAAGATTTATCAATCAATCAATACTGATCTGCATTTACGGCAGTCGCCCAGGTGGCAGATTCCCTATCTGTTGCTTTCCTAGCCTTTTCCGAAATGATTTCAAAGAAATTGGAAATTTATTGAACATCTCCCTTGGTAAGTTATTCCAATCCCTAACTCCCCTTCCTATAAATGAATATTTGCCCCAGTTTGTCCTCTTGAATTCCAACTTTATCTTCATATTGCGATCTTTCCTACTTTTATAGACGCCATTCAAACCTATTCGTCTACTAATGTCATTCCACGCCATCTCTCCGCTGACAGCTCGGAACATACCACTTAGTCGAGCAGCTCTTCTTCTTTCTCTCAGTTCTTCCCAACCCAAATATTGCAACATTTTTGTAACGCTACTCTTTTGTCGGAAATCACCCAGAACAAATCGAGCTGCTTTTCTTTGGATTTTTTCCAGTTCTTGAATCAGGTAATCCTGGTGAGGGTCCCATACACTGGAACCATACTCTAGTTGGGGTCTTACCAAAGACTTATATGCACTCTCCTTTACATCCTTACTACAACCCCTAAACACCCTCATAACCATGTGCAGAGATCGGTACCCTTTATTTACAATCCCATTTATGTGATTACCCCAATGAAGATCTTTCCTTATATTAACACCTAGATACTTACAATGATCCCCAAAAGGAACTTTCACCCCATCAACGCAGTAATTAAAACTGAGAGGACTTTTCCTATTTGTGAAACTCACAACCTGACTTTTAGCCCCGTTTATCAACATACCATTGCCTGCTGTACATCTCACAATATTTTCGAGGTCACGTTGCAGTTGCTCACAATCTTGTAACTTATTTATTTAGAAAGAAATAACATAAGAGAAGAAGAAATTATGGACAGAGAAATTTTAGAAAGAGGGTAGTAAGTATGGAAGGATTCCAAGGAAGATTGAACAAGAAGCCCGGTGCGAAGTGGTCTGAGGACAGAAGGAAAGAGCATAGTGAAAAGATGAAAGAATATTGGAAGGAACGGAAGAGAAAACAACAAAGTATGAAGAACTGAATTGAAATTGGCACGTGGTCCTTAGCAGGCCTCATCGGAAATAATAATAATAATAATAATAATAATAATAATAATAATAATAATAATAATAATAATAATAATAATAATAATAATAATAATAATAATAATAATAATAATAATAATAATAATAATAATAGTCAGAAGCAGAAAAAGAAGCAGAACATGAATAACCCTGTATTTTCCAAAAATACGGTACTTCAAAATGTAAACAGATCATTAACGATGGTGCAAGGCCTTATCCAGGACATTTTTCGAAGGGGGTTAGGATTGGGGGAGCTTCCGAAATCAAAAACCATTGTCACATATGTTTTTACTTTCAAATAGATTTTAGAGAAATAAAAATTGAAATAGTTTTAGAGCAGTACCTTTTACAACTCAACGCTAGAAGAAGAATGGTAAATTCATGGCGGTCCGTTGGACAAAGATTTCTGTCATTTGTTTAAAAATGAAGGTAACACCTAGTTTCAGTGTAAATATTAAACATATTTAGATGTTTAATTCATATTTTAAACATCTTGCACTGGCTGATATGAAAATATTTCTATATGTTTATTGAAATTGATTTTTATTGTGCAAAAACTATTTTTTTTTTTTGCTAGGGGCTTTACGTCGCGCCGACACAGATAGGTCTTATGGCGACGATGGGATAGGAAAGGCCTAGGAGTTGGAAGGAAGCGGCCGTGGCCTTAATTAAGGTACAGCCCCAGCATTTGCCTGGTGTGAAAATGGGAAACCACGGAAAACCATTTTCAGGGCTGCCGATAGTGGGATTCGAACCTACTATCTCCCGGATGCAAGCTCGCAAAAACTATTAAGAACATAAAAAAAGCCAATTCGTACATCTCGCCAAAATTAAAATTTCCATTTATGTTTTCAGTAAATTTGTTAACTATATTCACAGAGAGACACTTTTTGATGGCACATGTTTAATAAGTTAAAATCACTTGTTTATTTTGCAAATGCTTGTTCTTTTTTAATATTTCTAATTTATTGAAGGCTATTTCAAAACCAGTATATGCTGTTTAAATCTGTCAACTTCACTTTTATTTCGGAGGGGGTTTGCGATGGTGAATAATGGATGCAATCTAGCAATGCTAAATGAAATGTTTAAAAGAGGTACAACCTGTACCTTCATGTTGTAATGCTGTTAACTGGATCGGACACTGCACAATACTCAAGAGAGTTTGTAACAGACTGACTCATAGTCTTAGGCACGGCGATCTTTCTGGTCATAAAGTGAATAATTACAATTAGGCGATTAACTATTCAGTAATTAACTCCCTATCACTGTAGGAAATTCAATTCAACAAGAGTTAAATGTTCTCTGCTCAGATGCCGGCGACAATGTTGGAATGTTGTTTAAGGGGGGTTTGAACTTCTACAATTTCACTTCTTCTTCTTCGTTTTGCCTCATGACTGAGGCGTCGTGACTATCATAATATTCAGCCCTCTAGCCGATGAACCATACTCCGCCATTCTTCCCTACCTAAAGCTTTCAATGTGGTTACTCTGAGAGAACACTGTAGGGGGCCGTTCACCATGTCAATCCATCGCGTTGGTATTCATCCTCGTTGTCTGGTTCCCTGGACTTTGCCCTCAACAATCAGCTTTTGAAGACTACCATCTCGGCGCATTATATGTCCAAAGTAGCGTACAATCCGCTGAGCGACCTTACACGATAGACGAACTTTTATCTGAAGTTGTTTCAGGATTGATGTGTTCGTGCGATGAGCTGTCCAAGGAATCCTTAACATTTTCCTCCAGCACCACATTTCAAAGCTTTCTATCCGTTCACGATCACGTTTGAGGATGGTCCACGTCTCTGGGCCATACAAGAAAACTGAGAAGACTAGAGATTCAACGAGCTTCTTTTTTTTGTCTTAATGGTGATGTTGTTATCTTTCCAGATCTTCCGTAGACGGATCATTGCTACCACTTATCAAAACCAAGTTTAAAATACAAGCACATGTTAAGAAGGTATAGCCCTACTTAAAATTTGGACTGTTCGTATCCCACTATCGGCAGCCCTGAAGATGGTTTTCCGTGGTTTCCCATTTCACACCAGGCAAATGCTGGGGCTGTACATTAATTAAGGCCACGGCCGCTTCCTTCCAACTCCTAGGCCTTTCCTATCCCATCATCGCCGTAAGACCTATCTGTGTCGGTGCGACGTAAAGCCCTAGCAAAAAAAAAGAACAAAAAATTGGACTTGTTTAGTTAAGTGGTTGCAAAGTTATTTGACAAATTATTTTTATATGTTGCATGGAAAATGTTCCTTCCGGCAGAGTTTTCATTTTATTGGACTATAATTTGGTAAGCTTCTCAAAAATACTCATATATTTAAGGACAACTCCGTGTTTTTCAGTCAGATATAAACTATTGGACCAGGTTAATTCCTGGGGGCAAAGGCGGCCGGGCGTGGAGCTAACCACTCTACTCCATCAAGTGCCGAGATTACGGATAGTGGAAGCCTTTACCTTCCACTCCTCACTCCTCCAAGGGCATTCATGGCCTGTACGGTGATGACTTTGCTTTTTCTTTTTCTTTTTCTTTTTTTTTTTGCTTTATAAACTATTGGAGGTTTTTTTCAATGTTTCATTATTCAATCAATAGAACTAACTCACCCCATGGCACTACAGCCCTGAAGAGCCTTGGCCTACCAAGCGACCACTGCTCAGCCCGAAAATGCCTGCAGATTACGAGGTGTCGTGTTGTCAGCACGGCGAATCCTTCCGGTGGTTATTCTTGGCTTTCTAGACCGGGGCCACCATCTCACTGTCAGGTAGTTCCTCAATTCTAATCACGTAGGCTGAGTGGACCGCGAACCAGCCCTCAGATCAGGTAAAAATCCCTGGCCTGGCCGGGAATCGAACCCGGCGCCTCCCGTTAAAGTCAATTTTTTTTGAGTGGTTAGATATTGACAGTTCGGAAATGGAGTTGATTGAATTTCAAGAAAGCAGAACATGGGTAAACAAATTCGTACACCTTGGTGAAGCATTGGTGCAAATCGAGTGTGCTGTTGATGGTGAATATTCCCCACTGTCGGCAGCCCTGAAAATGGTTTTCCGTGGTTTCCCATTTTCACACCAGGCAAATGCTGGGGCTGTACCTTACTTAAGGCCACGGCCGCTTCCTTCCAACTCCTAGCCCTTCCCCGTCCCATCGTCGCCATAAGACCTATCTGTGTCGGTGCGACGTAAAGCAACTAGCAAAAAAAAAAAAAAAAAAAAAAAATTCTCTCAGAAGCCGGAGAACTCAATACTTGAACAGTGGAACAGTCTTTACATGTAATAAATATCATTTTTGGTCCGTATTGATGATATTAGATTGAAATAATAACATTAAGTTATTTATTAGACCACCTAATCAATACAAATTTATGTAAATCATCCAAGACGATTTTGTATTGATTAGGTGGCCTAATAAATAACTTAATGTTATTATTTCAAAGTGGAACAGTCTGCCAAAAATGTTTTCGGCCATGAAGAAACTTGCTATAGCGCTTTGTTTGGGTCATCATACGCCTACGAGCAGCTGTTTTTTACAATGAACGTTGTGAAATCAACAGTTAGAAACCGTCTTGGTTCAGAACTGTTTCTCGTGTGTTGTTGAAGACAAGAAGTTATGAACTTAACATAAATGACATGGCTAATAAGTAATTTTGCGGTATTGACAAAAGACGACCACGAAACATGAAATCAAATGTATTATTTTACAATGTACATACTGTAAATATATAAGTAATAGCATATTATGAAACAATTTTGAATTAGGGATGGAAGTCGGTGATGGTGGTGTAGCCATTGTGTGTATGTTGGGTATTCAGCCCGAAGGCTGGTTTGATCCTTCAAAGCTCCACCAATAGCCGTCATAGATAGCCTAGGTGTCACTGAAGAGGCATACTAGGGAAATGAGGAAGGAGGTAGTTTCCCGTTGCTTTCGTCACTGGGCTAGATGTTGCTATTACATATCAGTCCGCCAAATCCACTCAAATGCATGCACCGACCGACCCTATGTCCGGTATTTTCACACCATTCATAACAGGGACTGGCCGCACAAGAAATGGTATCAAAGCCAAGGATGAGACTGAGAGAGATCAATGAAAGTACATAGGCTGATCAACAAAGACTGAGACTGATTTTCTCCTGTAGCTTACGTGATGATTTCCTATCTGTATCATAAATATTTGAAAAGAGCGGGTTTTTATGTATAATGTCCGTAGGCGGCAGCACTCTCGTATTGGTAGGTTGGTAGTAATGCTCTATTGTGTATACTGCTAATTATAAGAGTTGGCGTCTGACATTTCTTAGAGGGAGGTCCATTTACTATCTGCCGAGGCGGGATAAAGGGAGTGGCTGTGTGGTTGCCATGGAAACGAGGGTGGAGTGACTGCGGTTGCCATGGAGATAACACTTCAGGGCAACTCGTCTTGCTGGGAGTTGCCAAACCTGTCACTGTCACTGATAAGAACCTGATTGTATAAGAGTGATCGCAAATGGGACGGCACCGCCTGGCCAGGTAGTCTACAACAGATCACAGCGGTCAGAATGAAGGAGGGAATAAGTGAGCCGGAAGCGAGGGGTAAGAGCATGTAGAAAGGAATCCTGGAATGTGGCAACATCGTGAAATGGCACGTGCAGTGCTCCTCCCTCCAACCTTACCTGTCAGACGCCAACTTTAGTTAAGTCTAGTATAGACGCTACGTGCATTTCGTATACCAGACAATGGAGGTGACGCGAGAGGAGCAGTACTGGTACAGCAGCATACTACACGGCAGTATTGGCTACACTGAGGAAGCACATTGCAAGGAAACGACCGGAGCTTTCTCGGACTGGGTGGCGACTTCATCATGACAACGCACGGCTTCACGTCGCAAATCAAGTCATGCAGTTTCTGGCTCGATTCAACATTACCTGTGTACCGCATCCACCTTATAGCCCTGATCATGCACCCTGTGATTTCTTTTTATTCCCATCACTAAAGGCAAAGATTAGGGGCATTCTATTTGAGAACTCCGAAGCAATGCTCAAGAAAAGTGAGACGAATCTCAAGGACCTGACAAAGAATGGTCTGCAGCATGTGTTCAAGGACTGGCAAAGACGCATTGAAGTAGTTGGGGGGGGGGGGGGAGACTACCTTGAAAAATATCATGTAAACATTAAAATGGAGTAATAAACATCTGTGAAAAAAATCAGTCTCAGCCTTTGTTGATCTGCCCTCGTATTATTATTATTATTATTATTATTATTATGATTATTATGATTATTATTATTATTATTATTATTATTATTATTATTATTATTATTATTATTATTATTATTATTATTATTATCTTTCTCCCCACTCTTCTTGTAGATGTACTTATTCATCAGGCGTAGAAACTGTGTGCTAATATTGAAGTCGTAGCAAGATGCAGATTTGGTATTCTATATGCAGGTCGGGGATTTCCCTTCGAATGATGCAGTCAAGCGTGAGTTTTGAGTTCAATAAGAGGGGAGAGATTACGTAATTCGAGTCTAAAATGAATACGGGGAAGTACCTAACGAGCGGTGTTATCGATAAAACATCACGCAGTGAAACGAGGAAAGAGTTTCTCGGCACAAATATGTTATGTACAATTAATAATTATTAATCATTTTCCTTAACTTTGGATTAGAAGACATTTCGGGAGATTTTTTGTTCTTTTCTGGTTTTCTCGTGTGTTGAAAAAATCGGGAGTTCTCCTGAAATTTCCTGGCAACACTGTTCTCACTCCTAGCCCATCGTCGAAATAAGACCTATATGTATTGGTACGACATACAGCAATTTTTTTAAAAAAGTGAAGGGAAATTAATATTATATGAAATAAGCAACTCACTACCAAAGAGCTCCGTTTCGTGTAATGTTTTGAAAAGGGGGAAAAGGAGTGTTAATAAAAATACATGAGCTATTGAATGCTGCGATCTAAATCTTCAGCATGCCGAAGGATGATTTGGCGAATCAGCGGAGTACGTCAAGGAGGCCAAACTCTTCTAAGAGATTTTTATCCATGTGCTTATTTTCTTCACTGTTATGCTCACCAACTCAAACTCATAATGGAACAAGTGCGATCTACTATCACAGCCATCAGATTTTTTTTAATTTATCAAACTTTTCTACATTATTTCCGTCATCCAGCAAGAGAACAGATTTACTTAATACGGTGTGTCAGCGACGTTTACCTCAAGCCTGTCAAACAAGGTGGAATTTTCAGTTAAGGGTTAGTGTCGTTTGTATTTCAGAGTTAATGGAAGCCTTGATAGAGTGCTTCGAAAATATTCAAGACGATGACTCATGGGATTCAGGATCAATGAGAGAAACAACTGGACTAATACATGTTCTTAAAGATGAGAAGTTCTATTTTTCTTGAATTTTTTAAAGGAGAATTATGCCTTAGTCGTAATGTTTCACAGCATTCTGCAGTTACGATTGTGGTACCTGTGAATGAACGTCTTCGTAAATTTTGTTACATCGTTAGTAATATTAGAAATGAAATAAGTAACTCACTAGCAGAGAGGTCCGTTTCTTTCGAAAACAGGAAAAGAAGTGTTAATAAAAATGCACGTACTATTGAACGCTGCGATGTAATTCTTCAGCAAGCCGAAGAAAGATGTGATAAAACACAACATCTAATAGTGCTTCAATTTAGTTAACGTGGCAAAATCCAGTGACAAAAAGTGTAGGTTTTCTGATGATTAGTGCGAATGTTGTGTAAATATTACCTTTTCATAGAAGTAGAAAAGTTAAAGAATGAACTCAGCATTGTTTATTCTAGTGAAGAACTAATGAACATTAATTCTGTCAGTGCATTGTCCTTAATTGAAATTAATTTAGAGGATACTTTTTTTCAGTAACAGTAAAATGTGCACGTGAAAATTGTTTAATATTTGTGTGTGTTTAGAAGTAATCAAACACAAGTTCTGTGTCAAGGTCAGAGAAGTGACAAAATAATAATTAATACTGTAAAACTTACTGTATTTTCGGTCATACGTGGTCGGTCGTGGCTCACCAAGATGACTCGACAAGTTGGTCGCTGTGAACAACAAACGGAGTAATGAACACAGGTATTGATCTGAACTAAATGTGTTGCAATTGACAGGCACAAACATCCACTGGTAACGACAGGTGTTCCTGCGTCAAGCTACATAAATTGATATTCGAGAGGAATGTCGGACTTCCACGAACCGGAGATCATCGTGTTCGTTCATAACACGTGTGTCCCGCTTGGTAACAGGAAGAACTGACACTGTCTTAAGCTTACTGCGGGGTTCACTGGAACAACCCCGGCTTAGACTTTGTTAACTGAAGTAATCTGAGGAACTGACAGGCAAAACCGAACGTGTCCTCTTCTTCTTTTCCTACCGTTTTTTCCCACACCTGTGGGGTCGCGGGTGTGATCTGTGTCGCACATGTGGATTTGGCCTTGTTTTACGGCCGGATGCCCTTCCTGACGCCAACCCTATATGGAGGGATGTAATCACTATTGCGTGTTTCTGTGCTGGTTGGTAGTGTAGTTTGTTGTGTGAATATGAAGAGGAGAGTGTTGGGACGGACACAAACACCCAGTCCCCGAGCCAGAAGAATTAATCAGAAGCGATTAAAATCCCCGACCCAGCCGGGAATCCAACCCGGGACCCTCTGAACCGAAGGTCAGTACGCTGACCATTCAGCCAACGAGTCGGACCAAAACCGAGCGTGTCCAATTTCATCATCATCATCATCTGTTTACCCTCCAGGTTCGGCTTTTCCCTCGGACTCAGCGAGGGATCCCACCTCTACCGCCTCAAGGGCAGTGTCCTGGAGCTTTAGACTCTTGGTCGGGGGATACAACTGGGGAGAATGACCAGTACCTCGCCCAGGCGGCCTCACCTGCTATGCTGAACAGGGGCCTTGTGAAGGGATGGGAAGATTGGAAGGGATAGACACGGAAGAGGGAAGGAAGCGGCCGTGGCCTTAAGTTAGGTACCATCCCGGCATTCGCCTGGAGGAGAAGTGGGAAACCACGGAAAACCACTTCGAGGATGGCTGAGGTGGGAATCGAACCCACCTCTACTCAGTTGACCTCCCGAGGCTGAGTGGACCCCGTTCCAGCCCTCGTACCACTTTTCAAATTTTTGTGGCAGAGCCGGGAATCGAACCCGGACCTCCGGGGGTGGCAGCTAATCACGCTAACCACTACACCACAGAGGCGGACCGCGTGTCCAATTAAAAAAAAAAAAAAGACAAGTAAGCTTTGGTTTTGATACGATGGTATCGTTCCAATTAGTTTCTCAACCACCGGTCGAGTTGGCCGTGCGCGTAGCGGCGCGCGGCTGTGAGCTTGCATCCGGGAGATAGTAGGTTCGAATCCCACTATCGGCAGCCCTGAAGATGGTTTTCCGTGGTTTCCCATTTTCACACCAGGCAAATGCTGGGGCTGTACCTTAATTAAGGCCACGGCCGCTTCCTTCCAACTCCTAGGCCTTTCCTATCCCATCGTCGCCATAAGACCTATCTGTGTCGGTGCGACCCCCTAGCAAAAAAAAAAAAAAAAAAAAAAAAAAGTTTCTCAACTGAAATCTGACCAAAACTGAACAAGTAAATTTAAAGTTTTCCAGTTCTACAAACAGCTTGAGAATTAGGGGTGAGGGGTCGGAGGGGGACACAGAAATTTATAGACAAGAAAAAGTACCGGTGGTGTGGGGAATATAGTGGGGTGTAGACAACAAAATTGAAACAAAATAGTTAGAAATTGGCAAGGTTTTGATGCTCTCTGAGCGAATTTCTACAGAAAGGTAAAGGTTGACAGTTTACCAACTTAACTGCGATAATAATCGTTTTCTGAGGTTTTACTATACAATACAATTTTCCCCAAAGGAACTAATACACATGTGCACAACTAAGGTTTTGTGCCGTCAGATACTAATCGCGCTTCTAAACGCGAGTCTCCATTACTTGCTGTGGCGCTCTAGGAATCGATTAGCTACGTCAAGTGACATCTTATGCGTATTTCTACTAAGTACTTTTTTAACATTTAAAGAAATTAAATGAAACAATTAGGTAAGAAAACAGGGTTTGTACACATTGCTTTTGTTTAAAATTCCTAGTTTTAGGTGGCTAAAATGGAATAAAAATGTAATGTTTTCTCCACAAAGTGGGTGGGGGCAGCTTCACCCCTCCCCCTCCTAATCGCCGCCACTTCCCTCAAACACTAATTATAACACTACAAAAAAAAAGTGAAATGGCGTATGGCTTTTAGTGCCGGGAGTGTCGGAGGACAAGTTCGGCTCGCCAGGTGCAGGTTTATGATTTGACTCCCGTAGGCGACCTGCGCGTCGTGGTGGTGGTGGTGATGATGATGATGATGATGATGATGATGAAATGATGATGAAGACGGCACATACACCCAGCCCCTGTGTCAGCGAAATTAACCAATTAAGGTTAAAATTACAGACCCTGTCGGGATTCGAACCCGGGACCCCTGTGACCAAAGGCCATCACGCTAACTATTTAGTCATGGAGCCGAACTATAACACTACAACATACAGTAGAGCCTCGCTCATCCGACCTTCCCTTATCCGACATTCCGTGTTATCCGACACTGTTAGACTTAATTTCAACTTTTGGTGGAGACTAAATTCAGACACACCCGCTGTGGAGGGTGCAACAATGGGACAAGCACTGGCCTGAACGCTGGCGGTAGGACTAGGTTTTTCTCAAGGACAGGAGCAGTGAGTCTTCAGTCATTGTAGTATTGGTTGGGTGCGGATGTTATAGTTTTCATATCCTCTGTGAGGTAGGTAGGTAGGTAAGGGTTATTCTGCCCGAAGGCAGGTCCGAACCTCCGCAGAGGTGTTCCTGAGCCGGAGTTTACGTGCGGTAGGGTGGCCAGTTCCTTTCCGCTCCTCCATTCCCTTACCCCCCACCAACAGCGCGTTGCAACCCACCCAACTCCTGACCACGCCCAATGTTGCTTAACTTCGGACATCTCACGGGATCCGGTGTTTCAACACGGCTACGGCCGTTGGCCCTCTGTGAGTATGGCGAGTAAATGGAAGAAAGTGACTGTTTCTATGGAACACAAATTGAGTGCATTAAAGAGATTGGACAAAGGGGAAATTCTTCAAAATGTGGGTTCAGATTATGGTGTTGGACGTGTTACAGTGGGGGACTGGAAAAAACAGACTGAAGAAGTTGAAAAGTTGTGCTCTACCAGAGCAGAGAAAAACAATGAAAAATATCAGTACGAAAAAGTAAGTGATGCACTATTTCTTTGGTATCTCAACACCGGGTCCGCCTCTGTGGTGTAGTGGTTAGTGTGATTAGCTGCCACCCCCGGAGGCCCGGGTTCGATTCCCGGCTCTGCCACGAAATTTGAAAAGTGGTACGAGGGCTGGAACGGGGTCCACTCAGCCTCGAGAGGTCAACTGAGTAGAGGTGGGTTCGATTCCCACCTCAGCCATCCTGGAAGTGATTTTCCGTGGTTTCCCACTTCTCCTCTAGGCGAATGCCGGGATGGTACCTAACATAAGGCCACGGCCGCTTCCTTCCCCCTTTCTTGCCGATCCCTTCCACTCTTCCCATCCCTGCACAAGGCCCCTGTTCAGCATAGCAGGTGAGGCCGCCTGGGCGAGGTACTGGTCATACTCCCCAGTTGTATCCCCCGACCAAGAGTCTGAAGCTCCAGGACACTGCCCTTGAGGCGGTAGAGGTGGGATCCCTCGCTAAGTCCGAGGGAAAAACCGAACCTGGAGGGTAAACAGATGATGATGATGATGATGATCTCAACACCGGGAAAAGGGCCTGCCAATATCTGGCATCATTATGCGGGAAAAGGCTGTGTATTTCCAGAAGGAGTTTAATGAAGGGGACCCTAATTTTCCTGCCAGTGCTGGGTGGCGTGATCGGTGGCAAAAACGGTACGGTATTAGGTAGCTTAATATCTGTGGAGAAAAGTTTCTTTTCGTAAGACATCTGGAAAGTTTTCGTTTAATACTGCATGTACTGTACAATTGAATTGGTAATTTAATAAATAGAGCACCGTAAAACATGTCATTATTTTAGCCTTCCTGTTTGTTTCAGTTCATTTTCAAAGTTATTCTGTATTATCCGACATTTTCGGTGATCCGACGTACTCCAGGTCCCGTTTACGTCGGATAATCGAGACTCTACTGTACCTGTAAAAACACTATTAACAAAGAATGATATGTTTCTTACTTGAACGGACATCGTCAGATTCTATAAAATCATACCTTTTTTCAATATAACTTGGTGAAAATTGCTAGTAAAAAATCCATCACAAAGAGAAAGCACAACTAGAACTCTTCAGTATGGTAAGATATAACTTTCGTTCGTTCGTAATCTGTTTACCCTCCAGGGTCGGTTTTTCCCTCGGACTCAGCGAGGGATCCCACCTCTACCGCCTCAAGGGCAGTGTCCTGGAGCTTCAGACTTTGGGCCGGGGATACAACTGGAGAGAATGACCAGTACCTCGCCCAGGCGGCCTCACCTGCTATGCTGAACAGGGGCCTTGTGGAGGGAAGTGAATATTGGATGGGACAGGCAAGGAAGAGGGAAGGACGCGGCCGTGTCCTTAAGTTAGATACCATCCCGGAATTTGCCTGGAGGAGAAGTGGGAAACCACGGAAAACCACTTCGAGGATGGCTGAGGTAGGAATCGAACCCACCTCTATTCAGATGACCTCCCGAGGCTGAGTGGACCCCGTTCCAGCCCTCGTACCACTTTTCAAATTTCGTGGCAGAGCCGGGAATCGAACCCGGACCTCCGGAGGTGGCAGCTAATCACGCTAACCACTACACCACAGAGGCGGACAAGATATAACTTTCAAGAATTTAAACATACATGTTTCTATAATTCTAAACAATTCCGATAGAATCTGATTGTTCGTTCAAGAACAAAACGTGTCGTCCTTTGTTCAATAGTGTATTTTTCACAAGTATTTGATTATCTGTATATATTAAAAGAGTTTTCTAAGAGCAGCTCTGTCCAATCCGTCCGTACGTTCTACTGGACCGATTTGCTTCATTTTTGTTGTATTCTCTCCGGAATTGCGTATCGGTGAATTATCAAGTATTGTTAGGTCTCTAAATTCAGTCAACTTTGAGAAATCTTAAAATCTATTCATTAAAGGATCAACTCTAATGACTGCAGGCGAAGACTTACACTAGCCCGCGATACATTCTGTACTTAGCGGGTTGCACACAGTTATAGTTCAGTTATTATGAGTTTCGACTTGACGTTTGAGCGCTGCCTTTTGGCGGAGGGTAAGTGAATTAATCAACAGCCAATCATAGGCAGCCGATCGCTCCGATAGAGCGCGTTAGACTCCAGTTCTGGTTAGCGGTGTTGTCGATCTGTTCTTTACTGTAACCACGTGCTATCAACTGTGTGTTGTATTGTGTGTCTTTGTGCTAGGTTGTTGTTCTTTTATATTTCGTAGTGTAGAGCTTATAAATGAATTGTTTAGTATTTTTAATAGTATAACGCGTTATATTGTGAATAGTGTATAACAGGTGATCTAGTTTATATAGTAGCTTAGTTTAATATTTCGTTCGGTAGTTATATAGTAGGTTAATTTTAGGCCCGTGTGTGAATTTGATATTCTGTCACGTTGACGCCTACGTCTAAGTATGAAGCTCCCAAGAGAAGAAAGCCCTTCGGTCGAGAAATTGTTTGTAATGTTAGAGAGTCATTCTTGACAAAGCACCAAAAATGGCGGCTAGAAAAAATGAGTTGATTAAGTGGTTGAAGGGGCACAATATTTTGGTTCGCGATGCCATGGGGAAGGGGGTCTTATGCATCTCTTGAAACAAAACAAGCCCCAGTGCCCAGTTTATGTGGTGGATGAAAAAGCCAGAAGGAACGGGCATAAAGTAGTTCACCTTCCACTATACCATTGCCATTTTAACGCCATAGAACTGATTTGGGCCCAAGTGAAGGATTATGTAGCTGAGAATAACCGACTCTTCACAGTTTCGGAAGTTGAAAGACTTATTTTCGAAGCCGTAGGCCGTATAAGTGCGAAGGACTGGAGCAACGTTGTGAGACACACGAAATCCGAGATAATTAAAGCTTAGAAGAAAGGAAGTCTCACAGACGATTATGTTGAAAACTTTATTATCTCTTTAGGGTCAAGCGAGAGTGAAACCTCAACAGACGATGACAATGCCGATAGTGACTCAGAAATGAGTGGTATATTCGCTTTGAAGGATTATTTCCTTCGTTACGGGAAACTGAATCTAACAGCAACGCGAGATCTTCTACATGGTGAGTAGAAATTTAATTTTTCTCACGTTTTATCTGTTCGAGCATTGACATATTTTTATCTTGTAGCCTTATCCTATATCTAATGTGAATCGTGTATGTTGTTACAAAGAATAACTGATTATGGACTTATATTCCGGTATTTACATTTCTGTTCGTGTTGTAGCAATTTGGCACCACCATCTGACTTCCGGCTAACTGTCAAGTCGAAACTCATAAAAACGGAACTATAAGGAGCAATATCATTACCGGTACGTAAAGACATCGAAGCTAAAAGATTGATGTTGATGATGATTGTTGTTTAAAGGGGCCTAACATCTAGGCCATCGGCCCACTAAAGGATTAAAAATGACGGTGACTATAGGCAAACCTTGGTACACATATTACTTAATACCATCTGGAGAGAAATACCGTACGAGTACCGAGCTCGATAGCTGCAGTAGCTTAAGTGCGGCCAGTATCCAGTATTCGGGAGATAGTGGATTCGAACCCCACTGTCGGCAGCCCTAAAGATGGTTTTCCATGGTTTCCCATTTTAAACATGGGAGTAGGGCACACGTAGCACCCCTAGTGCTGGAGTGGGGAAGGAGTGGCATTTATAAAAAATCAAAAACGACCTACAGTGGAAAGTCGATATCTCGAATCATCTCGGGAGCTAAATTTTATTTCGAGTTATCGAAATTTCGAGATATACACAGTACCATTTTTGAGCATAGCACATAACTGGATCATATGGATTATACTGAAACATTATTTTTAACAGTACATTTTTTGCTAGTGGCTTTACGTCGCACCGACACAGATGGGTCATGTGGCAGCGATGCGATAGGAAAGACCTAGGAGTTAGTTGGAAGGAGGCGTCCATGGCCTGATTTAAGGTACAGCCCCAGCATTTTCCTGGTGTGAAAATGGGAAACCACGGAAAACCAAATTCAGGGTTGCCGACAGTGGGATTCGAACCCACTATCTCCCGGATGCAAGCTCACAGCCGGGCGCTCCTAACCGTACGGCCAACTCGCCCGGTGATTTGGTAGAAACTGAGGATGTTCCTGTAGAACGAAACATGTCATTCTTTGTATAATAATGTGTATTTTTACAGGTATGTTTATAGTGTTATAATTTATATTAAAATTGTTGTGTGTTTGACAGACTGGAAACTTTTTATGTTACATTTTACTAAGTCGACACTGAAAAGTATGGCTTCATTCTTAAAAAAATAATCTTGGAAATGTCTACATTCCAGGAGAAGTGTTCCTCGGAAACAGTCGAGATTTTCTTCTGAAGACACGGGGCAAAGTTCTGTGTGAAACGTAGAGAATTTCTCCTTAATTTCTCGACATGACAACAGCCCAAAATTTTATTATAATATCCATAACATAAATATAGGCTGTGCCAGCTCGATTAGTGGACTGCCGATGCTAAATCCGTTGTCACCGAACACTATTTCAGGACATATTAGTACGTATTTTGAGAACTTGTTCACTTTCAAAGTGAACTAAACACTCTCAAAAAAGTACAGAAGGTTTTTTCATTATATAAATACTTGTAAATTCATTATTTGTCAACACTTGTTCATATTATCACTTATCTCTCTATCATTGACAAGTTTACGCAATGTAAACATATACGCATGTTTTTAAGTGATTTGATAGAATCTGAGGAAGTTCTTGTAGAACAAAATTTGTCATTTTTTGTATACCTAACAGTGTGTATTTTACAGGTATGTTTATAGTGTTATAATTTATATAGAAATTGTTGTGACTGGGCGAGTTGGCCGAGCGGTGAGGGGCGCGCAGCTATGAACTTGCATCCAGGAGTTAGTGGGTTCGATCCCCACTGTCGGCAGCGCTGAAGATGGTTTTCCGTGGTTTCCCATTTTCGCACCAGGCAAATGCTGGGGCTGTACGTTAATTAAGGCCACGGCCGCTTCTTTCCCACCCCTAGGCCTTTCCTATCCAATCGTCGCCGTAAGACCCATCTGTGTCGGTGCGATGTAAAACCAATTGTAAAAAAAAAAATGTTGTGTGTGTGATAGAGTGGAAGCTTTTTATGTTATATTTCGAAGAAGTAAGTGGTGAACAAAGTTCTTTTAGTTCCAAGATTGACAAAGCGTTGTGAAGATTCTCAAGTCTCCGTATTCCTCCTTACTTAAAATTCCGATAATATCCAACACCACACGCGTAAATGATTCAAAATCATTAAACATGTAAGAAAATTATTAAATAAGTATAAAATAGCCTAGTAAATTCCATAAAATAACCAAATAATGACGTACAGTATAATTTTAGAAAATGGTCTAAAAATGCAAAATGGCAAAAAACGACAAAATGTTACCTAATAAATTAGCCTTTTTACAATGTGGCACTATCATCAGAATTTCTGCACAAATTTGCAATGCCCGTTGTGATTGACAAACTAAATACTGTACCTTGTATCTCTGACAGCGTTCGTCTCCTAAAGTGGAGCACACACGGACTTTGTGGGTTGACAATGTCAACAGTTTCACACAAACAGCGATAGCACGGCAAAGAGGAGGCAGACTGACAGCGGACAGTGAGAACCTGTTCACATCCAAGGTGAACTAAACACACTCACTGTCCCCCACCATCGCCGCCAACCAGGAAAGAGATGACACATGCACACTATACCTATCACATGCTCAGATTACAATGTGTTCAGCAGTTTCGTATTCCAGTAACGTTCAGACGATTGCTTGTTCCCATTTTTAGCTCGCTGATTAACCTTGTCCGGCTTTATGGCTGAGTGATCAGCGTCTTTATGTTCGCTGCACGAAGTTATCATCATAATCATCATCATTATTACCTATTATTCTTTACGATGAGGCCAGCTAGCGACATGCCAAATTCAATTCATCCTTCCTTTTTGTTTGCTCTTCCGTTCTATCCAGTATTCCTTCACGATTGTACTGTTTTTCATTGTTCTCTCCTCACACCACTTTGCCCCGGTTTCAGCAATCAATCAGTCACTACTGATCTGCGTTTAGGGCAGTCGCCCAGGAGGCAGATTCCCTATCTGCTGTTTTCCTAGACTTTTCTTAAATGATTTCGAAGAAATTGGAAATTTATTGAACATCTCCCTTGGTGAGTTGTTCCAATCCCTAACTCCCCTTCCTATAAATGAATATTTGCCCCAATGTTTCCTCTTGAATTCCAACTTTATCTTCATATTGTGATCTTTCCTACTTTTAAAGACACCACTCAAACTTATTCGTCTACTGATGTCCTCCCACACCATCTCTCCCCTAGCAGCTCGGAACATACCACTTAGTCGAGCAGCTCGTCTCCTTTCTCCCAAGTCTTCCCAGCCCAAACTTTGCAACATTTTTGTAACGCTACTCTTTTGTCGGAAATTGCCCAGAACAAATCGAGCTGCTTTTCTTTGGATTTTTTCCAATTCTTGAATCAGGTAATCCTGGTGAGGGTCCCATATACTGGAACCATACTCTAGTTGGGGTCTTACCAGAGAATTATATGCCCTCTCCTTTACATCCTTACTACAACCCCTAAACACCCTCATAACCATGTGCAGAGATCTGTACCCGTTATTTACAATCCCATTTATGTGATTACCCCAATGAAGGTCTTTCCTTATATTAACACCTAGATACTTACAATGATCCCCAACAGGAACTTTCACCCCATCAACGCAGTAATTAAAACTGAGAGGACTTTTTCTATTTGTGAAACTCACAACCTGACTTTTAACCCCGTTTATCAACATACCATTGCCTACTGTCCATCTCACAACATTATCGAGGTCATTTTGCAGTTGCTCACAATCTTGTAACTTATTTATTACTCTGTACAGATAACATCATCTACAAAAAGCCTTACCTCTGATACCACTTCTTTACACATATCATTTATATATATAAGAAAACATAAAGGTCCAATAATACTGCCTTCAGGAATTCCCCTCTTAATTATTACAGGGACAGATAAAGCTTCACCTACTATAATTCTCTGAATTCTATTTTCTACAAACAGAGCCATCCATTCAGTCACTCTTTTGTCAAGTTCAATTGTTCTCATTTTTGCCAGTAGTCTCCCATGATCTACCCTATAGATGCCTTAGACAGGTCAATCGCGATTCGTCTACTGTTGTCCACCCACACCATCTCTCCACTGACAGCTCGGAACATACCACTTAGTCGAGCTCTCATCCTTGCAATCCTTCCATTAAACTTTATTTCTTTAAATTTCTTTCTTCTATAGTTTCCTCTTCTCTCATTTTATTTCTTTCTTGACCTCGTGTATCCAGTCCGTTGTTGACTTTTTCTCCCTAAGTTACTTGAATATCTCTTTTGTCAATCTTTTATCATACATTCTATAGATATGTCCAAAAAATGGCAATTTTTTCCTTACTGTGTTTGTTACTCGTTCGTAATCTGTTTACCCTCCAGGGTCGGTTTTTCCCTCGAACTCAGTGGGGGATCCCTCTACCGCCTCAAGGGGAGTGTCCTGGAGCTTCAGACTCTAGGTCGGGGATACAACCGGGGAGGATGACCAGTACCTCGCCCAGGCGGCCTCACCTGCTATGCTGAACAGGGGCCTTGTGAGGGGATGGGAAGTTTGGAAGGGATAGACAAGGAAGAGGGAAGGAAGTGGACGTGGCCTTAAGTTAGGTACCATCCCGGCATTTGCCCGGAGGAGAAGTGGGAAACCACGGAAAACCGCTTCCAGGATGGATGAGGAGGGAATCGAACCCCCCCTCTACTCAGTTGACCTCCCGAGGCTGAGTGGACCCCGTTCTAGCCCTCGTGCCACTTTTCAAATTTCGGGGCAGAGCCGGGAATCGAACCCGGGCCTCTGGGGGTGGCAGCTAATCACACTAAGCACTACACCACAGAGGTGGGCGTTTCCGCGCAATCTGAATTGAATTCTAACCATTATGTAATTGAACGATTATTAAGAGAACCATTCAGTATACTTTATTTTACGGAGAAAAGCAGAAGTATAAATGAAAGACAACCGCGTCCAACTCTGAATGTAACTGCACAACTTAAGTCGTAAGTCGTGTGTTCATTTCAACAGAAACATTTATGAAACAGACCATTGGATTAGTTGATGTGAGATATTAAATAAACTTTTCTGTTGGCCTTGTTTGTTGTTTTCTCTTGAAAAATGTGTTTGGAATGACGGATGTTTGCAATTTTTTTTTCGGTTACATCCCCTAAACCAGAAGTCAGGAGTCACCACTGGCTATAATGTCTTAATTTGGCTCCGAAACTTAGCATTTTCTTATTATAGATATTTTTAGTCAATTGGAAGATTATTATTATTATTATTATTATTATTATTATTATTATTATTATTATTATTATTATTATTATTATTATTATTATTATTGTCTGGCTGAATGGTCGGCGTACTGCCCTATACTCAGGGGTTCCCGGATTCGATTTCCAGCCGGGTCGGGGAATTTGATCGTTTTTTATTAATTCTTCTGGCTCTGGGACTGGGTATTTGTGCCTGTCCCAACACTCTCCTCTTCACATTCAGACAAATACACCACACTACCAACCACCACAAACACACGCAACAGTGATTGGAAATGAAAACCTACAACCTGTTTTCCAGTCATTGACCGGGCCAGGGGTGGAATGAATGAAGCCCCATCTTGCGGCGAGGATAGGAATTATGCCTGGCGCACTCCTCTGGGATAATGACTAATGACAGACAGACGAAATGAAATGATATTGGAGAGTGTTGTTGGAATAAAATATGACAGGGAAAACCGGAGAAAAACCTGTCCCGCCTCAGCTTTGTCCAACACAAATCTCACATGGAGTGACCGGGATTTGAACCACGGAACCCGGTGGTGAGAGGCCGACACGCTGCTACCTGAGCCACAGAGGCACTACGCAATAGTGATTACATCCCTCCACATAGGGTTGACGTCAGGAAGGGCATCCGGCCGTAAAACAGGGCCAGATCCACATGTTCGGCGCAGTTCTCACCCGCGACCCCACAGCTGCGGGGAAAGCCGTAGAAGAAGTTTTTTTTGTTTTGTTTTTTGCTATTGGCTTTACGTCGCACCGACACAGATAGGTCTTATGGCGACGATGGGACACGATAAGGCTAGGACTATGAAGGAAGCGGCCGTGGCCTTAATTAAGGTACACCCGAGCATTTGCCTAGTGTGAAAATGGGAAATCACGGAAAACCAGGTTCAGGGCTGCCGACAGTGGGGGTTCGAACCCACTATCTCCCTAATACTGGATACTGGCCGCACTTAAGCGACTGCAGCTATCGAGCTCGGTAGAAGAAGGAAGATTATTATTATTATTATTATTATTATTATTATTATTATTATTATTATTATTATTATTATTATTATTATTATTATTATATGGAAAACCACTTCTAGGGAAAGAAGACAAGGCAGGAAGGTGAGGACGTAGATGACATGGTTCTGGAACAAAAAGAGGCTGTTGATGCTGATGAAATGTGTGACCCAATTTTGAGGCCAGAATTCGACAGAGCTTTGAGAGACCTAAATAGGAGCAAAACACCTGGAACTGATAGTATTCCCTCTGAATTACTGGCTGCTTTAGGAGAAACCAGCATGGCGAGGTTATTCCATTTGGTGTACAGGATGTATGAGACAAGAGAAGTGCCATGCGATTTTCGGTAGAATGTTGTTATACCTATTCCCAAGAAAGCCGGTGCTGACAGGTGTGAAAACTATCGCACCATTAGTTTAGTATCTCGCGCCTGCAAAATTCTAATACGTATTATTTCAAGTTGAAAGTGAGTTGAGAGAAGATCAATTTGGCTTCAGAAGAAATGTAGGAATACGTGAAGCGATCCTGGCTTTACTTCTGATCTTAGAGGGTGGAATTACGAAGGGCAACCCCACATACATGGCGTTCGTAGATCTAGAAAAGACATTTGATAATGTGAATTGGACCAAGCTAATTGAGATTCTGAAGGTGATCGGGATCAGATACCGAGAACGAAGAATTATCTACAATATATATATAAAAATCGGTCTGCAGTGATAAGAATCGAGGGTTATGAAAAAGAAGCGGCAATCCAGAAAGGGGTGAGGCAAAGCTGCAGTTTGTCCTCCCTCCTTTTCAATATTTACATAGAACAGGCAGTAAAGGAAATCAAACAGGAATTTAGAAAGGAAATCACAATCCAAGGAGAGGAAATCAAAACCCTGAGATTTGCCGATGATATTGTTATTTTACTGAGACTGCACAAGATCTAGATAAGTTGCTGAATGGTATTGACCGAGTCTTGGATACGAAGAACAAGATGAAACTAAATAAGTCCAAAACAAAGGTAATGGAGTGCACTCGAAGGAAGTTAGCACACGCAGGTGATATTAGGTTAGGAAATGAAGTCTTAAAGGAAGTAGATGCCATATAGTTACTTGGGTAGTAAAATAACTAAGGGTGGCAGAAGTAAGGAGGACATAGAATGCAGACTAACACAAGCAACGAAGGTATTTCCTAAGAAAATAAATTTGCTCACTTCAAACATTGATATAGGAATTAGAAAGATGTTTTGGAAGACTTTCGTATGGAGCATGGAATTGTATGGGAGTGAAACATGGACGATAACTATCTCAGAAAGAAAGATAATTGAAGCTCTTGAAATATGGTGTTACAGAAGAATGCTGAAGGTGAGATGGATAGATCGAATCACGAATGAAGGAATACTGAATCGAATTGGTGAGATGAGATCGATTTGGCTAAATCTGACGAGAAGAAGAGATATAATGATAGGACACACCTTAAGACACCCAGGACGTGTGCAGTTGGTTTTTGAGAGATGTGTAGGCGGCGAGAACGACAAGGGTAGACCAAGCTATGAATATGACAAGCAGACCAGAGCAGATGTAGGATGCAGCAGTTATGTAGAAATGAAAAGGTTAGTACAGGATAGGGTGGCATGGAACGCTGCATCAACAACATTCCCGCCTGATGGCCTGATCGTTAAGGCGTCAAATCTCTATGGTTAGACACCGTGGTTAGCTGGTTCGAGTCCCTTTAGAAGTAAAATTCTCACCATCAGATTGTTGGTCGGCAGGGAGGAAAGGTGTTGGTGTACAATTTCTATTCACTAGTTTGCGTAAAAAAGTCTAGATTCAATACCAAACCTCTCAGCAGTGTTCATATAGAGCGAGAACACACAGTATTACGCTGTTGATGGTGATTAGTCCAGCGGATGTTGACGTTAATCCTTGGTGTTGTTCGATAGAAGTCTAGGCGTTGCTGAAGAAGCGAACTAGAAAAATGATGTGTGAGGTAGTTTCCTGTTTTACCTCATCGACACAGAAGTTGCTATTACAGATCAGTCTGCCAAGTCTACTGAAATGCATGCACCAACCGACCCTATGAGTGAAATTTTCACATCATTCATAACAGGGACTGGCTGCATAAGGAATGCCATTAATACCATTGCTCCTACCCCAGTCACTTTCATATCGACTGAGACAAGGATAAGACAGAGACAGGTCAATGAAAGTAACAAATTTGTTCTAGCCTATACCAGAAGACATATAGTGTTATCAAAACAATAAGGACACAACTCATAAAGTCTTTCTCTTGTCGGTCGAATTATTAGTACACAGAGAATGAACAGGCTTTTTTTTTATAAAATAAACATGAATTTTGGTTGAAAAACAAGAAAATTATAGCATTCTGAATGTTTTAAGTGCCGTACAGCAAAAGAAGGGAAAACGGTAGCACTAAGACACTTGAAATCTGGCGTATCAATAAACCTCACAAACACCCATCAAACGTGTAGCCTAAAATATGACGGCGAGTGAGAGCCTCATATATTTCTTCCAAATATTCAGAAAAAAACCCAACTTTTTCATGTTCTGTTAAAAATGTAAAGTTGGCGCCAGTGCTTAATTGTTGTTCCCAAATGTCCTTTCCCGCCTAAACAGACGTGCATCAAACAGGCCTTGACAACAATTAATCCCTGGCACCTAATTTATACATTTTTTAAACAGACTATCAATAATTGGGGGTTTTCCTGAATATCTCGAAGAGATACATGACGCTCTCACTCGCCGTCACATTTCCTCCCAATTTTTTTGGTTATACATTTGATAGCTTTTTAAGAATCTTATGATACGCCAGATTTCAAGTCTCTTAGTGCCAAAGTTTACACTTAATATGAAATGTCCATGCTGAAAATTGTTATTTTCTTCTTTTAACTTTAAGAATCCTATAACTTCGTTATTTTTCGACCAATATCCATGTTTCTTTTACGATAAGTCTGCTCATTCTCTGAAGTTTTCAGTAATCATTATTACTGTAATGCAGACAGGACGAACTTACTTTATGAGTGGTGTCCTTATCGTCTTGATCAACACTGTAGTGCACTGTAAACACTATGCCTCGCCAGCAAAAGCAGTTCCCCTTTCTGATTAGTATTAATGGAAGAGTTATACTTCATCTGAAAACAAATATCTCCTTGGTTTCCCTCTGCTTGTTTTACCGTTCATGATCGAATTCATTATTCTCCTAGGTAACCTTTCCTCCTCCATTCGCCTCACATGACCCCACCGCCGAAGCCGGGTTATGCGTACAGCTTGTTGTAACCACAAAGACGCACACACGAAATGCTGTCAACTGTGTACACATTATATACAGAAGAAGAAGAAGAAGAAGAAGAAGAAGAAGAAGACTGCAGCATTCGCATATCAACTAACTACCAACACAACAAAATCACAACATAAGTTCACATACTTGACTAACGACTTTCACTAGCAACTCTCGCTAACAACTCTAGTGACAAGATGCGTCGTACTGGATTATTACCTTATGTTGCACAACATTACACTGGATTTATACATCATATTTACAGGTAATAATAAAGTATATACTGTTAATTACGTGCTCCTACATTAAATAAACTCTTATTAATATACATACAGCAGATGTAGCATGTCATAACCTCACATATTTTGTTACACAATACACAAATAATACGATCACTATTTATACCAAATAATGTCCGTACATAACTATGTAAATAATAATAATAATAATAATAATAATAATAATAATAATAATAATAATAATAATAATAATAATAATAATAATAATCGAGCCGCCTCTGTGGTGTAGTGGTTAGCGTGATTAGCTGCCACCCCCGGAGGTCCGGGTTCGATTCCCGGCTCTGCCACGAAATTTGAAAAGTGGTACGAGGGCTGGAACGGGGTCCACTCAGCCTCGGGAGGTAAACTGAGTAGAGGTGGGTTCGATTCCCCCCTCAGCCATCCTCGAAGTGGTTTTCCGTGGTTTCCTACTTCACCTCCAGGCGAATGCCGGGATGGTACCTAACTTACGGCCACGGCCGCTTCCTTCCCTCATCCTTGCCTATCCCTTCCAATCTTCCCATCCCCCTCCAAGGCCCCTGTTCAGTATAACAGGTGAGGCCGCCTGGGCGAGGTACTGGTCATACTCCCCAGTTGTATCCCCCGACCAAGAGTCTGAAGCTCCAGGACACTGCCCTTGAGGCGGTAGAGGTGGGATCCCTCGCTGAGTCCGAGGGAAAAGCCGAACCTGGAGGGTAAACAGATGATGATGATGATGATGATGATGATGATGATAATCGAGCTCGATATTTCCATGATTTACCCATGGGTTAGAGAATTGTTTGCAAGTTATACTAGTCCATTACACTTGCATCAAGCTCCTCATCGAGATCATTTCTAATTTAATCTTTGTCTCCTCATTCCTGTAGTTCCGAAAGAAAGCGATGAAGTATGGTGCAGGTACACTAGAACTGCACATTTTTTTAAGCTGAGGTTAGTAAACTCGAGGACTATCCTCAAGGTTATCTGAGACGAAGATATGATGTCAGTAACATAGTCTGCTCCAAACCTTCCACGAGACACGTACTACAATTAAAAATTATTTATTTACCATGTTCGCTGACGACAAGGTCATAAAGGTGCAGTACACCTTGTATTGATTTAGTAGTCGTTTAATGGTTAGTGAATTCAACAATATGGGATAGTATCACGAAAATATGTGCATACAAAGTTTTAACACAACCTATAGAATCATAGGGGCTGTCTGGCCGAGGCGGTAAAGGCGTGCTCGGTTCGCCCGAAAGGACGTGGGTTCGAATCCCCGCCAGGAAGTCGTAAAATTTAAGAAACGAGACTTCCACTTCCGGAGGTTCATATGGCCCTGAGGTTCACTCAGACTACACCAAAAATGAGTACCAGGTTAATTCCTAGGGACAAAGGCGGTCGGGCGTAGAGCTAACCACTCTACCCCATCACGTGCCGAGGTTAACAATGGTGGAAGCCTTTACCTTCTACTCCTCCGAGGGCCTTCATGGCCTGTACGGAGGTGACTTTGCTTTGCTTTGCTATAGAATCATGAAACAATATCGAATAATTGAGGGGATTAGAAGCAAAAGGGTGTAACTGCCAAAAATGAAGCGGGGAAAAGCTTGGATCCTACTGTAAATTCTGGCGAACGTGAATTAAAAATGTGTTCTACATTTGTATTATATAAGATAAACTTTTTTTTCGTGAACACCTGCAATCACTTGCACACTTTTACTTCCAGTTCAGTCACTTTCGCCCCTTTTCTCTTCAAAGTATTACAGTTTTTGGTTAATGTTATAGATGATGAAAACCGAGTTGGCCGTGCGGTTAGGGGCGCGCAACTGTGAGCTTGCTTTCGGGATACAGAGAGTTCGAACCCCACTGTCGTCATCCCCGACGATACTTTCCCGCGGTTTCCCATTTTTACTCCAAAAAATGCTGGGGCTGTTCCTTAATTAAGGCGACGGTCTTTTCCTACTCACTCCTAGCTCTTTCCTATCGCATCGTCGCCATAAGACCTGTCTGTCTCCCTGAGGCGTAAAGCAGATTGTAAACGAAAAAAATCTAACCAGTGTCCGACTCCTTGGCTGAATAGTCAGCATTAAGGCCTTCGGTTCGATTACCGGCCGGGTCGGGGATTTTAAATGAGTCTAATTCTTCTGGCTCGGGGACGGGTTTTTGTGGTTGTTCCAGCACTCTCCTCTTCATATTCAGAGAACACACCATACTAACAACCACCTCAGAAACACGCAATGGTGATTACATCCCTCTACGTAGGGTTGGCGTCAGGAAGGGCATCCGGTCGCAAAACAGGGCCACATCCATATATGCGACACAGTTCGCACCGTCGCCTCCACATATGTGGGAAAAGCAGTAGACGAAAAAGAAGAAACAGTGAACTCGAAGACATAAAACATTTTGTAATCGATGTACTTTTCCTTATGGCAGCCTTCTCATGGGGAAGCTGTTTAATAGTAATAATAATAATAATAATAATAATAATAATAATAATAATAATAATAATAATAATAATAATAATTTTAAAAAACGTACGATTGAGTAGCTACCAAACATTTTAGAGGAATTTGGAACTGACACAAAACCAATCAACATAATCAACCAGACTCTCACCCAAAGTCCAGAGTGAAATTTATGGGAAAAATCTCAGATGAATTTCAAATTAAAACCGGTGTCAAGCAGGAAGTTGGCCCTTCCCTGGTTCTTTTCAACAGTGTCCTGGAAAGGGCAATAGTATGGAAAGTAAAAACTTTTAAAAAATTGTTGGGGGGATCCATCATGAGATAAGGTAAGTTCAAAGCATAAAGGGGTTGGTGCAAAACAATTTGGCCTTCACTGATGGCATAGCAATCTTCTCTGGAATTGTAGCGACTGCCTTAGAACAAATCAACCCTCTGAAAGAAATAGCAGGAAAATTTGGACTTCATATATCTTTTGAGAAGACTAAATTCATGACCAATATTAGGAATTCACCAACAGCGATAAAAACACAGTACGGGAAATTCAACAAGGTTAATAAATTTAAACACCTAGGTGAAATAATTCAGATTAATGGACTCGGTCAGGAAGCAAACTAGAACTGGTGTACCAACTGACTAAAGGAACCTACAATAAGAAGAATCACTCAAGGAAAACAAATATCAAACACTACAACACAGTAATGAAACCAGAGAGTCTGTATGCCACAGAAAGAATGTTCTCTATGAAAACCGGAGAAATAGAAGAGATAGAGGAGGATGCTGATAAAATCTGGGGACCATTGAAAACGCAGGGAGGAGAGTTTAAACATAGGAGGAATAAAGATCTATACAAGGACGAGGAGAATGGAAAGATGTCAGATAGAATCAGAAAGAGGAGAAGTAGATTTGTTGGTCACATAATGAGGATGGATAACAGTAGATCAACAAAACGAGAGTTCAACATAATTTACAAGAGGAAGAATGGCAACCAGTGGATCCAAGGAGTAAAAGAAGATGACAGAGATTGGAATAACACAAGATATAATAAAAGACAGAACAACTTCCACAAGATAGATACAAAATTTCGAATATTTCCAGGAGAAGGAGAAGAGGACAGATAACAAATAACATCTGGACACGAGAGAGGAGGAAACGAGCGAGTTGGTCGCGCGGTTAGGGTCGCGCAGCTGTGAGCTTGCCTTTGGGAGATAGCGGGTTCGAACCCCACTGTTGACAGGCCTGAAGATGGTTTTCCGTGCTTTCCCATTTTCACACCAGGAAAATGCTGGGGCTGTGCCTGAATTAAGGCCACGGCCGCTTCCTTTTCTCTCCTTTGCCATAAGACCTATCTGTGTCCGTGCGGCGTAAAGCAAATTGAAATAAAATAGTAAAAAGAAAGGATGGAGACCTATTGTAAGTTAAGGAAAGAAAGGTCAAGAATGTACAGGGCTACTTTCCGTGGTCCGTAGATGGACAAAATCAATAATAATAATAATAATAATAATAATAATAATAATAATAATAATAATAATAATAATAATAATAATAATAATAATGTCCGCCTCTGTGGTGTAGTGGTAAGTGCGATTAGCTGCCACCCACGGAGACCCGGGTTCGATTCCCGGCTCTGCCACGAAATTTGAAAAGTGGTACGAGGGCTAGAACGAGGTCCACTCAGCCTCGGGAGGTCAACTGAGTAGAGGTGGATTCGATTCCCACTTCAGCCATCCTGGAAGTGGTTTTCCGTGGTTTCCCACTTCTCCTCCAGGCAAACGCTGGGATGGTACCTAAGTTAAGGCCACGGCCGCTTCCTTCCCTCTTCCATGTCTATCCCTTCCAATCTTCCCATCCCCCACCAAGACCCCAGTTCAGAATAGCAGGTGAGGACCCCTGGGCGAGGTACTGGTCCTCCTCCCCGGTTGTATCCCCTGACCCAATTTCTCACGCTCCAGGACACTGCCCTTGAGGCGGTAGAGGTGGGATCCCTCGCTGAGTCCGAGGGAAAAACTAAACCTGAACGGTAAGCAGATTGAGAGATAAAGAAATAATAATAATAATAATAATAATAATAATAATAATAATAATAATAATAATAATAATAATAGAGATAGAGTGGTTATCTCTATCCCAGGTTGTCTTTGTCCCCAACAATTAAACTGGTACTCATATTGGTGTAGGCGCAATGAACCGCAGGGACATGTTCCTTTCTAGAAGTGGAAATCTTGTTCCTGAATAATCCGACTTCCTTAAATGGAATCGAACCCACGTCTTAACCGCCTCGGCTTGTTAGGCCCCGTTCCTCACAACTTGTACGTTGAAACAACAAAAAAAATCTCGTGAGGACAGCGAACATAGCCTAAAATTTTCCTTACTGGTTGTGAACGTTTTTTCTTGTATTTCTCAACAATTCTAAGAAATGTTGCTATCAGTATCACGAGTGAATTATGTTCTCGTGTTTCGTCTGGAGCCAGCCAGGTGTGTTATTTAAAACAAGGTCGAGACAGTCCACATGACACTACACCAGTTCCGCCTACGTTAGGTGATTCTAACTGGTGAAATGTTTCCTGAAACTTGACCGTAGATATTCTCAAAGAGTGTGCCATGAAATTGCCTCACGGTGCCGCGAAATTAGATTTAGAACTATTGAAAACAACTTCCTCAATACGAAATATAAAATGAAAATAAATAATTAAATTTATTCTGACACTAATACAGCCTCCGTGGCTCAGACGGCAGCGCGCCGGCCTCTCACCGCTGGGTTCCGTGGTTCAAATCCCGGTCACTCCATGTGAGATTTGTGCTGGACAAAGCGGAGGCGGGACAGGTTTTTCTCCGGGTACTCCGGTTTTCCCTGCCATCTTTCATTCCAGCATCACTCTCCAATATAATTTCATCTCATCTGTCAGTCATTAATCATTGCCCCAGAAGAGTGCGACAGGTTTCGGCAGCCGACACAATTCCTGTCCTCGCCGCTAGATGGGACTTCATTCATTCCATTCCTGACCCGGTCAAATGACTGGGAACAGGCTGTGGATTTTCACTAATACGTGTTTGCTGAAAGACACAGAATAGCTCACAAGATCTTTGAAAAAGTAATTTAATTGTTTGTTTCGTAAAAGAAATATAAATGTACTTAAGAATGGGATCAATCCTTTACTCTGCCAAGAGGAAATAATTAAGGCCACGGCTCTTCCTTCCCACTCGCCATAAGGCATCGTCGTCATAAGGCATATCTGTGTCGGTGCAACGTAAGGAAAAATTGGGAAATAAAAAATCAAACTGACCCATGCAGCTCCACCTAGGTGGGCAGCAGTCGTCGTGGCAGGTCAAGACTCTAATATGCTTTGCGTACAGGATTCTTTATTTTGTTTTGTTGAAGGAAATAGAGATGGTATTTCTGTAGTAGAATAATCTTCTTTTTCTTCGTCTTGTGTGTTATTTATTTATTTATTTATTTATTTATTTATTTATTTATTTATTTATTTATTTATTTATTTATTTATTTATTTATTTATTTGGCCCTGTTTTACGACCGGATGCCCTACCTGACACCGACCCTATGGGAAGGGATGCAATAACTATCGCGTCTTTGTGTGGTGATTGGAAGTGTGGTATGTTATTTGAATATGAAAAAGAGTTTGTTGGGACAAACACAAACACCCAGAACAATTAACCAGATGCCACTAACATCCTCGATCCAGCCAAGAATTGAACCCAGGACGCTCGGAACTGAAGGTCTCAATACTGACCATTAGGAAAGGCATCAAGTCACTTGCATACCTGCCAACTTTTAGAAATAAAAAATAGGACGATATTCTTGAATTTCATCGCGTATTTTGCGCCACGGTCTCGGTGAGAAAAGACAAGATAAAGGCTTACATATCTACAGTTACAATGTGAATTGACCGTTAAATTTAAGATCTTAAACTAAGAAACCATAAAAATGGTTACGAGAAAAGGTAGTAAACAGGGAACAAAATGCATAATAGTTTCCTTTATTAGACTGTAAAATGAACGGAAATAGGTATCTCTGAACACTTGGAGATAACGTTTGCTATGTTTTGTGGCCATAATGTGAAGAGAACATACCAGAAACTGTCACCAGCTCACTAAGAGTGAACACAAATGCAATGAAATATGCGAAACTACCACTTACAAACGCCTTTGCTGGCGAGATATAGTGTTTACAGTGCACTATGTCTTCTGGTATGGGCTAGAATAAATTTGTTACTTTCATTGACCTGTCTCGGTCTTATCCTTGGCTTTGACAATATGAAAGTGACTGAGGTATGAGCGATGCTAGTAATGCCATTCCTTATGTAGCCAGTGCCTGCTATGAATGGTGTGAAAATGTCGCTCATAGGGTCGGTTGGTGCACGGATTTCAGTGCACTTGGCAAACTGATGTGCAATAGCAACTTCTCGCTCGGTGAGGAAAGCAACGGGAAACTCTTCATTTCCCTAGTACGCCTCTTCAGTGACACCTAGGCCATCTATGACAGCTAATGGTGAACCTGTTGAGGATCCAACCAGCCTTCGGGCTGAATACCCAACATACATACCACTTACAAAACAGATCAATATGTCTCGTATATTATTAACATATGACTTCGACAGGGGGAAAGGCACTGAACCGCAAGAAAGAAACTCCTACGAAACTACGAACAGAAACGATGTTAACAGCCCGCGAACCACACATTAACAAACTCATTCTTTCGTCCCGATTAACTGTGATTAACAACGTCGAATTCGCAGCTGTAAAGCACACACGCTGCTATAGTGAGCGGAAAATACGATACAGGAGAGCGACGGACGAATCACTCGTCAAATACTGTAAATACGCTTGAAAATGAGTTTGCGTAAATTACACAAGCACGTAAGTCTTTATCCTAGAGAAAGAGTATTGACCTTACTGAAGGTTGTATTGGTCAAAAATAGGAAGAGGTTAAAAATAAATCGGAAAATCGGAAGACGAGTTAAAAAACGGAAAGTTTCCGGGTAAATAGTAAGGGTTGGCAGGTATGCGACTTGGACAAAGCAATAACCATGAATAATAAAATGACCGGGCGAGTTGGCCGTGCGGTTAGGGGCGCGCAGCTGCGAGCTTGCATCTGGGAGATAGTGGGTTCGAACCCCACTGTCGGCAGCTCTGAAGATTTTCCATGGTATCCCATTTTCACACCAGGAAAATGCTGGGGGCTGTGCCTTAATTAAGGCCACGGCCGCTTCCTTCCCACTCCTAGGCCTTTACTATCCTATCGTCGCCATAAGACCTATCCGTGTCGGTGAAACGTAAAGCCACTAGTAAAGTAATAATAATAATAATAATAATAATAATAATAATAATAATAAAATGACCTCAATTACCGGGTGTAAGCATTTTAATTCCATGGCATTTACGCTGCCTGCGTGTCAATTTTAACTGTCACTTTTACTGTACAAGATGGCAGAGAAACTGACATCTGTTGAGCGATCTGTTGCTGAGCTTTTAATCAATTTTCTCGTGTGAATTTAATGACGTGTGGTCTCCGAAGAGGCCTGATGCATGTCTTTAGAGTTGACACCGTACAGAGGATTTTAATGATTTTAATGATGACTTCACACACCTAGCCCCCGAGCCATCGGAAATAACCAATTTAAGTTAAGGTGACACTCCGGAGATAAAACGATATTTTTACCTAATGCATGGATTTTCACGAAATTTTGTGGGAATGTCACCTAAATAAAGTAGAGATATCACGAATATTTCTTTCATATGCAATTAATAGTTTTTCCAAAATGTTTTTGTTGTTGAAATTTTTAATAGTCCGCCTCTGTGGTGTAGTGGTTGGTGTGATTAGCTGCCATCCCCGGAGGCCCGGGTTCGATTCCCTGCTCTTCGACGAAATTTGAAAAGTGGTACGAGGGCTGGAACGGGGTCCACTCAGCATCGGGAGGTCAACTGAGTAGAGGTGGGTTCGATTCCCACCTCAGCCATCATGGAAGTAGTTTTCCGTGGTTTCCCACTTCTCCTCCAGGCAAATGCCGGGATGATACCTAACTTAAGGCCATGGCCGCTTCCTTCCCTCTTCCTTGGCTATCCCTTCCAATCTTGCCATCCCCCCGCAAGGCCCCTGTTCAGCATAGCAGGTGAGGCCGCCTGTAATGGTCATCCTCTCCAGTTGTATGCGCGACGCAGAGTCTCAAGCTTCAGGGCACTGCCCTTGAGGCGGTAGAGGTGGGATCCACGTTGAGTCCGAGGGAAAAATCGACCCTGGAGGGTAAACAGATAAAGAAGAAGAAGAAATTTTAAATTCCATATTTTTTCATTAAATTTAATTGACAAATGAATGCAAATTCGTAATTAGGTAGATAATACTTCTTTTAAAAGCACTACGAATCGATTTTTCTGTACATAATTTATATAAGGAGATATAGAATCGTACTAAAGTTTGTATCATTTTTACGTTCTAAAATTTTGGACTTAAAAATCCCTACTACTTGAAAAAATTCTGCAATCAAAAATTCCATACGCAGGTTTCTTAATATAGCTGTGATACATATACCGTACAAATTTTGTTACATTTAGCAGAATATGATGGGAGAATTTTTTTTTTTTTTGCTAGGGGCTTTACGTCGCACCGACACAGATAGGTCTTATGGCGACGATGGGATAGGAAAGGCCTAGGAGTTGGAAGGAAGCGGCCGTGGCCTTAATTAAGGTACAGCCCCAGCATTTGCCTGGTGTGAAAATGGGAAACCACGGAAAACCATCTTCAGGGCTGCCGATAGTGGGATTCGAACCTACTATCTCCTGGATGCAAGCTCACAGCCGCGCGCCTCTACGCGCACGGCCAACTCGCCCGGTAATGGGAGAAAAATAGGATTAAATGTAAAATTACAATTGGCAAACAAAGCATTATTACAGTGATAAATTGTTTGAATTCAGCGGAATAACTTCGTGACAAGAAAAATGAAACTCAATCCTTTCAATTTCAATCTTTAAAAAATGTCACCAAATGACCACCGACACAGGTAGGTTTTATAGCGACGATGGGCTAGGAGTGAGAAGGAAGCGACCGTGGCCTCAATTAAGGTATTCGTCTGGTGAGAAAATAGGAAACCACGGAAACCCATCTTCGGGACTGCCGACAGAGGCGTTCGAGCCCACTATCTCCCGGATGCAAGCTCACAATCGCACGGTCGACTCGCTCGGTCTATTACACTTTAAAAACGCTATGGGTTTGTTGTCTTTGTCCTTATTCAGTACTCCCTTAAAAATGGAAATTAATTTCGTACGGTAATGTATTGTTGAACTTGCATTTACGTTTAGGAGCCATTACACATCAATAAAACCAAACCACTATTGTGTTACTTGCTTCACCACAAAACTGAACATCGTAAGACTTTAACAACCTCCAGATTGTTAACTGCAGACCTATCAGCCTAGAGATGTGCCAATGCGGACGGTTTGCCAACCTGGAAAGGAAAAATGCGGAAGATTGCGTGCATAATAAAAGACATACCGAGGAGTTACAACAGGGGCGATCACCATCAGAATGTTGTCCGGCAGGGTAGCAGAGATGCTGGTACACAATTTCTAATAATCAATTAATCAATCAATCAATCAATCAATCAATCAATCAATCAATCAATCAATCAATCAATCAATCAATCCTGATCTGCATTTAGGGCAGTCGCCCAGGTGACAGATCCCTATCTGTTGTTTTCCTAGCCATTTCTTAAATGATTTCAAAGAAATCGGAAATTTATTGAACATCTTCCTTGGTAAGTTATTCCAATCACTAACTACCCTTCCTATGAATGAATGTTTGCCCCCAATTTGTGCTCTTGAATTCCAACTTTATCTTCATATTCTGATCTTTCCTACTTTTAAATATGCCACTCAAACTTATTCGTCTACTAATGTCATCCCACGCCATCTCTCCGCTGACAGCTTGGAACATACCACGTAGTCGAGCAGCTCGTCTTCATTCTTCCAGTTCATCCCAGCCCAAACTTTGCAACATTTTGTAACGCTACTCTTTTGTCGAAAATCCCCCAGAACTAATCGAGCTGCATTTTTTGATTTTTTCCAGTTCTTGAATCAGGTAATCCTGGTGAGGGCCCCATACACTGGAACCATACTCTAGTTAGGGTCTTACCAGAGACTTATATGCCCTCTCCTTTACATCCTTACTACAACCCCTAAATACCGTCATAACCATGTGCAGAGATCTGTACCCTTTATTTACAATCCCATTTATGTGATTACCTCAATGAAGATCTTCCCTTATATTAACACCCAGATACTTACAATGATCCCCAAAAGGAACCTCCACCCCATCAGTGCAGTAACTAAAACTGAGAGGACTTTTCCTATTTGTGAAACTCACAACCTGACTTTTAAACCCATTTATCAACATACCATTGCCTGCTGTCTATCTCACATTATCAAGGTCACGTTGCAGTTGCACACAGTCTTGTAACTTATTTATTACTCTATATAGAATAACATCATCAGCAACAATCCTTACCTCTGATTCCACTTGTTTAGTCATATCATTTATATATATAAGAAAACATAAGGGTCCAATAATACTGCCTTGAAGAATTCCCCTCTTAATTATTACAGGATTAGATAAAGCTTCGCCAAAAGCCTGGATTAAATTCCAGACCTCTCCGCAGTGCTCATATGGAGTGAGGACATATAACGCTGTTGATGATAATTCGTCCGTCGGATGGAGACGTTAAGTTTTGAATAGACCCCTTGGTGTTATTCCACGGGAGTAGGTGCATGCCGATACCGGCTCTCATTCTCTCCCTACCTCATTATCATCCCACATCCAGACGCCCAGGTCGCCCAGGGGAGTCAAATAGAAAGACGTGCAGCAGGCGAGCCGAACATATCATCGGATACTCCGGCGCGAAAAGCCACACGATACGTTTATATACAATATATAGGACAAGAGTTTTGTCTGTACATTGCTCAGAATTTAAAAAGAACGGTATTTTTGTATCAGTTGTGTCCACAGTAACAAGAAAATGCATTTTTTAATTTTCCGTCATCTGTCTGTCTGTCTGCATGCGCATCACGAGAAAATGGCTGAAGAGAATTTAATGAAAATCGGTATGTAAAGTCGGGGAATGGGCCACTACAGTCTATACTATAAATGACGTTTTCTCGCTGAGTAAAATGGTCGTTTAGGGGAAGGTCTAAAATTTAATGCTTGAAGTATTGTTATTAATGGTACTCTCAATAAATACTACATAAGTTACATAGAATTACATTTCCGATCATTTTTACCGTGCCGGCTATGATAACAGAGATATTTGTGAATTTCAATTTTTGTTGCTAAGTCCATATCAATGCCGCACTACGAGAAAATGGGTGAACACACGGTATCGGTATGTAAAGTTTGGAAATAAGATGCTACAGTCTGGGATGTAAACAATTTTAATTCACGTTGGATAAAATGGTAGTTTAGGGGAAGGCACCTAATTTCCTTATATATACAGGGTGTTAGGTGTATACGTGCAGATATTTCTTGTAGCAATAGAGAACGATGTGACGAACCACTATATATCAAACTTTTAGTAATCCGCGGAAGTTATTTTCGAGAGCAAAGTGATATGATGTTTTTAGAATAGGTAGTATGCCTTGTTCTGCGAATGAATAGCTTTCCGTTGACAACAGGCAAGTCACGCGCCATCCGTACCAAACCGGTTCTACTGTAACAGCTGAACGCTACCTTTGTAATGCCACGAGACGTTACGTAATATACTTGCCAAACTGGTTTTATGTTTACGAGCAACTGAACTACGATAACAGCTGAAGGCTGCTACCGGTGTTCACCATGTTACGTTACATTCTCGCCAGACTGGTTTTGTTGTTAGTATTTAGTTTCCGTCAGACAACCCTAGTTATCGGTTTCGGACCCTGGAGCTGTATCGAATTGTCAGCGTTAATACTGGTTCATTTGCTGTTACGTCACTTAGGGGAATGGGATATCTGTGGTCGTCAGTCCCGTGGTCTAGTGAGTATGGAAATGACCTGGAAACCTATGTCTTTACGCCAACGAAAGCAAGCATGGGATTGAATTGAATTAGGCAAGCACAGCCAACGTTTTACTTCAAACGAATAATGGACATGTTATACAAATAAATAAATTAAACGTACCTACATTTCGTGCCTCCTGTCGGGCTGTGTGGCTCAGAAGGTTGAGGTGCTGGCCTTTTGACTCCAACCTCGCAGGTTCGAACTTGGCCCAGTCCAGTAGTTTTTGAATGTGCTCAAATACGTCAACTCGTGCCGGTAGATTTAGTGGCACGTAAATAGAACCCCTGCGGGACTAAATTCCGGCACCTCATCGTCTCCGAAAACCGTAAACGTAACGCAAATACCATTATTATTATTATTATTATTATTATTATTATTATTATTATTATTATTATTATTATTATTATTATTATTATTATTGACTACTCGCCAATAATGTCTGCCTAGAAAATACTTCTCATCGTTTATAACTATGGATCTCGACAGTTGTATAATGTCCTAATTATGATGATTTTCAAAATTGGCTTTAAGTCGCACCGACACAGATAGGTCTTATGGCGACGATGGGACAGAAAAGGGGTAGAAGTGAGAAGGAAGCGTTCGTGACCTAAATGAGGTTCAGCTCCAGCATTTTCCTGATGTGAAAATGGGAAACCACGGAGAACCATCTTCAGGTCTGTCGACAGTGGAGTTCGAACCCAGTATCTTCCCAATGAAAGTTCACAATTTCGCGCCCCTAACCGCACGACCAACGTATTCCAAGCTCTAATGCCGGGCTGAGTACCTCGGACGATAGACCGCTGGTATTCTGATCCCATCTTGGCAGGTTCGATGGAGGCTCAATTCGGGGGTATTTGAAGGTGCTGAAATACGCCAGTTTCGTGTCTGTAGATTTACTTGCATTTAAAAAAAGTCCTGCGGTACAACATTCCAGCACCTCGGCATCTCCAAAACCCGCCAAAGTAGTTATTGGGACGTAAAAATTACATTATTATTTCGTGCTTGCAAACGAACAGCATATGTGTAATGGTAAAATAAAGCAAAATAAAAGTGGCCAGTCTGACTTGCTCAGACGTTTAAAGCACTGGTTTCTTGTTTCCAACTTAGCAGGCTCGATCTTGGGTCCGTCCGGTGGCATTCGAAGGAGCTCGTCAGCCTCGTGTCGGTAGATTTACTGGCACGTAAAAATAACTCCTGCGGGACTAAATTACAGCGCCTCCAGAAACAGTATGAGTAGTTAGTGGGACGTAAAGCAAATAACCGTACCGGTATTATTATTATTATTATTATTATTATTATTATTATTATTATTATTATTATTATTATTATTATTCAGTCTTATTATTATTGCTACTACTCATATTGAACTTTTTCTTATTACTCTTTTTTCTCTCGTTTGATTATTATTATTATTATTATTATTATTATTATTATTCACCTGTTCACACTTTCGTCTTATTCCTCTTTTTACTCTCCTTTTAAGTCGTATACTTGTTATTCATATTTGATGTTTTGTTATTAATATTATTGTTATTTTTATATTATTATTTTTATTATTTAGTTTAGCTGCATGTGACACAATACTTTTTCCGTCTTTAATTCAACGTTTGTGTCGTGTGCCGGTATACTTCGTTTCTCATGTGACAGAGTTACATCTTACGTTCTGTTACATGTTTAAGTTTGGCCTTGTGATAGATCGCCTTTAATCTGCTCTGTAGCCTTTAAAAGTGTAGCATGGTCAATGACCTCAGTGCTTGTTTTGTTCACATATCTGGACTAAGAACTCGTCTCACTCGGCACAGCAAGTTCAAGGCCAACTACTTCTATCTGTTTGTTTGTTTATTTATTTACCCAGGTATGTATGTCAACATTGTAGGCCTACTATGTCAACATCGTACCACGAACATTTACTCAATAAACGGGGTGTTTGGGGGGGTCTCTGTCCTGGGTGGTATGTTCTGCGGGCCTACTCTGGGGTCCGTGTTGTTGCTGCGGTTATCTCTCTGTGCGTTCAGGTATTTACTAACATGTTCAATTCAATTTATTGTATGTACAAGACATACGTCCAACTTGAATTATTTCATCCTCACAACTCTACTTCCTTACTCCATGGCCCAAGAGCTACACGTATAGCTGACGGCCCACCCACCCCTCTACGAGTGTGGGAATGAAATAACTAATTTGATTGAATTATTTTCATATTTCAGTAGTGATGAATATAAAACAAGCAATTTTTGAATTTTTTATACGTGTTAATGATGATGATGATTGCTGTTTTAAGGTCATCGGCCCTTAAAAACGCAAAGTGTCTTCTGTTTTAACTCGAGCTCGATAGCCGCAGTCACTTAAATGCGGCCAGTATCCAGTATTCGGGAGATAGTAGGTTCGAACCCCACTGTCGGCAGCCCTGAAAATGGTTTTCCGTGGTTTCCCATTTTCACACCAGGCAAATGGTGGGGCTGTACCTTAATTAAGGCCACGGCCGCTTCCTTCCCACTCCTAGCCCTTTCCTGTCCCATCGTCGCCATAAGACGTATCTGTGTCGGTGCGACGTAAAGCAAGTAGCAAAAAAAAAAAAAAAGAAAACAACATGCAGTGTAGGATTGAGCAACTGCCGAAATGCGTTCAAGGTCAATGTCTAGCATTTTAACAAGCACGTCTTCCGCACTCGCGCACTGAAACTCTCGATTATAATTTTTGTTACCGGTACATAAGTTTCCCTGCTCGGATTTATGAGAATATCGACCTATCGAGACTCAAAATACTATAACGATACTGTACTCTACTCCCAAGCCATTACGTTGCACAAATGGCGTAACATCTGACATACCAAAGTAAAACTCGTAGCAATTGTTCAAAGTGATCACCCTGGGCTTCCCTGCAGGCTTCACTTCTCCGAATCCAGTTGCGACGCATTCGAGCCAAGGCACCAGGGTTGTGTCCGACTCGTTGGCTGAATGGTCAGCGTACTGGCCTTCCGTTCAGAGGGTCCCGGGTTCGATTCCCGGCCGGGTCGGGGATTTTAACCTTAACTGGTTAATTCCAATGGCACGGGGGCTGAGTGTATGTGTTGTCTTCATCATTTCATCCTCATCACGACGCGCAGGTCGCCTACGAGAGTCAAATGGAAAGACCTGCACCTGGCGAGCCGAACTCGTCCTGGGATATCGCGGCACTAAAAGCCATACGACACTTCATTTCATTTCATTTCACCAGGGTTGTTCAGAATATCCTCTGCTGCTTAAACAATACGTTCACGGAAGTCGTCCGAAGTGGGTACTTCAGTTCGATATAGTTTGTGTTTCATGTTCCCCCAGACATTAAAGTCAATTGGAATAAGGTCTGGAGATATGGCTGGCCAATTGATAGTTCCACATCGTCCTGTCCACCGTTGAGGAAATGTCTGCACCATCGTGTAAAATCCACGTGGTTCTGCGTAGTCGAAGCGACACGTCCTCTGAAAGGTCAAGTATCGTACTGTATCTACAGGAACAAGGTAACATTAATAAAAAGATGATTAGTCCACGTAACCGACTTCCTACTACACCCATCCAGGTATTAATTCATAACCGGTGCTGGAAATTGCCTTCTCCTACTGAATGGGGATGTTCCACAGCCCATGAGTGGGATATAGTGGGTTCGAACTCCTCTGTCGGCAGCCCTAAAGACGGTTTTCCGTGGTTTGCCATGTTCACACCAGGCAAATGCTGGTGCTGTTCCTTAATTAAGGCCACGGTTGCTTCTTCACCATCCTAGCCCTTTCCTGTCCCGTCGTCGCCGTAAGATCTATCTGTGTCGTGGCGACGTACATCAACTCGTAAGAAAATGGTATTCAGCTGTCAAAGACACTGCACCCGTTGAATATGGTCAGGATGCACTAGTTCTTCATGCAGTGTCCTACGTATGGTCCAAGTTGGTACACCAACGGCACGTGTTATACTACGCGTACGGCGCCCGGGATCATCGTTTACTATTATTAAGATGCCCGGCTCCATGGCAAAACGGTTAGCGTGCTGGCCTTTGGTTACAGGGGTCCCGGGTTCGATTCCCGGCAGGGTCGGTATTTGAACCATCATGGTTATTTTCCCTGGCATGGGGCTGAGTGTATGTGTTGTTTTCATCCTCATTTGATTATCATCAAGGTGCGCAGGTCACCTACGGGAGTCAAACCAAAAGACATGCACCTAGCGAGCCGAACCCGTCCTGGGATCTCCCGGCACTAATATTCATACGCCATTTCATTTCTATTGTCAGGATGTCTTCTTCCGCGTCTAGAATTACACGTGGCCGTTTAGGCCATCGCTTCTGAAAGCGTGATGTAACACAACTTGCATCGCGAATACGCTGCAGTACAGCTAGTATCGTTGCTGGATTCGGCACCCGTCTGTTGGGAAGCCTTTTCCGATAGATTCATGGAGGGCGACCCGTGTTCTGTTCTGCCACACGATACACTAGCAGCATATCATGGTATTCGTGGTATTCATACACTGGAATTATTCAAATACAACGACGTTGCGCAACACATCTGCGCAGCGGTTCATCATATATTCGCGGGCGTTTGACTGTCGCGACCGATCGGACCTTGAAAAAAAAATAGCCCTCGTACTACTACGAAGTAACTCGCGTACAAGTACGGACGATAATTCGCCTCTCTGACAGCTGTTATTCAGGTCAAGGTCAGACAGACAGCTCATACCTCTAGTCCGGTGGTTTCGTGTAGGGGCGGGAACCCGTCCCACCACACCCCCGTCGCTAGGAACAGCACACGACCAAACCGGCACGTGACAGGTCTAGTGAATTTGTCAAACTGCTTACGTGAAATATTCTCCCACAGTGTGATTTCAATACCATGGATTCTTGGGAGACCAACTCGTCGTATACAGAAACACCCCGTGTTGACGTGTACGTAAATAAAGTTTCTTACGTAAACGAAAGAATGCGTGGGATAGGATTTCCAAGTGAGTAGTATCAGAATTTAATTGTCAAAGCACATCGAACGTTTTGCTTCATATCAATAAGGGACATGTTATAAAAATAAATTAATTAAACGTACCTCCTCTTCGTGCTTCCAAATGAAAAGAACTTGTTTAATGGTAAATTAAAGCATTCTGCTTTTGCAGTGCCTATTGAACGTATCAAAATAAACGTTGCCAGTCTGAGTGGCTCAGACGGTTCAAGCTCTGGTTTCATGAACTTAGCAGGCTCGATCCTGGCTCAGTCCGCTGGTATTTGAAGGTGCTCAAATACGTCCGCTTCTGATCGGTAGAATTACAGGCACGTTAAAGAATACCCGTGGGCAACATTCCGAAACCGCGCGTCTCCATTGGCACGTAAACATTTATTATTACTATTATTATTATTATTATTATTATTATTACTGAGCGAGTTGGCCGTGTGATTAGGAGCGCGCGGCTGTCAGCTTGCATTCGTCGTAAAGCCACCTACCAATATTATAATAAAAACTGTGTTAGTCCATTATTACTAACTATTACTAAAATAAAAGTTAAACGCCCCACTCAAACTCCGTAGCTGGTACTCTGTCAGAAAACACTACAGAAAACACTGAACTTTTAACAAGTCCGAATTATTATTAATCTTATAATTGCGGACATGTCTCCGGAATTACCGAAACATGTACTTACAAATTGTTTTACGTCGCACAGACACAAGTAGGTCTTACGGCGACGATGGGAGAGAAAAGGGATACAAGTGGGAAGGAAGCGTTCGAGGCCTTAATAAAGGTACAGTCCCAGTATTTCCCTGATGTGAAAATGGGAAATTACGGAAAACCATCTTCCCGGCTGCCGACAGCGGAGTTCGAATCCACTATCACCAAAATGCAAACTCACAGCTGCGCGCCCCTAACCACACGACCAACTTATTCTAACCTCTAATGCCGGACGATAGAGCGCTAGTCTTCTGATCCCACCTTGACAGGTTCGAAGGCGGCTCAGTTCGGTGGTTTTTGAAGGTGCTCAAATAAGCCAGTCTCGTGTCTGTAGATTTACTTGCACTAAAAAACACTGCGGTAAAAAATTCTGGCATTTCAGCGTCTCCGAAAACCGTGAAAATTAGTTAGTGGAACGTAAAGACATTATTATTATTATTATTATTATTATTATTAGTAATATTATTATGATTACGGAAATTCTAATTAAGCGGGTCCATTACAGTCATCACTTTACCTATCGGCACTCACTGTCCAGTAATAAGCCTTCTGTCCGCCTGTGTGGTATAGTGGTTAGTGTGATTAGCTACCGCCCCCATAAGGCCCGGGTTCGATTTCGAGCTCTGACACGAAATTTGAAAAGTGGTACGAAAGTTGGAACCGGGCCCATTATGCCTCGGGAGGTCAAATGAGTAGAGGTGGTTTGATTCGCACCTCAGCCATCCTGAAAGTGGTTTCCCGTAGTTTTCCACTTCTCCAGGCAAATGCCGCGATAGTACCTAGCTTAAGGCCACGGCCGCTCCCTTCCCTCTTCCTTTTCTATCCCTTCCCATCCCCCGCAAGGCCCCTGTTCATCCTAGCAGGTGGGGCCGCTTGGGCGAGGTACTGGTCATTCTCCGCAGTTGTATCCCCGACCCAATGGCTCACGCTCCAGGACACTGCCCTTGAGGCGGTAGAGGTGGGATCCCTTGCTGAGTCCCAGCGAAAAACAACCCTGGAGGGTAAACATATTAGGAAAAGGCAGAATAAGCCTTCTATTACAAATGCCCGGCGGCAATTCCACAGTAGCTCTTTTCCCTTCGAGCAATGTTCACGATGGATGAAACTACGGTTTTTGAAATTTGTCTCATTAATAACAATTTCACCGAATACTTATAGTCTTTTCTTTCAGTGCCCACCGTCCTTTCATTGACCTGAAAAGTTTATGAATAAGCATAGACAACTCGCATTGTCTATTGTCAGAAGTTCATCGTAGAGTGTCGCAATAACAGCACAGAAATTTTGCGCCCATTTTTCATTACTTATTAACTATTTCCTTTAATTTTGTCAGCTTGGATCACTGAGTAATGCCAATGACGTCTTATAAATCACACACAACTACACAACACTTGATTCGCATGCATGTGGTGGTACGGATCTTCGACGTCACTGTAAGAATTCTGTGTACTTTTCACACAGACTACCCTAGACCGGTTTTCGAGTACAGCAAGTGGCCAGGCACGTGAGTCAACCTCTCCTTTAGGGGAAGTGCACAACAACATGTGTTGGCCTGCGATAAGAAACAGGTTCAACAAGTCCTATACTCTGCTACTGTACTTCCACTACGCGTGGACAGAATGACGTAACCGGCGTATCCTACTACGGCCGTTCAAAACACATTAGCTCCTGAAATATTTGGCTCAGTTATGGGCAAACTAATAGGACAAGGTAAAAAGTACATAGCATATATTGTGAGATGTATTTTTCTTTGCCGACTAGCTTAATATCTGCACTATACCCCTAACACCCTGTATATATATATTATTGGTCCTAGCCAAACTTTTTACATACCGTAACAAAAGTTATTGAGAATACAAGTTCCAATCATTTATGTCTTATACAGTTTTACCGTACCGACTATGGTAGATTAATTAATTTAGACTTTTGTTAACTTACTTATTCCATGTCAACGCCAAGCCTTGTTAACAAGGAAATACTGTTTAATCGTGTTAACTGGCGATGGCTTTTGTCATGATTGTCTTATTGTGTAAAGCCGCGTGGTCTTGGATCAGTACAGACAAGGAAAAATCTGAAGATGATTAGAAAAATGAAAAAAAAAAACATAAAGGAAGGATTGCCTTTACATTCCCAGTCGGAAGAAAACTAAGAGGTAAGGTCTACAATATAGAAGGCTCATAAAACTGATCAACAATAACATTACATTGACCATTTTTGTGATGTGATTTCTCTCTTTTGTTGCCACCCATCTCCGATAGATGGGATTACTGCTGCGTTCCGAGTAAAACAGTCTGCCGGAATGAAAATCCACAGTCTGTTTCCAGTCATTAGACCGGGTCAGGAATGGGATGAATGTAACCCCATCTAGCGGCGAGGATAAGAAGTGTGCCGGCTGCCAAAGTCTGTCGCACTCCTTTGGGGCAACGATTATTGAATGACAGATGAAATGAAATGATATTGGAGAGTATTGCTGGAAGGAAAGATGACAGGGAAAAGCGGAGTACCCTGTCTCGCCCCCGCTTTGTCCAGCACAAATCTCACATGGAGTGACCGGGATTTGAACCACGGAACCCAGGGGTGAGCGGCCGACGCGCTGCCGCCTAAGCCACGGAGGCTCTACCCTGTCTGAATATTGGCGGAAAGCAGCTTGGGAGTTAGATATGCTATATGATTGTGCAGCTAACAACGGCCACTACAGCTAATAAAAATAAGTTTTAAGCATCTTCATCATCATCATCATCATCATCATATTAACAGGCCATTTCATTTTGTCTAAACATGTACAGAAAGGCATAGCCCTACTGTAGGCACTCCACTCACTCCGCTCGCTGTACACGGAAGCTCGGCGGCCGGTGATGCTCTTTTGTTTTTAGTTCACGGGATTGCCGATAGGAGCGTCCTTTACGATCTGTGAATTGTTGCCAACTGTTAAGGAAATGTCCAACGAACTGTTGTTGCAAAATTTATTATAGGTTACAACCACTAAATTACTTTTTCCTTGCCGTGCGGGCAGTATTTAAGAGCCCTCGAGGGGAGTGTGGCCCCCGTCATGACATACCTTTACCTGGATTTGTTAAGATAGGCTACAGCTACTAAATTAGCCTACATGTTTTTCTTGGCGTGTTTCTTGCTGTGTTTTTATTCTGCGCGGGTTGGTAACGATAGCAGTGAGTTAGGAATTATGGAAATAACGTCATGTCGGCCAATGGTCGTGCTCGTAGCTGGCCGGTTAATGGTCAATGGCGCGTGAAAACTTTCGTTGTGTTTTAAAAGTAAAAATACCTTTTTCGGCGGGTTTGGTGAGTCCCTGGCATTGGTAATGAACACATCTCTCTTTTAAAAGAATTTTAATGTACAATTCATATATATTTCTTCGCGAAGTTGTGTGTTATATACTGGAGTGCCTACACTAGGGCGCTACCTAAACAAATTATACACTCATGTTCATAAAAACCGGAACATTTTGAAAGACTAGAATCGGAAGTTCCTATTCACAGGACGTGCATTAGTATGTTCTGAAGAAATGATTAACATTTGAACCATGCCGACCCTCAGGTTCAAGGTCCACATCGATATCTCGGCGCACCACCACATAGTGGTGAAATGTGCCTGCGGCTCTTGTTGTCGCTATAAACCGAAGGTAATGTATTCGTGTGACTTGAGGAGGCGTACAGGATGCCTCGCAGACGTATGCGAGAACCGTACCGTCAAATGAGTGAGTTCAAAAGAGTTCGCATTATTGGCATGGGAGAACGTGTAGCATCCATTCGGGAAATTGCTTCCCGTGTGGAACAAAGTGTGTAGGCAGTGCAAAGGGTATGTACAGTGTACAGAATGGTCTGGGTCTGGTCGCACCATCAAGACCCCCCCACCACCACCACCACCAACCCGAGAAGATCGACATCTCGTCTGAATGGCATTGCAAGACAGATCTGCGTCCGCCACGGCTCTGGCGCAACAGGGGAAAGGTGTAACACATCGTACACTAACAGGAGTGACAGTCCGATACCATTTATTACGGTCTGGGTTACCGGCGCGTCGTCCACTCCTCCGCCTACCTATGACTAATGTCCATAAACATACTTGACTGTAATGGTGTAACGACGTCACTGGGGACAGGAATGGTAGCAGGTAGTGTTTTCGGGCGAATCCAGGTTCTGTTTCTTTGAAAATAATGGCCGCATTTTGGTTCGCCGCAGAGAGAGGGAGAGGCATCACACTGACTGCATTCGTACAAGACATACAGCGCCAACTCAAGGCCTTATGGTGTGGGGTGGTATTGGGTACAACCACAAATCACAGTTGGTGCGTGTCCAGGGCACTGTGACCGGTTTGACCTGCGTGAATGACGTTCTGCGACCCGTAGCCATACCCTTTCTGCACGACACCCCAGACGCCATATTTCAACAGGACATTGCGTGACCACATGTCGCTGCACGAACACGTGCCTTGTTGTTGTCATACTGTTGCCCTGGCCCGCCCAATCACCGGAATTGTCGCCAATCGAAAATGAGTGGGATATGGTGAAACGACAGGTGCGGCGCTGTGATCCAATGCCAACCACCAAAGATGAACTGTGGAACCAGGTGAATGCAGCAAGGATGGCTATACCCCAGGACGCCATTCGCGCCTTATACACGTCGATGCCATCACGCATGGAACAAGTTATCATATCAGTGCCCATGGAGGACAGAGTGCCTATTAGGCAACAGGACACATGCTGAACCTAGGTGACTGAAATGCTAATCGTTTCTGCATACTAATGAACATGTTCTGTGAATACGAGTATGAACTTCCTATCTCTAGTCTTTCAAGGACCGAGCTCGATAGCTGCAGTCGCTTAAGTACGGCCAGTATCCAGTATTCGGGAAATAGTAGGTTCGAACCCCACTGTCGGCAGCCCTGAAAATGGTATTCCGTGGTTTCCCATTTTCACACCAGGCAAATGCTAGGGCTGTACCTTAATTAAGGCCACGGCCGCTTCCTTCCCACTCCTAGCCCTTTCCTGTCCCATCGTCGCCGTAAGACCTATCTGTGTCGGTGCGACGTAAAACAACTAGCAAAAAAAAAGTCTTTCATGGTGTTCTATTTTTTAAGAATATAAGTGTATATTAAAATACCTTCATTACTCCTCTTCATTGATGCCTAGGCCATCTATGACAGCTGATGGCGGAGCTGTTGAACATCCAACCAGCCTTAGGGCTGAGGACCAAACATTCATATATGCTATTTTAATATGATAGCGTTGACGTTAACATATCCCACGATTTTACGGTTTTTTCTTATTCCCACAATTCCTTAACTTCGTCGATTTTTCCCTCGTCCATGAGAAAATTCCCTCAACGTGGCAACAAGGAGCCAAGGACTTGAGGTTCAATCACACTAGTAATGGGAAGAAGCAGTTCACCTCTGGGAACTAGTTCATTCACTCTCGCTCCCAAGAAAGAACTACTTCGCGAACTACTTCTCTGCAACCGCTGAAGTAGTTCGTCCGCGAACAAGTTTCTTCTCATTCCCTTCGCACAAGGCTTCATCGCTTCGCGAGCTTTCCAGAACGAGGAACTACACAAAGTGGACAACAGGTAGCAAGCAGGTGCACTTCTCTGTAACATTCGTACAGATGCTACAGAGATGAACGTTCCTATTACCGGTAATGTCAGTTCACACTCTCTCACCCCAGCTCCAAACCCTCAGGAAAGTAAATGTAGGAAAAATCTATTTCTTTTCAAAGACAATCAAAATTTCGACTTGAAAATGAAGATGTTTTAAACGCTGATCTGTTATCGCAAGAGGACAATTTTCTTGGTGGTGATTTCATCCCCTGACTGAAACTTCAATTTATAACATCTGAACGTTAGTCAACTTTTTCTCGCCGGTAGCGCTAAACCCTGCCAAGAAAGAACTACTTCACGAACTACTTCAAAATGTGTTATTTTCCCGCCTGAGCACACTGCAACCGCTGAAGTATCTAGTTCGTCCGTGAACAAATTCCTTCCCATTTCCTTCACACTCAAGTTCTACAGTTCGCGAAGTAGTTAGTTCGTGGGAGTGAAGTAGTTCCCGAGAACTAGTTCGTTCGCGAACTATCCATTACTAAATCACACCGAAAGCGAACTGTCCGCGCGGTCAGATCGCACTGCATGCCGCACGCACTATCTCCTGCAACATGGCATCGTTCTGAACTAACACTACGCCAGCTGACGAGGCGGTGCGATCGAGACCGCAGCGGACAGTCTTCGGCTTGTAACTTTCTACAGAATTCGCGCGGGCAACAGTGAAGAAACGGAGAAATTAATTGATCTAGTGCTTAGTCACGAACACTTTTACGACACATTCCACGCCGATTTACAAAGGTATGTCGAAGTAGGCGGAAACGTGGAAGGAATAGGCCTAGATTTATTTATTTCATACTGTACCGGTTACGACATGTACATGCATATTTTTTGAGAGTTAATTGTATTTAATCATCACGCGTATTACTCCGTGCAAGCCTGGTTTGTTTACATTCAGCGGGACGAGCGACAAGCTGAGGACAGCTGTATGTGTGACGTAGCTGCAGGGGCTAGTTAGATCACCCGCCTGTCATGCCACGTGCAGCTGGCCTGAACTCGTATGTTCTAGATTCAAGCGTCACACCTTCCCGAACATTCGACGGAGAAAAAATGTAAACCTCCTATAATAATTATGGTAGCGACTTGAGCAACATGTCATTTTATAGGGAATCACATAAACGTCGCAATGCTTGAATTTCAAGAAAATCCGTCGAGGGATTCAGGAGATAACCAGCTTCACAGGATATGTGACGTAGATGTCCCCAAACCGAATATAAGGAGGGCTCAATATAGCCTGATATCTCAGTCAGTCAGTCACAGTCGAGTAGTCAGCGTGGCTCTTCTCGCTGCCATAATCGTCGGAGGCTATCTTCGTGTGGTTATAGTCTCACTGAGGAACTCTGAATTTCCTCGAAGTCTTTATTTACGAGTGTTGAGGAACGAATTCTTCTAAGTCTTTATAAATGGGACTTGTAATATTTACGAGTGTTGAGGAACGAATTCTTCTAAGTCTTTATAAATGGGACTTGTAATATTTACGAGTATTGAGGAACGAATTCTTCTAAGTCTTTATAAATGGGACTTGTAATATTTACGAGTGTTGAGGAACTCTGAATTCTTCTAAGTCTTTATAAATGGGAGTTGTAATATTTACGAGTGATGAACTCTAACATTATTCAAAATTTTCATGAGCATAGACTTGTGATTTTCACCAGTGATTTTTCAAAGACTTGTAATATTTACCAGTGATGGACTTTAAATTTTCGCCAGTAATTATTCAAAGACTTGTAATATTTACCAGTGATGGACTCTAAATTTTCACCAGTGATTTTTCAAAGACTTGTAATATTGACCAGTGTTGGACTCTAACTTTTCGCCAGTGATTATTCAAAGACTTGTAATATTCACGAGTGATGAACTCTAAATTTATTCGAAGTTTTCATGAGCACAGACTTGTGATTTTTGCCAGTGATTACTTAAAGACTTGTAATTTTTGCCATTGATGAACATTGACTAGTGATTTTACTAGTGGTGAGAAAACTAATTATTCAAGGTTTTCATGAACTTTGACTTATAAATTCTGCGAGTGACGAAGAACACATTTTTGGAGTTTTGTGGGCATTGATTCTATCAACCTCATTGTACTTGGGTAATGTGATTACCTGCAACATGGTCAGGAACCATCGGAGGTCATCCCGAGCATCGGGAATTTGAGGCGTATTCCATGCAACCAACCTGGATGGTCCGTCCGCATCTTGACGGAGTACTTGGGCATCTTCTGGAACGTGTTCCAGCCGGTGCGGCCTGGTGAGCTGGAGACCCGGGCCATTTAAAGGACAATGTGGAAGACAACCCCTATCTACCATGAGGTGATGTGCAATTTAATATGCATTACATGAATAAACTCTTATCAAATCAGATTCAAACTTTTCTTGTAGATAGGACCCTGCCTCCTGTACCAAGCCCTAGCTAGTATTCATCCAGTTTAGCCCTGAGAACTATTCCATGCTTACGTTGAAAAGAAATCTTAAAGTCGGGCTCTTTTACTGGTACAATACAAATATGTATTTATTTATTTATTTCAGCTGAATACATAAATGTGAAAAATCGGTCTTCAAATAAAATCAATTCACGACACTTCTCTCGTTTTTAATTATTTCATGGCACCCATTTTATTTTTTCGTTTTCCTTTACTCAAAGCGAACAGAAGTAGTAATTCGTCAGAGGAGCAGCTGGACATTTGATTAAAACCAAACAAAAACACGAGTTCAAGAAAGAAGATATTGAATGAAATTGGTACGCACTTGGTTGCGACTGCTTTCTTACTGGTTTGAGTCGGGCTGAGTGGCTCAGACGATTGAGTCGCTGGCCTTCTGACCCCAACTTGGCAGATTCTATCCTGGCTCAGTCCAGTGGTGTTTAAAGTTGCTCAAATACATCAGCCTCGTGTTGGTAGATTTACTGGCATGTAAAAAGAACTCCTGCAGGACTAAATTCCGGCACATCGGCGTCTCCAAAAAACCGTAATATTAGTTAGATGGACATAGGGCAAATAGCATTATTATTAACATACTGTTTTGCCCTGACGTGTCCGCATTCTGTTGGACTACCGCAGTCCGTGATGGTATGTGATCATTTCGCCCGCGGACAGTTCGTTTTCTGTTTGACTGAACCTTACACTTTCTTTGGCAAAAATGCAAAGAGAAGGGCAGGCCGATTGTGTAATCGTGGTTCACAGATGGCCGTTTCGATGAATGAATGAATGAATGAATGAATTAATTAATTAATTAACATGATAGCTCGAGAATGGACTAGTTTATGAAATGCTTCTAAACCGTCCATTGTTTCGATATGCGGTTGCAATAATACATACAACAAGGAGCCGTTGCATGAAGTAAAAACCGGTAGATATTTATTTTCAATTTCCCCGCTCCATCAGCAAGTGAAAGTGTGTTTTACTTACCCTGAAATCCTTGGCAGTGCCGTATAACTGAGAACACACGATGCACTGCAATAGTGTACAGTTTGGAAACACGCACTACTACAATGGGCAGCCAGCAATAATATTGCACCGCGAGACGGGTGTTTGTTTCGAGTAGTTCCCTCGCACACCGCGAGGAGTGCTGAGTGTTCAATAATTAAAGAGACAATTGCGGTCACTCCCACGCACAGCCTTGGAGCTGACTCAGCTATGGGCAAGAGCGATGATTATGCGGGTGTCGTACGCTCATTTCAACAGCAGAGATGAATTTTTTATTGCACTAGCTGCTATATGCAGCGCGACAATCGCTTTAAACGTGTGCATTTTATTTTTAGACTATATACTGAGAACTCTACATAGAACGCAGCTAAATAAGATTAGCGTACCCGTGGGAGAACTCTGCAACTCCCCCTTACCTCCCTCTCTCAGTATGAAAGGTAAAATATGTTTATCTGTGTAAGTGGTGGTGGTGGTGATTATTGTTTTAAGAAGAAGTACACCTAGGCAGCCTTCCTCTATATAACACTAATCAGAGGGAAAAATTGGAAGGGATCAAAGGGTCAAAGGAAGACCAAGACGAAGGGCGTGTAAATGAAAGACTCCCTAAGTCTTGCAATCTAATGTCGGGGTCGGAAAAGAACAAGAGCTGACCAATGGAGGTCGGATAGGATAGAAGTGAGGGGCCTGACACAATTAAGTAGAAGCAATGTCAGGACTCCGCTAAGGGCCCCGTGGTCACCAACTCACTCTCCCAAGTTAAGAGCCCCTCGGGCCCCTTTTAGCCGCCTCTTACGCCCCCACCCACATGTTTATTATTTGTGTAAAAATGTTATAAACATTACTTTCAATTCTTCTTCTTAATATGTTTACCCTCCAGGGTTGGTTTTTCCCTCGGACTCAGCGAAGGATCCCACCTCTACCGCCTCAAGGGCAGTGTCCTGGAGCGTGAGACTTTGGTTTGGGGATACAACTGGGGAGAATGACCAGTACCTCGCCCAGGTGGCCTTACCTGCTATGCTGAACAGGGGCCTTGTCGGAGGGATGGGACGATGGGAAGGGATAGACAAGGAAGAGGGAAGGAAGCGGCCGTGGTCTTAAGTTAGGTACCATCCCAGCATTTGCCTGGAGGAGAAGTGGGAAACCATGGAAAACCACTTCCAGGATGGCTGAGGAGGGAATCGAACCCCCCTCTACTCAGTTGACCTCCCGAGGCTGAGTGGACCCCGTTCCAGCCCTCGTACCACTTTTCAAAATTCGTGGCAGAGCCGGGAATCGAACCCGGGCCTCCGGGGGTGGTAGCTAATCACACTAACCACTACACCACAGAGGTGGACTACTTTCATTTCACTTATGGAAAACAAGTAAAAATCAAACGCAATAAGTTGATATTCAGAAGAAAAAAAACCATTTTAATAGTTATTATTTTTCATTTATATTAGGCCTACAAGTTGTTGTACATCGCACCGTCACAGATAGGTCTTATGGCGACGATGGGATAGGAAAGGGCAGGAAGTGGGAAGGAAACGGCCGTGGCCTTAATTAAGGTGCAGCCTGGTGTGAAAATGGAAAACCATCTTCAGGGCTGCTGACAGTGGGGCTCGAACCCGCTATCTCCCGAATGAAAGCTCACAACTGCGCTCCCCTATCCGCACGACCAACTCGCTCTGTATTGCTATCGCTGAGTAGCGGTCGCTTGATTGGCCAAGGCCCTTCAAGGGCTGTAGTGCCATGGGGTTTGTTTTTATTTATTTATTTATTTATTTATTTATTTATTTATTTATTTATTTATTTATTTATTTATTTATTTATTTATTTATTTCAATTAATTCTAACGAGCCTGCAGGCTAATGCAGAGGAATTGTACAGGTCGTTACATTCTAGCGGGCACTTACAGAGTTAGATATAGATTATTAATAGGCCTATTAATAAGTTGTTGAGCATATAAACATATACTACAGTACATTAAATTTGTACATCATCAACATGAAGTAGTCCAAGCAATTATTTCTTATGTATGTCTAAGAACACCAAATTTCTTCTTAGGACGCCGTATCCTTGCGAAGGTTGGGATTCTAATTGATTATGATAACTCGCGAAACAGCCGCTCGAAAGATTTCAATGGAAGTTCGTCCACACCAGCGCCGCATGTCTTTAAGCCAGGAATTCCTCCTTCCCCCCCCCCCCCCACAGATTGTTTTTCTTCAATTTTCTCCTCGATGATGAGTAGAAGAAGTTCATATCCCACACAAAATTAATTGAGCAGTAGCATATTTACAGAGTATTTACATTTCTTTTCGATAAGCCGATAAAAGTTGCAGAGATACATAAAGGGGAGTTCCGGACACTTAACAAGATCGTTTGGGAGAACGTACTAAATTACATCCTATACTTTGTGTTAAACAGCACTGTATCTTTCCCACAAGTAGTGCTTAATTCTTCGTTTCAATGTTGCCAATGTTGGTGCTGTTTTTATCTCTACAGGGAGGTTCCGAAAGTATCTGGATTTGCAGTCGCCCAGGTGGCAGATACCCTATCTGTTGTTTACCTTGTCCTTTCTAAATAACTGAAAATAATTTGGAAATTTATTGAACATATCCCTTGGTAAATTATTCCTATCCCTAACTCCTTTTCATATAAACGAATATTTCCCGCAATATTTTCTCTTGAATTCCAACTTTATCTTCATATTGTCCTACTTATAAAAACACCACTCAAACTTATTCGTCTACTAATGTCATTCCACGCCATCTCTCCACTGACAGCTCGGAACATACCACTTATTAGTCAAGCAGCTTGTCCCCTTCCTTTCAAGTCTTCACAACCCAAACTTTGCAACATTTTTGTAGCGCTACAATTTTGTCAGAAATCACCCAGAACAAATCGAGCTGCTTTTCTTTGAACTTTTTTCAGTTCTGGAATCAAGTAATTCTGGTGGGGGTCCTATACATTGGGACCATACTCTAGTTAGGAACTTACCAGAGACTTAAATTCCCTCTCCTTTACATCCTTACTACAACCCCTAAGCACCATCATAACCATGTGCAGTGATCTGTACCGGTTAGGGGGTTAATCACTTTAACGAGGTAGTAAATTAGAGTCACTGGTCTCTTCATATGCTTATTTATGGGTTGTAGTAAGCAGGGTTGCGGTGGTAACAGAAATAGGTCTCAGCTCCACTCGTCAACTGACAAGGTAAATATGACGACGGGTTACTTAGAAGGGCTTTTCACCAATTAAAACAGGAAAATAATTGTATTAAATTAGTTGTATTTTAATTAAATGTCTCAATATACCACTGTATATACTAAGAAAATACAAAATCAGAAGGGCAAGAAAGCTGTACTCAACAACTTTAACAAAATATTAGAATTATTTTGCTGTGTTACCGTAACTCAAGGGTTGATCAGTTATTTAAAATAGCTTTGTCAGTTGCAGTTGGTTTCTATATTTATATAAATACAGCTGTTGGGGATTTTCTATCTGTAATTTCGTTTATTTGGCCAATTTTTCAGATATTTATCCGTTTTAGGTCAACTCAAGACCGTATCACCGAGCTCGATGGCAGCAGTCGCTTAAGTGCGGCCAGTATCCAGTATTCGGGAGATAGTTGGTTCGAACCCCACTGTCGGCAGCCCTGAAGATGGTTTTCCGTGGTTTCCCATTTTCCCACCAGGCAAATATCGGGGCTGTACCTTAATTAAGGCCACGGCCGTTTCCTTCCCACTCCTAGCTCGTTCCTGTCCCATCGTCGCCATAAGACCTATCTGTGTCGGTGAGACGTAAAGCAAAAAAAAAAAAAAAAAGACCGTATCAGTGGTTTTTAGCGTTCGTGCTTGTCTGTCCGCCTGTTCCACTATCACGGCGAAACAGCTACAGTAGATAGATCTCGACTAAACTTCATATTTAGAAGATACTTGTCCAGGAGCAGGTATAGATAATATGCATATGATTTTAAAAATCACAGAATAGACTGGGGGTTTATAGGAAGACCAGAACAGTTTTTTTCTCTCTTATACTATTGATTTTCTGTAAAATTCGTAGACTATATGTGACACGTACCTTCATTTTAAACAACTTCTTGTATGTCTATAATTTCGCTTACTCCTCAAATGACGGAGAAAATTACTATATTCTGCGGGTTTCATGCTCTGCTTTGAGTGACCGATAGCGAACTTGCTGGTTACCATGGCAACGTCTCTGGCTGCTTACCAGCAGGGAAGAAATGTACTGCCGTTTTCCTCGTCGTTCCTATAAACTCGTGGTTGTTAGTTGGGTAAAAGGCAAGAGAGACGCCAAGCTGCCATTCTGCGGTGTATTCCTGTCTTTATAATGAAAACTCCCCATTTCCAATTCGAATGGCATTAGACAAGTGAGCCTGCCGTTATAGTGGAAATTCTCGCACTCAATTGTGAACGGCAGTAGGAAACGTGACCTGCTATTATCATCAAAACTTCCCACGCGCATCGTACATCGGAAGCAACGTATGGGGTCGGCCCCGTGGTTTTTCTAGGATAACGCTAAGAGACATGCAATTTAATATCATCTTTCTTACTGCGCGTACAGTAATTTACGTAGAAATCCGTACACTGTAGCGAAGCATGGGTACATTTGCTAGTCAATTATAAATACAGTATGTATTTGTCTGTGTTATGCTTTAAAATTTAAAATGAATGTACAATTCTACTGCACTTTATTCATTCTTATTTTACTGTTAGCTCTGTGCAAATGTGATTTTTAGTTTCACGTTAATATTATTTCTTTTGATTACTGAACTAACATTTTCTTTCTTCAGAATACTATAAAAAGTTCATTCGAAATGTATAAACGCTAAAAGTTGCTAAATTTAAGACTTCAAAAGGCAAATATATTACCAACCCTACATATAATATTTCCTGTAGATTTTGAAAGTTGTAGGTCTACCAGCAAAAGAATAGAACAAAAAAATGACGATGTTAATGATTTTCATGTTCTTGTGATGGTGACTATTGTTTTAAGAGGAAGTACAACTAGGCAACAATCCTCAATATAAATTAACAGTAATCAAAAAGAAAAATTGGAAGGGACCCGATACGTCAAAAATGAAGGTATCGGCCAAAGAAATACAAGGGCCACGAAGGGTGTGAAAATGAAAGACTCCATAGGCCTTGGGAACCTAATACCGTCGGGGTCGGAAGCCAATGGAGGTCGGATAGGATAGATGAAAGTGAGGAGCCTGGCACAAGTAACTGGAAGCAATGCCAGGACACAAAAGGGCCCCGTGGTCGCCAATCCACGTTCCCAAGTTAAGCGCCCCTGGGGCTTTCATGTTCTTGTATAACAATAAAATTCACAGGTTCTTACCGAAAGGAATGGATTAATTTGCGGCTACTGAATGATTATTGAAATTACACGTAGAAAGCGAGAACTCAAGCCGGTACATATTATGTTAAAATTACGTTAAATTGAACATGTTATTTATGATTACTTCTGATATAAGGTGAGATATGTGAACATTTTCTGTAGCTATTTAAGTGAGTATTTAGATTTTATGGGACATGCATGTGTACTCTCGCGTCAATGAAAGCCTCGACACGGCCTGTATATCACGAAGAAACTGCTCTGAATAACTAGAAATAATATTGCGGTTCGATTTTTGGAAGCTTGATATGTCGGACTTGTTTCTAAGGAAACGTACAAACGTATTATTACCACAAAAACACATACGAGGAAATGACAGCTTGTAATGCATGCTATATATAGTAATCTGTAATCACTGATCATTGAGCGTGATGTACCATCTACACGATTGAGGTAGAACACTACTACAGTATTTCATATCCTTAAATTAATGTGTGTCCAGAATAGAATGCGACAGCAGGAGTTTCACAGCCCAATTCAACAAACCTCCGGTAGGAAACAATATAATAGGCCTATACGAGAGAAACTCATTTATTTTTTCTTACGACCTTATTCGTTAGTGTAACATAATTTTAAGATCTGTCCGACTCGTTGGCTGGACGGTCAGCGTACTGGCCTTCGGTTCAGAGGGTCCCGGGTTCGATTCCCGGCCGGGTCGGGGATTTTAACCTTAATTGGTTAATTCCTACGGCACGGGGGCTGGGTGTATGTGTTGTCTTCATCATCATTTCATCCTCATCACGACGCCCAGTCGGTGCACAGTCAACACCAAGACACGAGAGAAGCATACTATTGTTGAACAGGTCGTTTACTGTGCAGTCCGCATTCAGTTAATATAAGAAGGTAAGGAAGATTTTCACTATTCCCCGTTCACTCAGCACGCGTCCGTAAGGATTCCGGGGGCAATCAAGCGTGCTGACTCTCTGGATGGTTGCCACGGGTGATGGCGGGGAGGGGCCATCACTACGGGGAAGCCTGCTGCGATCGTAGCTGGTACTCCCCCACTGTACTTGTTAATATCGTCGGGGTGACAGCCGAACTCGACACGAGGTCACTGCTCCTCAAAACAGGGGTATTCTCTGTTTGGGGATTCAGTCCCGAGTGTCGGCAATGGCTGAAACTTCGAGGATATTAGCAAATACTCGGGATGAGGTGCGCGTCCGAAAGGATTCCGGGGGCGACAAAGCGCATCGACATACTGGATGGTCGCCACGGGTGATGGCGGGGAGGGGCCATCACCTCTACGAAAGCTTCCTGCATTATGTCAAGGAAGCAAGACACCCTCATCGTATTTGGTGGTGTCTTTGGGGTGACAGCCGAACTCCAGACGAGGTCAAGGACTGTTGATCTGTTTTGAGGATCAGTCTGCGACCGAATCGCTTCCGAAAGGAGACAAAGCGCAACTCTCTCTCTCTCTCTCTCTCTCGGAATGGTAGCGACCATTGCAACTTGCTGCAATAGTCAGTTAGAACAAGACTGAAAGAATTCTCCTACTGCCCTTGCCTGCGAGAGCGCTGGTGCCTTCCAGCTTCCTCCTAACTTCCAAACTGGCGTTCGAAAACATTCTAGGAAGGAAACAAAAGCTCTGAATCTCTAGATCATCTCCATGGGTAAAAATCGTGGACCACTTTCACAATAAAGAAAGCTATCAGAGTAACTTTCTCTCATATCTTCAGGGTAGATCTGCTGAAAGGTGTTGTGTAAAATGTTTCTTCAATGCTTTTCTCTGCTCTAGTTGTTGCTGCTGCTGCTGCTGCTCTTCGTGGATTTATAACATACTACAGATGCGACAGATTGGACTTAGTAGAAGTTCTACCCGCTATCTGACAAGAGAAAAGAAACGTGCGGTGAATCGACAAAATGATGCACGTTCAGTTGCGATGAAGAGCTTCAATTGTAAATGTTGGTATAAATGGATGGTCATAAAATCTATGTATGGATAATTTTGTCTATCCCTATCATACTTGCTAAATAAAATTCAACATCGCTGTTCTTAACTGTAGTATTATTTAATATTCAATCAAATCTAGGAGGCTAAACATATTTACACTATCTGTACTAGCCGTAGCTGATGGGTTATATAAAAACTCATAACTATAGGGTTAGCAGGAGATTTAAGATAATACCCATCTTCCATAATCTCGGAAACCACTGATCCGCGTGAGAGTATTGATTATTTTAATCTTAATTTTCGATACATGCACTTCACAAAACTGAATATAGTATAACCGAAAAACATGCTGTAAAAACACAAATAAAGAATAAGGTGTCCGGAAAACATCATGAATCAAAATATTAACATTTGTAAGTGATTTAGAAATTGAACAGAGAAAGAATGACGTGAAAAATGTATTAGACACATTATTATAAGAAATGAAACTTCTCGGACATGCTATCGAGGTTCACCAGATACCCCAGAAACATGACCCCCAAAGAGGTCACCAGAGTAGTCATCCTCAGTCCCTCCATAACATGTCAGACACCTGAAATGAATATTAATATTGAGTATCGAAAGAAAAACAAAATACATGCAGACTAATAGAACTACGACGATAAATTAATTATACGCAATAACTATAATCTACCTAACTATTCTCGACTTTAAAGGAGTTATATTTTCTAAGTTACCTTAGGCACAATTCTGTTACTCACTAACATGTATCACGTCTTTTCCTTCCACCAATTTACTGCTCCACTTTCCCCTAATAATGATTAATAATTTTTTTGCAGTTATTCCCGGGTGGATCCACTCTCTGTTCAATAAATTTACAATCATATACAGCTGATTTTCGTTACCGATTTTTCTTACCGGTATATCCTCCTCATCTATAAATTTCTCTCTTATTTCCCTTGTCTCCAAACAATCTTTTATAAGGTGTGCCCATCCCATCTCTGTATACTGTATACTTTATTTTTGTGTACCACCATTAACCACCATATTATGCCCCTCATTTCCTTTTATCTGTATTTATCCTCATTCTCCCCATTGCATTACAAAATTCCTCTTCTTCTTACGAGGTCATCTCCAAACGGAGGTAGACGATCCACACGGCCAGCTCCGATCTTGATGTTGCAGCCATGCCATGTGGATTTATTGGAATATCTCTCAGGATCTTTAATGCAGTGGTTTCCCGTTGCCGCCTGCATCCTAATGCCGTTGACCAAACTGGTTCCTCCGCCTTTGGGAACAATTTCTTGTCCCCAGGACAATAGAGTGCCCTTACCCATACCCGCTCATCCACTCTCAAAGAGACTGTTGGCACTTGGTATAGGGGATCTCCTTATACCGGGAGATGATCGGTCCCTTCATTCGTTAGCCGCCTGCATATAAAATATTATTTTTATATGCAGTCATCGCCTCCTCTCTACCGCGGGGAGGTGAATGTCAGGATTTCACCGTCATTGAAACAAGGACCAAAATGGCATTTCCTTGTTTCTCTGGTTCTTTAGAAAGGAAAATACCTCTACTGACCTCTTATTTTTACACTGTGAAGCAATTTGTTGCTTTTAAATATCCTTAACTCTTAGAACTTTTTAAAAACATATTCTTAGCTGCTCTATGCAGCCCCTTTTCCAGTAGTATACCATTCTTGTCGTTTCCAAAATGTTCCGTACCCCATCCACCCAGTATCCTTGGTTCTGATATTTCATTTGGTGTTGGTAGGGTATCTGTAACACTTCGCCACCTGATCCAACTTGATTATATGTTTATGCCTGAAGACTTACATCATTGCACATCATTCTCACTTCACAGTTAGCTGTACAACTGGGCAGTCCCATAATTATTTCAGCAAATCTACTTGTAATTGCATCAAGTGTATAAACTTTCCCCTCAACTCACCAGATATCTGCTCCGAACAACGCCCTAGTTTAACTAATGCATTAAAAATATTTTTATACACTCCGCAATCAGCGGGTTGGGCATCTTTTTATCCGAAATGTTAATAGTGGTTAGGGAATTCTTACCCTTTAGTTTAGCACTTCTTATCTGCTCTGACCATTTTCCATTTCCACTTAATATCTTACCCGAATACTCTACTTTCTTGACAACTTCTAAGCTCGCCTCACCCATCCACTACTTTTCATTCTCTCACAATATATATCCCTTTTCAGTTTTCTATACATTAATTTTTAATTCCACTCTTTACAGTAATTTACTACTTTATTTATACTTCCCTGCATGCTTGCAGGAGTCAGTGTGAGCAGAAGGATGCCATCCGCAAAATGAGACCTGGAATATTCTGATTCTTATGACTTCGGTAAACACCTGGCTTGAAGCCTTTCGATTGAAAAATATAATTTAACTATATAAATAAAGTTCTAGTGGGTCCTATGTCTATTTCATTTATATTGCCAATTTTTCAGATATTTATTCGTTTTATGTCAACTCAAGACTATATCAGTGGTTTTTAGCTTGCGTGTCTGTCTGTCTGTCTGTCTGTCTGTCTGTCTGTCTGTCTGTCTGTCTGTCTGTCTGTCTGTCTGTCTGTCTGTCTGTCTGTCTGTCTGTCTGTCTGTCTGTCTGTCTGTCTGTCTGTCTGTCTATTCCACCATCACGGCAAAACGGCTTGATAGGTCTCGACCAAACTTAATATTTAGAGTATACTCATCCAGGAGCTGGTTTTGATATGCATATAATTCTAATAATAATAATTAATAATAATAATAATAATAATAATAATAATAATAATAATAATAATAATAATAATAATAATAATAATAATGTCTGCCTGCTGTCATTTATTGATAGATACAGTAATTTTGCATCCATCTCTTGGCACAGGCCAGAGTAAAGTGTAGCTTCCACCGAAGTACCAGTCAACATCCATGGCTGTGGCAATATGGAAGTTGCTGGGGTATGGGTAGTGCTGAGTACTGACATTCAGAGCATGACGAGTGCATCTGAGTGTTATGAAAGGTGTTGCTCATAGGGTCAGTCGTGCTGCAATAGTACTTCTGACCCAGTGGGGAAAGCAATGGCAAACTACCTCACTCCTCATCTTGCCTAGTACGCCTCATTTTGGTGCTACCATTGGTTTTGGGGGTTTCCTTATAACCGCATAACCCTTGATGGTGCTATTTGAGGATCCAACCAGCCTCTGGGCTGATGACCTAACAGACAGACAGAATAATAATGTTATTGGCTTTACGTCTCACTAACTAGTTTTACGGTTTTCGGAGACACCGAGGTGCCGGAATTTAGTCCCGCAGGAGTTCTTTAACGTGCCGGTAAATCTACCGACACGAGGCTGACGTATTTAAGCACCTTCAAATACCACCGGACTGAGCCAGGATCGAACCTGCCAAGTTGGGGTCAGAAGGCCAGCGCCTCAACCGTCTGAGCCACTCAGCCCGGCGCATATAATTCTAAAATCACGGATCAGACTGGGGGTTTACAGGGAGATCAACAAGTTATTTGATATTTTCTCATACACTATTGATTTCTGTGAAATCTGCAGACCACATGTGAAACGTCCTTTCATTTTAACTATTTTTTTATCTCCATAATTTCGCTTACTCTTCATATGACGGAGAAAATTACTATTTTCATGTGGGTTCCATGCTCTTTCGCAGACCGACAACAAACCTTTCGGTTACCATGGCAACGTCTCTGGCTGCTTCTCAGCGGGGAAGTAACGTAATGCCATTTTCGTCATCATTCCTCTGAGCTCGTGGTTGTTCCTTGGATACAAGGCAAGAGAGACGTCAAGCTGCCATTTTGCGGGATATTTTCGGAATACCGTTGGAGGTTACAATCGTCTTCGAATAGTACTAAGGGTGGCTGTCAATATTTCAACAGTACCGTAGAGTGTAGCCCATTGGCACAAACAGTGCCCATATGCGAGCTAAAGTTTATGAATCTAGTTGCCACGTAAGTATAAGAAAAATAAATCAACGTGTGAAAACTGTACCAAAATTTCACCCCATTCATAGTTCCTAATCAGTCAAAGCATAAATAGAGGAGATACGAGAAAATATCATAGGGCCAACCATGTAGACCACAGAGAAAAGAGTCTGATCATCAAAACTCACCAACGTGCACCTTATATCTGAAAAAAGGTATGGGAAACTCCCCGTGGTGTTTCTCGAAGAACGCTAAGAGATAAACAATTTAATAAAATCTTATTATATGCATGTATAGTAATTCACGTAGAAATTCATATATAATGTAGAAAACCGTAGTGAAGCACAGGTACATTTGCTAGTTAAGACATATTTGCCACTGGCATTGTCAATTGGTTATTATACGTACATCTTACTAATTTTCTAGATTATCTGGTAAATAATAATAATAATAATAATAATAATAATAATAATAATAATACTAATAATAATAATAATAATAATAATAATAATAATAATAAAAGTAATAGCAAAACATTAATGAAGGTAATTTTCAAATTCATATATAATTTCAATACCAACTTAACTGACCTATAATGTAGTTCTACATAACATAAAATAACAAAGAATAGCTTAAAAGCTGCACAGTATTTGTCATGATAAGACTTTATATGAAAAATACTTACAAACGGAAATAGAATACAAACACTCACAGTCAAACTACCTTACACAGAGTCTTGTATCCTTCATTTTCTTGAAGCTGACACTGTCTCATCTTGTGTCATCAGCCGACCTATGTTTTATTCTTTTACATAAGTTGTTGGATCCCACAGAACTCGCAGCTCAAATAACTTGATGAACATCAAACTATAGATCATTCCACGTTAAGGAAACATTATCAAAATCAAATCAAAATCTCTTTATTTGCAAATGAGGTGTCTACCTCGGTGGCAAATGGTACACTAAAATACATTATTGTCAAGCACTAAATTTTAAATTAACAGGAGACGAAGAAAATTTTCCTAGAATATAATATTATACAATTTACGCTAATAATTTTTTCTATTAAACACACACATCATCCTTAATAAATTTATATTGTTTACAAAATTCTACTTATAATATCTTACAAACATAGTCAACTCATATACAGTACGGTATGTGAAATTACTTCTAATAATACTATACAACTGGTATAAGATTAAAATTAACATTGAATTTATTTACATATTTATATTTTACCCATTTTGGAACCTAAGTAGCATAACGACCTGCTGCGTCTTAACCAGAGCCCCTTTTGCCACCACTTTTCAGAGTTCCTGAAGGGCCTTCACAGCTACCGTAGCGGTCCCAGGGCCCTCGAAGTCCCCACTGTACTTCACCCCTACAGGCAGTCCCCTACTTGGGCTGTCCAAACTCCTTAGACCAGGGGATGGAATTGATTTAATCACACACATTTATTATTTACAATATCCTGCACTGGTCGAATGCCCTCTAACATTTAATTTATTATCTCTGTTGTTGTTTATTCTCTTCTTGAATATCTGTACAGATTTTGGAAAAGGATCAAACACTACCCCTGGTAAACTGTTCCACTCCTTCACGCCCTTCCCAATGAAAGAAAATTTACCCCAATCGCTTCTGCTAAAATTCCTTCTAATTTTGTACTTGTGGTCAGTTCTACCAATATAATTATTTTCCAACCGAAGCCTCTCACGGATATCTCCCCATGCTTCTTCTCCTGTATAGGCTCTATATAATCCTATAAGTCTACTTTTCTCCCTTCTCTTACTTAAGGTTTCCCACCCAAGTTCCTTTAACATTTCTGATACACTACTCTTTCTCCTGAAATCCCCTGTTACAAACCTTGCTGCTTTCCTCTGCACACCATCTAGTTCTTTTATTAGGTATTCTTGGTGAGGATCCCAAACACTGTTTGCATATTCCAATAATGGACGAACCATACTTAAGTAACATTTTTCTTTTAATTCTTTGTTGCATCCTTTAAGTAGCCTCATTATGACATGTAACGATCTGTATGCTTTCCCAACAACGTCATCAACATGACCCTTCCAGTGCAAATTACTTTCAAATCTCACACCTAAGTATTTGCACTTGCCATCTTTTGGGATAACTACCTCATCCAAAGTATATTCAAATTCAGTTTTAAAGCTCCTGTTTGTAAAAGTTGTAACAGTTGATTTGGCTCCATTAATCACCCATTCCTGGATACTGTCAAGGTCCCTTTGTAATTCTGAACAATCCTCAATATTATTTATTTCCCTATAAACAATTATGTCATCTGCATACAATCTTATTTTCGATGTTATATTGTTCCCTAAGTCATTTGCGTATATTAAGAAAAGTAACGGACCGATTATACTACCCTGTGCAATTCCCTTCCAGACTTTCTCTTCCTGTGATATATTATTTCCTACTTTGATTTTCTGAACCCTTGAATTTAGAAATGTTCTTATCCAACGTATAACCCTTACGTCCAATCCTATTCCCTCCAATTTCTTTAATAATATTCCATGTTCCACTCTATCAAGGGCTTTGGAAAGATCTATGGCTATGCAATCTAACTGGCCTCCTGAATCTAACTGATCTGATATGTCCTGCTGAAATCCCACCAGTTGTGCCTCGCAAGAAAATTTCTTTCTAAATCCATACTGGCTCCTCATGAACCAATTTTTATCATCACATATCCCTCTGATGTACTTTGCTATTAAACTCTAAAGTATTTTACAAACTATACTGGTCAGTCTGATTGGTCTGTAGTTCTCTGGTTTCCTTTTATCACCCTTTCCTTTATAAATTGGTATTATTATAGATTCCTTCCATTCCTTTGGTATCACACTATTATTTATGACATAGTCAAAGAGAAATTTTAAATAAGGCACTATATACCACCCCATTGTCTTTAATACCTCCCCAGTAATTTGATCACTTCCTGCTGCTTTTCCTTGCTGAAGCAGTTGGATTTCTCTGAAAATATCTTCATTTGTGAATTATTGCTCTTATGGCGACATGGTTGCCATTTCGAGCGGCTCTGCTCAACAGCATCAGGAGAAAACGATGGCACGTATATTTGTGAAACTCATTTTTCATGTTCAAGATAAAAGGCGTAAGAAAGTAAGCTGCAAACTATATCCATGAACTCTATTGCATGGTAAGGGGGAGGTAGGGGGTAGAGGGGCTCATTTTGATGTTTATAACTTAACGGGAAAAAAGCGGTAAATAAATTTGTAAAACTCTGTTAAGTTCAAGAAAGTAAGATGCAAATTAAGCAAAGTTTATTTTTTGTTTCTTCCTCACCCTCATCCATAGAACAAATATTAAAGAAAGAAGTCGCACACGTGGGCTGGTTAATCACATTACATTGTTGTTACCACAAAGATGCACACACGAAATGCTGTCAATTGTTTAAACTATTTCATTTACAAATTATAGGAACAGTATATACATATTACACACACACACGCACTAATAAACTGCCATCTTGAACAAAGCACTACTACTACTACTACTACTACTACTACTACTACTACTACTACTACTACTACTACTACTACTACTACTACTACTACGAAGACTGCTCCATTATCATGTCAACAGAATCTCAACATGAGTTCATGACTTTCACTAGCAACTCTCGTTAACAACTCCACTGCCACTTTATATACATTGCCTGGCAGGCTTCTAGAAGAATATGACACGACATGTTTTCTCGTAATTTCGAGAATCTCCAATAGCCTATTTACAATGACTGGAATTTTCTGTAACTCTCTAGTGTCGAAGATACATTGCTCTGGACTATTACCGTGTGTTGCACAATATTGCATTGGATGTATACATTATATCTGTCTGTTAGGTCATCAGCCCAGAGGCTGGTTGGATCCTCAAATAGCACCACCAAAGGTTATGCGGTTATAAGGAAACCGCAAAAACCAATGGCAGCACCAAAATGAGGCGTACTAGGCAAGACGAGGAGTAAGGTAGTTTGACATTGCTTTCCTCACTGGGTCAGAAAGTGCTATTGCAGCGCGACTGACCCTATGAGCAACGCCTTTCATAACACTCAGATGCACTAGTCGTGCTCTGAATGTCATTACTCAGCACCACCCACAGCCAAGGATGAGACTGGGACTTCGGTGGAAGCTGCACTTTACTCTGGCCTGTGCCAAGAGATTGGTACAAAAGTACTGTATCCATCATGAAATATACGTTATATATAGGTAATAATAAATTATATACTATTAATTACGTGTTCTTACATTAAATAAACTTATATTAATATACATACAGCAGATGTTTTGTGGCATAACCTCACAAGTAATACGGTCGCAATACCAAATAAAGTCCGTACATAACTACGTAAATAATAATAATACTAATGCTAATAGATGTAAACAACTGCATAGCCACAACACACAAGTCATAATGATAATCACAATAATAATAATAATAATCATCATCATCGAGCTCGATATTTCCATTATTTACCCTTGGGTTAAAGAATTGTTTCCAAGGTATACTAGTCTATTACACTTGCACCAACACTCACTCAACGTAAGACAAGTACATACTTATATAAACACTAAAAAAAATACGCAATACATAAATAGACGACTTCTCTACAACAGTAATAAAGTGCCAGGATTCACGGAGTAAGGGAATATGCGATACATGTACCAGAGCGACACAGAATGAAAATGAAGGAAAGCAACAAAGTGATGGCTATTCCTGCCAGTGTGCTTCCTCCCTAGGAATGCATTTATGAAACAGAAAAGCTTCAGTAGGTATTTTGATAACTCACGGGCAAAAAATACCTCATCCTTTTTTCTTTCTTACATAATACAGTGTAACTTTCTGATGAATACTAATAAATAAAATCGTGAATAAAAATATATAAATAAAATTACTCAAAAACTTAATAAAATTGATAAGCATAATTAATCGAAATGTCCGTAGTATGGGCGCCAGAGTTCACCAGAATGGATCCCTCGAATTTAGATAAGAGCATGATAAACTTTATATTCCAGGGCGTGTACATAATGCTGCGCACTGGTACATCTGCTGCAGGCCTTACCTAACCTCCTGAAAACGACTAAATAGGTAGGAACTGCATCTAGGTTCATCAATAACACTGATTCTAAAATAGCTAACTATATTCTTAACAAAATCCGTGCATGAGCACCTCATCAACATCCAACATTATACATATAATACACACACAAAAGATTGCTGGAAGACTCCGTATTTACAACAACAATAATGAAAACAGTGGGAAAACGAAAGTGAGAACTAAATTACCATTTGTAGATAGTCCGATGAACAATGTACATACATGTAGATAAATACCCTTCACTGTCTCTGAATCAATACTGCTTGCCAATTCTCATAATCAGCACTTCTAACATCACACAGATACTGTACTTCGCAATACTGTGTTCACAGACTTTAACACTTGTTGTAAAGATACATACATTTTAGCAACACACGCCTGTCGATCCTCAACATAAATTATGGAAAGTCTGAGATCGCTTTCACCAACATATAATGCCAGACCTCCACAAGTACTACAATACTTAATGCATACGCCCTCCACAATTTGTTGATCAGCCACTTTCCACGAACAGAACAAGACTACGTTCCACGAACGTTTGAAGTCCAGTCCATTGCAGCCGTGTCACTCCAGTACCGTGTATCAGCACCACTTCCTTCCCGTACAGTGTGTCAGTTGTCGTTCCTTCATACAGTGTTACTGCTTGTAGTTGTAGTCGTAGTTCCCTTCCGCTGTGATGTAGGAGTATATAAAGACTTCGGCATTCCCCTTCCACTCAGATGATACGTCTGGATTGGTCCTTGCCCGCCAATCATGAGTGATCTCTAGTCAAGACCAAGCCCTGAACTCATCTTTGGTCTCAAGACAATAACAAACGCTCGGGTATATCACATGAGTCATACGAATTTCCCTAGTACCACAACAAGCTCATCTCCTCAGGCTGGGATATATACATGACTCATGGAATTTTCCGACACAAGTACATCACAACAAACACTGGGGTAGCCACATGACTCATCCAAATTACCAGAGTTATTAAAGCAATGTTTTCCCACTCGTGCAAAACAAATTACTCATACTTACATATGTGGATATCTTCCAGCTTACAAATATAAATGGCAAAATATACAAATGAAATACTGATAATAATAATAATAATAATAATAATAATAATAAATCGAATACTGACAATAATATATCTAACTTCTACATATAATTCGGGGGTGTGATATATGTACTATCACAACAGTATAAAGTGCATTATAATATTCCTTAATCACGAGATATTATGGGTGTCTAAGAGGGGGTGTGTTCACTCCTTGTAGGTCCATAAGAGCAATACTGTTTTCTTAACATATATGCATATATTCAATCACAAGACGGTTCCTGGATGGTGACATGATGACATTCAAAGTGCTAAATTCCATTTCACAAACAGTGCTAAGTTATTGGCATATGTTGGTATAGCCAAATAATTGATTGATATATAATTGGTATATTCAAATTAACTTTCACACATTTGCCATTACTATTTATAAAATCCCTGAAGTCTTCAAGAACCATTTCGAATGGCATGCAGGACCTTTAACATCGTAGTGCAAATGTGTTCTCTCCTTCAAGCCATGGAATATCTACCTCTACTTGACTTGTTCAATCAGTGTTTTGAACTCTAATGTATTGTGAGCATCACTTTGAGAATCACAGTAATGCTAAATTAAAAACAAACTCGTGTGAACAAATAAAAGGAGAGCGACCTTTATACATTGAACGTTCTTTAGAACTGTGGTTCCGATCATCTGATGCCATGTTCATACAGAGCTTTGTAACTCTTTACGGTTGCATCAGCAGCTCTGAGATAAAACTACCCAGCGCACATATAGAATTCTCCCTACTTTTGCTATTCGCAGTCCTACGTCGTTCGCCTGCAGTTGATAGTGATTTTGTTTGGGTATCTGTGGTACAATGAATAGACTTTATCCATGAAAACGTAAAATTCATTTACTCCAGAGACGGAGTTTACGGTTTTACCCCCACTCAGTTGTATTCTATGACACTACACTATAATACTACTTGGTAATAGTAGGATATTTCAGACTCAGTCATCTTTACACACCTATCATAGAACCCGCGCCATCTTTACATACACCAATCAAATGTTTTGCTAAAAATTCATGTGAGAGGCCACTAGAATACGAAAATCAGTTAGAAAAGGTATTCAGTATACTCTCAGAAGGAACAAACTCCAATTACTGTGCAGCAATTTAAAGAAAAATATTATTATTTCGTCACCAGTGAAATATGCACGTATATATATTATTAAAAGTATTTATGATGATATTGTTGTCGATTCATCTATAATATTGGACAATTTAGAATCAGCTGCAACTATTTCCTCGCATAATATTAATGAAAATAATTATACTTGAGTCTGATGTAGGACTCTGGAGTCCGATACCTTTTTCTAATTCACTGGCTACCTGTAGATTTATTAAATCAGGGTATTTGTTATATCATATGAAATGCAACATTTTTCTACACTGTATGCTGTACGAAAAACCTTATTGGTATCATCATGCGGTGTACTGAGTTGTTGACCAATAAGCTGTTGTAAGTGCTGCTTCTCTGCAAGGGTAAATTTATCTGAGATTGTTCCGTTTGCCTTGGCATTTTATGATTAAAATATTTCCTTCCCCTTTCTTGCTTCCATAATATGTAACCACAGTGTTTTCTATTATTTTGAAATGTAGAGCTCTGATGCTCTTTCAACACCGAAATGAATTTCCATTCCCTTTGGACAACCATATAACAAACTGTCTGATCTTCAATAACTAGCCAAGTGTATGTATTAAAAAAATCCTGATTGTCGAGCATTGCAGTATTTTGGATATGAAGGCAAAATTTATCTTACAGATGCTACACGGGTAGAACTACTACTGGCATCTGAACTTAAATCACACACAATAACTACGTGCTCATCATCTCTAACTTATATTTTTGTGAGTAGATTCTCCAGATTCCTTACAGTCTGTCCGTTTGTTAAAATAACTGAACAACGTCTTCTTCATCTTCGTGAAATAGACACCTGCTGTTTATTAAAGTTAACTTTTTATATACTTTATAAACTTGATCAAGACTCAAGACTTCCAGAAGCAAAAATCGACTCAAGCGGGATCAAGGAATAACACACACACACAAAAAAACAGAAAGAAAGAAAGAAAGAAAGAAAGAAAGAAAGAAAGAAAGAAAGAAAGAAAGAAAGAAATTATACTACTGAAAATGCTTTTAAAATTAGAAGTTCTGTCACGCTTAGAAATTTGAAGTGGGTAATATTCAATATCACACATTCCAGAGATTTGATGAAGCAGTGTAAGTAAAAATACAGTTGGCAGTATTGATTTCATACAGAAGTTTTTCACTATCGGCTTTTGATATACTGTGGGAGATTTAAAACAGAAAAAAGCCATAAAACAAAGCAATTTCAGTCAGTTTAAAGGGGAATGGCTTTCAGACCACGATCCGCCTTTCCAGATAGGTTTTAGACTCCGTTCCGGTGCGTTCCGGTACCACTGCATCCCTGATAGTAAGGGTGTAGGAGACGGTGTACAAGTTACTGGTAAGATCTCAGTTAGTGTATGGTTCCAGCGTATCGGGCCCACACCAGGTTTACTTGATAGGGTATGGTACTAGTGTACGGGGCCCACATCCGGTTTACTTGATAGGGTATGGTACCAGTGTACGGGGCCCACACCAGGTTTACTTGATAGGGTATGGTACCAGTGCACGGGGCCCACACCAGGTTTACTTGATAGGGTATGGTACCAGTGTATCGGGCCTACACCAGGTTTACTTGATAGGGTATGGTGCCAGTGTACGGGGCCCACACCAGGTTTACTTGGTAGGGTATGGTACCAGTGTATGAGGCCCACACCAGGTTTACTTGATGGGGTATGGTACCAGTGTATCGGGCCTACACCAGGTTTACTTGATAGGGTATGGTACCAGTGTATGAGACCCACACCAGGTTTACTTGATGGGGTGTGGTACCAGTGTACGGGGCCTACACCAGGTTTACTTGATAGGGTATGGTGCCAGTGTATGAGGCCCACACCAGGTTTACTTGGTAGGGTATGGTACCAGTGTATGAGGCCCACACCAGGTTTACTTGATGGGGTGTGGTGCCAGTGTACGGGGCCTACACCAGGTTTACTTGATAGGGTATGGTTACAGTGTAAGAGACCCACACCAGGTTACTTGATAGGGTATGGTACTAGTGTATGAGGCCCACACCACGTTTACTTGATAGGGTATGGTTACAGTGTAAGAGACCCACACCAGGTTACTTGATAGGGTATGGTTCCAGTGTATCGGGCCCACACCAGGTTTACTTGATAGGGTATGGTACCAGTGTACGGGGCCACACCAGGTTTACTTGATAGGGTATGATTCCAATGTAATTAGAAGTTTAAACCTGCGGACGTGAGCAACAACCATCCATATGCACTGGCACAATCGGACCTACGCCTACTTTCTGGCTACCCATACCTAGCCACATACCACCTCCTTCTATGAGGCGGGAAAGTGCACTTGTACGGAAGTACAACAAAACTACAGAAAAAAACCTCACCTTCCTGTTCGTGCAGATATCCCAACCATCAGTAATGGAAGGCTTCCCTCACGTCACCCACCCCTGGAAACTGCAAGGATGTGTTGACAATGGCTTTAATACTAATATGTGCTGGAGATGAACATAAGAGATCAGTGATACGACGGAACAATTTAAGATGCCGTGCATATCGACGGAAAAAGAACCAGCACTGGTAGGTGTGCTGATTTCCTGCAAACATTGTGACTTTGGCGCTGTAAAGCAGACTGTTCCAGAATGTCCTCTGACAGCTTTCCCTAGCGACCCAATACGGTTCCTGGTTATGACAAAGGGATCAATAGACTACATTCATGGCCTGGATGTTAGTTTGTAATTTGAGATAATTGACTTTTAGTGATGTAGCCATACGCTAAATAAATTAATTAATTAAATAAATAAATAAATAAATAAATAAATAAATAAATAAATAATCCGTGAACTAAAAAAGATCCAAAGGAAAGCAGCTCGATTTGTTCTGGGTGATTTCCGACAAAAGAGTAGTGTTACGAAAATGTTGCAAACTTTGGCCTGGGAAGACTTGGAAGTAAGGAGACGAGCTGCTCGACAGAGCGGTATGTTCCAAGCTGTCAGTGGAGAGATGGTGTGGAATGACATTAGTAGAAGAATAATGTTGAGCGGAGTTTTTAAAAGTAGGCCTAAGAAGGATAATAATAATCCATGAACCTACTACGATTCTGTAGCAGGGGGAGAGGTGATGCTCCCACGTGGCGCGTTCCAGGTGGCCGATAGGGGGGTCCTCACCGTTTTACTGGAGGACTTGAGCGAAATGAAATAGCTCTCACGGACGAAACACATTTTAAACAACCGCAGAACATCAAGAGGCACCTCTCGATCTAAACAATCGAGTTGTAATCATGTGATCATCTAAAGCGATCACTCCAACTACTCACTTTCAAATTGTGAACCTGGCATGATGGATCGTAGTCGATCAAAGCAACTGTCCCAGGTCCTGGACCCACACAGTTCGGATTCTCCCGATCATCGGATTCTGAGGGATCGGGAGCGTCATGCTGAGAAGAGTCGGAGTTTCTCAAAATCTCTTCGTCCCAAGAAAAAGAACTTATTGGTACAGTCAACGTAACCACCCTTCTGAAAACTGGCAAATTCAAACAACTAATTGACATCCTGAATACATTTGATATTCAAATTGCAGCAACACAGGAAACAAGCTTCCAAGACGAAAACCATTTTGATTCAGAAAACTTTAGGATATATAAGAGTAAACCAGCCATACAAATTAGAGAGAATCTACCACAATTTGGAACAGCCTTTTTGATAATAAAATTAATAGCAAATTCAGTGCTCAATTTTACACCCCCCTTTGAAAGGATCTCTGTGCTCACAGTGAAACCGAGTAACAAACCAAATTCTTTGATTAATGTTCATGCACTCATAAACAGTGACAATAAAAGAAATCCTCAGAAAGTTCAAGACTTCTGGGAACTCCTTGGGGAAACCATCAGCAGCATCCCTAAACATCATGTGAAGATCTTGCTAGGTGATTTTAATGCACAGATTGGTGGAGAAAGAAAGTATAGATGGATCGTAGGTCACCATCAGGCACATCAGAGGGCAAATAAGAATAGTGAGCACCTAATAAATTGCTGTAAATCCTTTAATTTGCGACTCATGTCTACATATTTCTCCAGTCCTCCACACAAGAAAGAACATGGAAATCGCCAAATCCCTTATTAGGGGAATTTCAGTTCGACCTTTTAGCAGTCTCCAAACAGAACATGTGTGAAGTCCAAAATGTTAGAGTGCATAAGGGAGTGGTTTATTCTGATCACTACCTAACCCAAGTCAAAATGAAATTCCAACCTAATAGACCCAAGCCAAAATTTCATAGATTACACCAAGATTGGATCCTGAATACTTTAAACAAAACTCAAATGCATTTCTTCGGGGCATAAAAGAACAAAATCCCAAGGATTGGCCTCACTTGCGGTATACAATTCTAAGATCAGGACAGAAGTTAGGACAGCTCCCGAGCAAACGAAAATACAGATGGTGGAATACAACCTGTGATAAAGCAATTAAAGACAGAATCAAAGCCTGGAAACAATGAAACGGACACCAGACGACTGAACGATGGGAGGCATTCATTAAGACTCAGAAATTGACAGTTAAGATAATTCGCAGGGAGAAGCGCGCATACGACAGGAACAAACTCATAGACATAGAACAGCATTTCATCAAAAATAACTGTAGGAATTTCTACAAGACGTTCCGTGAGACACTATCCAGTTATCAGCCTCCAAGCATATGTGTCTGTAGGTCAGATGGTACACTGGAGACAAACACTAAAGAAAACTTGCAAGATTCTAGCAAATTACTTCCAAGACCTACTCAATTGTGACCCACCAAAGGAGAAATTGCACTTTGAAAAGCCCACGCCAGACCCAGATTCACATCCACCGACACTGGAAGAAAGAGTAGAGATCATTCGATCTCTTAAAAATAACGAAGCACCGGGAGAAGATTACCTCAGAGATGTTGAAACTTGGATGAGAAGAGCTTACTAGAAGAATTCACGCAATCCTGGCAGAAATATGCAAAAACAGAAGCGATCCCGCAGGACTGGAAGTGCTCGTTGATTCATCTTTTGCATAAAAAAGGTGACAAAACTGATCTGAATAACTACAGAGGTCTATTCCTACAGCCCGTTCCTTATAATGTTCTATCTAAAGCCCTCCTAAACCGACTAAAGAAACAAACAGATCATTTGAAGATGATTCTGAAGATCCTCAGAAGCAACAACACGATAGTCACCTTCGTGGACCTGAAGAAGGCGTATGACTCTGTGGACAGGCAGACCTTGTTGGCCACGCTAGAAGAACTTCGAGTGGACAGAAAAACCAGAGAACTGATACGTCAGACACTCACAAACACAATATCTAAGGTGATTTTTTTGGGGGAAAGTTCTGATCATTTTGAAGTACGCACAGGTGTTCGTCAAGGAGGTGTTTAACTTGGTTTTAGACAAAGTCATCAGAGAGTGGGAAAAGGGTATCACAGGCATAACCATCGGGACTGGTGGGAACAAAATCAAAATGAAATGCTTGGCTTTCGCAAATGACCTAGCTATCACCACTAAGAACAAGGAGGAAACTAGGTATGCTATCGAGACATTACACAGAATAGCATCATAGGCATGCCTTCAGATAGCCTATCATTCGAGAACACCGAATACATGCAACATTTTCAGCAAAGTGCAAGAAAGATCCAATTGAAACGGCATAGGGGACAATTTCATAGGTATCTTTTTTTTAAATACCTAGGAGAAATAATTATTCCTTCGGGATTAGGCAGTTTGATCAATACTGAAAGGGCGTCAAAACTTCAGATGGCATTTAGACTGACATGGGATCACTACAATAAACGAGTCATGTCACATAATGCAACATTGAAACATTACAAAACAGTTCTACCGGCCGCTCTATAAACATCAGAAACCTTAACTTTAGGAGGTCATTCTAAAATTGCAGATACTGAAAAAATAAGAACGCAAAGTCTTCAGGACCTCAGTAAATAAACACACATTTCTGGTCAAAAGTAGCAGCAGGACTGGTAAAAAGTGGTCAGTAGAACGGAAGAAGAAACACAGTGAGTTCATGAAGAGATTTGGGAAGAATAGGAAGGCGAAAGTCATTCAAGCCAATGAAGATGTTCCAACGTGCTCTATGAATGGGCATTATGAAATAATAATAATAATAATAATAATAATAATAATAATAATAATAATAATAATGAAAAATGAAAACCTACAACCTGTTTTCCAGTCATTGACCGGGTCAGGGATGGTATGAATGAAGCAGATATAGGCTGTTAGTACGATGGGGTCGCCACTCCCAAAGTGATTTATTAGTGACTGACAGATGCTATGAAATGAGAATGGAGAGTGTTGCTGGAATGAAAGATGACAGGGAAAACCGGAGTACCCGGAGAAAAACCTGTCCTGCCTCCGCTTTGTCCAGCACAAATCTCACATGGAGTGACCGGGATTTGAACCACGGTATTCAGCGGTGAGAGGCCGACGCGCTGCCGTCTGAGCCACGGAGGCTCTATAATAATAATAATAATAATAATAATAATAATAATAATAATAATAATAATAATAATAATAATAATAATAATGTTATTTGCTTTACGTCCCACTAACTACTTTTACGGTTTTCGGAGATGCCGAGGTGTTGGAATTTAGTCCCGCAGGAACAAGAAGGATCATAACATCAAGATCAAGCTGGAATTCAATAGGATATGTTGGGGATATATTCATTTACAGAAAGAGGAATTAGGGACTGGAATAACTTACCAAGAGAGATTGTCAATACATATCCAAATTATTTGAAATCATTTAAGAAAATACAAGGTAAACAAGAGAAAGGCAATCTGCCACCTGGCTGACTGCACAAAATGCAAATTAGTGCTGGTAAATGAAAAAGAACAAACTGTAAATAAACTTGACATTGAACCTTAAGTTTATCAGAACAGCCGTGACATTCTTCTGAGAAAGCGAAATGGGTTGTATTAACGAGCTAATTAATATACCTACTCCTATTGCTCCTTCTTCGCACATCGACAGCGTAAGAAAATAGTGCCACGGTGCATCGCGAAAAGAATAGTAGCAGTGCAACTAAAAGATTATTAATCCACACTTATCACATGCAAATAAATTAAATAATTATGTGGACATACCCAATCCAAAGAGCTGTTCGCCTTCTGATGATTGTCGCGACTGGTGGTCATCTGCCGAACGGTGATGTAATAGCCATAACCTACAGTAACTTATGGTGCAGTGTTCCATTTAGAAACTGGTGGTCCGTCGAGTTTTATGAACATCACTGACGAAAGATTACTTATCAACCGTTTTGTTCTGAAGTTTATTGACGATTATGTTCATAGCATTGAAACCACGTCCACACACAACTGTTCTCCACGGTGTAGATTTAACTGCGTTTGTTTAAGTGTATCAAGGTGTTACAAAGATTCTTGCCACCGTCGTCTAAACCCACTTCGTGCTGTCCTTACGTTAGCAAGTCGAAATTGTGAGTACGTTTGTATTATAACTTTTTTTCACCATATCTCATATGTATTATGCCTCTGCCTTCAGGCCATGTGTCGAGATTTAACACTTCAAACTCTGTCAACATTTGGATTTATTTTTCACTTCAGTCAATTTAGCTTCCAAGTGACGCAATAGTGGTGAAGCGCTGGCCACGTTAAGGTACTGACAGCACTTGTGTTGTCAGGCGGAGTACGCATGTCATATTCGCTTCTTTTTACTTTTCTCCTGGATTTCTTTCCAAAGTTCCAACAATTTGGAAAGCTCTTTTGATTATTTTTTTTTCAAGCCGAGTTTCTACAATGTCTCTGTCCTGAAGCTTCAGGGACAAATTCACCAGTTCCTCTAACAGTACCCTGCCATAGTGATTTTTTTTTATTCGTTACGCCCAAGTAAACTTATTAGCACTTTTTTTCTTCTCTTTCCAATAGCTCTCAATCCTCTCGCTGTCTTCGTTTTTATGTTGTTTAGTCCATGCTGTATTTAGTCTGGTGTGGGCTTTACACAAAAATTGTGTTTGTCAATTAAGGTTCTGGATTTTATTCTATCTTGAATGGTTTCTTTGTTAATGCCAATTTCATTTAGGTCTTCACTGACTTCTTTTAACCGATTAATGTGATATTTCATCGATAAGGCTAAGTTTAACATTTTCTTAGTGAGCCTGTTATTATCCATTCTATAAGTGACCGTACAATTGTAATCGCCGTTTCCTGATGGTATCTGCGACTTTTTTCTGTAACTTGATAGTTTTGATACGATTTCTTTTTCATCCCAATTGCATTTTCGTCCTAAGATTTTTCTGATTATTTTCCTTTCTTGTTTTTTCGATCACCTTTATTCGAGATTTGCCACCAACTATAATAGTTTCAGATACATAAAGTACTTCTGTTTTAACTACTGTGTTATAATGTCGTGATTTTGTATGCTCTTTGAGTTTTGCAGTTCTTTCTTTGTTAGCTTGCTGATTTAACCCAGCTGGTTCAATACTTTCACCTACTTAAATTTGTCTACTTGAGCGATAATTCCATATTTGGTGATTAACGGTTCACTGTTGAAACCTTATCTAAACCCTTCTATATTCTTTGTCTTTTCATAAGCAATTTGAAGTCCCGTTTTGGCTGTTAATTCATGGAGTTTTTCTACAGTCTGAATTGTTCCCTGTCTGTTGTTGAATAGGATAGCAATGCTATCAGCAAGGTGAATTTTGTTTTGGAGACATCTGCCAATATTTATATCGTTAGTTTCATTTTGAAAGATTATTATTATTATTATTATTATTATTATTATTATTATTATTATTATTATTATTATTATTATTATTATTATTATTATCATCATCATCATCATCTGTTTACCCTCCAGGTTCGGTTTCTCCCTCGGACTCAGCGAGGGATCCCACCTCTACCGCCTCAAGGGCAGTGTCCTGGAGTTTCAGACACTTGGTCGGGGATACAACTGGGGAGAATGGCCAGTACCTCGCCCAGGCGGCCTCACCTGCTATGCTGAACAGGGGCCGTGTGGAGGGATGGGATGACTGGAAGGGATAGGCAAGGAAGAGGGAAGGAAGCGGCCGTGGCCTTAAGTTAGGTACCATCCCGGCATTCGCCTGGAGGAGAAGTGGGAAACCACGGAAAACCACTTCCAGAATGGCTGAGGTGGGATTCGAACCCACCTCTACTCAGTCGACCTCCCGAGGCTGAGTGGACCCCGTTCCAGCCCTCATACCACTTTTCAAATTTCGTGGCAGAGCCGGGAATCGAACCCGGACCTCCGGGGGTGGCAGCTAATCACGCTAACCACTACACCACAGAGGCGGACATTATTATTATTATTATTATTATTATTATTATTATTATTATTATTATTATTTTAATACATCGAGTTGAGCCTCTATGGACTGCGTGGTAACAACCAACTTCATGTCAGTGTCTATAGGTCTTGTTCTTGTTCCGGCTTTGACTTCCTGCCAGTATCTTCTGAGCCCAGCGACAAGTGCCTGTTTATGCTCTTCAGACAAATGTCCTTTCCTGGAAGTTGATGCCATTTGGAAACCTTGGTAGTTGTTCACCAATCTGCCTCAGATCTTTTTCGCATTCCTGGAACCATCTCGGCCTTGTTGTCTTAGACTGAATAAAATTCCATATTCTTTTCGTTAGTCGATCATCAGTCATCCTCAAGAGATGACCGTAAAATAGTAGCCGTCTCTTCTTAATTGATGCTGTGAGAGGTTCTGTCTTGCTGTACAAATCCTCATTTGGTCTCATTCGCCACTGTCCATAAACCCACCTATTACCTAGGATTTTTCTTAGTATCCTGCCCTCTTCCTTGCCTATCCCTTCCAATCTTCCCATCCCTCCACAAGGCCCCTGTTCAGCATAGCAGGTGAGGCCGCCTGGGCGAGGTACTGGTCATTCTCCCCAGTTGTATCCCCGACCAAGAGTCTGAAGCTCCAGGACACTGCCCTTGAGGCGGTAGAGGTGGGATCCCTCGCTGTGTCCGAGGGAAAAGCCGACCCTGGAGGGTAAACAGATGATGATGATGATCCTGCGCTCTCTTTTTTCCAGCCGGTCAGCTTGACCTTTACTACTTAAGGTCAAAGTTTCAGACGCATATACAGTAATCCCTCAGGTTTTACAACTGTGTTATAGTGTCGGAACTTGGCCCCTATACTCATGGACTTTTTATTATAGATATTCTTTGTCATTTGGTGTCCGGCTCCATGGCTAAATGGTTAGCGTGCTGGCCTTTGGTCACAGGGGTCCCGGGTTCGATTCCCGGCAGGGTCGGAAATTTTAACCTTAATTGGTTAATTTCGCTGGCACGGGGGCTGGGTGTCTGTGTCGTCTTCATCATCATTTCATCCTCATCACGACGCGCAGGTCACCTACGGGTGTCAAATCAAAAGACCTGCATCTGGCGAGCCGAACATGTCCTCGGACACTCCCGGCACTAAAAGCCATACGCCATTTCATTTCATTTTTGTCATTTCGTATGCCTGGTCTAACTTCCTCATCCTGACATTCATTGCTTCCTCTTCTAATCCATTCTGCTGGATGACTTCACCAAGATATCTGAAATTCTTGACACGACCGATTTTTCCAAGATTAGTGATCATCCATTCAGGTCGATCACAGATGTTTGTCATATATTTTGTCTTCAGAATAGAAATCTGGAGTCTTTATTATTATTATTATTATTATTATTATTATTATTATTATTATTATTACACGGGATAAAAAATAAAGGTTACAAATCTCTTCACAAGGTAATGATGATATTTAGGATTTGTATTAAGAATATAAATGAGAGGGCATATAAGTCTCTGGTAAGACTTCATTTAGAGTATGGTTCCAGTAGACCCTCACCCTCACTGGAAAAAATCCACAAAATGGCAGCTCGATTTGTTCAGGGTGATTTCCGACAAAAGAGTAGCGTTACGAAAATGTTGCTAAGTTCTGGATGGGAAGACTTGGGAGAAAGGAGACGAGCTGCTCGACTTAAGTGTTATGTACCGAGCTGTCAGCGGAGAGATGGCGTGGAATGACATTAGTAGACGAATAAGTCTGAGAGGTGTTTTTAAAAGTAGGATTGATCACAATATGAAGATAAAGTTGGAGTTCAAAACGACAAACTGTGATAAATATTCGTTTATTGGAAGAGGAGTTAGAGACTGGAATAATTTACCGAGGGGGATATGCGATGAATTTCCAAATTCGTTGACATTATTTCAGAAGATGGTGGTGGTGATTATTGTTTTAAGAGGAAGTATAACTAGGCAACCATCCTCTATATAACACTAATCAGAAAGAAAAAATGGAAGGGGTCTGACACTTCGAAAAATGAAGATATCGGCCAAAGAAAGACAAGGGCCACGAAGGGCATGAAAATGAAAGACACCCTAGGCCTCCATACGTAATACCGTCGAGGTCTGAAAAGAACAAGAGTTGACCAAGGAAGGTTGGATAGAATAGATGAAAGCGAGGAACCTGGCACAAGTAAGTGGAAGCAATGCCAGGACTCAGCCGAGGGCCCCGTGGTCGTCAACCCACACTCCAAAGTTCAGAGACCCTGGGGCCGCTTTTAGTCGCCTTTTACGACAGGCAGGGGATACCGTGGGTGTTATTCTACCGCCCCCACCCACAGGGGGATATTTCAGAAGAGACTAGGTAAAAACAGGTAGGGAACCTACCACCTAGGCGACTGCCCTAAATCTAGATCAGAGGTGATGATGATAATAATAATGATAATGATAATTTTAAGAGGTAGACTTTCACGACCACTATATGACATTATAATATATCATTCTGGGGATGTTAGGTCATTTAATATTTAGTATAGGCCTATGTTGATGCGTTTCCAACCTGGCACAGGATCGTCTTCAGAACAATAACAAATAATGTATTGGCACCTGTCACTCCATACTAACCAGACTCATGGTAGAGAGACCTTGTCAGAAAAGTAGTTTATTCCAGGGCCTCCAGAATCAAGGAGAAAGATGTTGACGAGTTAACTATGGAGCGTAGCCTTGATCTACTCAGTATATCGCAGTCCATTCTGTTAAAATTATTGCTTGAAGACGATCCTGATTGCAGGTTTGAAAAGCGTCATATGTAATAATTATCACACGAGTTTGTCCACAGTGGCAAAATATACATTCTGGAAGTTTTGTTTTAAATTGGCTTTACGTCGCACCGACACAGATAGGTCTTATGGCGACGATGGGATAGGAATGGGAAGGAAGCGGCCGTGGCCTTAATTAAGGTACACCCCAAGCATTTTCCTGGTGTGAAAATGGGAAACCACGGAAAACCATCTTCAGGGCTGCCAACAGTGGAGCTCGAACCCACTATCTCCCGGATGCAAGCTCACAGCTGCCGCGCCCATAACCGCACGGCTAACTTACCGGATCATCCAGGAAGTTGATTGTTGCACAATAAATCATCTTTCTTCCCTGCAATAATAATAATAATAATAATAATAATAATAATAATAATAATAATAATAATAATAATAACTCAACATCGTGGATTAACCAACTTCGAACGGACCTCAAAAATGCAAACATAAGTTGAACAAACATTCTACGTAAATATTAAATTTTTTTACAATTTTCACTTTTTGTCTTCCAACTTGTTTGCAAGCAGACGTTGAGTTAGCATAATTTCTTTCTTTTTTTTTTAATGAAATTTTCAAACCAATATTTTGAGCTATTTCCTATAATGATTTTATTTGTTGTTTTGTTTCCTGAAAATCATTGGCCAGAAGAGCTAGATCATCAACAAACATGGCAGTATTATTAGAGATTTATGTTTTTTATAAATAAATAAATAAATAAATAAATTAGCCATATAAATCCCCTAAGGGCTATGGCCTCCTGCAATGCAGGGACAGTGCTCAGTTTAACTCATCAGGTGAGCAGGTCCTGAAGAGCATTGTTATATTGGTTAATCTGTAGTTTTTTCATGATAACGTATTACTGCATATTGTACACTTGTGTAGTCTCACCCCCGAGTGAATGCAATGGTGTTTTTCTGGAACAACAATTCGCGAAAACGCACTGTTGCATTAATGACACGTGTATACTTTCATCCCAGGGAGGGTTCAGGTTGCTTCTAGGTGAAAGCGTAAACTTGCACTCTTCGTTCTTGCATAGCTTCTTCTCCGAATGTTGTAGATTTTTTTAAATATTCATATATAAATGATATGAGTAAAGAAGTGGAATCACTGATGAAAGCTTTTTGCAGACGATGCTATGCTGTTTACCTAGAGCAGTAAGTAAGTTGCAAGATTGTGAGTGACCCCCCCCCCCCAAAAAAAAAAGAGGCCTAGTCAGTGTTTTGAGATGGGTAACAGACAGTGGTATGATAGTGAACAAGATGAAAAGTCAGGTTGTAAGTTTCACAAAGAGAAAAAGTCCTCTCATTTTTAATTACTGTGTTGATGGGGTGAAAGTACCTCATGGGGATCAGTGTAAGTTGTTAATGTAAGGAATGATATTCATCAGGGTAATCAGATTACCAAGAATGGAAAGAGAGGTTACAGATCTCTTCATATAGTTATGAGGGTATTTAGGGGTTGTAATAAGGATGTAAAGGAGAGGTTGTATAAGTCTCTGGCATGGACCAGTTAGAATAGGGTTTTAGTCTGTGGGACCCATGCCAGGACTATTTGATACGAGAAGTGGAAAATATCCAAAGGAAAGCAGCGCAGTTTGTTGTTGGTAATTTTTAGAAAAGAATAGTGTTACGAAAATTTTGCAAACTTTGGGTTGGGATTACTTGGGAGTAAGGAGACAAGCTGCTCAACTATGTGGTATGTTTGGAGCTGTCAGTGGAGAGATGGCGTGGAATGTCATTAGTACATGAATATGTTACTGGAATAATTTATCAAGGGAAATGTTCACTAAGTTTGCAGCTCCTTGAAATCATTGAAGAAAAGTCTAGGTCTGCCACCTGGCTATAGTTCTAAATGCAGGTCATTGATTGATTGATTGATTGATTGATTGATTGATTGTATATCTACTAAATTTATTGAACAATTATTTTCAAAGGTTTCTCCACAGCAGAGCAGTGTAGTTCCAACTAGCAAGCCTAGTAGTTGAACTCCGCGTAGCCGTCTGATGGACTCACTCCCGATAAACTGCTTGTTACAGACTCCTGATCATCTTGTATTTGCATACTTTCACTCACGATTGACCCATTTGAGTCTGTCCAACGCGAGGCAATTGCGCTCTTTATAAAGACCCACACATGATTTTAGTAATTCCCAATTCCAGACCATTTTGGGCACCTGGTCCGCTGCTAATCAGATTTCACCTTCTTCTAAAAGCTTACCTACTGTAGGGATGGCTGAAATATAGCACAGCAGTTATTTTGTCATGGCTAAAGTTTGTAACAATTGTAAAAATAATGTGTTATTCTTACCTTTCGTAATGAAAAATAAACTAATAATGTAATGGTCAATACTTTATTTTTGAATACATGGAAACTCTATCTCAATTTAAGTTGATTGGAGGTCAATACAGACTTAACTATGAAGCTTAAAATCTGCTTCTCATTCATTATCAATCACATTTTTTAAAGACTTCAAATACAGTAAAAACTCACATGTATAGGAGCTAGTTGAACAAATGCAGACATGGGGGAATAACGATGAATGTCACCTTTGCATTATTCTGAGGCATTTGAATTTTAAAGTTCAAAATGCTTTATTATCCACGATGGGCACATTGGTAAACAATACTTAATGAATAATAATAATTATTATTATTATTATACATGTTCTAACAATGTTTAATAAATGTCTGTTTGACAACAACTGAGAAAACAACAACAACCTTTTGATGCATAGAAAGACTAGAATAGTAATGGCCAAGGAAGCATTTATGAAACAAAGGACACTGTTGAGTGGGCCTCTAAATAAGGACCTTAAGAAGAGGTTAGTGAAGTGCTTTGTGTGGACTGTGGCACTTTATGGGGCTGAGACTTGGACGTTGAGAAAAGAGGAAGGAAGGAAGAAGACTAGAAGCATTTGAAATATGGATCTGGCGGAAGATGGAGAAAATCAGCTGGCAGGAAAAAGTAAGGAATGAGGAAGTATTTTAGAGTGGGTGAAGGAAGGAGAACGATATTGGAATGCATTCAAAGACGGAAGAAAAATTGGTTAGGCCACTGGTTGCGATGAAATTGTTCAATAACCAAAGCATTGGAAGGGAAGATACAAGGAAAAAGAGGAAGGAAGAGGTATCAGTTAGTGGACAGTGTAAAGGTAAATAGAAGCTATTGGAAGACAAAGAGAATGGCTGAAGACAGAAAAACGTGGAGAATTCATGCAAAGACCTGCCGATAGGCAGACCACCAGTGATGACGATGATGATGCACAGACATATGTAGGAATAAAGATGACTGTACGTTAAATCATTAATTCTAAAAGATTGTTTGAAACCAATGACACATGCTTTAAAACAATTGAATGTCTGTAAATCATGAGTACAATATAACACCATGGGCCTAAACTTATATAGAGTAATACAATAAGAAAGAGGAAGGTGGGGGAATTCTGCCACCAGTTAAATTTGAATAACCGCACGTCAAACATGTGCGCAAATAAGCGTGATCTCTAGCGGATGATTACCGAAACACTGCAATGTATGTCAGTTTCCTGTAAGCAAACGTGTTTCTACGTGGAGATTAAAAATATAAAATCATCCTTTATCATCTTATTTTGTGACATGAAATAAACTGAGGTAAGGGTAGTTTAAATTAGTGATAATAAAATTATGATTATATTTTATAAAAGTATGATCAGTATTAAGTATTTTATAATAAACTTTTGTGTTGTTCGATTTGTTGGTTAGGTAGCATTTTTGATCCAAAGATAGCTGTGTGCCTCAGTGGGTGCAATTACATTCTTTTATTTGCAGATGCCTCAAAATGTACTGAGAACAGAAAAGATTAAATGGACTGCAGAGAATTTGTGGAAAGCTATTAAAGCAGTGAATGATGGCCAGTCTATTAAAAGGGTGTCTAAGACGTTCAACATACCAAGAACAACATTAGGAGATAGGCTCAAAGATAGTAAATTAGAAAAACCTGTGTTGAGGTGAAAACCTTTATTTCTGAAGAACAAGAAGAAATTCTTGATCATCTGTTGCTCTTATCACATATGTTTTATGGATTTTCCATCGTAGAACTTCGTTGTCTGGCACTGATCTGACAGAAGCAAATGGGATTGCTTATAATTTCAACTGGACAACAAAGCTGGCTGGTCCAGATTGGGTTTATGGCTTTTTAAAGAGAATTTCTTACATCTGCATGTATGAAAGCCATATTTGAAGAAATAAAAAAAAGAATCTATGTATTATATGTGATGAATATGGAAAGAACAATGAATTGTGGTATAGATGCACATATTGCTCTAAGTGGGCCCAATGCAGTGGTCAAAATTCTCCTGAAAACAATTGTAATTGTGCATTTGACATCCAAGACTATCGATATGTAGGCCTATCCATTAAATTTGCGGATAGCGCTATTATACCATTAGTATAGCAGAATTGACCTCGTGACATGGGCAATACCGTCACATTCACTGTTTCACAAAAACACACTAACTTAATTACCTATAAATTATGTATAACAACTAATTATACTTAGTGCTGCACAAACTATTATAATAAGGAACTACCGGTATATTCAGTATTTTGTTACTTTACTTACTGATTTACCTTTCACATTAATATAGCCTCAATAATGGCACAAAAAACTTCATGAAATAAAAGTATAACTAATACTTGCCATTATTGTTGTGGTGGTCACCTCACCTGTTTGAATTCAGCGTGTTAGACAGCGTTTCTTCGGGAACATGACGTATTTCCCAGCCAGCACGCCGACAAGACGAGACTATGGTATATATATAGGCAAACAGGCGGAAGAGACAGGCAGGCTGTTAGCAGCTGTCTAACAATTAAGCCTACACCGTAAGTTGGACACGGACGTCATGCCTCTTGAAAATGTGCACCAAACTGGTGGACCAACGCTAGCCGGGAGGTTTCACACCAGGATAAGCTCTCTAGCCTAATTCCATCTGCTCTATATGGCTCTATCACTTGATACAGTTCCTTTACTGACATCAGTCGTACTAAAATTGTAAACTTATCTTCTGCTAGAACTCTTCTCATGATCAACATAGGCAGTCAGTTATAGGGATACTGTTTTGCGTTGTGTTCTGGCAACGAGAAACTTATTGTACATATTAGGTTAGATTTGCATATATGTATCGTTTTTCTAAAATATCCCCATGTTTATTCAGATTACGGATTTAATGTACATTCAGCAAAAGAAGCAAGTTAGGGAAACTTTTATTTTGAACAGAGTGAAAATAGCTTCAATAATAAACATTTTATTTGTGTTTTATAAATCTGTTTCTTTGTATACAACAATACCAATATTACAAAGAACTGCAAATATACAGTCATTGTGTTTCCTTTTCTCCCTGTGTGCTATATCCTGTTATATAAAGAAGAGATAAACTGGACTGTTAAGAACTATAGGTGAGAGATACACTGAAAGAGGAAGATAAATTTATACCGTATTCATTGACTTGGAGAAAGCCTTTGACAGAGTACAGTGGAATAAATTAATGGACATTCTAAGGAAAAATGGATTTGGCTGGAGAGAAAAAAGGCTGATTGAGAATGTATACCTCCACCAGAAAATACGAGTGCAGATTGGGAATGAGATGACAGAGGAAAGCACAATTGGAAGGGAGAACGGCAAGGCTGTTTTCTCTCCCCAATACTGTTTAACATGTATTTGGAGCATATTATTCAGAAATGTATTGAAGGAAAAAGAGGGAGTGCAGTTTGGTGGCAGGAGGATAGAATGTATTTGATTTGCTGATGATATGGTGTTATTGGCAGAGAGTGAAAGAGATATGCATGGAATGATAGAAGATTTAAATAAGACTTGTGAGGAATTCAGAATGAGAATCAATAAGATAAAGACAAAATGTATGGTGATAAGTGCAAGAAAAGTAAGGACAACTGTAAAGTTAGGACAGGAACATATAGAACAAGTAAGTGCTTTCAAATATATGAGAAATATAATAATGGAAGACATGAGATGCAAGCAGAAGGTTGTCAAGGAGGCTGTTAATAAGAAGAGGGGGCTTCTTGGTGGGTGCATGGACAGGGACCTGAGGAAGAAAATGGTGAGGTGCTTTGTTTGGAGTGTGGCATTGTATGGAGATGAGACATGGACTCTGAGCAAAGAGGAAGAAAGAAGAAAGAAGACTGGAAGCATTTGAGACGTGGATTTGAAGGAGGATGGAAGGGATAAAGTGAGAAATACCACCACTCTGTCCTTTTGTGAGGTTTTCACACATTAATTGCACTGACAGTTGTTATCCTGTCTCTGCTTATCACAGTGTTGCTCAGGAACACAAAATTTCACTCAAGTTTGTTTGGGGGTTTGACATTGCACCTTGATTTGTGTCTTCATCCACCAGTACATAAGCTGATTTGAACCTGTCTATGGGGGGATCGGCAGTTACAGAGTGAGCTTCGGCTAGTCCGACGGCTCTGACTCTGACTGACTAACCGAGCCGCGGCTCTGCCATGGTTCTACGCCTCTGCATGTGGGAGACAGAGAAGGGCTAGTCCCCACTGTTGGCTGTCCTGAGGTAAAGTGAAAAAGTCTCTTGAACCCCCTTATGAAGGACCATTTTTAGTAGTGGTAAAGACGCAAAACAAGTACTTCACCATCAGCATCAAGGGCAAGGATGTTAATGTTTCCGTAGACTGACTAACTAACTACACAAGTTTTCATTCCATCCCTGAAGGGAATGGTGGGCCTCCTAGATGGTAACGCCATCTCTCAGGCCAGGGAGATGTGATACTGCGAAGGAAATGTTCGGAGATGATGGGAGGGTTGGCGGCCGTGGCCTATACAAGGAACTGTCCCAGCATTCTCCTTAGTGTAGGAGAATAGAAAACCATTCTCAGAGGCATCACATCGATCACTAGAATGCAACGATTACAATTTTATTTTCGGAGATAAATTATGAGTAGGGCTCGGATGTTTAGGAAAAGTGATTTTTTTCTTTGTATCTATTTTCTTGCCTGATTGGATTTTCATGGAAATTAGGTGATTATGGTCACAACTAATTTATCTTTATTTGTCATATAAATGCATATTTTGGCTATTTTTTGTCATAAGGTCATATTTTGAGCTATTTTCGTAGAAACGTACATCACATTGAGAGCCTGGCAACATTTGAGCCAGGGTAAGGGTATAATTTGAGGATACGATGTGGACTCGTTCATTTACTCACAGGTTCTTGTGGTTACTAGTTGAGATTTAGATAATCATGTACAGTACTACGTGGTCAAAATGGTGGTGGTGATCATTGTTTTAGGAGGAAGAACAACTGAGCAACCATCCTAACAGTAATTAGAAAGAAAAAGAAGATCTGACACTTCAAAAAATGAAGGTATCATCAAAAGAAAGAAAGGGCCACGATGGGCGTGAAAATGAAAGACTACCTAGGTATGAAAAGAGGGAAGGAGACAGGAAAGATGAAATCGAGGACAATGCTACAAGTAGAAACAATCCCAGGTTCACCTAGCAGAACCACGGTCGCCATCGCATCCTCCCAAGTTCAGAATCTTTGGTCTCCCCTTTAGTTACCTCTTATTACAGGAAGGAAATATCATGGAGGTTGTTCTACTGCCCCCACCCATAGGGGTTATGTGGTCAAGAATGGAGACAGAATAAACATGTGACGATGAATGGTTTAAGGCATTTCCATTCTCCTATTTAAAAAAAAAAGTTATCCTGAAAATAATGAAATAATTGCTTGGGAGCAATCATTTTGAAAGTCTGATTAGTCTCCCCCAGTGATGATAGCCACTTAATGTCTCTATACTAAGAAAAATAAATAAAATGGAATATTGCATTTTTCCTTCCAAACTTTGGTATCATTCCATCTCCATGTGCAAAAATGTCAGTGATTCCCTGAAAACTTGTGTTCTGTTAAGTAATTGTAATTTTAGTGATTTTTTTTTGAAAAAGTAATTAGTTATTGTAACTGAGTAATTTTTCTCAGGTAACTGTAATAGAGCCCAATTACTTTTATTTTGTACTTTTCCCCCATCACTGCTTATTGTCATATTAATTTAATTTCGTGTGGCTATTTCTAGCTGAGTGCAGCCCTTGTAAGGCAGACCCTCTGATGAGGGTGGGCGGCATCTGCCATGTGGAGGTAACTGTGTGTTGTTGTGGTGGAGGATAGTGTTATGTGTGGTGTGTGAGTTGCAGGGATGTTGGGGACAGCACAAACACCCAGCCCTCGGGCCAATGGAATTAACCAATGAAGGTTAAAATCCCCGACCCGACCGGGAATCAAACCCGGGACCCTCTGAACCGAAGGCCAGTATGCTGACCATTCAGCCAACGAGTCGGACATTATCATATTAATAATATAGTTTATTGCCATTTGACAACATACAGTTGCAATAAACAAAATCAAATATAATATATAAGTTACAGTTTAAAAAATATAAATACATCTGTCATTAAACAGATAAAACATATAAAACATAAAAACATATAAAAGATTTATACTGTAAACACTGAAAAGTAAAATAAAAGCTTATCATGACACTTTAGGTTTCTTGTCTGTTAAATAGTAACTGTGTTAGGCCCCTATAAACAACAAGCATCATCATCATGGAATTGTAACCGTGGAGCTGATCATAACTACCACAGTTACATACCTTGACAATTCTTCAAATTCAGACTGTGAATAAAAAGTGTTTAATATCACCCATTTTATGAGACATGTTTTGAAGTTACTTAAGGACATATCTTTCCACTAGGTAGGTAGCTTATTGAATAATTTAATCCCATTATATCTATAATTTTCTTGTGTCTTTTTCAATCTAATGCGTGTTAAATTTAAATCATTCCTTCTCTGTGTATCGTATGAAAGTACATTTCTACGAGATGTCAGATCATGAAGATTTTCTTTGACTTAATGCAATGAAATATGTATAGTGATGGTAGAGTCATAATAGCAGTTTCTTGAAACATAGGCCTGCATGACTCCCTGCTGGTCTTGCCTTTTATACATCTTATTGCCTTCTTTTGCCACTTAAGCACATCTTGTGCACCTGTCGAATTTCCTCATAATATGGTACTGTATGATAAATGTGAATGGAAGAAAGCATAGTACACACACAACATCTGATTACTACTAAATGACTCTTTCAATCTTTGAAGTAAAAATAACCCTTTAGACACTCTTTTAATTAACCTTTGTGTGTGAGTATACCAGGTTAACTTAGAATCCAAATGTATTCCCAATAATTTGACAGAAATATGTTCATTCTCATCTAAACTTGATTTAACCTCCTGAGGCCCAGAACATTTCTCTTTTGGTCAAATGTCCTAAAAGTGTATACTTCTTTAACGGTGTCTTGGTTGGAGACAGTAAAGTGATAAGCATATCACACCAAGGTAAATGAATTCCCAAAAAAATGGAGCACCAACAAAAGGTCAATTTTTATTTATTTTATTTTTAAAATATTTCTTTTACATGATATTCCATTTTTAAACAGTGTCCTTTTAAAAGGACGCCAGGCCTCAGGAGGTTAATTAAGTGAAAATAAATAACTTCTGTCTTGTTACTATTTAAAAATAATTTTATTAGTCTGCAACCAATTGGATGATTTCTGGAGCATCTCTAACCTTTTATCTTCCACATTTGTTAAGTCCTTACCACTTGTTATGATAGTGATATCATCTGCATTGAGTGCTGGTGCAGGGTAAATTACTTTAAAAAATTGTTATTACTCTGTAGGTGAAATGGACTGATGTGCAATTTAATTGTGGGAACTCCTCTTGTTTCATTTGTGAGGACTCTGAAAATGAAATGTCGTATGGCTTTTAGTGCCGGGATATCCCAGAACGGGTTCGGCTCGCCAGGTGCAGGTCTTTCTATTTGACGCCTGTAGGCGACCTGCGCGTCATGATGAGGATGAAATGATGATGAAGACAGCACATACACCCAGCCCCAGTGCCATTGGAATTAACCAATTAAGGTTAAAATCCCCGACCCGGCCGGAAATCGAACCCGGGACCCTCTGAACCGAAGGCCAGTACGCTGACCGTTCAGCCAACGAGTCGGACTGTGAAGACTCTTATTTAATGTCAACATGATGTGAAAGTGCATACAGGACAGAGCCTGCTCAGAGGGGCCGAAGGATGTGGGAACTCCGACAGACCATAAAAACAAGAAGTCAATCTGAATGAATTACTTTTTCGTATTTGACACTCTACCATATAAGCTCCGTCAAATGAAACTAGAGGAGCAAGGAGAGGAGCCGCTCAATTAAGTGGTATGTTCCAAGGTGTCGGTGGAGAGATGGCATGGAATGACATTAGTACCAATATAGTTGGTCCATTATTGAACATTATAAATTTTCCAGCTAACTCATTCCTGGTTGCCAGCGTTTCACCCCCGTGTGCTAAGTTCGGCTCATCAATTGGTAATTAGCACACCTACTAAGATGTATGGCTAGTGCATACTGTGGAGGCCACTGTGTAGGCTACATGGAGACACCGGCAATGCCAATGCAGTATAGGAGACTTTGTCTCATTTTCAAAAATTGATGCCTGCCTGGCCATCAGATGATAAAGATGTTGATTCCCACAGGGAACCTGAAATATTTGCTCCGAATGAGTAAATTTATAATATCAATATAGTTGGTCCATTATTGGATATTATATATATATTTTTAGTTAGCTGGAAAATTTATAATGTCCAATAATGGACCAACTATATTGGTATTATAAATTTACTCATTCGAAACAAATATTTCAGATTCCCTATGGGAATCAACAACTTTATCGTGACAATAGTAGACAAATAAGCTTGAGTGGAGCTTTTAAAGGTAGGAAAGATCATAATATGAAGATAAAGTTGGAATTCAAAAGGACAAAGTGGAGGACATTTTAATTTATGAGAAGAGAAATTAGGTATTGGAATAATTTATCAAGGAAAATATTTGATAAATATCAATGTTCTTTGAAATCACTTACAAATCATTCACATTTACAAAAAAACTACGTAAACAGTTGATAGGGAACTGTGTGTCGGTGGATGGAGAGTGGGCTTCGGCCTATAGGTGGCTACAGCTGGTCTGTGGTTCGACGGCTCTGTACTCCGACAGAGCAGAGGAGGGGTGACCACGGCTCTAAGCCTCTGTATTCATAAGACGGAGAGGGGCTGGTTCCCACTGTCGGCTGTCCTGAGAATGGTTTTCCATTCTCTTGCACTAAGGTGAATGCCGGGACAGTTCCTAGTATAGGCCACGGCCGCCAACCCTCTCACCTTCTCCGCACATCTTCTTCACCGTTTCACATCTCCCTGGTCTGAGAGACGGTGTTATCGTCTAGGAGGCCCGTCATCCCCTTCAAGGATGAAAACGTTTTAGTAGTAGTAGTAGTAGTAGTAGTAGTAGAAGTAGGGCAGCAGCACTAAATGGGATCAATGATGATTGATTGAGATGAGGACATTGGAATGTTATACAGTTTTACACAACAAACATGTTCTGATTGGCAAATATGTTGCCCTCTATGTGTTAAAAGTTTATATCCAAAGATTTCTTTCTTCCATATGAATATGGGATTTATTTCTCTCTTCTATCCATGTACACTTAACAGGGTATGGTGGCATGTCATGTGCAGTGGCAGAGATTTTGCCATGCTCTTCTATCCTGCGCTACATGTATCGCTTGATGTAGAGACCTCCTTGGTCGATTCACCTTGTTGGAGCTCTTCCTTGGGTACTTGTTCCTAGCACTTTGTCCTCTATGATCAGCCTTTCCGTAGCTCCAGACCTCCTTAATATGTGGCCAAAGTATCAGAAATAGACCTGACTAATCTTCATGAGCTCATCCTTGACCTCGAGCTTTTCTAAGATAAAAGCATTTGTCTGGTGCTCGGTCCAGGATACTCTTAGCACTAAGCGGAAGACCCACCTTTCCACCACTTCAACCTTCTCCTTCCTGTCAGCTTTAAGAATTGTCCAAGTTTCAGATACATATGTGGCGATGGGAAAAAACCAGAGCATTTACCAGCATTAGTTTGGTGTACTTAGTAATGCCTGTCTTTACAGATCTTCATTATCACAAGGTGTCTCCTGATCTCATCTGAGCAGCCCCCATCGCTCGTTATCAGGGCACCAAGATAAACGTATCTGCTCACCATCTCAAAGCCTTTCTCTCAGGTATGGCAAGGTGGTTTTTTTTGCCCAGTATACGATCATGACCTTTGTCTTGCCAACATTGATCTCCATTCCATACTCCCTGCTGGCTCTTGTGAGCCGGTCCATGACAATCTCCATCTCCCTGGCACTCGATGTTACGATGAGGGTATCGTCTGCATACCTCAGGTTGCCGATCGTTTTCCTCCCACTCGAATGCCTTCTTCCTGGTCTTCCAGTATTGTCCTCATTATGTGCTTGGGTAAATGTTATAGAGCAGAGGCGACAGGATGCACCCTTGTCTTGACACCAGCCTCAGTCTTGAATGGTCCTGAGAGAGCATCGCTGATGCGAACATGGGACCTGTTGTTACTATAAAGTGCCTTGACTAGATTTATGAGGTTTTCTGGAGTTCTCCTTTTCCCACAGTATATCGCAGAGAGCATCTCATCTCACATTCTCGAAGGCTTTTTTGAAGACAACGAAACATATAAACACTGCAATGCAATTGGTTCACATTTCTTAGCTGCCTCTTCGATCCAGCTTTTGACCTGCTTCCACGACTGTGTTTTCAGTCGTTTGAGGTTTTGCCATGCTTTGGAGATATAGGCCTAATTGGAGCTCCGCTGGGTTCAAGACACAGATCCTTACTGTCTACTTCGTCTTCCTGTTGGTGTGGAGTTTGAGCGCGCAGGATGTGAAGTTAATGGTCTGAGCTACTGTCTGTCCCAGGTTTGGCCTTGGAGCTCATGACAGATGTTCTCCATCTCCTACTCACCAGTACAAAGCTGATCTGCTTTTTATGCTATTTGTTGGGACTAGTCCAAGTCGATAGTCGCGTGGGTGACATGACTGCAATCACCAGGTTATTGTCCTTGGCCTCCTTTCATGACATGTACACACGGAAATGAGATAATCAAGCAATCTCCCCTTTCATTTCTCTCACCAAGTCCAAATTGACCTAAATCTCGAAGATGAGGGTGAATCTTGATGCAGCCTACTATTGTGTTGAAGTCCTCTAGGATGTAGACAGGTTCCTTCATCAGGATTTTCTCAATCTCCTCTCCAATCCTGCCATACACCTGCTTTATCTCATTATCTAAAGCATCCAAAGTAGGCATGTAGATCTGTAGCACATGAAAGTTTTCCAGTTTGGCTTCCACCATCAGCTTTAAAATTCTGTTGTTGATGGGCTCATACGCCAGAATGCACTTTACCAGTCTAATGTTCACCAAGACCACCACTCCATTCCTGCCTGTGTTCTGCTCTCTTGAGATGTACACCACGTGGTTCTCTGTGGTGAAGTGTCCCTGGTTCTTCCAGTGTGTCTCAGCTATGTTCTCCCTCATCAGTTCTCGCTCCAAGATGTGGAGTTTCCCCATCTGTAGTAGACCTCTCACATTCCAAGTCTCTATCTTGATCTTATTTTACGGGCTTGAAATTTCTCTCTCCTTCAAGTCATATATTTTGCGTGTTGTGCCTGGTCACCTATTATCGGCACACTTTATCTGGATGCATTTGTGTACGGCGGTGAGGAGTAAGGAGGGAGCTGTCCCGGTTCCGGTAGTGCTGCCAACTGAATGAAAATGAAATCTGAATTGAATCGAGAATGTGATCGATCGATATGAAGTTTCTAAACTGTTATCTTAAGCCAACAACTGTGTCACGTACACATTATATAACATTACTCGATGCGAAACTTGTTCCTAGCATGAGTTCTATAGTTTGGCTTTGCTGTGTAAACAACAGTAATAGTACGTAAAGTGTACGCCAGATGTTGCACAATGATGCTTAAGCGATTCATATTTTTTGTTTCAAAGTTTGCCAGTACGAATCTCGAAGATTGCCGAGGTCGATCAATTCAGCACTAGGGTGTAAATGCATCCAGATAAAGTGTGCCGATAATACATTAACAGGGGTGTTAGCCCATTTCTCATTGCCTGATCCGGACTCAGAATAGCACTGGTTACCAGCCGTAGCACTGAGCAACATCAATCCATTATTGCCTCCTTTCATGACAAGCACACACGGAAACGAGATAATCAGGTGGTTTCCCCTAGCCTGCCTGATTCTATGCCACTGACTGGTCAATCCAGTTCATCTGCCTTTACGGACGATTTCTCATACTAAGGTTAAGAGGTCAGTCTAGGACCGATTGGGTTGCTTATCTTGGCAACCTCACGGACCCCTCTGGTAGCCGCTCCTAACCTAGAGAACAGATGCTGCCCGATGGAAATCAATGGTCCATCACCCTCCTAAGATAGTTCATCTGCCCAGGTTATTTCCTGCCACCCAACACTCGCCGTTGAGTCACTGGCAGTACGGTCTACTCCATACCATAACAGAGTTAACCTGGTCAGATTTATTTAAAAGGAAGCAAAATTTGTACAGGATTAAAGAGTAAATATGAAAATGAAACATAAAATGAAGTAAATAGTAAGAATCCATTCGGTAACTTCACATCTAGCATATACTACCTGCGTCTGACAAGAAGGCGTGGCAGCTTGTAGGTACGGCAGGAATAAGATACTACACTCTTAGCTACAAACATCAGTCCTGACAGACAATGCAAGCTCTCTGAATCAATGCATATTCATGATCAAACTGTTCATTATACAGTAAATGTGTAACTAAGACACGATAGCACTACCACTGTGAAACTTCATGAAAGCACCTCAATTCGCAAGAGTCACCGCGTACGGAAGAGATGTTTATTGCCAGGCCTTGAAGTGGGCGCATGCACGGCAGCCATGCTTAACCTGCTTACCCCTTGCGCCTCTTACCCCGCATTCCCGCAACTTCTCATCAGACGACGACAGTATGTCCCGCCAACACATGGTCATCGCTTTTTTTTCTCTTTCGTAAATCTTTTAATTTCCTTCTAGATCCAATTCCGACATATATGTTTTATAAAAGAAGAAAGAGACTATACTGTACTTTTTTTTTTTAAACCAATCAAAGTGTGTTACACCTTTAGAATTTTCTGCTCATCAAAATATGAATGACTATCAATTAATAAATGTCAAACAATGCATAAAATTTCTTTTATTCCATCAATACACAAGTAATACAGTGTGTGTTTTACTGCAGCTTCAGCATTTCACTATTCTGAAAGTTGCTACCAGACCATACAACACATTTATGACTAGAACTGGCAATACAAAATATTTAACAGGAACAATAAAGAGTTTGAGCATGGAAGGAGGAAAACATCAGCTGCCTCATAACAATCGAGCATCTCACCATCTTTCAAGTCCATTAATTTAGTCATTTCTGCACGTCACTTTCACTCTGGAAGATGACTCTTACTAAATACACAGTATGTTACTAATACTTTTTAATACTTATTTCCTAATGCCAATATCAAAAGGGCACTGAAGATCAAATTTCCAGAGTTAAACAGTGAACTATGTGTCAAATGGGGACGACTTGGTAAACATGTTTGCAAGGTGTGTCACTCCATTAATGGCGTACGGTGAAGTCGGTGAAAGAGTAGGCAGAGATTTCTTTCTCATTTCGGAATTCGGCTTTGTCGATCCGAGAATTCTTGCTGCCTATGTTCGACAACCAATATTTCCTGAAACAGATATCAAATTATGTTCAATTAAATATACAAGGTAAAAGAAAATGAATAACATAAGAGGGCTGTACAAGAAAAAGGATAGGTGATGGTGGTAATTTTTGTCTTAAGACTAAGTACAACTAGGACACCATCTTCTCTGAACAAGTGGAAGTTGACTGAATAGCCAGCATTGAAGCCTTAAGTTCAGAGGGTCCCGAGCTTGATTTCTGCTGGGTCAGGGATTTTAATACAGTCTGATTAATTGTTCTGGCCCGGGGACTGGGTGTTTGTGCTTGTCCAAACACTCTCCTCTTCATATTCATACAACACGCCACACTACCAACCACCACAAAGAAACACAATAGTGTAAGAAGTAGTGTCAAGCACTGGGAATACTTACGTTGTGGTGTGAATTTGTATACAATGATGCTGGAGTTAGAATGTTAAACTAGTAGTATTTCTTGAAAAATTATTTATGAGACACCTCTATAGTGAAATCTACAGTATATCTAATGTCTGATGCAGAACAAGCACTGACTTGTTGTAGGAAGCAGGCCATGTTGCTCGCTTCCTACAACATTAGAAGCGAGTCTCATAAAAAAAAATTCTCCTTTTTAATTTATTTTCTGTATGTTTATTCATTTCTGGCTACCATTTCCAGATTTACTTCCTTGCCTGAGGTCCTAAGTCAACTAAAAGACATCATATTATGACAAGATCATCATAACCATAATTTTTGTTTATGTATTTTAATGTTATAATAATTATTCTTGCAACAGTCTTTGTCTGGTATACATTTATTTTAGTTATCACATAGTCCGGCTCAATGGCTAAATAGGGCCTTTGGTCACAGGGGTCCCGGGTTTGATTCCCGGCAGGGTCGGGAATTTTAACCATCATTGGTTAATTTTGCTGGCACTGGGCTGGGTGTATGTGTCGTCTTCATCATAATTTCATCCTCATCAAGACGCGCAGGTCGCCTACGGGAGTCAAATGAAAAAAGACCTGCATCTGGTGAGCCAAACATGTCCTCGGACACTCCCAGCACTAAAAGCCATACCCCATTATTATTATTATTATTATTATTATTATTATTATTATTATTAGTTATCACATAATCTGTTTAATTTTTATTTGGCTGAAGATGGCCACTAAGTGGCTGAATCTAGTCCCAAGACTGATGTTATATTATTTACTTGATATATTGTATTGAAAAGGTGGACCCTCTGGTCAATTTATTTCTTATAATTGCACTTCAATACGGAACAAAAACGAAATTTATAGCTTATAACCACATGATGCCTCGTAATCTGCAGGCCTTTGGGGCCTTTGAACAGTGATCCTTTGTTGGACTTTTATTGTGATATTTATGTGGTTGAAAAATCCCCATAAAATTGAGATTTATTGGAAATAATTGTGTTTATTTATTTATGACTTATTGCAGAAGAATAGACCTTTGAAATGATAACTTTCATTAAAGTTTGTAACATAATTACAAGAGAAAATAAATTTTAATATTGCAGAAAATGCTTGGTTTCCAGGGACATGTACACTCAAGTTCATAAAAACCAGAACACTTTGAAAGACTAGAGATAAGAAGTTCATATATACAGGACATGTACATTAGTATGTTCTGAAGAAATGATTTGAATTTGAACCACATTGGCCTGCAGGTTCAAGGTCCACATCGATATTTTGGCGCACCACTGCCGACTGGTCAGATGTGCCTCCAGCTCTTGTTGTCACTATAAACCGAAGGTAATGGATCAGTGTGACTTGAGCAGACGTGCAGGATGCCTCACAGATGTATGCGAGAACCATACCGCTAAATGAGTGAGTTTGAAAGAGGGCGCATTATTGGCACGAGAGAACGTGATGCATCCATCCAGGAAATTGCTGCTCGTGTGGGATGAAGTGTGTAGGCAGTGCAACAGGTGTGTAGAGAATGGATCACAGAAAGCCATAAAACAAGAGAAGGTGGGTCTAGTCGCACCACCCAGACCACCCCCCCACCCCCCCCACCCCTGAGAAGATCGACACCTCATCCGAATGGCATTGCAGGACAGATCCGCATCCTCCTTGGCTCTGGTGGAACAGTGTAACACATCATACACTATCAGGAGTGACAGTCTGTCTGTTTATTACGGTCTGGGTTACTGGCACGTCATCCACTTTCCACCTAGACTAATGTCCATAAACATGCTAGACTGCAATGATGTATGGAACAATGTCACTGGAGACAGGAATGGCAGCAGATAGTGTTTTCGGACAAATCCAGGTTCTGTTTGTTTGAAAATGATGGCCTCATTTTGGTTCGCCACAGACATGGGGAGAGGTATCACATTGACTGTATTCGCACAAGACATACAGCGCCAACTCAAGGCCTTATGGTGTAAGGTCCTATTGGGTACAACCACAAATTACAGTTGGTGTGTGTCCAGGGCACTGTGACCAGTTTGATCTATGTGAATGACATCCTGTGACCCGTAGCTATGCCCTTTCTGCATGACACCCCAGACGCCATATTTCAGCAGGGCAATGCGCCACCACATGTTGCTGTACGAACACGTGCCTTCTTGTTGTCATACTGTTGCCCTGGCCTGCCCGATCACCGGACTTGTCGCCAATCGAAAATGTGTGGGATATGGTGAAACGGTGGGTGCGGTGCTGTGATCCAATGCCAACCACCAAAGATGAACTGTGGAACCAGGTGAATGCAGCATGAATGGCTATACCCCAGTATGCAATTTGCGCCTTATACGCGTCGATGCCATCACGCATTGAACAAGTTATCAGTGCGCATGGAGGACCCAATACCTACTAGGCAACAGGACACTTGCTGAACCTAGGTGACTGAAATGCTAATCGTTTCTGCAGAACATACTTTGAATATGAACTTCCTATCTCTAGTCTTTCAAGGTGTTCTGTTTTTTATGAACATAGTGTACATAAATATGGTCTGGTAGTGAGAGCGTTAAGTCGTGCTCCGGACTGAGGGCCGTTGCTTTAATAACTCTTACCATAATCATATTGAATGTTTTGGAAAGATAGTGCAGCAGGACTTCCATTTCCTTTCTACGTCACAGAGTGGGAACCATTGAGGCTGCTACACCTGTGCTTCCTATGTCCACTGTAGTGCCGCTAGTGAAGTTCATCCTCACATGCCACTACATCGTACTGTTGGGCCTGCTGCCCTCTGGCAGGGAATGTCCACTTAACCAGAGTACAGGGCTGCCTCCTCCGTGGAGGACCCCTGGAGAGAGGGCATCCCAGTATTATATTAAGTATTATTAAGCCCCTAGAAACTGGGGTGCCACATATCGAATTAAATGGAGGACAAGATGCAGAATGGTGGACTGCAAACCTTGACAGGAATAATGCCCAGAAAGAAAAAGAAGTATCCATATAGCCATGATAACAACCAGTTATGTTTCATAACGATTCAAGTGACTGCATATCAATGGTTTGTAACTGACAGTCAACTGTACATTACAACAAGCCAGTACTTTAGCATGTGGCCGTGTATGTGATTCAAATTATACAGGCACAATTACAGAATGGTTGGAGAAGATACAAGTGATAGGGAAGAGGAAGATAGTAACATATAAAGTGGTCATAATACCAATACCGAGACAGAAGATGGAGAGAGTAGTCGTTTCATTGGAAAATGAGGTGGAAGAAAGCTAGCAGCAATTGAAAATGAATGCTGTGAGCATATTTTTTGGGAAGGAAGAGATGCAAGTGGACAGCTCCAGATATTTCACAGAAAATCCATGCACTCTGTCACAATATGCCGTATAAAGAAAGATGGGAACATGAAAAGGAACACACCACAGAACTAAAAACAAATGATAGGTCAATGTGGAAAGAGCAAACAACAGGAGGAGACAACTAGAACTAACATGAAAACACACAAGGACAATCCCGACTACTTCATAAAATCCTGTTTTCAAATAAATGAGCTCATTCTTCATCAATCACAATCTTGCATCTATTTCTTCTCAGTCCCTGATGAGGTTGGTTTTGTCAAGTTTTACGGATTACTAGAGATGAAAGGCAGAAGGATTTATACTTGAAAGTCAGACTATGCAGTGGAAGTGCTGCCATCTGAGGGAGTATGGAGTTACCAGATCTACAATGAAGTTATTTGGGAGTTTTAGAATTTCTATGAATTCTCTAAATTTTCTTTGGCGAAAGAGACAGAGGCTAAGAGCTTGGTTAATCAAACGAGACAGGATGTCTGCAATGTGACGTGTGTTCATCTTTGGCTGAGTTCAAGAGCTACTAGAAATGTGTGGGTGTGTCTCTAATGTGTTACATCCATTTTGTTGCTATGGAATGGCCCATCTCTTCTAGACCCCTCCACAGATGCATGGTATTCTGTATACTCCTTCTCATCAGAGCTTGAGGATGTCTTTTATCCTTCAGATGAGATCACATACCTTCAATCCAGAGCTGAATGATGTATATTTTGTGTTTCTTCAATACTTTGGTTATCCTCTATGTGACAAATTTTACATAATATGGTAGATAAGCTTTGTGCTTCCTGTCTTCCATCGTGTGTGAGACATGTTTCGGTTTGAGTATGATGGCTTATTCTATTTCACAGTGGGAGAAGTTATTTCAATGGAAAATGGTATACAGAATATCATGTCTCTACTAACTCTTTACCGTGGTAAGATGGTAAATGGGGTAAAAAATCATGCTGTAATTTTCACCAAGAGGAAGAGTCTTCTCAGTTTTAATTACCATGTTAGTCGCTTAAGTGCGGCCAGTATCCAGTATTCGGGAGATAGTGGGTTTGAACCCCACTGTCGACAGCCCTGTAGATGGTTTTCTATGGTTTCCCATTTTCACACCAGGCAAATGCTGGGGTTGTACTTTAATTAAGGCCACGGTCACTTCGTTCCCAGTCCTAGCTCTTTACTGTCCCATTGTCGCCACAAGACCTATCTGTGTCAGTGCAACGTAAAGCAAATAGAAAAAAAAAAACCTGTGTTGATGGAGTGAAAGTACCTCATGGGGACACTGTACGTACCTAGGTGTTCACTGGGGTAAATTTTTAAAAAAAGTTGTTAATAAAGATATATGGAGGTAAAAAATGGCAAGATTAAAAGAACAGACAAGTTCAAATACCTGGTGAATGGATCCAACTCAATGGAATGGATAAAGAGGCAAACAAGGCAAGAGCCAGAAAATTAGATCTGGCCTACAAGCTAACACAAAACAGGTATAACAAAAGGGCAATATTGTACGAGACCAAAATCTGACATTGTAACTCTGTAATAAAACCGGAAGAACTGTACGCTTCAGAGTGCCTTATTTTAAATAAAAAAGGAGAGCCGCAAGAACTCGAAAAGAAAGAAAGGAAGATTTTGAGGAAAATTCTGGGACCAAAGAAGACTACTGATGGAACTTGCAAGAAAAGGAGAAATCAGGAGCTCTACGAGTCCACTGAAAAGATCATGGACACAATGCAGAAATGAAGGCTGAAATTCTACAGACACCAAGTAAGAATTTATGACAAACGGCTGACCAAAAGGAGTTAAAGGCCATCTACAAGTGGGTAGAAGATGTCATAAGGGATGGAGAAGAAGTTGGAATTACACTACAGATGATCCACAATAGAAGAGAGTTCGGAAGACGAGTGGACAGTCCAAAATCATTTGAAGAGAAACCATTAAAACGGAGGCCCGAATGGATCATTTCCGAAGAGGAGAGAAAGATGAGAAGCGAGAGAATGAAGAGACTTTGGCAAGAGAAGAGAAGAAAGGCCAAGATGCCTTAAGTTCTATGCGGTCCATAGATGGCCAAATTTGGAAAAGAAGAAAGGTTACAATCGATTCTAGGTGAAATTTCAAAACCCTTTAACATCAAAACTGGAGTCCGACAGGGGGGTGGATTATCACCTATCCTTTTTAATTGTGCCTTAGGAAAGGTCATCACAGAATGGAGAAAAGCCCTCAAAGAAAAGAGAATCCAAAGAGGACTCAGTTTCAGGGAATCTAAAATTAGATTTCATTTAGATTTCCTGACTTTTGCAATCCTAGCATTGCCCATTAAAGCAGCTGACCAAAAGACTGAGGAACTATATCATCAGGCAGGCAAAATAGGACTCAAGGTTTCAATTGAAACAACAAAATATTAAGGACAGTCCATCTAAGATAAAAACAACAAAGTACGATGTTCAAAAGGTCAAACTTTCAAATATTTTGGAGAGTGGCTAGATATGAGAAATAATGAGAAACAAGGTGTGGAGGCAAGATTCATTTTATGTGAAGTCAGCTTACATGAAGATTCTTGAGACATACAATAAGACAGCAATATCATGGGGATCAAAGAAACGATGCTATCAGACAGTTGTAAGAGCAGAAGTTTTATATATGCATCAGAAACACCAAGCTTGAGAAATAAAACCTCAAAACAAGAACTGGAGGAACTAGAATGAAGGATAGGGAGAAAGATCTCGGAACCCATTATAAAGGAACGAAAATGGGAAAAATATTAAGTGCATAACAAAGTGGGCAAAGTATCAGACATCATCGGGACAAGAAGGCTGATTTTCTTCAGTCACATGTTACGTATGTCTGTTAGTAGGCTGACAAAACAGATTCCAACATAAGTTTGGAATCTCCCAGGCAAACCTGCAGACCTAGATGGCACCAAGCAGTGGCTGACGATTAAAGAGTGAACAAGATGTCCTCGATAGACACATCTTTAAACAAAAAATCCACGATTGGGCGGTACCTGAAGGTGACGTCAAACCAGCCAAACGACTTCCCTAGTCAAAGGACAACAAAAATACTCACATTAAGAGAATGGTTTACGGTTTTATTTTTACAAGTTGCTTTACATCACACTGACACAGATAGGTCGTACGGCAACGATGGGATAGGAAAGGGCTAGGAGAGGGAAGGAACCTGACATGGCCTTAATTAAAGTATAGTCCCAGAATTTGCCTGGTGTGAAAATGGGAAACCACCGAGCTTGATAGCTGCAGTTGCTTAAGTGCGGCCAGTATCCAGTATTCGGGAGATAGTAGGTTCGAACCCCACTGTTGGCAGCCCTGAAGATGGTTTTCCGTGGTTTCCCATTTTTACACCAGGCAAATGCTGGGGCTGTACCTTAATTAAGGCCACGGCCGCTTCCTTCCCACTCCTAGCTCTTCCCTGTCCCATTCGTCGCCAAAAGACCTATCTGTGTCGGTGCGACGAAAAAAAAAAAAAAAAAAAAAAAAAAAGGAAACCAACGGGAAAAACCATTTTCAGGGCTGCCCTCGAATACTGGATACTGGCCACACTTAAGTGACTGCAGCTATCGATATTAAGAAAATGAAAGACATGTGGGCAAAGATACATAAACATGGTTGGAAATCTAAATCAATATTGTCCAATGAGTCCATAAGGATGTTAAAGATTTCTTCATATGAATATGAGGGTATATAGGGGTTGTAGTAAGAACGTGAAGGAGAAGTCGAATGAGTCACTGTTATTTTTTTTAAATTCGTGCGGCTATTTCTAGCCGAGTGCAGCCCTTGTAAGGCAGACCCTCCGATGAGGGTGGGCGGCATCTGCCATGTGTAGGTAACTGCGTGTTATTGTAGTGGAGGAGAGTGTTATGTGTGGTGTGTGAGTTGCAGGGATGTTGGGGACAGCACAAACACCCAGCCCCCGGGCCATTGGAATTAACCAATTAAGGTTAAGATCCCCGACCCGGCCGGGAATCGAACCCGGGACCCTCTGAACCGAAGGCCAGTATGCTGACCATTCAGCCAACGAGTCGGACAGTCACTGGTATGATGACAACAATTAGAGTATGGTGCAAGTTTGGGACCCTTCCCATAATTACTTGATTCAAAACCTGGAAAAGATCCAAAGGAAAGCACGACGATTTGTTCTGGGCGATTTCCGACAAAAGAATAGTGTTTTACAAAGGAAAAAGAAAAATATCTTAAAAGAGTAGTGTTAAAAAAATGGTGCAAATTTTTGGCTGGGAATACTCAGGATTAAGGAGACAAACTGCTGGTAGTGATGAACTGATAGACTAAACGGTAGGGCCTATGTTCTGAGCTGTCAGTGGAGAGACGACATTAGCAGATGAATAAGCTTGAATGGAGTTTTTAAAAGTAGAAAAGATCAAAATATGAAGGTAAAGTTGAATTCAAGAGGACAAACTGGGGCAAATATTAATTTACAGAACAAGGAATTACGGACTGGAATAATTAACCAAGGGAGATGTTCGATAAATTTCCAACCTCCTTGAAATCTTTTAAGAAAAGACTATGTGAACAACTAATAGGAAATCTGCCACCTGGGTGACAGCCCTAGATGCAGATCAGAGGCGACTGATTTGATTCAATGACTTGAAATCAGCCACAGGCGAACACACGTTCTACTGCAGACATCCCATCCTGTTTAATTAAACCAAGCTCGTAGCCTCTAACCATATCCTTTACCAAAGAAATATTGGAGAAGCCATAGAAATTCTGAAACACCCAAATAAATTCAACAGAGATGAGAATGTCTCAAAACGTGCATTACAAGCACAAGGCCCTACACTACCCCAGATGGCAGCACTTTCACTAAACTGTCCAACCTCCAAATATAAAAAACATCTACATTTCAGCTCTGGTAATCCGTTAACCATAACAATGTGACTACAATGATGACGAAACATTGGTCACTCAATAATCCAAGACATGACACAATAGCCCGAAGCACCACAGACAACAGAACTATGATGTTACGAGGATGAATTGAAAATCGTGGGCAGTCTCAAGCTTAGAATTATGTAGCGTAGAACAGCCATTCGCAAACTGTAGTCTGCGGACCCCCTGGAGGGGCCGTGATGATAATCCAAGGAGTCCGCAATAACAATGTACACTGTAAGTATTTATTTTAAATTTAGGAACATATGTCTTCACTGTTGTATCACTTACATACAGTATATGTAAGGTAATTCTTGGCCGATGAATGGTACAAGTTGGCAGTATCTTATGATGACCTTGTATCACAACTCCAGTCTCTGATCGACTTTTAGGTCCACAACATCCACTATACCCTAAAATTTCAAGAAAGGAAATACTACGTTTAATGTTTTTCGTGACATCTTTCCTGTGTGAGTGTACCTTTTCTGCTTTCACATAAATGAAAACAAAGTACAGAAACGGAACTAATGTTGAGGCTGATCTTTGGTTCGGGTGACCGCGCTTGGAAAACAGCACCATAGATCCAACAACTTTACATGTGAATTTACTCAAGTAAGTTTCCAGATCCAGACTTATGTACTTATTAGCCAAGTGTAACAATGTCTTATAATTTCTATGCATATATCTATGTATCTTTATGTAAATGAAGTTAAATTTAAATTTAAAGGAAAGTAAATTTTAGTTCTAAATTATGCGAATACAGTCAAACATGTTAACATTTTTTAAAAATCTGTTTTTTGTTCACTGAATTCAGTACAGTGTTATGTTCTGTGGGGTATAGTGCGCATTGGTATCACCCAAATATCACTATAAAATTTGTCACAAATGGAACACAATAATTGCTTTTACACATATCAAGTGAAAAATCTGCAGCAAATTAAGAAATATTTGATTTTTGGAGAATAGTATGTATATGTACTTTACCACTTTACAAGTACATTTGGTGTTGCGCTCACAGTGACACACGTATGTCTTTTGTTTTACACTTTCAACAATTTTGTGTGTGATATCTGTGTTCACTGAAGTTCTTTGCTTTCGTTTCATTGCTTCACTTGTCAATGACATAATTTCATGAATTATATCGTGATATGCAATATTTAATAGGCGACAAAATGGTATGGCCAATGTACATCAGAAAAATTCAGTGGACTAGTGATTTATTGGTCCAGGGATCGAGCTACTTTCGTTCGAACAGAAATAAAAATATTTATTGGTCCAGGGATCATGCTATTTTTCTGTTGACCTCCATTTTGCTGTTTGAACTGGACGCTCTAGTCATATGGACAAAGATAATGAGAATCTACAGACATAGCACTCCCATTCCACGGTGCTAGCCCTGGACCTGAAGAAAGTAACAAAAGACGGCACCAGCAGCGGAGTACGACATAAACCAGTCCTGTCTACAAGCCTTAAGTATGTTTTCATATTTCTCAAATAACGACGGTATTTCTTAATTTGCCGCAGATTTTTCACTTGATATGTGTAAAAGCAATTATTATGTTCCATTTGTGACAAATTTTATAGTGATATTTGGGTGATACCAATGCGCATCGTACCCTGTTCTGTGGCTAGGGGATCCTTTGACGTGAATGTGATATTATAAGGGGGTCCTCAGACGCAAAAGGGTTGGGAAACCCTGGCACAGAAGGTTATAAGCAGTTAAAATTTAACCTGCAGGAGAACAGTGAAAAGAAATGGCTATGAGAGTGTCACACAGAAAAACAAGTATTTTTCTGTTTTCCATGTGTTCCTTATCAATATGCCACAGCAGCCCCCACAACTCTTTTCTAACAAAATGCCAGCGAGTGCACCAGCCCTCTTCATAGCAGGACGGGGGGGATCTTTCTCAAGATTTGCTATAAGCAATTCTTCCTCATAATTTTAACACACTCACTGGATTATGGAGAAGCTGTAACTTACATTTCGTCCACTTTGCTCGGTTCTCCTTCAAGCTGGCCAGTCACAGTGCCTCTCGAAGTGTTCATGCACCATCCTCGAAGGCCCAGTTTCTTGCCCTGCATCACAGTGTTCTGTAACAGCAAATTAGAATAAAATATGAAAAACTGTAAAACACTGAAGGCTCATACTAGCCCATAAACATATACTGCATACACCTTCATATTTATCTTTACTTTGTTTATATCTTGAAATAAAACTTGGTTTAGGCAACAATACTACTGCAACAATTCACAAAACTCTCCCGTGCATAAGATTAAGTGTGAAATCTTGCCACTGTTGCTGGATCAGTGTAGTGAGGAGTGTGATTTAATACCTTTCAGTTTTGTTTTTCTCCTTTTTACAATTTGCTTTACATCGCACCGACACAGATAGGTCTTATGGCGACGATGAGATAGTAAAGGCCTAGGAATAGGAAGGAAGCGGCTGTGGCCTTAATTAAGGTACAGCCCCAGCATTTTCCTGGTGTGAAAAGGGGAAACCACGGAAAATCATCTTCAGGGCTGCTGACAGTGGGGCTCAAACCCAGTATCTCACAACTGCGTACCCCTAACCGCATGGCCAACTTGTCCAGTCCTTTCAGTTTTGCTAGGCATTATTCATATTGCAGTAGTATCAATAAATCAACTGGAGCTACAGTAAGATGTTAAGCCACATCATTAGTCAAAGAACTGTGATGATAAATTCATGTGAAATGTCAAATTATGGTCTCTTCCTTTGCTTTGTTTATGTTTTGAGTGTATATTAATAAACAATCATTTTGTTTCTCAGTCTGGTTCCTTAGCTGAACGGTCAGTGAACTGGCCTTTGGTTGAGAGGGCCCTGGGTTCAATTCCCAACTGGGCTGGGGATTTTAACTGTGTATGGTTAATTCCTCTGGCTCGAGGATTTTTTCCCTGTTTGTGTGTGTGTGTGTGTGTTTGTCTTAATACATGTCTCTTCATCTACACACACCACACTACCAACCATCAGATGAAGAACATGCACAAGTCAATACATACTATATGGTTGGTGTCGGGAAGGGCAGCAAGACGTAAAACTGGGTCAAATCCACATCCAGTGCCGATCTCAATAAATTGGGAAGAAAGCCAGGAACAAGACCATTGGTCTCTTGCTAGGAATAACAGGTTACACCTCGTTCAGGTCATAGTCACTTTCTAGGAATAAGAGGTTACATCAGGTTACACCTCGTTCAGGTCATAGTCTCTTGCTAATAATAAGAGGTTACATCAGATGTAAAAGTGGGTGGGTGTATTAACTTATCACCATTCGTTCGATAAAAGAGGTTAGACTTCATTCAGGTGTGTGTATAATTATTTCGAGTTGTCAGTGATAATCACTGTTCGAGATTTTTACTCAACTTTACCCTGAATAGACGTTGTCAGGTATATTTTTAACATGCCAGTAGATCTATTCGAACAAGTCAGATGAAGTTAAGCCAAAAAGTATTTTATAACTACACTGAGGTTATGAGGTTGTACATACCTTTCTAAAGAACACACCTGAAATAAACAAATAAAGGGCATTTTAGACATAGAATTACCATGGCACTTCACAACTAAGATAACTTCAATATATCATTCTGTTATTATGTGTATCTAATTTAAATGGTCACAGCGACACCTTGAACTATTCCAAATACTTCGAAGTCCAATTTCACTAGTTTCTTATTAGATGACATGTTACAAAAATCTTGGTCTGTGCAGAAATCTTCTTCTTGATGTGCGGTATGTAACCCTAGCAACAAGACAAACACAATAAATTTTCCGTCCGGCATTGAAGTTTGAAAACCAGATTTGAAAATGTCATGGAAATTCTATACGTACGTCTAGTGATAGTTTCATGATCGCTTGTATCTCTGTAAAATAGCTGTGACCTCCAGGCACGTTTGGTATACCATGTCAACCATGTAATGTTGTAGTTACTGAGATGGGCAGTAGATAGCGCGTACGATGCAACATATGACGTTCCCAGAAATGGAGGACAGCTCGTTGGTGGAGTTGTGGAGTAGTTCTGGCTGAAATACTTTCACATTCGGCAGTCGGCTTCGAGATGCCTGCTAAAATGCTTATACCGCGAAGTTCCGTGTGTGTTTAGGGCTTCCTCGAGATTTCCATCAGTGCTTACAGTTTTTTTATATAATAAATTTTAAGAATGATGGTAGGGATGACAGCAATGCTTGTGTCTGTGGCAGAACTGTCAAACATTTTTTCAGTTTTAGCAGTTTTGATCTGTTTTTGTGCCATGGTCCTGTTTATAATGAGGTGAGTAAACAAACATTTCATATTTAATCCCTAAGTTAATGGTATATGCTTGCGTTATTTCCTGTTTATTTGAAGTAGAGAATTTTGTGTCTGTTCTTAGTTTATGTGGATCATATGATCATGAAAATTGTAAACAATAATTGTGACAGTTCGTGCTGAAAATTGATTGAGTAGTTACAGATGTCTTGAAAAGCTATAATTGTATTCACGTTCATTTCTCCTCAGAAAGTCACCAGATACTATTATTTGCTCTAGTTTTTACGATATTCCGAAATGCTATTGTGATGTGAAACATGTAAAGGCGATTTGACAGGGAGCGAGGCATGGGCACAGACAGTGACAGATTTGCATTGGTTTTATCACAACAAGATCATTAGTGAATTCGAATAAGTGTATGTGTTTTTAAAATTTTGTGATCATCTGTTCGTTTCTGCTGATCGTGTTTATCATTTTCAACTTGGCATTTGCATACGTCAGTTTCTCCCTGTCTATTTCGACTTTATATTTAAATGTAGCCCTTGCATATAATTGCTATGAATATTGCTTTTCCACTTCTCATTGGCGGAAGCTAGTCTCGCCAGTCTCATTACGTGTTTTTCCAATCCCCCACTTCCACTCAGTTTTACATAGAGAAATTTGAGCTTGTGCATACCGTACTTCTAACATCTTATTTTCTCGACAGTAAGAGGTATATTTTAGATCTTGTTCGGTGACTGCAGTGTGTCATAACTATCAAATCTCGTTTTGAATTGGGGCTGTGAGTTCCAATCCTATGTAAAGTACAAGACGAAAACAAAATATGTAAATAAGAATGACCCTCCTGACACATAGGTAATTACTTTTTAAACGGAGCTGGTCATATGTCCTTGTGACGGCGACGAAGAACGTCAGTGTTAGGGGTTGATCTTTTTTTTTTTTTTTTTTTTTTTTTTACGTCGCACCGACACAGATAGGGCTTATGGCGACGATGGAACAGGAAAGGGCTAGGAGTGGGAAGGAAGCGGCCGTGGCATTAATTAAGGTACAGCCCCAGCATTTTCCTGGTGTGAAAATGGGAAACCACGGAAAACCATTTTCAGGACTGCCGACAGTGGGGTTCGAACCTACTACCACCCGAATACTGGATACTGGCCGCACTTAAGCGACTGCAGCTATCGAGCTCGGTTTGATCAATTTCATTTTTGTATCGTGTGAAATGGTTTATCGGTTCCGCAGTAAAAGTAAAAAAGAATAGCTTCTGTGCGTATGGTACAAACATGGACAAAATAGGTTTTGAACAGCTATTTCGAAACAAATGCTGCATGATTAATTTCGTGTTAGGAAATAGTTCTGCCAAGTCTTCCTATTATTAATTGATATAAACGGAGAAAGCACGTTGCTTTGCTTATCGTAGTGATAGTATTAACGCTACTTAAGTTGTGCCGAATCACGCAATGTTATCAGGCTGCACTTGTGTGCTTCCTGCGTTATCTCCGGCAGTCATGTAGCCTATGCAAAACCGCTGTTGAGCCATGCAGCCTATTCAGTTTTTGACCAAGTTCTTTATGCATTTGTAAAACTGCAACAGTCCGCCTCTGTGGTGTAGTGGTTAGTGTGATTAGCTGCCACCCCCGGAGGCCCGGGTTCGATTCCCGGCTCTGCCACGAAATTTGAAAAGTGGTACGAGGGCTGGAACGGGGTCCACTCAGCCTCGGGAGGTCAACTGAGTAGAGGTGGGTTCGATTCCCACCTCAGCCATCCTGGAAGTGGTTTTCCGTGGTTTCCCACTTCTCCTCCAGGTGAATGCCGGGATGGTACCTAACTTAAGGCCACGGCCGCTTCCTTCCCTCTTCCTTGCCTATCCCTTCCAATCTTCCCATCCCTCCACAAGGCCCCTGTTCAGCATAGCAGGTGAGGCCGCCTGGGCGAGGTACTGGTCATTCTCCCCAGTTGTATCCCCCGACCAAGAGTCTGAAGCTCCAGGACACTGCCCTTGAGGCGGTAGAGGTGGGATCCCTCGCTGAGTCCGAGGGAAACGCCGAACCTGGAGGGTAAACAGATGATGATGATGATGATGATGATGAAAACTGCAACAATAGTCCGCTATTGCCTCTTACTATTGTCAGTATTCTTACTATTGAAATGCCGGATTTTAACCTTGTTAAAATGATTATTTAACGTTCAACTGATCTTACACTAGTCTTTTGCATTAAAATGCCCACGTCTCTGTAAGTTATCCGTAATGGGCCTTTGCCTACCAAGCGACCGCTGCTCATCCCGAAGGCCTGCAGATTACGAGGTGGAGCATATGGTCAGCGCGACGAATTCTTTCGGTCGTTATTCTTGACTTTCTAGACCGAGGCCGTCATCTCACCGTCACATAGCTCCTCAACAATTGTAATCGGTAATCACGTATGCTGGGTAAATCTCGAACCAACCTTCAGATCCAGGTAAAAATCCCTGACCTGGCCGGAATCGAATACCGGTCTCCGGGTAAGACTGCCAGCCAGTTGCGCCAGGATCCGAACCTCCAGCCTTATGCGCAAACCAATTACGCCGCGCAAGCAGTCGCTTGTGATACCAGACCAATAAAAATCAACATGTATACCGGTATATGTATTAGAGGATGTCTTAGAACGTTTTGTGATGCCATCGTCACATGTCGCTCATAAAGTTGAAAAAGCAGCGGAATCCCGTGAAACGTTAGTAAACTTTTTTGTTTAGTACAGTATTTTCTTTATTAAAAAAAAAAAAAAAAAAAAAAAAAAACCCAGCATCATATATTTATATTTACAACTTATAGCTCGGGAACTTAGTTTTTGTGTTAGTCTTAATATACGTATTCAAATACATACAACCCATCACGCAGTAGTTAAAAGGGCGGAGGCATCCAGCCGTAAAACTAGGCCAAATCCATTCAAAGTGCCAACACCAGGTAATTGGGAAAGGGCCAAGGAGAAGTATCCATATTAAATATTACTGTTGGATTATGCTTAATGATAATAAATACCTATCTGAAACACGATAAGAAGATAATATAATATGCAACGTGTGTGACAGTTTGGATTAGAATGCAAATGTATATTCTGTACATTCATGACTGGATGGAGTAAAAGTCTTACTTGTCCAAATGTTGCACAACCGCATTATAATCTTTGTCAATAAAGGACTAGCAAAAGTGTTCCTGAAACGCTCATGTTGTGTGCTAGCTTTAATATTTTATGGAAAGGCATTTAAAACATTCTATACTCTTGCAGCTAGATTTCAATTCGAAAAGTATAAGCTTGTGGCATACGGGTGTCAGCAAAACTCTTTCTCTTGTATTGTAGCAATTGAAAATTTACCTTGACCGATAGAAAGAATATTGTTGCGAGGAAGTATGGTAGGAAATGTATCGAACAATTCCGTTGATAAATTATTAAATTCCCATACACGTCGTCTTATAAACGAATATCTGTCCACCGGGCTGAGTGGCTCAAACGGTTGAGCCGCTGGCCTTCTGACCCCCAACTTGGCAGGCTCGATCCTGGCTCAGTCCGGAGGTATTTCAAGGTGCTCGAATACGTCAGCCTCGTATCGGTATGTTTACTGGCACGTAAAAGAACTCCCGCGGGACAAAATTCCGGCACCTCGGCGTCTCCGAAAACCGTCAAAATAGTAGTTAGTGGGACGTAAAAACAATAACATTATTTATTAACATCTGTCCCAATTTGTCCTCCTGAATTCCAACTTTATTTTCATGTTGTGATCTTTTCTGCTTTTAAAAGCCCCGCTCAAGTTTTTTTTGCAAGTTGCTTTACGTCGCACCGACTCAGATAGGTCTTACGGCGACGATGGACAGGAAAAGGCTAGGAGTGGGAAGGAAGCGTCCGTGGCCTTAATTAAGGTTCACCCCCAACATTTGCCTGATGTGAAAATGGGAAACCACGGAAAACTATCTTCAGGGCTGCCGACGTTGGGGTTCGAACCCACTATCTCCCGAATACTGGATACTGGCTGCACTTAGGCGACTGCAGCTATCGAACTCGGTGCTCAAGCTTATTCGTCTACCCTAATGTCATTTTACACCGACTCGGAATATACCACGCCGTGGAGCATAAAAATTGCCCTTAAACACGTTGGTAACGTATTACTCAAACAGGAGGTGGCTACACACCTGAAGGGAAAAAATGACTCATTAGACTTGTATCCATTTACTTTGATAAGCATAACACGTTTTAATTATCTGTGTGTTCATTGTTGAGTGTAAGGACCTATACTTTGTGTTAATTTTAATGTGTACTAAGGGAATGCGGCTGATGATGTCAACATAGGACGAAACATGTCCCGCAGTGTTCATGTGAATATAAGAATAAAACAGTTGTAGCCCAGACGGCAGCGCGTCGGTCTCTCGCCGCTGGGTTCCGTGGTTCAAATCCCGGTCACTCCATGTGAGATTTGTGCTGGACAAAGCGGAGGCGCGACAGGTTTTTCTCCGGGTACTCCGGTTTTCCCTGCCATCTTTCATTCCAGCAGCGCTCTCCACTATCATTTAATTTCATCTGTCGGTCAGTAATCATTGCCCCAGAGGAGTGCGACAGGCTTCGGCAGCCGGCATAATTCCTATCCTCGCCGCAAGATGGGGCTTCATTAACTCCATCCCTGACCCGGCCACTAACTGAAAGACAGGTTGTAGGTTTTCATAAGAATAAAACAATCAAAGGATTATTTGTTGTGGTGGAAAGGTGGATCTTTAATATTTAAATATATATATATATTTTTTTTCGATAGGTTTTATACAATGTTTTGAGGGGGTGTGTGTGTGTGGGGGGGGCGGTGTCCAAATATAATTTCTGCATGTGGGCTCGTATAATATTACCTAGTTACGCCTCTGAATGGCGCACACCTTCGGATACGATCTGTTTAATTTTTTACCTCTCAGTATTTGAACGAAATCTGTGACTCGCGTCCCCTTGTCAGCGTAAGTTTGATTCCTCGTTCGTTAGAATGCCGTGTGCATCGTTGAGGTCTTTCTTTAAGGTTGTGCGTCAGCGCAGGCTTCTTGATATCACTTGATGATCTTGTTTTTTGTCTTTCGTGTTACAGGAAGCTATAAAGTGCTTGGACGTGCTGTTGACTTAAACTGTTGCGCTGTGCTTGTCACTGTGCTCTGAAGTGCCATTAAAAGAAGAGATTAGATTTATTATCACTGCGGTAATTGTGTTGTCGGTTACACTTTGTGTAGGTGTGATATTCTGCTGTACTGCGAGTTCCCCTTCGTCTTGGTAACCTTTCATAAATGCTTATTGCCGAGCGAGTTGGCTGTGCGGTCACGGGTGCGCAGCTGTGAGTTTGCATTGTGGAGATAGTGGGCTCGAACCCTACTATCGGCAGTCCTGAAGATGGTTTACCTTTACTTTCTGTATGCTTTTTTGCTTAAAAACTCGCACATTCTGCACTTAATCCGTTTATACAGTCTAATATCTGGGAACTAGAAAATAGGTGCAATGAGTATGGTATGAAAATTAGCCTCTCGAAGACTAAATTGATGTCAGTAGGTAAGAAATTCAACAGAGTTGAATGTCAGGTGGGTGATACAAAGCTAGAACAGGTCGATAATTTCAAGTATTTAGGTTGTGTGTTCTCGCAGGATGGTAATATAGTAAGTGAGATTGAATCAAGGTATCGTAAAGCTAATGCAGTGAGCTCGCAGCTGCGATCAACAGTATTCTGTAAGAAGGAAGTGAGCTCCCAGACGAAACTGTCTTTACATCGGTCTGTTTTCAGACCAACTTTGCTTTACGGGAGCGAAAGCTGGGTGGACTCAGGATATCTTATTCATAAGTTAGAAGTAACAGACATGAAAGTAGCAAGAATGATTGCTGGCACAAACAGGTGGGAACAATGGCAGGAGGGTACTCGGAATGAGGAGTTAAAGGCTAATTTAGGAATGAACTCGATGGATGAAGCTGTACGCATAAACCGGCTTCGGTGGTGGGGTCATGTGAGGCGAATGGAGGAGGATAGGTTACCTAGGAGAATAATGGACTCTGCTATGGAGGGTAAGAGAAGTAGAGGTAGACCAAGACGACGATGGTTAGACTCGGTTTCTAACGATTTAAAGATAAGAGGTATAGAACTAAATGAGGCCACAACACTAATTGCAAATCGAGGATTGTGGCGACGTTTAGTAAATTCACAGAGGCTTGCAGACAGAACGCTGAAAGGCATAACAGTCTATAATGATAATGTATGTATGTATCATCTATATTAGCAGTTTCCCGCTGGCTCCGCCCGCAATGTACAATTTATGGTGTTGTTCGTTACTATCCTCACGAATGTATTTGCAAAGTTCCGACTTAATGAAATAAAGCACATGATCTGCTGCGGTAATAGAATGTAATATTATGTCAACAAAACACTTGAAAATACATCACCCAAAGAAATTGAATTAAACGTTCCTTGGAACAACACTACGCGCTGAATTGTTGAAAAGTCCTTGAAAGATCTTCGTCATGGAGACAAATGTACTCATAACTTTTCTCAGAATCTAGCAATTTAAGTAGTTATTACCTCAAAAGAAAGCGCTTGATCCACTGAGTGTTTTTAGACCAAAACGAACCGCGTGCCTCAATTAGAACGAAAGATTTAATTGCTTCAATGAGAAAAAAAAAATGTTGAAGAAATGGGACGTCAGATTGAATGTGCACTCATAACTTTCCTCAGAATCAACCAATTTGAATAGTTAAGAGCTAAAATGAAAGATCTTGATCCACTGAGTGTGCTTAGGCCAAAACGAACTCCGTACCTCGATTAGAGCCAAAGATATGATCGCTTCAAAGAGATAAAAAATTGAAAAATTCAAATAATTTGAGGAAGGCGAAAGTTAAGTGATTTACAGTACCTGGTGACAAATCTGTGCATGAATACCTTTCAGTTAAAAAAATGAAGGAAATCGACCGGATAGAATGGCCGTACTGACTGACTTTAGTTTTCATCAATTTTTTTAATGTATAGATTGTGAGGGTTTGTTGCATAAACCTTATTTTTCAATTTTTCCACAAAATAAATAAAAATCGCACACCGTAAGATCTGAGGATCTTGCGGGCCACAATGGTTTACCAATTACTCTGTTGTCATAGGTTTCCTCAATTAAAGTCAATGGCTCGTTAGCCGTATGCGCGGTTGCCGAGTCTTGCTGGATATGTCAAGATTGACATTCATTGTCCGTCATTTGTTAAAAGTGGTACGAGAATGTCATTCCTATATCTCCTTCTTTTTTTGTTTTTTTTTGTTTTTTGTTTTTTGTTTTTTTTGTTAATGGCTTTACGTCGCACCGACACAGATAGGTCTTATGGCGACGATGGGATAGGAAAGGCCTAGGAGTTGGAAGGAAGCGGCCGTGGCCTTAATTACGGTACACCCCGAGCATTTGCCTGGTGTGAAAATGGGAAACCACGGAAAACCCTCTTCAGGGCTGCCGACAGTGGGATTCGAACCCACTATCTCCCGGATGCCAGCTCACAGCCGCGCGCCCCTAACAGCACGGCCAACTCGCCCGGTATTCCTATATCTCTGCCCAGTGATTCTGGTTTCAGAAATATAGACACTATTATCCTGTCTGCGCTTACTGCGGCCAACACTCCCATTTTCACACTGTAGATGAACTCAAAATATTACGAGAGAAATTGAGGCTATCTTGGTAGATTAAGTAATGCGTATGGATGAAAATTTCCTTACATGAAGCCAGAAATGCATAGAAGTGGGTGGAAGACATTTTCAACATATTCTGTGACAAGGTGAGAAAGTATTTTACTTTGATTATGCGTTATTATGTGTGTTCGCTATTTACATGCGATTCATACGGGCGCTCTCCCGGCCCCAAGCTCAGCGAGTTATGTGCTCGTCTGACCTTCAGCTCGCCCATCTATCCGCTGCGCTGCGCCGGCCGTTTTTGAGTGAAAGCACCCCGCCTTCGTGATGTACAGGCCGTACTGTACCTCCGATGACGTCACACAAAAAGGCGAACTGTTTCCTCCGTCCGACCCGTGTAATGCAAGGACGTGATGCGTCTGTACCTTTTGTAATTATGAAATATTTACAAATGTTGTATTAATATTACAGGTGAGATCACTAAAACCTATAATCGCATCATAAGTCGTAAGTTAGGTTATGTAATTTTAGGAGAAGTAGGTTTGAAGTGCGATCTACGCGGTCAAAGCTTGTGTTTCACTCGTCAATGTACCCAACAAATAATTATTATGCATTAATACAAATATGGAGACAACAAACGTGCAATAATAAATTTTACTTCTATACCTCTAGATGGCCATAAATACAGTAGCTTTCTTGCTTTTTTTTTTATTGTAAACACTTTTGGCAGTATCCTTCGAGTACTTCCTTGAGACCCTTTCTTCAATACAAATATTTGTATCACTTTGTTTAGGAATAGCCCATGTTTTCCCAAATATTAATGCACTGATCATCCAGATCTATTAGTTACTTCCCACATTCACGGAATCTGCCGAGGAATGGTTCTTACTCGCATTAATTTTGGGGAGAAAAGGCAGCGCGTACTCAACATTACGAACCCAAGAAATAACCGTATGAAGGTTCCATTGGTTACTGTCCACTTTTATACTTGTTCTGTACCAACAATAAAAAGCTCTGCTGTAAATCTGTGAAACAAGAAAGTCAAAAGCAGAACTCATCATCTGCTCTGGAAAATGAGTGAAATATACACCTTTATTCTTCGTAATAGTTATTTTTTCGGTTGGGATTTTCGTTTTTCTTAAAGGTTACCTGCCTCTATACGAAGAAAATGAAAATGTTAATGTCTATTTACTTGTATAGTTGTATTTTCGCCGTAGTACGCATAAGTTATCAGCGTTGTGGCAAATGCGAACTTTCGCACACTGTATTTAAATTTGTACCATATTATATTTCCACAAAAGCGTGTTGTACGATAACAATTAAATGAATAAATTACACGAGAATTATTACGTCCCTAGAATTTACATTATCTACCACGTGAAGATATCATGCCTAACCTAAACTATGAGGACTCATTATCTTAATAACAGCTGTTTACGTAAATCCTGATGGGATTTAAAGATAAAAACGTGCAATATACTTAAATATAAATTTTTGTCTCTCAACGGTCACAATTATCCTAAGAATGCCCCCAATCCTTATGGATTACATTCACAAGTACAACTTGTAACATTCACTTGGCTCGCCTCAATCGTTCAGCTGATGGGCTTGGCGCGCTTTCTACAGTACGGCCTGTATATTACGAAGGCAGTGGTGAAAGACCCTGTAGTTCTACACCAGACAATCACCGGGGCTAAAGCTTAATCACGCCGGCCGGCTTCGTGCTCAGTCCTGGCCCTCTTCTAATCCACGAAGACAGAAAACCTGTATGTGCTAGTGCTGCTGCTGCTTCTTCTTCTGGTGCAGTCTCTTCATGGAAAAAAAAAAGCTTTCCTATTTTGTGTTTTTTTGGCGATCAGAGTTGATCGTGACCGAAATAGGTTGCTTCACTACGTTTTGCGAGGGTTAAGAAGACCTCACATGATTTCACGGGTTGATGGAGCACCCCCTCCTCATTGCTACGTTAAACTGTTAGAAATAATAGAAAACAGGTCACTGTGGTAGCGCTGAAGAGATGCGATTTTGACCAAATCCGGCAAGCAAGCTGGACAAACATTAGGGGATGATTCTATCTGGGATTTTTATAGGTTAGAATGCGTACTAATTTGACTAGCAGCAGTGTCTTCTAGTACGCTTCCGTAATGTAGCGAGAGGTTCCAATAGGCCGTGCAAATTTCATAGCAGAACCGTTGTGCTGGCTAGAGTATACTTCTTACTCCCTTCAGTAAGTTTGCGTTCTACCCTAGTATTGCCTAAACATTCGGTGTCCGGACATTTGCGGTCACTGAGATATGTTCGTGCCGGGGTTGGATCGGCCGAAGAAGTGCGGTCAACCAAAATATTGTGTGTACTCGAGTTGGGAGGTTGTTTATGAAATAACCCATAGGCTTGCAGAAACTGCAATAACACCATAATTTTCCTAGTTTCATTTCACGTTAGGTCATGTAGGTTTGGAATGTATAATTTATTATTTTAATATTTTTTATCGCAGATGGAACACAACCTTAAGACATTGCTTCTCAAAAACCTGCCATGATTTTGGAAACATAAAATTCAGCAATTTATAAACAAAGTATGAAATATCCCAATATATATTGTAATAAAAGTTGGATTCGATCAGATGTCGGAAATTTCGATATAGAATGTTTAAGTCTCTGAATAATGTGCGCGAGAGAAGTGTTATTCTCGAAGCGAGCGAGCAGCCAAGTGGAATGGTCGTTACCTGTATCTGTTTATCGGGAATTACGAATAGATTTTGTTAATGGAGTGAAAAAATAAAAATGTACTAGTCAGTATGGGCTGCTAAAACTTCTGTTACTCTCGTCTAGTGGATCATTTATGTCTATTTGCAAAACAGCGCTTCCTCAAAGAAGGTGCCAGCTTTTCAAGTTTTACGCACAGCTTTACTTTTGATCTCCAGCCGGGCTGGGTGGCTCGGGCGGTTGAGGCGCTCACCCCAACTCGCAGCTTCGATCCTGGCTCAGTCCGATGGTACGTCAGCTTCGTGTAGGTAAATTTACTGGCACGTAAAAGAACTCTTGCGGGACTAAATTCCGGCACATTGGCGGCTCCGAAAACTGTAAAGTAGTTAGTGGGACGTAAAGCAAGTAACATTTAGTATTATTATTAGTTTGATCTCAAGCGAAATTCGCTGTCAGAAATTTGGTGGGAGCCGAGATCTTTAGTAGGGATTTATTTTTTATTAATTTACATTTTATGGCCTTCATTGGGCCACTTTAGTCAATTTTTTAAAGAGAGTTCTGCAACTTTTTGTCAGCCCAATCATTACTTCTTCATTCTCCTGGATCTTTTTCTTCGTCTGAAGTCTCCCATACCATTGTCCGTCTGTTGATCTCGGTTTGTAGTCTGGTTTGTTTCTTGATTTTGTCTTTTGTCTATTGTAATTTGTAGTTCTCTCACATCATCTTTGATTTCAATAATCCATCTAATGTTGTTCTTACTGTTCCGTAATTTTTCAATAATTCTTATTATTTTATTTTATTTTATTTGGATGACCTCCATCTCACCGTGGTGACTGAGGGCCAAGCCGACAAACTTGACCATATCGGTCCTTAATTGGTCCGTATTGACTCGTAATAACAATAATGTACAACGGGTGATTGTTTGGTCCGCCCTCTCAATATATTATTAATATTTGAATAATTTATACGTACATGTTTCGGGAGCCTTAACTCCCTTCGTCAGCGTATTTACATCAAAATCCCGCTTAAGTGCGGCCAGTATCCAGTATTCGGGAGATAGTAGGTTCGAACCCCACTGTCGGCAGCCCTGAAAATGGTTTTCCCTGGTTTCCCATTTTCACACCAGGCAAATGCTGGGGCTGTACCTTAAGGCCACGGCCGTTTCCTTCCCACTCCTAGCCCTTTCCTTTCCCATCGTCGCCGTAAGACCTGTCTGTGTCGGTGCGACGTAAAACAACTAGCAAAAAAAAAAAAAAAAAAAAAAAAACAACAACAACAAAATCTACCTTACCCAAGTCTCAAGTTAGTGACTGGCCGGCAAGCGGATAGTTTTCCTCCGCCTTATCATTTTACGTAAGTCCTAATATTTTATATCATGAAGTATTTGAATATATGTTTTAACTGGCTAAAATAGCTTTTCATTCTTTATTCTTTTTTATAGTACTAGAGGAGCATTTGAAGAAACATAACGGGAGGTTTGTTCCGCTCTGGTTCAAAAAGTCCGGTCCTGCAACAATCGAGCAAACGTCACCTGCCCTGACGGCACAAGCATGGCTAAATTTTTGACCATATCAATGCAACCTATATGGGTATTAACTTCAAAGGAAATCAAATTGGACGATAATATGGTAGCTTTGTAGTGGCAGCAACAATACAAGCAGTGACGAGTAACACTTTATCAGTGGCTGACTCAGCTAATGGATCCATCCAGGGTGATGATACACGTTGTATGAGTGTAAAGGATAGGAGGAATGAGTGGACGATTCAAGAGTGTTTTTAAATATGTTCCATGTCTTAAGTGCTTGGGTTACAACATGCATTATTATACAAAAAACGCAAAGTGTACATATAGTGTTCTAGAGTTGAGGTTACCGGGTGAGTTGGCCGTGCGCGTAGAGGCGCGCGGCTGTGAGCTTGCATCCGGGAGATAGTAGGTTCGAATCCCACTATCGGCAGCCCTGAAGATGGTTTTCCGTGGTTTCCCATTTTCACACCAGGCAAATGCTGGGGCTGTACCTTAATTAAGGCCACGGCCGCTTCCTTCCAACTCCTAGGCCTTTCCTATCCCATCGTCGCCATAAGACCTATCTGTGTCGGTGCGACGTAAATCCGCTAGTAAAAAAAAAAAAAAAAAAGAGTTGAGGTTATACAGGACATTGCTTAATGTAATATGATAAGATGTTGTATCTTGAGACTTGGGTAAGGTAGATTTTGATGTAAATACGCTGACGAAGGGAGTTAAGGCTCCCGAAACATGTACGTATAAATTATTCAAATGTTAATAATATATTGACAGGGCGGACCAAACAATCACCCGTTGTACATTATTGAGAGCCAAGCGGTGTAGTGGTGGTATTTAATGTCCCGGGAGAACGAACTGCACTGATGAATTAAAAAAATATTAAGAATACAATACGAAGAAAATTGCACAAATGTGGAGTAAAATGACATCAAGGTGATTCCACAAATGCACCCAGATTCTTGGTGTAACTTTGGAGCAGAGGTGAACAGCAGTTTCCGTGCGTTTGGTCCGATATTTCAGGGCTGATTTCTGTGATGGGTTAAAGGAAATGATCTCTTCAAAATACTTAAATTGAATGTTATTATTATTAATTTTGGAAGCAGTAGAGAGCATTCTTTTTCGCTCTCATCATTTCCTCATCTATAGCGAACGCTCTTTCAAACACCAGTCGTAACAGTCATTGTTGTACGGCTGCTAATTACTTTACCAAAGCACTCTACGTTGTTCTTTCCTATCACCATTTCTCTTGCAACACACTGTTCAAGGTGACGCCTCTGCTTTTACTGCACTCCCCCACAGTGTCCTTCCATGTAGGTCTAGGCCGGTCTTTAACCCACTTTCCTATCATTGTTTCCTTAAGTATCTGATTTGGGTATCTTTTCACCTGACATTCTCATCAATATGTTAATACAAGTATAGACAAAGACAAAGACACCTCCGTACAGGCCATGAAGGCCCTTGGAGGAGTGGAAGGTAAAGGCTTCCACCATTGTTAACCGCGGTCCGTGATGGGGTAGAGTGGTTAGCTCTACGCCCGGCCGCCTTTGTCCCTAGGAATTAACCTGGTACTCATTTTTGGTGTAGTCTGAGTGAACCTCAGGGCCATATGAACCTCCGGAAGTGGAAGTCTCGTTTCTTAAATTTTACGACTTCCTGACGGGGATTCGAACCCACGTCCTTCCGGGCGAACCGAGCAAGCCTTTACCGCCTCGGCCAGGCAGCCTCTGTTAATACAAGTATGGACCGATAAAATAATGCATACATACATTTTCCTTATAGACGATTTTGAAGTGCGTCCACAGTCCTGTAACTACCTCTTTGGCATCGCTTGGTTCAGGGCGGGGGGGGGGGGGGGAAGGGGGCAAATGCCCAGAGGCCCGAGCCCACCAAAACATGAATTAAAAAAATATTAAGAATACAATACGAAGAAAATTGCACAAATCTGGAGAAAAATGACATCAAGGTGATTCCACAAATGCACCCAGATTCTTGGTGTAACTTTGGAGCATTTTTAAGCAAAAATTTGGTTCAACAGTGGTGTTGACAATAAAGAAAGTTGAAAGAAAAAATCGTGTATTTTTTGCGCGAAATTGGTGCAGAAATTAGATGATTAATGTAACTTCATTTTTGGTGTAATTATGGTGGAAAATGTCACTCCTTGGTGTAACAATGGTATAAATGAATATGAATAAATATGTGGTGTAATTATGGTGCATTTTTCATTGGTGTTGAATCGGTACATCCATTGTCGCTTCTGCACCAAATTAGCCCCACGAATACATCACGTTTGCACCGAGAAAAATGTTTGCAATGTAAACTACACCGCCAATGGCTGATAATCAGGTACGTCTTGGTTATAAAATAATCTGCTACCTTGCAGTTCTGGTCTAAGTGAGGTAAATGAGGGGGTGGAATGTACCGGGATTTACGGGCCCTAGAAAACTGTCGCCGGGCCTGGTTTGGTTCCATACCTTTAAACAGTAAATTATTAGAAACTGTGTCCGACTCGTTGGCTGAACGGTCAGCGTACTGGCCTTCGGTTAAGAGGGTCCCGGGTTCGATTCCCGGCCGGGCCGGGGATTTTAACCTTAATTGGTTAATTCCAATGGCACGGGGGCTGGGTGTATGTGTTGTCTTCATCATCATTTCATCCTCATCACGACGCGCAGGTCGCCTACGGGAGTCAAATATAAAGACCTGTATCTGGCGAGCCGAACCCGTCCTGGGATATCCCGGCACTAAAAGCCATACGACATTTCATTTCATTAGAAACTGAATTTAACCATCGTCGTCTTGGTCTCCCTTTTACTTCTCTTATCCTCATAACGGAGTCCATTATTCTCCTAGGTACTGTCACCTGTCCTCCTCCATTCTCCTCACATGACCCAACCACTGAAGTCTGTTTGTGCGTACGGCTTCATCCATCGAGTTCAGTCCTAACTTAGCGCTTATCTTCTCATTCAGAGAACCCTCGATATCCCCTGCCTGTCGTGAAAGGCGACTGAAAAGGGAACCGGGGATTCTCAAATTATGGCGGCCACGGTTCCTTTAGCTGAGTCTGGCATTAGCTCCACTTGTCAGGCTCCTCTCTTTCTTCTTTCCTGTTCGAACTCCCTTCGTCAACTCAATTCTTACTCTGTTCCGACCGCGACGGCCTAGGGAATCTTGCGTTTTCACGTACTTCCTTTGCCTTCCATTCTTCACTCTGATTTATCAGTCACCACTGATCTACACATAGCATGATCGCCCAGGTGGCAGAATCCTTATCTGTTGTCTGTCTAGTCTTTTCTTAAATAATCGCAAAGAATTTGAAAAGAAGTTATATTGAACCTCTCCCTTGGTAAATTATTCCAATCCCCAACTCCTCTTCCTGTAAACGAATATTTGCCCCAATTTTCCCTCACGAATTCAGCTTTATCTTCATATTTTGATCTTTCCTACTTTTAAAAACACCGTTCTAACTTACGCGTCTACTACTGTATTGTCATTCCACGCCATCTCTCCTCTCACAGCTCGAAACATATCACTTAGTCGAGCAGCTCATCTTCTTTCTCCTAAGTCTTCCCAGCCTAAACGTTGCAGTATTTTCGTAACGCTCCTTTTTTTTTTTTGTGTCGGAAATCATCTAGAACAAATTGAGCTGCTTTTCTTTGTATTCTTTCATTTCTCGAATCAAGTAATCCTGACGAGGGTCCCGTACACATGAACCATACTTTAGTTGGGGGTCTTACCAGAGACTTATGTCCTCTCCTTTATATCCTTACTACAATCCGTAAATACCCTCATAACCATGCACAGAAATATGTACCCTTTATTTACAATCCGCTTAGTGTTAATACAAGGCGGTAACTAAATTTTTCTTCCTCTTAAAAACAATAGCCACCATCACCGCCAGTCAGTAGTAAAACAGAACTATTTTACTTTAAAAAGAGCATTTAAATTCACTGGATTGTATCCGTTAAACAGCTTAATCGAGCAACTAGCGGAACGGTTCGAACTGGTGGTTGCACGGTTACGTAAGGGATTTACGGTTTAATTTGCTGTATAATGCAAGCGAGCTCTCCGACTAGGCTCAGATCGCGTGCTGAATGGAACTGAATACTAATTATATCGGCCCCTTCTCATGTCCAGCTATGTATGCAGAACTGTAATTATTTGCTAGTTAGCCGTAGCGGCAGAATGTGGAACTACAGAAGTAATTGAATGACTATACCAGAGCGTTCTTCTTCTGCCGACCGACTATTTCAGGTTATATGCAGTGCTTCTTCGTTTCCGGATGTTAACGTTCCACGTAGCAACCCGATATCTTTGTTTACTGAAGCTCAAAATAGCTGGGTATTGGAATGTCAAGCCAGATACACTTTCCTTACAGTCGGCATGTCTACCTCCGTGTGAAGTATAGTTGATCTCGAACGTCTGTAACTCGAATTTTCTATAGCCTATTTCAAAGGTGGAACATTTACGACATTGAGTAGCCACGTACCACAGTAACTTAAAACCCTCCTTTAGACCACTTAGCAATATCTTTTCCCAACGAAATCCTGTGTAATTCATGTTAAGTCTAAGTTCTATTACTTGAATTCTTCGATATATCTAAGGATATTTGAAGGCCAGTTGTGAAATATTTTTCTGTAATTCGAAGTAGGCTATATGCAGAACACAAATGTGTAATTGATTATTCCCAGATAAAATTAGTTTCTGTAGGAGAAACGTAAATCGTCTCCTTGTACAAAATTACACTCTCTACATTTTAGTTGGAAAAGTGTATTGTTTTAGTAGCCGTATGAACATTTGCGACATTGAGTAGCCACGTACCATAGTAACTTAAAACCCTCCTTTAGACCACTTAGCAATATCCAGCAAGCGGTTTACAGTATGAGCTGACAAGTCCTCAGTTTGAGGAGGACGCATATGATCCTGTGAATCTCTTAAAGAATGTTGTAGAGAGCACACGGATACAGAGAAAACAACACAGGGAAGTTATAGGATTAAAAATAAATAAGCTACGGTTGAGACTTGAAACTGGCGTTACAGATATAATTCAAGGGTATGCTCCACAAACAGGAAATACAGATCTAGAGGAATACCTTGAATATCTGGAAGGCCATACAGCTCAAACAAGTTGTGATCATAGGAGACATGAATACCGAAGTAGGTCAGGAAAAAAAAAAAAGAGATGAAGAGATTATAGGACCATTTGGATATGAGAAGAGAAACAAGGCTGGAGATATTTTGGTAGATTTTTGTAGAAGAAATGAGCTGATCATTGGTAACACGTGGTTTCGAAAGAAAAACAGTCAGTTGTTGGGATAACAAAATCAAAACTCTGATAGATTACATTTTGGTCGAGGAAGGTAACAGGAAAATGTTGGTAGATGTCCTTCCAAGTGAATCTTTTGAAAGAGATCACATAGTTAAAGATGGGAAAGATACAAACGATGACTGAGATTAGGCAGAGAAAGCTAAGGGTGTGGAAATTGCACGAGAAGGTAATAAATGAAGAGTTCTAGACACATATTAAAATAAGTATACCTAAGGAAGACATCGAAAGGGTCGAAGAAGAATGGGCGTACTTTAAAATAGTATGGTGGAGTCTGCAGAAAAAACCTGTGGGAGAGTATCAGGAAGGAAGAAAGATCAAGGAACGCCCTGGTGTAATGACAGGGTAAAATATATAGTTCAACAAAAGAAACAAGTTTGGAAGAGATGGCTGAGAAACAGAACAACAGAATGCAAAACATAATACGGGCACTGCAAGAATGAATGCTCCAAGGTGGTTCAAGAAGAGAAAAAGAAATATGCTGGCAAAAATTCACTGAATCTCTGCAAGAAGATATAACCGGGAACAAAAAGATCTTATTGCAGTGGGTAAAAAAGAAGAAAAACACAGGTGAAGGTGCTAACTTCATTAAAAATGAACAGGAGGGAGCGATGACACAGAAGCAGGATGTATTGCAGAGGTGGGGAAAATACTATGAACAGCTTTATAACGTGCAAAATACCTCGGTAAAACGAAAAATCGAAGAACAAGATGTAGCGCAGATGGAAGATAAGGAAAACGAGGTGTCCGTGGCAGAGATTGACTGGGCCACTAAAGAATGAAACGAGGCAAGGCAGCTGGAATTGACGAGTTCACCATAGAAATGATCATAGCAGCAGGAGCAGTTGGTCTACAGTGGTTGTATAGACTCCTCAGAGTGTTATGGAGAGAAAAGAGTGGACGAAAGGGGTCATTATACCAATTTTCAAGAAAGGAGACGGGAAACAATGTGAAAATCACAGAGGAGTGACATTGATGCCTCATACGGCTAAGATCCTTGAAAGAATCTTGGATAAACGAATACGAGACAGAGTAGAGGAAAAATTGGCAGAACACCAGTATGGATTCAGAAGAGGCAGGTCCACATTTGACCTAATATTTACATTGTGTCTAATGATGGAAGGGTATTGGGAATATGGTAAGGACATGGCAGTGCCGTTTCTAGATATTGAAAATTTGGTGTGTAAAACATTGCCAGAGGCACAATTTTTTTTTTTTTTTTTTTTTTTTTTTTTTTTTGCTGTTGCTTTACGTCGCACCGACACAGAAAGGTCTTATGGCGACGATGAGGGACAAATTGGGAATGAAACAATGCAGATGGTAATAACATTGTATCAAAATTGTGAAAGCTGTGTTCGAACCAAAGTGGATCAAACTGAATGTTTCAGAGTTGAGACATTCTTAAGACAGGGAAATGTATTGTCTCCCTTACTCTTCATTATCATCATGGATAGAATTCTACATAATGTTGAATATGATGGGTGAGCAAGTAAAGTCTATGCTCTTTGCTGAAGACATCGTAGTTTGGGGAGATAATGAAGAGGAAGTACAGACACAAGTTGATTTATAGAATGAGGAGATAAGAAATTTTGGAATGAAGATTAGTGCTGCGAAAAGTAAGACTTTGATCACGTCAGTAACCTCTTGAAGTAGTGAAAATTTTTAAATATTCGGGCAGCAAGATGGAAATTTGTATGGAGAAATTGATTTAAGAATACAGCTGTCGTTAGGTTTCTACCAGTGTGTGAGAGACATTGTATGGAACAATGATGTGGGAATGAAGAGCAGGAAGGTTTTATACTCTTTTATTATAAACCTATACTGACCTATGCTTCAGCAGCCTGGACGTTGACTAAGCGGAAACAAAGTAAGATGCAAGCAGCTGAAATGAGGTTCATGAGGAGCATACAGGGAAAGACAAGACGAGGTAGAATGCGAAATGAGGAAATAAGGAGAAACGTGGGAGTGTGTAAACTTCAAGAAGAGACTGATATAGCAAAGGTAAAATGGTGTGGATACATGATGAGAACGCCACTGGAGAGAATACCAAAGAGAACATTCATGGATACAGAGACTGCAAAGAGGCCTAGGGGACGGCCTGGAATGAGATGAGGAGCTCTGTTGTGGACTGTACTGCAAATAGAGGAGTCGATAGCAATAAAGTACTAGAAGAGGAATGGTGGAAAGATCGAGTAAGGTGAAGGACTTTGGTACACTACCCTACCCAGAGAGAATCTGGAAAAGGGATTGGTTGAAAGAAGAAAGAAGCTACGGTTTTAGGCAAAATATTCCATTTCTGCGTTTAAAATCAAAATGACTGAATTGCTTTTAAATATTTGAATTTATAAGTATTCTAAAATGAGAATGTTGCTCCTTATGGGAAAATAAATATTTTAATACGATATCGAATAATATTAAAATTGTAGATGTTGAAGAAAAAGCAGTATCAAAAATTAGGAAGTAAATAACAGTACAGCTGATTTTTTTTTTGTGGAGCCAAAGTATTATGTGCGTGTTTCTATACCTCGAAGAATTTTCAGACTCCGTAGGCACTTCGAGATATCGAAGCTCGCCTGGGTTAGAAGAGGAAGTCTGATGAGCAAAATGTCATCCTTCGAAAGAAGTGAAAATCGTAACATCTTACCGCTTAGTCCCCTTCCTTGATACAGGGTCAGGGGTGAAGTGAAATGAAGTGAATTTATATGGCATGTTTTACGACCGGATGCCCTTTCTGACGCCAACCTCATTAGAGAAGCTAATGAGGGTTAAATGAATGATGGTGAATGAGACTGGGTAAGGAGGTAGAAGGAATCGGCCATAGCCTGTGAATAGGAATTGCCCTGGCATTTTCCTGGAAGTGAAACTGTGAAACAACAGAAAACCATTCTCAGCACAGCCCACAGATTAACACGCGCGGCCACTTCGCTCGGTTTCCCCCTGTGGGTGGGGACGGTAGAATAACACCCACGGTATCCCCTGCCTGTCGTAAGAGGCGACTAAAAGGGGCCTCAGGGGCTCTGAACTTTGGAGCGTGGGTTGGCAACCACGGGGCTCTTAGCTGAGTCCTGGCATTGCTTCCACTTACTTGTGCCAGGCTCCTCACTTTCATCTATCTTATCCGACCTCTCTTGGTCAACTCTTGTTCCTTTCCTACCCCGACGCTATTAGGTTTGCGAGGGCTAGGGAGTCTTTCATTTTCACGTCCTTCGTGGCCCTTGTCTTCCTTTGGCCAATATCTTCATTTTTCGAAGGGTCGGATCCCTTCCATTTTTCCATCTGATTAGTGTTATATAGAAGATGGTTGCCTAGTTGTACTTCCTCTTAAAACATTAATCACCACCACCACCACTTCGCTCGGTAAAATCTCCATGACAACAGTATTTCAGAAAATAAGTTTTCCAGTCCCTTATATCTCACACATTTTACCGTACAAGCAATGTCCCTGGCTTTAAGAAATGCATGTGTACATGAAATGAGCCAAGATTACAATGACCGGGCGAGTTGGCCGTGCGCGTAGAGGCGCGCGGCTGTGAGCTTGCATCCGGGAGATAGTATTTTCGAATCCCACTATCGGCAGCCCTGAAGATGGTTTTCCGTGGTTTCCCATTTTCACACCAGGCAAATGCTGGGGCTGTGCCTTAATTAAGGCCACGGCCGCTTCCTTCCAACTCCTAGGCCTTTCCTATCCCATCGTCGCCATAAGACCTATCTGTGTCGGTGCCACGTAAAGCCCCTAGCAAAAAAAAAAAAAATTACAATGGGTGATAGCTGGGACATAATGAGTTTCAGGAAAATCGACCCCCTGTGGGAGGGGGGCGCAGACGAAGAATACACCCACTGTATCCCCTGCCTGTCGTAAGGGGCGACCGAGGGATGATCAAATTAGAACAATGAGACTACTTGCAATTAGCACCATGAGTCGATTTTACTTACGCGTAGTACCACTATGTTAGGTACAGAGTAGGTTTGTGATTAGTAGCGACAGTGTGTGGCTTAGGATGCATTTTACAGTACCTGTGATTCGTACCCCTACATGAGTGACACCATGGGTAAATGAAAGGGCATATGGCTTTTAGTGCCGGGAGTGTCCGAGGATAAGTTCGGCTCGCCAGATGCAGGTCTTTTGATTTGACGCCCGTACGCGACCTGCACGTCGTGCTGAGGATGAAGACGACGCATACACCCAGCCCCCGTGTCAGCGGAATTAACCAATTATGATTAAAATTCACGGCCCTTCCGGGAATCGAACCCAGGACCCCTCTGCCCAAAGGGCAGCACGCTAACCATTTAGCCATGGAGCCAGACGACACCATGATTCTGCCTTGCCTGTGCTTAGTACCCACTATGTGAGGAACACCACGAGATAGGGCGAGTCCCTGTGGTTATTCCACTTATGTGAGGAACGCCATAGGTTTGCGTTGCCTGTAAATAGCGCCGCAATGTGCGAAACACCATAGGTATTGTTACATGTGCGAATTTCATTACGTGTGTGTAGTACCATAATGTGTGGAATACCGCGAGTCTACGCTACTTTTGATTAGTACCGCAACATGACAAATAACATGGTTCTATTTTCCTAGCGATAAGTACCATTATGAGGGGCCGATGACCTGGATTTTGGACCCGTTTAGACTACAAGCATCATCGATTCAGTATTGTGCTTTATAAGCTGTCCCTTGGGCAGTAATACTATTGTTTTACGTCAGTTTCTGGGAATGTGGGGCGTTGCGGGTCGGATCCACTGATTGTTTTAAATTCATATCCATCCATTCACTCTTCGTCCTCACGTTTGAATTCTGGTCAATGGAGGATTTTGGATTTCGTACCATTAGGGTCTGATGACCTAGATGTTAGGCCCCTTTAAACAAGCATCATCATCAGGAAAATTGCGTGGGTAAATGATTTCCCCCGAGAAGGACCTAAAATGTCTGCGAAAGAACGGATAATTGTAAGAAGTTGTTTGAGGCTGAAGGATCTCTACCAGGAAAAGGAAGGAAGAGCTATTTATTATTATTATTATTATTATTATTATTATTATTATTATTATTATTATTATTATTATTATTATTTTATTATTATTATAAAAATAGAGATCAGATGTACTTAAAATCAAAAAAGAAATTTTTCGAATTATAAAAGTAAGAAAGTAAGCTTATAAAAAGAAAATACTTAAAAGTTATAACAAGCTAAAATGTGATCCTCAATTATAGTGCATAGTTGCACCGTGACCGATGCGTAGCCGTAGACGGCATGACACCGCCAGCACTTTCCGAGAAGCCCAAACGTTAAGTTCTCCATTCCTTTGTTGTCCCTTTTATTACTTTCAACCCATCGGCGACGGGAATAGCCTTTCACTTCTCCTCCCAATGAGACTAGTAACAAAAATCGAATCTCATGAATATCTCTGTTACCATAGTCGGTTACCAAGCTCGATAGCTGCAGTCGCTTAAGTGCGGCCAATATACAGTATTCGGGAGATAGTGGGTTCGAACCCCACTGTCGGCAGCCCTGAAGATGGCTTTCCGTGGTTTCCCATTTTCACACCAGGCAAATGATGGGGCTGTACCTTAATTAAGGCCACAGCCGCATCCTTCCCAGTCCTAGCCCTCTGCTGCCCCATCGTCGCTATAAAGCCAATAGCAAAAAAAGATGTATTGGCCTTTATATGATCGGAAACTTAATTCTGTATAACTTTACTTATGTAGTATTTATCGATAGGGCCACTAAAAACAAAGATATTCGAGAATAAATTTAGGCCTTCGTGTAAACTATCATTTCACTCAGCGCGAATGAAATTATTTAGTCTAGATTCTAGTGCCTCATTCCCCGACTTTAGATACCGATTTTCGTTCAATACTCTTCAGCCATTTTCTCGTGATTCCGCGTACATACAGAGATGACTGAAAATTATAAAGTGCATTTCCTTGTTACTATGGACATGACAGTTACAGAAATGCCATTCTTTTAAAATTCTGAGTAATGTACAGACAAAACTCTTATTTTATATATAGCCTATAGATTAACGAAAACCAATATGTCGCAATCTTCTCGGTGATAGATTGATTTTATTAATTTTTTGTTCTGATATTGCGTTGCTGGCTTTGCTACGATTGGATGTGCTCACGTAGTTTGGATATTGCTATCCCATTTACGACAGTGTAATGTGATTTTAATGCCACTTAGCCGACGTAGAACGACTTTTTAAAGGTCGTTATGCATCGTGCGTGCACCATCCTTGGAGAGGACATTGCCCTCATTCCGACGTGGATGTAGAGTGCACGGTGCTCGCTGAAATCAGGGGCGGCTTTTGGCTTTAGACGTTGGGTGGTCGAATTTTAACGAGAGTCAGAGAAGTCTTATAAACATTCTTAGAGCCATGGCACGAAGAATCTACTCGCAGCGTTCGTTTTGTACCCTAAAGTACACAATGAAAATGCATTGAAGGCAGGGCTGGAACCTAGGCGCCAGTTCTGAAAAAGACAGGTGCCGCAACAATACAAATACGACATGAAGCATAGGCCTACATGGTTTGCCCTTAAGTCACTGGTATGAAAATTTAAAAAATGTAACTTAATGTACAGGATATCCCTCGAAGATTATAGCAAATGAAGACAATATACAGTGCATAACAGTCTTGTTTGTACACCAACTTATTGCAACGAAATAACGGTTAAACTTTTGTATACAATTATTGTGATGTATTTTATTGTCCATATCGTAATGGATGCACTAATAAACAATGTAAATAATAAAAAAAAACAGATCTGTGATCTTACAGTTCTACACAAATACAAGCAATGTACCAAAACTGGGCGTTTCATCGTGCAACAATCTTGTTTGTACACTTGCAGATGAAAATTAAAATTTCACTCAAAAACACTTGTTTCCTTGGATTTAATGACCCGATGAGTATCCTCTAGCCTTTGCACCTTCACTGCATGGGATGAACCAGTTTTTCACATCTTTCTGGGTCGGTTTTTCCCCTTCTTCGTTAACTGTACTCCTTAATTGCTCAAGTGATTGAGGTTTCCTTGCATGAACCCTTCTTTTTTAGATCTACCCACAAATGTTCTATGGGGTTCAAGTCAGGGGATTAGGCAGGAGTTCCCAGTTGCGTTGGTACGTTCCATATCAGCCACTGCTTGCGAATATCAGTTGTGTGCTTGGGGCCGTTGTCTTGCTGAAAGATCTGGCGAGACCCCCAACCCCATTTTTATGCACTCTGTGTGACATTGTTCTTTTAAATGTTTAAATAACCCCATCTGTCCATGATGCCATTGATTTCGATATTTCGCACTCCACAAGGCGACATGCACCCCCCAAATAATAATTGATCCACTTCCATGTTTTACGGTGGGTAGCATATTTTCTCCATACATAACTGTTTCCATCCGAACCGTATAGAGATGTTTTGTTCTCACCTGACCAAATAACTTTGTTCCACAACGTACAATCCTTGTTTCCATAATCTCTGCAAAAATTTTCGTGGTAATAAATGGCCTTACCCGTGGTCGTCTACCGCGATAATCGTATTTCCACAATACCCTACGAATTGATATTTTCTTCTTCGTACTTCCTGCCAGCATTACGCGGATCTTAGCCGCACTTATTGTGGGTTCTGTTTTACTTGTTTCACAATATAACGTTCATCTCGCCTAATCAGTATCTTTCCTTTTACTTTCCGTGGCAAATTCTTTGTGGTTCCTCTATATCTGAATTTGTTCAACACATAGTGTATTGTGGAATGCGGGTTTATTTACTTTGGGTCAGATTTCCCGCCACCGAGCTCGATAGCTGCAGTCGCTTAAGTGCGGCCAGTATCCAGTATTCGGGAGATAGTAGGTTCGAACCCCACTGTCGGCAGCCCTGAAAATGGTTTTCCGTGGTTTCCCATTTTCACACCAGGCAAATGCTGGGGCTGTACCTTAATTAAGACCACGGCTGCTTCCTTCCCACTCCTAACCCTTTCCTGTCCCATCATTGCCGTAAGATCTATCTGTGTCGGTGCGACGTAAAACAACTAGCAAAAAAAAAAAAAAAAAAAATTCCCGCTGAGAATGCCCTTGCAATCCGAGAGATACAATTACATTTTTTAGTTCGCCACGTAACTCTGTTCTTTTACCCAATATGTAACACACGGCCTGGTGCACTAACTGCAAAACTATACAGACTAGCACAGCAGAGATACACACCATCTAACTAGGAGCGAATACGTGGTAGCTAACGTGTACAGAGAAGACTGTTGCAAGGAAATAGGCCACTACACAACATATTTCAATCCTATTCTTATAAATTATGTATCGAGACTTTTGATCGCTATCATCAAGTTCTCAACACCTTGTGCAATAACTTATCAAAGTCTCGTGCTTTGCCCGCGTTCAACTATCCTTACGGGTTCATCTCCAACTGTTTAAAAATGAATTTTTAAGGAACACGTTTAGGAGAATGGAGTAGTTTTATAGGTTGCCGGATATTTGAGGGCTCTGAGATATACTTGTGCTCAGTCACAGGATATTTGCGGTCACTGCAGCAGCGCCTCATTGGCTCAATCTCCGGATATCCCCGCTAATCTGCTCAGCCATTCAACTGGTACTGAAGAGTGCAGTCATGTCTCGTAAACACTGTGTGAGCTATCCGTTTTTGGTTTGCAACGCTTTTATGACAGGTGAACGGAAGTCGGCGAAGGAAGGATTATGTTTTTAAAATTAATAAAGCAATAATGTTGTTTACAAAGTGACGTTCCTACATGTGAATACAGAAATGCATAGACAGCAGTATTTAACCTAAACTTTTTTCTTGTATTAAGAAAGTTCATGAATATGAACTGTTAATACGTTGGACGAATAGACTACTGTTAGGTAGTAAAGAAGGGTCTTCTTAGTTTTTTTCTTGAGCTTTTCTCCAGTTTATTAGGTCGGCTCTATAGCTCTTTCCATGTTAAGAAAACAGTATTACTCTTATGACAACGGTGTTGCCATATCGAACGGCTCTACTCAACAGCATCACGGGAAAACCGTGGCATATGTACTGGTGAAACTCAGTACTTAAGTTAAAAATAAAAGGATGAAGAACGTAAGCTGCAAATTATTTTCTTGAAATCTAGGGTACATGGTTTGTAGGACGCCGGGGAGGGGGGAGGGGGTTATTACGTTTCTTACAGCAACATGGGTAAACTACTGCAGTATAAAACCTCAATATTGAAGTTCAAGGCAAACAGGGAGAAAATCGATAACAAATAATGTTTCCAGGCTCGGGGTGGAGGATGCAGTTAATTGTGTTTAATAAATTTGCTCAGGCAACGCCGGGTACTACTGTGCCATCGTATCGTCCCACGAAAAGAATGGTAACAAAGAAATGCGCTTGTGAAAAAGTGGTAAACATGTGGCAAAAATGAAATGCGCTTAAGAAACAAGAGTTAAATAACAAAACCAAGCACAGATAAAAATCATGGCGAATTTCTGTATCAATACAAGTCGTACCGTGATGTATCGCTGCACACCACAGTAACAACTGCTGTACAGTACAAGAATATTAGAACGCACTCATCAAGAAGTAGATGACTTCTCTTCAACAGAGATAAGCTGTCGGCGATTCACAACACGTCCCAGAGCAAGTCGGAAAGAAGATGAAGTAAGGAAACAAAGGGATGGCTGTTACCCCCATTGTGCTTCCTCCCTGCGAATGTATTTATTAAATAGAGGATGTTAAGTAGTTATTTTAATAACTCACGGGCAAAAAACATGCCTTATCCATTTTTTTCTTTCGTAATGCGATATAAATTTGATAAATATTTCTTAATCGTAAGGAATTATGAGTGTCTAAGAGGGGGTGTGTTCACTCCTTGTAGGTCCATAAGAGCAATACTGTGTTCTTAACATGCAATAAGCTATAGGTATAGGGCAGGCATGTCAAGGTCACGAGCTGACTGACAACTCTGCGTGCAGGAGAAACAGCTGTTACGAGCCTGAAGGGGTGTACATTACACCTTCATGACTACGATACTCTGTGCAGTACATGTATATTTTCTTTCGTATAAGGACAGTTTACAGTGCATTATGTCTTCTGCTATGGGCTAGAATAAATTTGTTACTTTCATTGACCTGTCTCAGTGTCATCCTTGGCTTTGACAATATGAAAGTGACTGAGGTATGAGCGATGCTAGTAATACCATTCCTTATGCAGCCAGTCCCTGTTATGAATGGTTTGAAAATATCGGTCATAGGGTCGGTCGGTGCATGCATTTCAGTAGCCTTGGCGGACTGATATGTAACAGCAACTTCTGGCTCGGTGAGGAAAGCAACGGGAAACTACCTCGCTCCTCATTTCCCTAGAACGCCTCTTCACTGACGCCTAGGCTATTTATGACAGCTGTTGGCGGGGCTGTGGTGGATCAAACCAGCCTTCGGGCTGAATACCCAACATGCGAGGACATTCATAATTAAATGTGTTCAGCAGGGCGTTTGTATAGAATGTGCCGAGCAAAATGCATTGTAATCACCGTGTACCAGGAAAATTAATTATTATTTTAAAAGTTGTCATAACCGATGAAGCGCGAAATAAAATGCATTTAGGGCCGTAACATACTCAACGCTGATATGAACAGTTATGAGGCACAATAATACCGAATCCTATGCCGCTACTAAATACGTTCTGGAACAAAACCTAATTATTTTACGAACTTAAACAAAAGAAATTGGCATGATAAAAGTAGCATCTCCTCAAGCAATCGTGTTGATACAAAAGTACACAAACACACAATAGCAAAATAGTGTCTATCCTTATACCACACAGAGGCATTAAACGCAGAATTTTGTTTCTAGCAATTGTAGGGTATAGGAGATGTCATGAACCTAAAAGTCGATCAGAGACCTGGGGTTGTGATACAAGGTCTTCACAAGATACTGCCAACCAAGAATTACATAATATACTTCATGGAAGTGTAAAACAAAAGCTAAAGGTTTCCACCTATTCAATACTATGTTTTATAACCTTTAAAAAGTTACATATATTTGTTGAAACTAGTTTCGGTCTTACCAGAGACCATCATCAGTTCAAAATAAAGGCAAGACATGAATATAGATAAAATTTATGAAGAAAACATGAAATCAAGATTTGAGAAACATTCATCACAATTACATGTCCTGTGCAAGCTCTCAGCTTTACTCCAATTTGAAGACTGTACGTCACAGAAGACCAGGTGAAACACTAAAAATACCAGCACTTGAGTAATCTACTAGAACTCCGCTCAGCTGAAACAAGTGTGAACAGAATGAAGTTGATAGGAAAGTGTTGAGATGTTCATTGTTTCAAACAACAAAAAATGCCTAAGGTGGGGCTGAGGGATATGGAATGGTGGATGATTGCTGGAAGGGGGTTTAGAGTACTTAATTACTTTTTATTGAAAATTGGAATTAATACATCAAATAAAGGGTTTGTTTTTTTCAGATATCTCATTAAGGTTGAAAGTGGGATTAAAGAATTGATCCAGGTGGATGAAACAATTCTCAAATATATTTAGCAGACAGCCCTTATTAACCATTTTTAAGAATTTTTATATCTTGATCAATATTCTGAATTTATGGTTTGAGTCCATCATATGTTTTCCCATAGCTGAGAATCTATTATATTTACATGAATTTACATGTTCTAAATACCTCGTGTCAAAGTTTCTACCTGTTTGACCAATATAGGTGGACGGACATAGTTCCTAAATTTAGAATAATGATCTATGAATTGTGTGTCTACAATAACATTCCCCTATTTAAATACAGTATTATCGTCTCCCCCCCTCCCCCAGGGGTCCGCGGACAACAGTTTGGGAATTGCTGGTATAGGGTATGGTACTGAAGGAAAACAATTCGTTGCGTACAACGTTCCTAAGTGAAAAAACTTTTGTTGTTTGCGTAATAATGTTTAAACAGAACATCGTATATTATGTTCCGATGCCCAGTCCACACGTCCTTGCACCAGCGAACCCTGTCTGGTACGCCAAGACTAGCACCCACTTTGAGCTGCTAGAATTGAAAGTTGAATTTGACATTTCACTTGCCCGATGTATCGGTTTTATTAATCACTTGTGTGAATTTGTAACGGTTTGAACTTATCTTCACCGAGCTCGATGGCTGCAGTCGCTTAAGTGCGGCCATTATCCAGTATTCGGGAGATAGTGTGTTCGAACCCCACCGTCGGCAGCCTTGAAGATGGCTTTCCATGGTTTCCCATTTTCACACCAGGCTGTACCTTAATTAAGTCCGCGGCCACTTCCTTACCACTCCTATCCTTTCCAATCCAATCGTCGCCATAAGACATCTGTGTCAGTGCGACCGAAAGCAGCTTGTAAAAAAAAAGTTATTTTGATGTAACATCTTAATTGGATAACTCTGTATACAAATACGGTTTCATTCTAACTTTTCAGCGTGTCTCCTTTAAGTCAGTAACCTAATTAGTGTGTTGTGTTATCTGCGCTCGAGGAATTTCTCGATTTTATCAGCTAAGTACACACGAGCTCATCAACGACCCGCCAGAACGAGCGAATTGCCGGGTACGCGGTAGGGAGCGTGAAGTTGTAACCTTGGCCTTGGTGCCTTGGCGAACTCGAGGCCGAAACCTGAGTCTCGCATTCTCTCCGCTTATTTGTGTCAGACTCCTCATTTTCATCTATCCTATCCGACCTTCTTTAGTCAAGTCTTGTTCTCTTCCGAACCCGATGGTTTTAGATTCGGGAGGCCTAGGGAGTCTCTTATTTTTACCATCTTCGTGAACATTTTCATCTCCTTCACCGATCTCATCAGTGGCGTGCACTGAAACCCATCTGCGCTGCTGGGATAAAGAACTTAATATTAACATTTTCTAATTATTCCTTAGAACGCTTTTTATAATGTTTAAAACATTGCGAACATCTAAGCCAAGCCAAGTACAGCTGTCTTCGACAATCCGCTCGCAGTACCGCAGTTAAGCTTCTCCAGCGAGCTGGGTTTCCTTGCCGGCGCGATAGAGAGCTACCCCAGCGAAATTTAACCCTTTGGCACTCAGCCTATATGCAGGTGTTTGCTCGAAGACACTCAGACCATTTTTTGTGATTTTCCAAAGCAACTTACAAAAATTCAACACGTAAAGAGTTTAACACACATTAACATAAAATTACAGGAAACTATGAGCATTTCAGAAATGAATATACTTTGGATGTATTGTTATTGGTTAAGCCAAAAAAAATTATTAAATTTCAAAAATAAATTTAAAAAATAAATTATTGTTTTCAATGACAGAAAAATTAGACATTGTTGCGTCTTCCTTCTTTACTCTTAGACGTGAACGAAAGAACATTTAATTTGAATAATTTGATATCAATATGATGTGTGTGCTGCAATTCACTCATGAAGCATTGCACAAAGTTATTCAGTGTACATGTAACGGTCATCGATGTCAGGTCCTCACGGTCCTATGCACGGATGAGCAGTTACGACCGTGTCACTTCCCACATAACGGGAATCACTTCCGGCAAAAGGTCATTACTACTGTCTAAATCATCTGAAAATTCAAGGATATCGGTCTCATTCGGCCTTGAATATGGCCTAGCCATTACGGTAAAAAGATGACGCAAGCACGTGCAACAACGGAGTTATGAAAAGGAGTAAAATTGTAGTTTACGAAGTACATCGAACACACGATATACCAAAGAAACGAAATAAACTATAAACAAAACTCATAGCAAGATAAACGTGTTGTATTCATAAGCCAATCAAAACAGATCCACGCAATAACTTCAAATAACCACAACATAAACATTCACGGTTAATATATTTCATTTGTCGAAAATAAAAATATTTTGTAGGGCTGGTGGATATATCTGTTGAGTTAAACGCAAATTCAACACTTTAAGGTACCGTCACGATCAGCTGTTACGATTTAACAGCTACGCAAATGACCAAAATCCGTAAATAAGACAGAGCCGATGTATCGGCGCCGTGAGCGTTTTCGCCATAACCTCTCGCGCTGAGTGCGAAAGGGTTAAGGTCGCTTGCTTGACGCATGCACTTGAAGCTTTCTCGAGGCGGAGCTGTGGCCCCTTCCCCGACAGCAATTTGACGGCGACAGGGCAGCTAGCTCAGGTAAGGGGTGTTAGTTTTAATACTTGACACTCGAAGTCTTGAGCGCCACACACTAGAGACTGTAAGAAAAATATCATCATCTTTATAGCCACTTGCACATCGTCTTGCTAATAAAAAAACAGCCAGTATATGAAATCAATTGTAATATAGAAGAATAGATTTTAGTCTTGGGTTCCGGCATGTATACAGGTTTTTGTTTTTTTTTTCCATCAATTCATTGATGGCACGTGTAGAGTATGTGTTGCGATAGCCGCAGAAAAATATTCAGGTTGCCCAGCATGAACACAGAGTTAAACGCGAATGGTTGTTTGTGATGGTGGTATATAGTGAATTTTTGTAGTGTTACTCTTGGATTGTAGGTGAAGGTTTCGCGAGTTCTGTGGCATCGTGACAAGTATTTTTCCTCGTTTGTCGTTGATGCAAGTACACTCAGTATACGAGTGAAACTATAAAACTTCGGCGACGGTAAAATACCAGTTAAATCTTGCGGTTAGTTTAGATTAGGCTTTTTAAATTAAAAACAAATAGTTAGTACCAGTGTATTTTTGTGAAAACCATGACTGTACCATAACGAAGCGTCACCGGATGAAACTGTAAGTAGCCCTACATTGTTTAAAATCTGCTATAAATTTATGATGGTGTCGATCAATTTGGAAGTACACTGACTGACAGAGCAAATGCAACACCAAGAAGGAGTGGTCAGAACTTTATGCCAATTGCAGAGTAGACTGACGTCACTGAGGTATGCTCATGATGTGAAATGCGCCGCTGTGCTGCGCACGTAGCGAACGATAAATGGGACACGGCGTTGGCGAATGGCCCACTTCGTACCGTGATTTCTCAGCCGACAGTCATTGTAGAACGTGTTGTCGTGTGCCACAGGACACGTGTATAGCTAAGAATGCCAGGCCGCCGTCAACGGAGGCATTTCCAGCAGACAGACGACTTTACGAGGGGTATGGTGATCGGGCTGAGAAGGGCAGGTTGGTCGCTTCGTCAAATCGCAGCCGATACCCATAGGGATGTGTCCACGGTGCAGCGCCTGTGGCGAAGATGGTTGACGCAGGGACATGTGGCACGTGCGAGGGGTCCAGGCGCAGCCCGAGTGACGTCAGCACGCGAGGATCGGCGCATCCGCCATCCGCCGCCAAGCGGTGGCAGCCCCGCACGCCACGTCAACCGCCATTCTTCAGCATGTGCAAGACACCCTGGCTGTTCCAATATCGACCAGAACAATTTCCCGTCGATTGGTTGAAGGAGGCCTGCACTCCCGGCGTCCGCTCAGAAGACTACCATTGACTCCACAGCATAGACGTGCACGCCTGGCATGGTGCCGGGCTAGAGCGACTTCGATGAGGGAATGGCGGAACGTCGTGTTCTCCGATGAGTCACGCTTCTGTTCTGTCAGTGATAGTCACCGCAGACGAGTGTGGCGTCGGCGTGGAGAAAGGTCAATTCCGGCAGTAACTGTGGAGCGCCCTACCGCTAGACAACGCGGCATCATGGTTTGGGGCGCTATTGCGTATGATTCCACGTCACCTCTAGTGCGTATTCAAGGCACGTTAAATGCCCACCGCTACGTGCAGCATGTGCTGCGGCCGGTGGCACTCCCGTACCTTCAGGGGCTGCCCAATGCTCTGTTTCAGCAGGATAATGCCCGCCCACACACTGCTCGCATCTCCCAACAGGCTCTACGAGGTGTACAGATGCTTCCGTGGCCAGCGTACTCTCCGGATCTCTCACCAATCGAACACGTGTGGGATCTCATTGGACGCCGTTTGCAAACTCTGCCCCAGCCTCGTACGGACGACCAACTGTGGCAAATGGTTGACAGAGAATGGAGAACCATCCCTCAGGACACCATCCGCACTCTTATTGACTCTGTACCTCGACGTGTTTCTGCGTGCATCGCCGCTCGCGGTGGTCCTACATCCTACTGAGTCGATGCCGTGCGCATTGTGTAACCTGCATATCGGTTTGAAATAAACATCAATTATTCGTCCGTGCCGTCTCTGTTTTTTCCCCCAACTTTCATCCCTTTCGAACCACTCCTTCTTGGTGTTGCATTTGCTCTGTCAGTCAGTGTATGTGCGAGCGTGTGGTTGAAAATATTCTTGAAAGTTCTTTCTCAGGTAGACCTTTTCACGAAAAATACAGCCTTATAAAATGGTAATGTTGACTTTAGAGAGTGTAATGGGGCTACGATTGTTAATATTTAAAAAAACTTTTTTGTGGCTGTTCGCCGCACGCCACTGGATCTCATTCTCCGAAAGTTTGGGCGTCTTCCAGTTTCTTCTCGATTGCCTAGTTGTAAGGTGGAATGGGATACGTTTGTTTTTCCAACCCTTGTCCCGTTTATCTCCGGGGTTGGGCATGAGGTGAGGTGAGATGAATCTGTCGTGGCGCGTTTTTATGACCGGATGCCCTTCCTCGTCAGAGGAGTTAATGCCTCTAAATGAATGGCGTGATATATGATGGTAGGAAGGGAGAGGGTGAAACCCGGTACCGGCACATAGCCTACTCCTGTCGAATAACACTAAGGGGTCTGCTCCAGGCTTATTGTCCCCATCCGATGGACGAATCGCCATCAACAGCGTCATATTCCCTCACTCCATATGAAGTGAAGGTGCTCAAATAAGTCAGCCTCGTGTCGTAGATTTACTGGCACGTAAAGGAACTTCTGCGGGACAAAATTCTAGTACCTCGGCGTGAACCACTGCGGAAAGGTTTGGAATAATAATAATAATAATAATAATAATAATAATAATAATAATAATAATAATAATAATTTCGTGTGGCTATTTCTAGCCGGGTGCAGCCCTTGTAAGGCAGACCCTCTGATGAGGGTGCGCGGCATCTGCCATTTGTAGGTAACTGCGTGTTATTGTGATGGAGGATAGTGTTATGTGTGAGTTGCAGAAATGTTGGGGACAGCAAGAACACCCAGCCCCCGAGCCATTGGAATTAACCAATGAAGGTTAAAATCCCCGACCTGGCCGGGAATCGAACCCGGGACCCTCTGAACCGAAGGGCAGTACGCTGACCATTCAGCCAACGAGTCGGACAGGTTTGGAATTGAATCCACGCAATCGAGTGATTAGAAATTGTATACCACCACCTCCCGTACCGTGCTGGCCAACATTCTGATGGTGAACGTTTTTTTCGGCCAATGGGACTCGAACCAAGATGTCTGACTTCAACGCCTTAAGAATGATGGCCACTAGGCGGACTCAAGGTGGGATGAGATAAATTCATCTTTCAGGAAGAAATTTCAAGATATTATTATTTTAGCTAATATTAGTCTGGGGTTGTCCGCCTGTGTGGTACAGTGGTTAGTGTGGCCCGGATTCGATTCCCGGCTCTGCCACGAAATTTGAAAAGTGGTACGAGGTACCTATCTATTTTAAGTCCGCTCAGCCTCGAGAGGTCAACTGAGTAGAGGGGAGTTCGATTCCCACTTCAGCCATCCTCGAAGTGGTTTTCCGTGGTTTCCCATTTCTCCTCCAGGCAAATGCCGGGATGGTACCTAACTTAACGCAACGGCCATTTCCTTCCCTCTTCCTTGCCTATCCCTTCCAATCTTCCTGTCACCCACATAGAAGGTGAGGCGCCTGGGCGAGGTACTGGTCCTTCTTCCCAGGTGTTCCCTCTGACTCAGTCTCACGCTCCAGGACACTGCCCTTGAGCCGGTAGAGGTGGGATCCCTCGCTGAGTCCTAGGGGAACAATCTATGCTGGATGGCAAATGGATTAAATGATAATGATGATAATAACTTACGATATTAAACGTGAAAGATTTAAACTCAGCGTCCTCAAACGAGACTGGCAGCCATCTTCTTTATAGTATATTGTATAATAGTGTATCTTGTGAAGTTCCACTGCCAGTTGCATGAATACTTCAAACAAATAGTTGCTACATCCGATGACAACACTACGAGGTTCCACAAGCACCCCCCCCCCCCACACACACCCTGTCACATCTTACTTCTATTTAAAACAAAACCCACCACTGCCGCCGAGTGTTTTGAACCTTACTGTCGGCGGTCCTAAGGATGATTTTCTGTTGTTTCCCCATCTTTACAGCAGGCAGATCTCGGGGTTGTGAGGTAATAACAATCACGTTACCTTCCCATCCAATCGTCGCCAAAAATGTACATGTACTGTAAGTCTATATGTGTGACGTTAAAAGCTAGTGGGGAAAAAACATGTCACGCTGGTTATCACCATACAGACTAAATTCGAGGAAAATGCGTACCAAGCCGATATTTTGTACGTCATAATTAGACATTGTCATATGTATCCATTACGACATAACGTGTAATATTTTTTTAAACTACAAGTGTGGAAATGTGGACATACACTTCTATTTATGGGTGGTTACACACACATTGTCAATATTTTTCGTCATTTAGAATGACCCCAGCAGAATGAGTCACGGTCCCATTCCATTTCGTCCGCTCGTCATGTGTTGTACTTGTCTTGACCCAGTAAGGGGAGCGAGTTGTGTGTATTGTGAGTTTGTACGTGGAACGAGCTGCTTGCAATACTGCGTGCGTGCCGACTGAATGTGTGGGCTCTTCATCGCTATGGAACAGCGTTATTACAGGTAAGATTGTGTAGGCAGTCATCATTTGCTGGAGCTGGTCATCTTAATTCTTTGTTCCTTTTTTAAAATCGTAAACAACTTAACCAACCGCGACCCAGATTACATTTCCGTTTGATTGCATTTTATTACAAAACTACGGAAACGCTTTTGCATATGCGAAGTTGTGAATTTATTGTGATAGGCAGAGCCGAAATCAACTACTGCAATGCCTCTGGCGCCCAAGTAATTTTGCATCCCCTTCCTTAAACTTGATAAGACAAAATTGCAATTAGGCCTACTACTATGTTTATATAATTGATAAAGTAATACAGTCGAATGTCTCTAAGGTGAAGTATCAAAACATTACTACCATAATAATAATTTCATGTGGCTATTTCTAGCCGAGTGCAACCCTTGTAAGGCAGACCCTCCGATGAGGGTGGGCGGCATCTGCCATTTGTAGGTAAATGCGTGTTATTGTGATGGAGGATAGTGTTATGTGTGAGTTGCAGGGATATTGGGGACAGCACAAACACCCAGCCCCCGGGGCCATTGGAATTAACCACTGAAGGTTAAAATCCCCGACCCGGCCGGGAATCTAACCCGGGACCCTCTGAACCGAAGGCCAGTACGCTGACCATTCAGCCAACGAGTCGGACATTACTACCATTAAGTATTATTATTATTATTATTATTATTATTATTATTATTATTATTATTATTATTATTATTATTATTATTAAGTCAGGTTGTCCGTTTCACAAATAGGAAAAGTCCTCTCATTTTGAATTCCAGTTTTGATGCGGGTGAGTGTTCCTTATGGAATCATTGTAAGTACCTAGGTGTTAATGTAAGGAAATATCTCCATTGGGATAATCATATACTGGACATGGGATTGTAAATAAAGGGCACAGATCTCTGCGCATGATTATATGAGGGTATTTAAGGGTTGTACGGTAAGGATGTAAAGGAGAGAGAATGCAAGTCTCTGGTAAGACCCCAATTAGGGTAAGGGGCCCTCACCAGGATTACTTGATTCAAGAAATGAAAAAAAAAAAAAAATCCAAAGAAAAGCAGCTCTATTTGTTTTGGGTGATGTCCGACAAAAATGTTGCAAAGTTGGGGCTGGGAAGACCTGGGAGAAACGAGACGAGCTGTTCAGCTAAGTGGTATGTTCCGAGCTGTCGGTGGAGAGATGGCGTGGAATGACATTAGTAGACGAGTAAGTTTGAGTGATGTCTTTAAAAGTGGAAAAGATCACAATATGAAGATAAAGTTGGAGTTCAAGGTAGCGTATGGGCCTCCGGACCAGAGGATCTCATGTTCAAACACACCGGAGGTAGTCGCATTTTTGAAGGGCGGAAAAATGTTCATTCAACATTCGTGTCGTACGATCTCTGATGACACATTTGATACTTACCCGACAAAATTACCTCAGTCATAGATCGCCCAACGGAGTTCCAGTTTACTTTCCCATCTAGTAGAGTAAAACAGAACATCAAAATTGAGTCGTAGGCAGCCAAGATGTCATCAAATTAAAAATGCCTGCACACGATAGTCGAGACTATACGATTATTCTAATTCTTCTTGGCATTTATTCCAATTTATGGGGGTCGGAGTTTGATGGGATTTTCACCCAGTTTTACGGTCTGATACCCTTCCTGACGCCAACTCTATATGGAGGGATGTATTCGCTTTCCGAGTTTCTGTGGTGGTTGGTACTGTGACGTGTTAAAATGTGTGTATTAAATCGAACACAAATGCCTAGTTATCGAGTCAGAGGAATAAACCTTACGCAGTTTAAATACCCGACCCGGCCTGGAATCGAACCCCGGGGCCCTCTAAACCTAAATCGAATTCCATACGCCGATCATTTTCACCCAAAGAACCGGACCAAGGCCATACGATTATTATTATTATTATTATTATTATTATTATTATTATTATTATTATTATTATTATTATTATTATTATTATTATTATTATTATTATTGGAGCGACGATTTCCAAGGGTCTTCGGGCTGCCTGCCTGTTACCTCGTTCATTTCTTCCCATGTGATATTTAAACCGTTCTTGTGCTTTCCCTAAAACGACGTTAACTCATAAAGCGTGCGTGCAGATTACAGATTAGGTTTTCTTTTTATCCTAATACGATTATTCAAGTGATAAAGATTACTCAATTCTCGAAATCTAATGTTAAAGAACTCTTACTGACTGACTGACTGCTGTCTTTGATTGATAGATATATACCGTTGCAGATTTCTTGTAGAGGTTTTTATACACATTTCTTCCATACTTAGTCTCCACTGCTCGGCTCCGTTACTTCGTAGATTTATGTTCCATACACCTAAACCTTCCTCGGTTGATTAGTACTGTATACAACGGTGAATACTGCATGTAAACCTGTTCGGTAGGTCTCGAGAGTTGCTCCCACAAACACGCGGACCCACACACGTAATTAGGACTTACATTTTATGACGCATACCTCAGCAAAACGGTACTAATCTCGCTCAGATCTTTTCCTCAATGTATGAAGATCTTATCAAAATAAATCAATATATTTATAGGGCAGTCGCCCTGGTGGCAGATTCCCTATCAGTTGAAAGAGTAGCATGGATTATCTCCCATTGTCCCTGATCTCGTCTCATCATTATCATCAAAAGCTTTTCTTTCCCACCCTGAACGGGTGGGGCGGGCCACCTAGAGGGTTACGCCCTCTCTCTAGCCCATCTCGTCTCTCTTGCATTGCGTTTAATATTTAGGGAAGATACTGAAAATGTCTGAAAATCAGGTTGTATCATGAAACAGTAGCACAGTGGGGTCCCTCGTCCAAGGGTAGCGTGCCTGCCTCTTACCCGGAAGCCCGGGTTCGATTCGCGGCTAGTCCAGAGATTTTTCGTGGATCTCAGGAGTGTTGCGATGTCTACGGAGCCTGCGTGATTACAATTGAGGAGTTACCTGATGGTGAAATAATGCCCCTGGTTCAGAAAATCAAGAATAACGGCCGAGAGGATTTTTCGGGCTGAGCAGCGGTCAGTTAGTAAGTCAAGGCCCTTCGGAGCTGTTGCGCCATGGGATTTTGTTTGGTCATGAATAGGATATCGGAATCATACATTGACACAGTTTTAACCAAATTTAATTTTTATTCTTCTTCCACTTTTGTTCTCTGGAATCGAGCTTCCTGTTGATATTGTGATGATAGCCAGGGAATGTAGAGCTCGTTTGGCCTGTGTTAACGAGAAATGCATAATCATGAAAAGTTTTAATTCCTCTTAGGGCGGGCCAGCTAGCAGGTACAGCCTTCTCTCTGGCCAGGAGAAATGCGCTTTATTTTCAACTATTTGTTTTGAGGCAGTGGCGCAACACTGCTTTCCTACATCTTGTCTTTATCTGCAGTTGCCCAGTTTGTTCACATTTCCGCAACCCTTTTAAACTGATTCCTATAAATTGTAGAGTTTGCTTTTAAAATGACGGTTGTATTCGAAATACTTAGCACACTTACTTACCGAGCAAGTGGCCACGCCTTTGAGTCACGTAGCTATTAGCTTGAATTCGGGAGGTGGTGGACAGGCCTGGAGATGGTTTTTCGTGGTTTCCTACTTTCACACCAGGCAAATGCTGGGGGCTGTACTCTAATTAAGGCTACAGCCGCTTCCTACATACTCCTAGCCCTTTCTTCTCCCATCGTCGCCGTAAGACCTGTCTGTGTCGGTGCGACGTAAACCAAATAGCACTGTCAATGTTCCAAGAAAATGTAAAACCTGTAGATGCCATAAAAGCCGCCCCTCTTTAGAGATTATGGTTAAGGAAGGAGTCGCCCACATACCGTTAACTAATAGCGATATCTCGAGAAACAAAACCGTCATGATGAAAATGGTTGAGAATGACAAGTATTTAGTGTGTATGTGTCGGTTGTAAATTTACTCGGGTGGTCGTTGTCTAAGAAAAAAAAAGTGAATTATTTCTAAATCTGATTATTCAAAGCATACAAAAAAATAGTGTTAGTCAAAATGTATTGCCCCCTAGGCATGTGCCTAGTAGCCTATTACACTGAAAATCCGCTTCTGCTGATACTTTGTAGAAATTTTCAGTTTTGTATTCTCGATCCGCCGTCGTAGCCTCTAATCTTTCTTCCCAAGTGATATCACTTTAGGTTTGGAAATGCTAATTTTAATATCGTTCTCTATTTATGTCTTTTCGAACTCCAAGATTGGGTAAGTGAAAATAGGAAAATTAGGCAATAGAAAGAATTAACATTGCAGTAATATATTTCATACGAATCCGCTCTTTAATTTATTAGGTGAAAGTTGCAAAGGTAAAAGACTCCGTCGCCCAGGCGTAAGAGCGCCGGCCTCTTACCACTATGTTCCTTCGTTCAAATCCCGGTCAGTCCATGTGAGATTTGTACTGGACAAAAGCGGAGGTGGGGTAGGTTTTTCTCCGAGTTCTCCGGTTTTCCCTGTCATCTTTCATTCCAGCAACACACTCCAATATCATTTCATTTCATTTACCAGTTATTAATCATTGACCCTGAGGAGTGCGACAGGCTTCGGCAGCCGGCACGTTTCGTATCCTCACCGCTAGATTCTTTCCATTTCTGACCCGGTCGAATGACTGACAAAAGGCTGTGGATTTTCGAGTTACAAGATTAAATTGTCATCTTACCAAGTATTCGGTAGCGGTATTTTGGTATCATTTACTGTACCGGTACCGCACGTGATGTGCGTAGTACTTAAGAAGTCTGCTCTTCAAGATATCCATTTTCTAAACATATTTTTATATCAAAATTTGCGAACTCTTCTATGTCATTTGGCAAACCTAGGATCTTAGGTCAGATAATTAATTGAATACAGTAAATACATAAACAGAAATATCGTGGGGCTAAGGTCGAAGCTCGTATAACCCATGTTACAGCATCTACGTACATAAAGTGAGATTTATATAGTGACTGCAAGGCTCGTGGTGCGCTGGTTTCACTTTCCAGTCTGTTGAAATCGAACGTTTCATAACCCGGAATCAGACTACTTGTTATGATTGTTATGTCACGGGCAGTTCTGTTTCTGTTTTAACGTGTGTTCTGTTTGTGATGAGAAAAATATTCTCACGTAGAAGGAAAAGTCCAGGTAGTTATCGCCAAAATTTGAGCGAGACTGATTTATTGTTGTTTATTAAGCCTGTTGTACTCAATTAATATTGGATTTCCACGAGCTCATTGTAATCGAAATCGTCTTTTAACCTTTTAGGTCGTGTTACGTTCATATAGTACGTGTTGAATAGATGTTAAGTACAGAACAAAAATGGCCAACTGGATGCCAGTGGAATCCGAACCCACACTTGAGCTATGGTGGCTTAGGTCATCTTTGTTCTGTTGGAAAAGATCTAATGAGCGTAACACGACCTAACAGATTGAAATTCGATTTCGGTTAGTACTCCATCAAATATTTGTGAAATTCACGACTTCAAAAGAATTTTCAATACTTCAAAAGTCTTGAAAGTGAATTAGAACCTGTTCTAGTCGATCAAAGAATTGCCGAGACTTTGACAGAATTGACGAATGGAATTAAAAAGCGGTGCGCGCTTTGCCGCTAGGTATCAAAACAACGAAAATTGTTTTGCCTTCATGACCGAGGGATGTTGTGTGTGTATTAATTGCTGAGTATGAGGCACGTCCCTGTCTATTTTCAGTGGACTCCACAGAGTACCATAATAAAATGAATAACACGACAGCGTACGAGGGAGATTGCAAGAGAAATACACTGACTGACAGAGCAAATGCAACACCAAGAAGGAGTGGTTCGAAAGGGATGAAATTTGGGGAAAAAACAGAGACGGCACGGACGAATAATTGATGTTTATTTCAAACCGATATGCAGGTTACACAATGCGCACGGCATCGACTCAGTAGGATGTAGGACCACCGCGAGCGGCGATGCACGCAGAAACTCGTCGAGGTACAGAGTCAATAAGAGTGCGGATGTTGTCCTGAGGGATGGTTCTCCATTCTCTGTCAACCATTTGCCACAGTTGGTCGTCCGTACGAGGCTGGGGCAGAGTTTGCAAACGGCGTCCAATGAGATCCCACACGTGTTCGATTGGTGAGAGATCCGGAGAGTACGCTGGCCACGGAAGCATCTGTACACCTCGTAGAGCCTGTTGGGAGATGCGAGCATTGTGTGGGCGGGCATTATCCTGCTGAAACAGAGCATTGGGCAGCCCCTGAAGGTACGGGAGTGCCACCAGCCGCAGCACATGCTGCACGTAGCGGTGGGCATTTAACGTGCCTTGAATACGCACTAGAGGTGACGTGGAATCATACGCAATAGCGCCCCAAACCATGATGCCGCGTTGTCTAGCGGTAGGGCGCTCCACAGTTACTGCCGGATTTGACCTTTCTCCACGCCGACGCCACACTCGTCTGCTGTGACTATCACTGACAGAACAGAAGCGTGACTCATCGGAGAACACGACGTTCCGCCATTCCCTCATCCAAGTCGCTCTAGCCCGGCACCATGCCAGGCGTGCACGTCTATGCTGTGGAGTCAATGGTAGTCTTCTGAGCGGACGCCGGGAGTGCAGGCCTCCTTCAACCAATCGACGGGAAATTGTTCTGGTCGATATTGGAACAGCCAGGGTGTCTTGCACATGCTGAAGAATGGCGGTTGACGTGGCGTGCGGGGCTGCCACCGCTTGGCGGCGGATGCGCCGATCCTCGCGTGCTGACGTCACTCGGGCTGCGCCTGGACACCTCGCACGTGCCACATGTCCCTGCGCCAACCATCTTCGCCACAGGCGCTGCACCGTGGACACATCCCTATGGGTATCGGCTGCGATTTGACGAAGCGACCAACCTGCCCTTCTCAGCCCGATCACCATACCCCTCGTAAAGTCGTCTGTCTGCTGGAAATGCCTCCGTTGACGGCGGCCTGGCATTCTTAGCTATACACGTGTCCTGTGGCACACTACAACACGTTCTACAATGACTGTCGGCTGAGAAATCACGGTACGAAGTGGGCCATTCGCCAACGCCGTGTCCCATTTATCGTTCGCTACGTGCGCAGCACAGCGGCGCATTTCACATCATGAGCATACCTCAGTGACGTCAGTCTACCCTGCAATTGGCATAAAGTTCTGACCACTCCTTCTTGGTGTTGCATTTGCTCTGTCAGTCAGTGTATCTCAAGAGAATTCATCAATGCCATTGCCGATAAATGTGAAATGTCATATTCACTAAACTGATAATAACCTGAAGAAATGCACATGTTAAATAGAGAACAGAACTGTACAGCCAGCCACTGATTTACTTTCAACAAAATAAACTAGCAACGATAATAATATTCAGGAAACAAACACTTAAATTATGACATAAACCAGCATTAGCTAACACAGTACCACTCCGAATAAAATCACAAAAGCGACTGAGAGCAAGTCAACCCACGTGGCGATAGCTTCCTTAAATGTGGCATCGCTGTTATCGTTGCCATAGCAACAGATCATTTTCGAGCAGCGTTAGTCAACTTTTTCTCGCCGGTGGCGCTAAACGCCAGACTTCAACTCTCGTGGGCCCAACTATAGATGCTCATTAGGCCCCAAGAACACATGTCGAAACCTTATCTCGGGCAGAGGAAGATAATGTTGATTGGTGGTGCGCAACGGTTATTAATGACTGTTCCCTTTTGAAATGTGTGAAGTGCATCACAAGTTCAGTCTAGATCAGTGTTGCCAACATCAGAGGTTCCTTCTGATTCTGGAAATTTTTAATATTTGCCAGAGGGAAAAACCACACGTTTTCTATCATGACATTTTTAAATAAGTTATTTTACTGAAATAAGATTAATATGTTAAGTGTACAGCAGTATCCCCTCTTGGGGCATTCCTTTTCAGATGAATATGAATATGGCTTAGCCCGGTGGTATTTGAAGGTGTTCGCATTTTCTGGCACCTTAAAGAACTCCTGAGAGACAATACCATTTCACAAGGAGAATCGAAAACACGCGATGAACATTTTCATCTGCGGCCGGACTTCCAGCGACGATGTAAAATCGTACACAGGTCCGGGACAAAGGTGGCATCTGTTTGTAGCGTACGTTGACGTATGCAGCTGGCGAAAGATTTTTCAAGAATGGGGTTAATCATCTAATTACCCAATGAGGTAAATGGCTGAACAGTTCTTGTGATTACTTTTCCCGGCTCTGCCACGAAATTTCAAAAGTGGTTAGAGGACTGGGTAGAGGCGGGGGTCGATTACCACCTCAGTTATCCTCGAAGATGTTTTTCCGTGGCATTCCTCTTCTCCTCCAGGCAAAATGCAGGCATGGTACCTAATTTAAGGCCACGGCCGACAACTACGACAACAAGTGTACAACCGGGCGAGTTGGCCGTGCGGTTAGGAGCGCGCAGTTGTGAGCTCGCATCCGGGAGATAGTGGGTTCGTATCCCACTGTCGGCAGCCCTGAAGATGTTTTCCCATTTTTACACCAGGCAAATGCTGGGGCTGTGCGGTAATTAAGGCCACGGCCGCTTCCTTCCCATTCCTAGGCCTTTCCCGTCCCATCGTCGCCATAAGACCTATCTGTGTCGGTGCGACGTAAAGCAAAATAGCAAAAAAACAAGAGTACAAGCAATTCCATGAAGAGAAAATATTACAAGCAGTACTACTAGTTTAACATTCTAAATCCAGCAGAAAATGACAAATTCAGTGTCCATCATTTACAGCTTTTACTTTTCGCTTGATACTAGCACTAATGATCTTCTTAAACGATTTGATACCGGAAGGGAATCTATCAAAGACTGCTGCAGGTAAGTTATTCCAATCCCTTATGGTCCTGTTTACGAAGGAAAACTTGCCCACATCAGTATGCTGGTTTCTGGCCCCAATTTTATGCTTGTGATCATTTCTCGATAAGTACGAGGGAGGTTCCAACCTATTCCTAATACTACTCCAGGCAGCCCTTCCCGTATAGCTCTTATAAAGACCACACAGGCGAGCTCAATACCCCTTATAACATACACCAACTTAACCCAGCAATTAATAACTACGCAGCAGAAACCAAACACCAAACCATTTCCAATGTAAATATTATAAATACAGTAACCCCATAGGTAGTCAGAAAACCAAACAAAACTCCTTGTAAATATAGTAAATATTGTAAATAGTGTAAATACCTGTAAATACTACAATCCATAACACCTATGTACATAAACACTGTACAGTAAAATTTTCCCCTACTACCTTCAAATTTTTTTTTTTAAAAACTGCATGCCCAGCCGAGACCCTTCCAGCAAACATACATTAGAAAACTAAATATTTTACTAGCGAACACTTGAATTCACTAATGTATATAACAAATATTTGCACCCAATAAAACCAAATGTCCACGCTCTAAGAGCCCCAAATCAAAGTGAGATAAAAGACCCAATGAGGTCGGCGATCTCAATCAAAATCCACAGCTGCCGCTCGAGGTTCAGGCTCTAGTTCTTGTAGACTGAAGACTTTCCCAGTTAATAGTATTCCTCCTATTCCCTTTTACTAAACACGTCGCTCTTCTTTGAACTTTTCTAGGGTATTTATTAAACCTACCCTGTATGGATCCCAGCACTCAGACCCATATTCGAGAAACGGTCTTACCAAACATTTATATGTTTTACTTTTGGCACCAGAATTAGCTTTCTTGAGATTCCGCATAATAAAATGTAACGATCTCAGGATTTCTTAACTACATTTTCCACTAGCTCTGACCAGTTTGTCTTTTCTAATAGTAGCACTTAAGTACTTACAACTATCAACTTCAACACCACCCCCCTCCCCCAAGTTCGTAATCCCTCTTTCCTGTCATTTTTATTTACTGAAACTCAATTTCTTGCTTTTTCCCGCTGTGGATTTTCATTCGGTTTTCACGCGCCCATTTTGCAATCGTATCTAAATCTTGCTGAAGCAATAGTTCGTCCTCCTCTGTCTTTATCTCCTTGCGACACATCAGCAAAGAGGCGCACTTCCGATTTCATCGAATCAGGCATAGCATTCATGAAAAGTATGAAAAGAATTGACCCAATAACGTTTACTGGAGAAGATAGCTTTTCTCCCACGCGCACCCTCTGAGATCTTCCATTGAGGCGTTCCCGTAACCATTTCACCACTATTATAGAGCAGTAGAGGTGGGATCCCTCGCTGAGATCAGAGGAGAAACCAAACCTGGAGAGTAAACTGATTAAATAAATAAATAAATAAATAAATAAATAAATAAATAAATAAATAAATAAATAAATAACGTTCTACTAAACCGTTTTCACTTGATTGTCCCCTTACAGTTCTCCTTGAAGTATTAACCAACGCCACCATCCCGTGTGAAGCAATCGAAGAGTTAGAAGTTTCTATACGTTACTCTTGCGCAGTGTCCTGGAAAAGAACAGTGACGAGAAATGCCGGCGTGTTTTGTAGAAGAATTGAACACATTTCCTACCGATAGTGAAGCAGATAGCAGGTAATCTTAAGGATATACAGTGGAACCTCGATATTTGTAATCACCTCGGGAGCTAAATTTTATTTTGAGTTATCGGAATTTCGAGACAGAGAGAATACCGGTTTTAAGCATGAGGAAAGCAACGGGAAACTACCTCACTCCTCATTTCCCTAGTACGCCTCTTCAGTGACGCTTAGGCGATTTATGACAGCTGTTAGCGGAGCTGCAGAAGATCAAACCAGCCTTCGGGCTGAATACCCAACATACAACACAAGCATGTATAGTATATAATTGAATCATATGTATCTGTAGGCTTATGCTGAATACATTATTTTTAACAGTATTTAAAAATATACGAACGAACTCTATTTTACGGCATCCGTTTAATCATAACATACAGTAGTGAAACAAGAAACATACCTCCGTTAAAATCTTTGGAACATATCCGTTAGTCTCTTCTGTTTGTTACTGTTAACCTTTCCTCCCTTCACGTTGAAACTTCTCCTCAATACCACGCAGCCGAGATTCGTAAATGGAGCGTGTCATCCGCGACTTCGGGGGTTGCTTTCTTACGTAACCAGTAATTAACTCACACCCGAGAAACAGCGAGGTTTCGCCGATTTTCCGTTTTAGCTTTTCTGTTTCTGTCATGTTAGCTCACAGCATCATTATAACCCTTTCTTTAACAAACCACAAATAAGTATTGCACAGTTAATATTGCACTAAATTCGAGTTAGAGTATTTTTTGCTTCAAGGGAGGAAATGTTTGCTTCGAGAAATCGAGAAATTTGTGTAACCGAATTTCGAGTAATAGAGAAATAAATACACGTGAAGAATGGGACAGTTGGCCGGGAAATTTAAGTTACTTCGAGATACTGAAAATTCGAGGAATGGAACTTCGAGATATCGAGTTTCGACTGTAGAATGCCAGGTCGAAGGCACTTAAAACTGGAGCAAGTAGTCGGTTTTAAATTAGATTGTTTGGGCTGTGGAGGTGTCAGAATTATTGTATTATAGTCTACACGTTTGAAACATTAACTCCCGGTTCGCTTTGTGATTATGTAAACAGCCTGTTCACATAAAGCCATTACCGAGCTCGATAGCTGCAGTCGCTCAAGTGCGGCCAGTATCCAGTAATCGGGAGTTAGTGAGTTCGAACCCCACTGTCGACAGCCCTGAAGATGGTTTTCCGTGGTTTCCCATTTTCAAACCAGGCAACTGCTGGGGCTGTACCTTAATTAAGGCCACGGCCGCTTCCTTCCCATTCCTAGGCCTTTCCTATCCCATCGTCGCAATAAGACTTATCTGTGTCGGTGCGACGTAAAGCAAAAGAAAGAAAAAAAAGCATAAAACCATTGTCATGTGTATTTTGTGTTGTTTCACTAGTTTCTGTTGCACTTAGGTTGTTGTTCAGCATTACACTTGCAGTACGTTCCCAAGGCCTCCACATTGTGTTTCACAAATAATCATAAATATTTAATTGCGCACAATGTGCATTGCGGGGCGGTGTTGCTAAATCTGTACGTGGCTTAACGCCGGCTTGAGAGCACTAATCGAATAAAGAAAATCGTCACCCGGGGAGGGATTTGAACACGGGCCTCCGAGCTGACAGGATCGCGTCACAGCAAGTAGGCTGCGATCTGTTTGATGCTGATTTCTCGGCGTAACTCTCAACGTGATCGGATTGGCTAACTTCAGCGGCTGATAAAATAACAACGGCATGAGATATAGAATTATTTAAAAAATCATAAGTATGACCAATCCTATAACGCTAATGTACCCGGTTCACGTTATTTCCCACCACCCTGTATGTATGTATGTATGTATGTATGTATGTATGTAATATAATGTAATGTAAATGTGTGTTATCTATTGGAATAGTTTCAGCTATATCCGCAGTTGCTATATTAAATAGTAAGGGACCCAGGTGGTCTCCTTGAAGCACGCCATTTGTTTGTTCAATGTGACCTGATACTCTGATACGTCGTCGATCTCTACGTGATTGTTGTGTAAAATGTTCACGATTATTTTCGTTAGGTAGTGTTCTTTCCCAGTTATTGTTTCCATCTTTCGTGTCAGTAAAATGAAATAAAAAGGCGAATGGCTTTTAGTGCCGGGAGTGTCCGAGGACATGTTCGGCTTGCCAGCTGCAGGTCTTTTGATTTGACTCCCGTAGGCGACCTGCGCGTCGTGATGAGGAAGAAATGATGATGAAGACAACACATACACCCATCCCCGTGCCAGAGAAATTAACCAATGATGCTTAAAATTCCAGACCCTGCAGGGAATCGAACCCGGGGCCCGTGTGACCAAAGGCCAGCACGCTAACCATTTAGTCATGGCGCCGTACTCCGTGTCAGTAATTTTTTATTGATGAAGTCGAATGCTTTGGTGTAGCCGATGAAAAACTGTATGCAGTTTTAATCTGGGGTGTTTCGGTGCCTCATCGATGTGTGTCCGGCTCCATGTCTAAATGCTTAGCGTGCTGACCTTTGGTCACAGGGGTCCAGGGTTCGATTCCCGGCAGGGTCGGGAATTTTAACCATCATTGGTTAATTTCCCTGGCACGGGGGCTGGGTGTATGTGTTGTCTTCATCATTTCATGCTCATCACGACGCGCAGGTCGCCTACGGGAGTCACATCAAAAGACCTGCATCTGGCGAGCCGAACCCGTCCTGGGATTTCCCGGCACTGAAAAGCCATACGCCATTTCATTTCATTGATGTCTGTGAGGAGACGTGATATTACTTGTATAGTAGATCTGCCTTTTCGGGAAGCTAAATTGTGGTTCTGGTATTTTGTCTTCACCTAATTTCGTGAGTCGTGCTGTCAAAATCTTGTTTGAATATTTGGTACATTGTGCTTCGTAGTGCAATTCCCGTATCTTTATTCTGGACTATCACCAGTCGTCTGGAATGTATACCATTACTAGATATTCCGTCATCATGGTTGCCCATACCTTTTGGAAGACTCAGACTGCTTGTTTCAGGTGTTCATTGTATATATTATCGGTGCCGGAAGCTTTCTTAACTTTTTGCATCTCGGATGGCCTCTAGAACCTCTTTATTTGTGGTAGGTTCTATGTATGTTTCACAAGTACAGTACATACGTAAAACCTTGACTGTAGGCACGTGGCGGAGATAGGCATTACCTATGCTCTCCGTGCAAATGATATGAGATTTTACGGACACCCAAGGTCGTTCTTGTCTCTTATGCCGGTTTGCATTTCGTGTTACGGTTAACGCTATGAACGACACGATTTTACAGTAGGTAGTGAGAGATAGGATGCAACTGTACCAAAACTAATGTGTTGTTGTATTTGTTCCAGGAACATGATGGTGTTCCGACTACACGGAGACGACCTCATGTTCGGAAGTTCCGTACACCAGGTACAGCCTCAGATCCCGCAGATGAAGATGATGAAAGTTCACATCCCCTTCACCTTCAAGCTGCAGGAGACGTCAAAGTCTTCCTACTCAGGTGAGTTTGTAGTCTTCCACTGAAGATTCCTCGTAGAATATGTCTGTCGCGTCGTTCCAGGAGTGAGCCCATCAGTAAAATCCGGTGTGTCCCAAACAAGTGTAAAGACTTCCTTGAATAATTTAAATCTGTAAGAGCTTGCAAAAATATAATAATGGACGTAAAAAGTGGAAGGTCTAAAGAGTCATTGGTCATTTTGTGGGGAAATCAAATTAATGAGGTCGTAAATAAAGGTTACAGGTTATAGGAGTGTTTAGTGATTGTAGCACGGATGTAAGTAGCCTCCGTAGCTCGGGCGGCAACGCGCCGGCCTCTCACCGCTGGGTTCCATGGTTCCAATCTCGGTCACTCCATGCGAGATTTGTGCTGGACAAAGCGAAGGCGAGCAGGTTTTTCTCTGGGTGCTCTGGTTTCCCCTGTCATTCCAGCGACACTCTTCAATGTAATTTCATTTCATATGTTGGTCAGTAATCATTGCTCCAGAAAAGTGCGACAGGCCTCGGCAGCCGGCACAACTCCTTCATTCATTCCATTCCTGACCCGGTCGAATGACTGTAAACTGGCTGTGGATTTTCATTTTCAGTACGAAGAATACACCGACAGCATCCCCTGCCTGTCGTAAGAGGCGACTAAAAGGGGCCCCAGGGGCTCACAAATTGGGAGCGTGGGTTGGCGACCACGGGGCTCTTAGCTGAGTCCTGGCATTGCTTCCATTCACTTGTGCCAGGTGCCTCAGTTTCATCTTTCTTATCTGACCTTGTTCTTTCCCGACTCTGACGGTATTAGACCATTCGAGCCCTTTGTAACCCTAGTCTTACCTTCGTCGATACCTTCATTTTCTCTCTCGGATTAATGTTGTATAGAAGATGGTTACCGCAAAGTAAGGGGGCGTGGGGGTTAATGATGCGACTCATACTTCATATTTAGCGAAGACATTTTTGTGTTGTATATTGTGATATTTCGTGTTTCGGTAACGTTATTAACATTCACAAGCTTTCAGATTGAACTAAGCAACATAGATGCGAACTAGCGAAGAACGATTTAGTGATAGCGTTTCTGAAGTGAAGTGAACTGTTTGCTCATCCCCAGATTACTGCGCATGCAACCATTAAAATTTACCAGTTAGATATGAAATCTTTGTTGCCTTTTGGGTAAAACAATTACAAGATTATTTTGCATAAAACTGTTGAAATTTGCTGTGATTTTAAGATATTATTTAGTTTTAGTGTAAGTGAAAGTTCTCAATTGTTTCATGGTCGTGCATAAATATAGGTACACTCAGGTGCCCTTGCTGAATCCATATCCCCCTGTGTGTGGGGGCGGTAGAATAACACCCACGGTATCCCCTGCATGTCGTTCGAGGCGACTAAAAGGGGCTCCAGAGGCTTTAAACTTTGGAGCGTGGGTTGGCGACCCCGGGGCCCGTACCTGAGTCCTGGCAATCTTCCACTTACTCGTGCCAGGCTCCTCACTTTCAACTATCCTATCCGACCTCTCTTGGTCAACTCTTGTTCTTTTCCGACCCCGACGCTATTAGGTTTACGAGACTTAGGGAGCCTTTTATTTTCACGCCCTTCGTGGCCCTTGCCTTTCTTCGTCCGTTACTTCATTTTTCGAAGTGACGGATCCCTTCCATTCTTTTCCCTCTAATCAGTGTTATATAGAGGATGATTGCCTAGTTGTACTTCCTCTTAAAACAATATCAACCACCACCACCACCACCACCACCTGAATGCATATAATTTTTCATGTGGAAAATCTCAACCCCGTGTAACAGGTATTGGAAGCTCGGCCGTCCGGATGGGAAGCTAGCAATGAAGTGACTGTGTTACCCCGTCTCCCATATTATTATTATTATTATTATTATTATTATTATTATTATTATTATATAGACCTGAAGAGAAGTTCTGAAGTGCCGATTTTTGTGCAAACTACACTAGTAATAATTTGGAGCAAGGAAGAATAAAGACGGGCTTAAGCATTTTATGTTCCAGAAGGGGGCCGCGACATTAAAAGTTTGCGGACCACTGGTCTAGGTGTATTTCTTAAAACAATCGCCACCACCACCACCACCACCACCACCACCACCACCACCTTCCTTCTTTTCTTTCTTTCTTTCTTTGGCTTTGTTGTTGGTTACATTATTTTTGATCTCTTTCATGGCAACCCCGTCCTAAACTCGATTTGTGATTTTTCTTGAATTGCTTTCCGGAAAGTTTTTCTGTCGGCTATGAATGTTCCTGAGACGTTGAAAGTTAAAGATCTTGTTTGACCTATTTGTATCAAAGTGATACTGTTTCCTTACATGATTTGGCTCCGTGCATTATGCTTGTTAATCTCGTAGTCTGTAGGCCTTCGGGCTGAGCAGCGGTCGCTTGGTAGGCCAACGCCCTTCAGGGCTGTAATGCCATGGGGTTAATGTTTTTTTTACGCTTGTTAGTCTTGATTCTTCCGTCATTTCTATGTATCCCGTAAAATATGAGGTATTTATTTATTTATTTATTTATTTATTTATTTATTTATTTATTTATTTATTTATTTATTTATTGTTTCGGCCGTCTATGGACCACTTTTGACAGTGCAGTACTTTTAGCCGTCTCTGCCTTCATTCTCCGCCAGTATTTTTTCACCCTTTCTCCCACGCCCTTCGTCTATTCTTCTGTATAGATCTCTCTTTTCTCTCTAGTGTTTCCCGACTCTCTTTGAAACCACGGAACTTTTTGACAAGTTGTCTAAATCGATTTCTGTCCATGATATCTTCCGGAAGCCCCACGTTCGTCAAGCCCAACTTCTCTTCTGGAAACAATTTTAGCTCTATCTTCCTATTCCTGAAGAATTCGACGATTCTCTTTGTTAGTCTATTATTATTATTATTATTATTATTATTATTATTATTATTATTATTATTATTATTATTATTAGTAGTAGTAGTAGTAGTAGTAGTAGTAGTAGTAGTAGTAGTAGTAGTATGTTGCTTACAAAGTTACATATACTCCCTGACAACTTTATAGAAATCACAGTGCAGTTCCGCTTTCTGTGCTTAGCGTGTGTTGTTCCAGATGGCGAGACATCCGCCTTTTTAACGGAGTCCTTCACGCCACACCTATTTTATTATCTTAGGGAAGGTAAATTAGCACTGATCGTCCTGGTGATTGTTTTGATTAACTGTCTAAATAACGAAACCATATTGATTAAAAGCCCTGCTGTTCCCTTGTACACAACTTTCATCGCGGTAATATTGTAGCAGCCAAGGCTTGGCGTGTTTCATATCGTGGTAATTAGAAATGAAAATGTTCTCGTTTTGAATATTTTAACTACTGATATAAATAAATTAAGTTTTGGTATAATCTATTTCACTTCGGTATTATTATTTGATAACTTGCGCTTGAGAAATGTTACGGTCTTTGCGATACCTTTAGTCGCTTAAGTGCGGTCAGTATCCGGTATTCGGCAGACAGTGGATTCGAATCCCACTGTCGGCAGCCCTGAACATGGTTTTCCGTGGTTTTCCATTTTCACACCAGGCAAATGCTGTTGCTGTACCTTAATTAAGGCCACGGCTGCTTCCTTCTAACTTCTACCTCTTTCTTGTGCCATCGTCGCTTTAAGATCTGCCTGTGTCCGTGCGAAGTCTAGATCGAACAACTTACATATCTACGACGGTGGTTCAGTAAATGAGGAAGCAGGTGCTGTTATTGCGTAAATACATTCTCTCTGTATTTGTCTTGATACTTGTTTTAACGGTATGGCAAGGCATCATTCTTCGCATAAGTAGAAGGAATCATTGTAAAATGTCTGACGTTTAAACATGACTGCTTGCTGAACACCGCTGTCCTTTTAGATGTTCGCTCTTCCAGAATAGCCCAAAAGGTGAGTTGATGTCATGTATGGACTCAACCTGGCAAGAGAGAAGGCATTACCTTCTAGGTGCCTCGCCAATGAAAACGTTCCCTAGGTCTTAGGTCCTGGACTCAACGCGTGTTAGTGACAGCGTGGCCTAGTGTTTTCGTACACCAATACAACGCATATTCACAACTCGCGTAGTTTTCTGCGACTTTTTGAGGTGCTGATGCACCCTTTAGAAATGGTAAAATAGCATCACACTTCGCTTCTCAACTTCGGCCCATATTTCCATCAGCCTCAACAATCAGTGCTTGGACGGTAAAACTAATATTATATGCGGTTATAGGGTCATGAGGGAAAATGAAAATATCTCTGTTCTGTTTTTGTGTTGAATTGAAATACATTTGAGAACAGTTGACATGACGAGATCCTTAATACCTTACTGATAGAATCATCTACGTAATAATAAGAGCTTCTTCATTCGAAAACACCACGGCCGCGCCACCAGTGATTTTACAACTTGCTTTACGATGCACCGACACAGATAGGTCTTATGGCGACGATGGGCTAGGAGTGGAAATGAAGCGGCCGTGGCCTTAATTAAGGCACAACCTCAGCATGTGCCTGGTGTGAAAATGGGAAACCACGAAAAACCATCTTCAGGGCTGCCGACAATAGGGTTCTAACCCACTACCTCCCGAATACTGCATACTGGCCGCACTTAAGCGACTTCCGCTATGGAGCTGGGTAACTGTAGGAATTATTTGCCCGTGTGGGATGGGTCGGTAGAATAACACCCACGGTATCCCTTGCTCTGAACTTTGGAGCGTGGGTTGGCTATCACGGGGCCCTTAGCTGAGTCCTGGCATTGCTTCCACTTACTTGTGCCAGGCTCCTCACTTTCGTCTATCCTATCCGACCTTCCATGGTGGACTCTTGTTCTTTTCCGACCCCGGCGCTATTAGCTTTGCGAGGGCTAGGGAGTCTTTAATTTTCACGACCGTCGTGGCCCTTGTGTTCCTTTGGTCGATCGAAGTGTCGGATCCCTTCCATTTTTCCTCTCTGATTAGTGTTATATAGAGGATGGTTGCCAAGTTGTACTTCCTCTTAAAACAATAATCACCACCACCACCACCACCACCACCACCACCTGTAGGAATTATTTTTTAAATAATAACAATTTGCACAAAACTTGTTATTCAATACCTAATCCTTTCCTTTAATTTCTTTAAATATTAAAATAATACTTGGCGGAAATACGCACACAATGTCATTTGACGCAGCTAACCGATGTTTCAGCGCCACAGCACGCAGTCGCGACCCGCGCAGCATCGCGTAGAAGCGCAATTGGTATATGATGGGACAAAATCTTAGTTGCCCACATGTGTAATCGAGGAGTGTCTGTTCTAAAGATGCTACTTCCACCTTAAGAAAGTTGTTGGAAAAGCTTAAGAAACGTAAAGTAAAAGGCACACGGAACGTACCCATGATCGGGTACTTTTAAAGGAATTACAAATTTCTGGTCTGGATTGCTCATGGTAATAATACTTAGATATTTTTTCAGTACTTTTCTACCTCTACTATATTACTTGTTTGTTTTCTATAAATGTCTGTGTCCCCGCCCCACACTTCGCTCTACTGTTACGAGAAGCAGAGGTGCGGGAATAGCCTCGCGACTGAGCTGTACAGTCTGTGTTACTCGGCCCGAACGTGATGGTTTTTGCACTGTACATTGCTGATAACTACATTTTGTCTGTCTGACTGCAAACAAAATTGTGACTACTTGCTTGCGGGGTTATTTGTAATCCGGGTCTCTTGAAGATTACGCCTTTATAATGCTCTATTGACAAATTAGCTAGATTTTTGGCAGTCATCCACAAGGCCAAACACTCCGTGACTGGTTACGAAAGAAGTTATGGTAACAAATTGTTGTTCGACCAACATAATTACTCACGATCACATAAAGACATTTGATAAATGTTTGTTGCGTCAGTGTGAGGAATGTACAAACGAAAGCAATTTATCTTCGTGTTAATCTTCAGTTATTGCGCCTCTGTCCATCATCTGAACTAATGTAATAGCTGTCACACAGTAAAAAAAAGAAAAAACAAGCAATTTGCGGAATAGCAGGAACATTAAATACAGCAAAAAATACGACGTAATGCGTGGTGTTCATATTGGTCTCAATTTTTCTTTTTCTTGAAACTTTTGCGTGAGTAGCATCAGCCTGCTCACTAAAGCGATGCCCGGCTGCTGGCCATAATCTCTGGCGTGGATCTCACACTGTAGTTAGTTAGTCTCTTCGAGTCCCCTTGATGGGGAAAAAAACAAATCACCATTAGAATGTTGGTCGGCAGAGGAGGGGATGTGGTATACAATTTCTAATCACTAGATTGAGTGCCAAAAGCCTGGATTCAATTTCAAACCACCGTGTTCCGATGGGGTGAGGGCATGCCACTGTTTATGATGATCCGTCCGTCATGTCGAGACGTTAAGCACTTGCTATTATTCGACAGGTGTAGGCTATATGCCGACACGGGCTTTCAGCCTCTCCATACCTCACTGTCATCAACTCACAACCACACGCGCAGGTCGCCCACGGATGTCAGATAGAAAGATCTGTACCAGGCGAACCGAACATGTCCTCGGACACTCCCAGCACTAAAAGCCACACGATAAACAAAATGATTATTAACAGCCATCCAAAAGTTTGTTCCCATGGGCTTTTCGAAAAATGTAAAAAAAAGAAAACAGTTACCGGTAGTTAGTAACGTTTTATTTTACCCGGCAAGATTAAGGTCTTCAGGCCCTCTCTTCCATCTAACCAGGCACTGAAATATACATATATTACATTGCATCACTTTGCAATAATAGATTTAATACTAATTAAGTTAATAGTAATACGAGAATGATTAGTGATAAGATTAAATTAAGATGAAATAAATTAGATATAATAAAAGTATACATTCTTAAAACTGATATCCTACATGTAAAAAAAAGAGGGTAGTACATAAAATTTAATAACATTTGAAAAACAGATCGGGTAAGAATTTTAGACTAATCTTCTACCAGAACATCCATGACAGTAGAATGGTTGTGAGTAGCAGCATCAAGTTTACAGATTATCCTTACTGGTACATAAAATGCCTCCACAGTGCTTCCTTGAAAGTGCGAATAGTGCTTAACCCTCTGCTACTTTCGGGAAGGAGGTTCCACTCAGGGCAGGCAATTACGGTGAATGGCAGATCTGTGGGCAGGTAAAGCAAGGATGGAATTATTAGTAGATCTGGTGTTAAGACTGTGATACGAAGATAGGTATTTGAAATATGACGTAAGTTAAATGGCTGTGAAGAATTAACGATTTTATGGAGATGGCATATGCTAAGTTAGGTGGTTATATGAAGGAGTTACATGGTCATAGTACCGTAGGTTACAGACGTATCTCACACATGCATTTCGACCACGTTGTAATCTGGTCAATAACTTGCACCCAGCGTCTCTATAAATCACGTCACAAAAGTCGAAATGAGGGGAAAACCAGAGCTTGTACCAGCATTTTCTTGAGCTTTTCAGGAAATAAGTATTTATATCCGCGCAGCATGTGCAATGCAGAAAATGTTTTCTGGGTGATGTTCGTAATATGGGTTTTCTATGACATGTCATAATCGAAAGTAACGCCTAGGGCTTTTACTGATGACGTGAATGGTATGCTAGTATTACATAACCTTATAGATGGAATCTCTGGTCAATTGACCTTCGCGAGTAGTTTCGGGTATCCAAGGATGATGGCTTCCGTTTTTGCTGGGTTTGACGTAAGATCACATCTCAAAGACCAAGAAGAAAACTATGTTAGATCCTGATTGATTTTGTCTATGGCCGAAAATATTAGATCTGGAGATGTATGGAGGTACATTTGTACATCATCAGCGTAAATATGGTTTTTGCAGTGCGTTAGGTTTTGGAAGACATCATTAATGTAAATAGAAAAAAAAGGAAGGGGTCCTAACACCGACCCTTGGGGCACACCACACTGCATGGACTGCCAACTTGATTTGTTTATCTTATCTGTAACACACTGCCGCCGATGACCATGCAGGTAGAAATGTGAGACGTAAAAACAAGAACATTATTATTATTATTATTATTATTATTATTATTATTATTATTATTATTATTATTATTATTATTTCTAATCTCTGGATTGCGTGCCAAAAGCCTGGATTAAATTCCAAACCTCACCGCAGTGCTCATATGGAGTGAAGGCATATAATGCTGTTCATGGTGATTCGTCCGTCGGATGAGGGTGTGAAGTCAGGAGCATACCCCTTGGTGCTATTCGGCGGGAGTAGGCTATGTGCAGGCACCGGGTTTCACCCTATCCATTCCTACTATCATATATCACGTCATTCATTTCATGTCATCTCTGTAACTCCTCTGATCAGATTGACGTGAGGAAAGGTCGTATAAACTTCAAGCTGCCTCTGTGGATCAGTGGTAGTGTGTCGGTGTCGGGATCCCAAGATAGCGAGTTCAAACCCAGCAGAGGCACTCAGATTTTTGAAGGGCGGAAAAAAGTCCATTCGGGACTTGACACTCCATGTCGTACGATGTTGGTATGTAAAAGATCTCTGGTGACACATTTGGTGTTTACCCGACAAAATTCATTAAATCTAAGCCATGGACGTCCAAGAGAGTTGCGGTTTACTCTGTCTGCCATCTAGTAGGTCTAGAGTAAAACGGAACGTCGAAATTGACGAGCAGACAGCCAGATGGCGTCAAATTGAAATGTCTGCACACGGTAGCTGAGGCCATATTATTATTATCATCTCACTTCATATCCGACCCCGGAAAGAAGCGGGGCAAGGGTTGGACGTACAGTAATAACTCCTCTTGAAAGCAGACATTTTCTTATATAGGATGAACCACCATAAGATTAGAGGCACATTTATATTTGCTTTTCCGTGGCTTTAATTAGTGATCTATCGCTATTCCAATGCATGTATTGCTTCAGGTTTGATTACAGAATTATTATTATTATTATTATTATTATTATTATTATTATTATTATTATTATTATTATTATTATTATTATTATTAACCTCACGATTAACCGTCCAGTACGTCATCAAGCTTGTTTTGCTTGAAATACCATCGTCTCTTCGAGCTGTGACAGACTGACGTGATACTCGCAGGTCAGAATGACAGAGTACAACGATAACGTCGACATATCCGGTGCAGAGCCCAGGATAGCGCGACCATAAGGCTAATTAAAGACTTCTAGATTATCAGGACAATTTAATTAGAGTGTTAGTCATGGAAACCTTCCGTAATAGCAATGATTATATTTATTATTAGGCACGGACTTGTTAAGTCCATTAGAAAGTGCATTCGCTTGTTCTTGGTGACGTAATTGCCGAGGTGAGGTGAGGTGTTACATGTTAGAGGAGACGCCTTTTGCTTAAACAGTGTAATGAAGCTACAGCATTCGACCATCCCCAGTGCCTCGGTAGTCCCAGTACAGTTCAGATTTCTTTTGTGAAGTGTTTATCGTACGTGTTGCCGATTCAGACAAATCGTATCAAGACGGAACATGTGCACTGAAAAACGTACGGAATGAGGTTGGACGACAGACTGAGAGCGAGAGGATGAATTTCAGAGATTTGATACAAGGCGGATCGTCTGGACTATCTTCCTCTTGTTCAATTTCTTTGTCCTCTGACGGATAATCCGAGTAGTGTTGTCTGTATCGCGTAACGTTACTAGTACATGTGTCCGATCTCCGCCAGTGTTCTTGTGAATTTATAGAGCTGTATCGCAGTTTTCCTCGCCATAAGGAGAGCGAGCCGTACGAGGCCATGATTGAAAAATAAAAGGAGATGTAGATGTATCAGTCAACAAAGAGATATTTAAAAAAACAAAAAAATAAACCCACCGTTTTAGCCCTTCAATTAAGCAAGTCAATGTTGAAAACATACTAGGAATACGAGCTACGAATTTCAGGTAAATAAAATATAATAGAGTTCGAGAATAATAAGTCTTTATTTATTCTTAAAAATTACAATTCTTTTCTTAATCATTGTTATCCGATCGATTCGATTAGCAGTTTGCCCTTTTCTATCACTAGTAGCGCTAATGCAAGTGAATGCAGAATTTCAGTTAAGCCCTTATAACTACACTCGGTGGGGACATTTTTCAAAAAAATTTTTAAAAAAATCGCCTAAGGGTATTTAACGAAGGAACACATTACAGAAATTTTTTTGTAAATAATTTGGCTAGGATTTCAATCGGAAAGAAAACAAGTAAAGAAACAAAGCGATTTTAAGCTGTTTTTCCAGAACTGCATTTAGACCGGAAGTGACCTTTAAAATTTGTTTTTATAGTGATAGAGCTATCCAAGACTCACAACTTGTAACCTTTCCGGAACTTTTAGCCCTTCAACGTTCTGCACAATTGAGGAAGTTGCTTAATTTGACCTTTTTCCTAGTATCGGGACCATAGTTGGTCTGCTGAGACATGTTTTCAGCGTTTAAAGGAAAACTAAGGCGTCATTAAATACGGCAGATGGCAGTTAATCGGGCGAGTTGGCTATGCGTTTAGGGGCGCGCATCCGGGAGATAGTGGGTTCGAATCGCACTGTCGGCAGCCCTGAAAATGGTTTTCCGTGGTTTCACACCAGGCAAATGCTGGGGCTGTACCTTAATTAAGGCCACAGCCGCTTCCTTCCAACTCCTAGGCCTTTCCTATCCCATCCTCGCCATAAGACCTATCTCTGTCGGCGCGACGTAAGCAAAAAAAAAAAAAAAAAAAAAAAAAAACCAATGGCAATTAGGTCTCAACATCTATCCTCAAGTAATTACGCCACTCTCCGGCTCCATCACGTAGTTCTCGTAGTAGCTTCACGCGGGAAAAATTAATCTCTCTTTAACAGCCATTCTCTACTTCATCTTGATCGATGTACGTTTACTTCCACACTGTGTTGTGCAATGCAACTAGCATAGACGGACCACAGAATTAATTCTTCCATGATGGGTGCCAGGAAACAGAAGGGTAACAAGACGGAACTGTGTAGACACTCGACAAGACGAACGTCTTGCATGATTCTTTTATTGCATGATAAATCGTAGCATGTAGTCCGGCCTTAAAAGTGAACGTCAAAACTGCAGCCCGAGTGGCGTCACATCAAGATGCCTGCACGTGATATCTGAGGCCACAGCTATTCTTCTTCTGCATTCTAATGGGCCAATAAAGGACCACAACAGTCAACTTTGAACATTGATATGTTTTTGGACTGGGTCGTCTGTCATGAATTAGCGTCATCAGTTTACAGTTTTTGCGTGAACAGAAAACAGAGATATTCTGTAGTCTATAATTGTAATTATTTAATTCTGTAATTTTAAGTAGGGATGGCGGCACCTTTCTCCATTCACCATCCCCAGATTTTATATATATATACAATTTGTAATAAATAAATAAATAAATAAATAAATAAATAAATAAATAAATAAATAAATAAATAATAATTCGGGCAAATCAATTATTAAAGTTGTAGAAAAGCAAGACAGAAAAACCTTAAGGATTTTTTTGGACCAATCTGTAGAGGGAGAATTTGGATGAAGGAAATCTCATGACCTCTACCAACACTCAGAGAAAATCTCAGACACGTTTAGGAAAAGACGTTTGAAATTTTATGGACATATTCTCAGAATGAGTAATCAGAGATTGACCAAAATAATTCTGAACCTTGCCCTATCAGCGAGAGTGAAAAACAATTTGCTGCTCGAAGTTGGAATAGATCTTTAGGAAATAGGCATCACAGATGACATTGTGTTAGATCTAAGTTCAGAAAATTAGTTGACAATCGCCGCTTTACACACCATCCAAGTGTAACGTTCCAGACGTTACAGTGTGATTATGTTAATTTTATTATGTGCAATTAATTCAGGAATTTAACGTCATGATATTTATTTTGGTATGTAATTGTATTATAATTCATGTTTAATCATTTGCTCACTATCATTTCATTACTTTGTAACTACGACCTGTAAACGAGGGCTGAATATCCTAATATTCACTTAGATTCTTGCGACAGTTGGTTAAAATTAACTTGCAGTAGATTTCAGTTATCTTGCCACATCACCGAGGAGGAAGGGAGGACAAATTTAGACACCAAGTTCTGAGAAAAGCGAGCACGTGTTCACGCGTCCTAACGTAAGCTACCGTATTTCGACCAGAATTATTCGAACTGATCAACGCCTATATTTTCAAAGGAGCGTCATGTTGCCATGGATACTGAGTGAAAGGACGAATAGAAGAACAGTTGATATCATGATTTTGGCCCGTCAACTCTAATATCTGGAGTGGGGAGAGAGGTGTCATCTGATTGGACCACGTGTAAGCGACCTGTAATTAGCGCGAGAGAAGGTTATAAAAGAGCGTGTTGGAGCTCGTGGCATCACTTAATCAGACTTATTGATACTTATTCATTCTTATTCGCTCTCTACATTATTCTACGAGTTATTCTACAGCTTCTACTTGATTTTCTACTTGATTCTTCGTCTCGATACTTAGAAATTCTGAATGAGGGGTGTATAGCCACTCTTATCAGGAAGTACGTACAGCACGGCTATAAGACCGGTTTGAACCAGTCTAAGTCAATAGATAGTTTTAATCTAGATAGAAATGAAACTTCAGAGAACATTTTCAGTAAAGTTGGAAGGATTCTTAATTGAGTATCCTCTCCATATAACCCAAGGTGGTTCTTCTAACTATGACTTAGGGCTTGTCTCCAATATATGGGATAGAGCATAATAGGGAGTGTTAGTTTTGAAGTCATCTTCCAATTAGTGGTGGGTGCAATTTGCAAGGCAGGAATGGTACTGAGCTGCAGATGAAGAGATATCAAAGACGACCGGTGATGTTCCCGCTACAAGGAGGGAAGCTTTCCAAGGACCAGCAGAACAAGACGACATGGTGAGCAAGCGAGTTAAAGATATTGCAAGTTTTCGCGAAGTAGAGTCATTCAGTTTTTTATTAAATTCATTTTCTATTTTAAATTCAGTTCTCGTTAAACCGTCGTCATTCATATTAAATATAATAAATAGTATTTTTCTAGTTCATTGTAATCAATTTGCCTTAATTAGCCTTTTGATTTCTAATTCTCCTGCTTAATGATTAGTGTACTATCACCCTACCCCTGTGATAAGAGTCTGTCCAAGCTTGATTATAAATTTTATCTTTAAGTCCTCAACTTAAAGATTGGCGCCCTTTGCTTGCTTGGTTGCATTTCTCATTTGATGATTGTTCTCCGAGAGGGGAAGTCACATAAATGCCGCTCCAACGTGTGGCGAGAAAATCATTAAGTACGGAGCAGTTAATGACAGTAACGATATCAGAATTCGTATTATGGGCAAAATTTGGATATCCACGTTTCATTAAGAGTGTTTGATTGTGGGAAGGGTCATGGCTGATCAGACGAAAGAGGAGAGGATGTTGCGCAGTGGACGGGCGATAAAAGGCAATAACGTATTGAGTTCAGAGGAAGAGTTGTGTAGTCTTGTAGAGGAAATTGAAGATAGAAGTGTAAGTAGTATGGAGAGTGAAGGCAAGCAGAAAGAAGTCAGTATGGAGTCAGATGATAGTAGGATGGGGGGCGAAGCGGAAGTGAACACTAACAATGAAAGTAATAATAATGATCAGTTAATGGGAATGATGCAATTAATGTTAAGTAAGATAGAGGACAGTAAATCTGAGCTTAAAAGTGAATTGGAACAAACTAACACTAAAATTGAGAATATTAAATATGAACTTAAAGAACAGTTAGAGCAAACTAAAGCTGAATTAAGCAGGGAGATGAGGGAAAATAAGGAGGAAGCGAATCGGAGAATGGACGAACACAGTAAGCAGTTACGCGATCTGGTGGTAAAAAATGAACATTTTAGTAAGCGATTAGAGGACCAGGAAAGTGAATATGTACGGCAAGGGAAAAAGGTAGAAGAAAAGTTTGCGGAACAGAGAAGTGAATTCCTGGAATTAATGGGGAAGGAAAACAACTCTACTAGGGAGGAAGTAATGAGGCACGTCACTAGTATTGATAAGAGAGTTGAGACTCAAAGAGGGGAAATACGGGTATTTAAAGACCACGTCCAACAAGAGATTGACACGGTAAAGCTTAGAATAGAAGATGAGACCCGGGCAAGTGAAGAAAGGTTTGCGATAGCTGAAGAGAATAAGATTGAAATTAGGACATTGAAAGAGAAGCAGGTTAACTTGGAGAGCGAAATTGATAGGAGAGACAGAGATGTAGAATGCCGGATGGAGAAAGCAGAAAATCAGTTAAAACAGGTGGCAAAGGATAAACAGGTTTTCACGGGAAGGCAATGTCTAGGAAATAGCTACATTAGGGAAATTGAACTACCTAAATTTAATGGGAAACAAACGAACCCGCTAGATTTCCTTAAGTTGATTGAAAAACGATTTGAAAAGCGTCTAGAGGAAGGGTCTATGGACTGGGAAGACGTTATGGAAAATATTGACCATGCTTTTGTAGGAGAAACTCGGTCTTGGTTCATGGTATATAGGCAGACGATGACGAACCTGAAAGAATTCAGAAATAAATTTAGAGAGAAATTCTGGAATGAAGCGATACAAGCTAGGGAGAGAGAAAGGGTGGTATTTGGGAGGTACAAACAGCATGAGGGAGTTACTATGACCGAGTACTTCCTGGCACATGTCATGATTTGTCAGAACTTAGATGGTATAACCGAGGGGTCTGATGTAGTAAGACTACTTTTGAGACATTTTCCGGATAGGGTGAGAGAAGCGGCCTGTATGCAAAAAGTTGGAACTATTCAGGAGATGGAGAACCTACTAGGCAGTTTTGATGCTTTAGGTAACCTTAGGAGTAGAACGGAGAATATTCAGAACTTTAGTCATCACAACGGAATGAGACATAACGGTAGTACACAGAATCACGAAACTCGCAATCAGTTCAGACCTCAGCAGAACAGCAGGAGCGGAGCAGCTGAATATAGGACAGGAAATTCCCAACGGAGGCCAGAGCAATGTACTAATGAGTCCAACGTCAATACACAAAGGGAACCTTTAAACTAACGAGAGGCTGTAATGTTAGGTCAGAATTCCAGCCTAGTAAGAAGGTAGCGAAGTGTCTTGCCATGAAAGTGTTACCATATGACCTCGATGTTAGAGACGATTTGTTGTATGAACCCGAGCAGAATAATGGAGATTCAAGTAATAAAGTAGTCAATCCCGTGGTTAAATTGAAAGTTTGGGGGGCGTGGGTTAAAGTTTTGATTGATTCTGGTAGCCAAATATCATGTATTAGTTCTCAGTGGTATGAGTCATTAGTGAAACAGGGTATTCAGTTGGAGGAAATGCCTGTTAAGTCTACTTTCATCATTACGGCTGTTGGAAAGAGGTCTAAGCAAATTTGTAAACAAGTAGCTGTCCCGATCTGTATTAATAATTTTATTAGCGTTCAGATATGTTTGGTAATTCCGCATTTAATATTTGATCTTATCTTGGGATCTGACTGGTTAACGTTAAAATTGGCTCAGTTAAATTACAATGATCTAGTGCTAAATTTGAGGTGGAATAATGAGGATATTAAGGTCAAGTTTGAGGAGGAAATTCAGAGGAAAACGGAAGTTAGTACAGTGTGGAGAATGAAAGAGGTTTCTAAAGTAAATGAAGAGGCTAGTGAGGGCCTGAAGTTGTGTCAGTTGTGGATTCATGAGGATAAAATATGTGGCTTGAAAGAAGCCGTAAGTAGAAATGAGTTGAATGAAGTCCAGAAGGACAAGTTATTTGAAGTGTTATGTGAACACGTGGAGATTTTCTCCGAGAAACCTGGTGTTACCCATCTGTATGAACATTCTTTTTCTGTGCTGGATAAGACTCCATTCAGCGGACCGCGATATCCGATACCACACAAATATGCAAAAGCCGTAGAGGATCAAATTCAAGCTATGTTAGCAGACGATGTGATTGAATTATCAAACAGTCAATATGTTAATCCCTTAATTGTTGTGCCTAAGTCTGATGGATCAATACGTTTGTGTATTGATGGCAGGGAGATGAACCGACGTATTGGTGCTGATCAGTTGAGATCACAAACCATTGAAGAGTTGATACAGAATTTTCAGGGTAAGAGTTGGTTTTCTACGTTAGATCTTAGGAGTAGTTTTTGGCAGATACCTTTGAGATCAGAAGACAGGCCTCTTACTGCTTTCAGCTATAAGCATAGTTTGTACCAATTTAGGCGTGTTCCTTTTGGGACCCGTACGAGTTCGGCAGCTCTTATTCGCGCACTTAGTATTGCCTTGGGAGATGATACTGGAGATTATGCTACTATTTATATCGATGATTTGGTTATAGGATCTAGTACCTTTGAAGAGCACTTGGACCACTTGGAGAGGGTTTTTTCTAAATTAGAGTATGCTGGTTTTACTCTGAAACTTGACAAATGTGTTTTCAGTAGACGAGAGGTGACTTTTTTGGGGCACCGTGTATCGGCAATGGGAGTGACGCCTGAGAGCACAAGAATTGAAAAAATATTGAATACTACGACACCTAGAAATATTAAGGAGCTCAGATCGTATATTGGTGTATGTAATTTTTTCAGACGATTTGTAGTGAGATTTGGTAACTTACTAGAGCCTCAGAATGAACTAGTGAGAGTGTTAGGTTTGCCTGAGGAACCACCTCGTAATGTTGAATTTTACGACCGACTGGCACGGGAGAACCTGATTCAATCTGGAGATAAACGTAAAAGACAACAGAAACGTAAGGTACTTGATAATTTTGAAGTAGGTGATATGGTTTTGGTGAGAGTTCCCATGTTGTCAAACTGTGAGGATAAGGTAACGAAGAAATTTTTTCTTTTATATCAAGGCCCGTATAAAGTACATAGAAAACTTGGACCCTGTGCTTACAAGTTAGCGGATGGCGAGAGCGTAATGAATGGTTCATATAACATTAGTAGTTTAAGGAGATACCTGTCGGGTGAGGTGGCTGAACCGGATTGTGAGATATAGGTCAGTAACTCGGGGAAGTTGCTACTTGTTATGTCAGACTTCGAGCGGTATGTGTTTACGTCTCAATTGTGGTGGTATTTCCTAGTTGTGTTTGAAAACAAGGAAAGTGTTTGTGTGGCGGTAGATTTACGCGTTCATTGACGATAGATCATCTGTTTTCCGTATGTGAGGCCATGAAATTTTATATATTTGTTTTCTGAGAGGTTACATAAGGCTAATTAAAGCTGACGACGGCAAATAATTAATTTTCCCGTATGTGCATTTCTAACTTGCAATAATTTTACCGTGAGCTTAAATCACGTGTGTATTCGAGTGAAGTGTATTACATCCTGCTTCAAGATAAGTGTGAAACATTCGAAAGAGTGATAAAAGTGTAAATTGTTTGTATCATTTGTTTTCCATGTTTCTAATGTAATAGATTGGAAGAGAACGTGTTATTGCTATCTAGCAAAGAATGTCGGAGAGATGGGGAGTAAAAGGACAGATAGACACTCGGCAGAGTCTATAATCTGAAATTGTATATATATTATGTTATATTTTCTAGGATAATCTTGTTTTTTTTTTTACAAAAGTGAAAAGTTGCTCATGTTGGGCATAATTTAGCATCTAAACCTCAAGATGAACTGAAATAACAGACAGTCGCAATGGTAAGCAGTCTAAGAGAGATATGATGGAAAGAGTGAGAGATAATTAATTGTATGAAAATACTGTCGCTCGTTATGGGCAGGTAATAGAGGTATTTCAAGTCAATGTGGGAGTAAGTGTGTGAGTTCTCAACTCATATGATATTTGTTAAGAACTCATGGGGGCGTATGTAACGTTCCAGACGTTACAGTGTGATTATGTTAATTTTATTATGTGTAATTAATTCAGGAATTTAACGTCATGATATTTATTTTGGTATGTAATTGTATTATAATTCATGTTTAATCATTTGCTCACTATCATTTCATTACTTTGTAACTACGACCTGTAAACGAGGGCTGAATATCCTAATATTCACTTAGATTCTTGCGACAGTTGGTTAAAATTAACTTGCAGTAGATTTCAGTTATCTTGCCACATCACCGAGGAGGAAGGGAGGACAAATTTAGACACCAAGTTCTGAGAAAAGCGAGCACGTGTTCACGCGTCCTAACGTAAGCTACCGTATTTCGACCAGAATTATTCGAACTGATCAACGCCTATATTTTCAAAGGAGCGTCATGTTGCCATGGATACTGAGTGAAAGGACGAATAGAAGAACAGTTGATATCATGATTTTGGCCCGTCAACTCTAATATCTGGAGTGGGGAGAGAGGTGTCATCTGATTGGACCACGTGTAAGCGACCTGTAATTAGCGCGAGAGAAGGTTATAAAAGAGCGTGTTGGAGCTCGTGGCATCACTTAATCAGACTTATTGATACTTATTCATTCTTATTCGCTCTCTACATTATTCTACGAGTTATTCTACAGCTTCTACTTGATTTTCTACTTGATTCTTCGTCTCGATACTTAGAAATTCTGAATGAGGGGTGTATAGCCACTCTTATCAGGAAGTACGTACAGCACGGCTATAAGACCGGTTTGAACCAGTCTAAGTCAATAGATAGTTTTAATCTAGATAGAAATGAAACTTCAGAGAACATTTTCAGTAAAGTTGGAAGGATTCTTAATTGAGTATCCTCTCCATATAACCCAAGGTGGTTCTTCTAACTATGACTTAGGGCTTGTCTCCAATATATGGGATAGAGCATAATAGGGAGTGTTAGTTTTGAAGTCATCTTCCAATTAGTGGTGGGTGCAATTTGCAAGGCAGGAATGGTACTGAGCTGCAGATGAAGAGATATCAAAGACGACCGGTGATGTTCCCGCTACAAGGAGGGAAGCTTTCCAAGGACCAGCAGAACAAGACGACATGGTGAGCAAGCGAGTTAAAGATATTGCAAGTTTTCGCGAAGTAGAGTCATTCAGTTTTTTATTAAATTCATTTTCTATTTTAAATTCAGTTCTCGTTAAACCGTCGTCATTCATATTAAATATAATAAATAGTATTTTTCTAGTTCATTGTAATCAATTTGCCTTAATTAGCCTTTTGATTTCTAATTCTCCTGCTTAATGATTAGTGTACTATCACCCTACCCCTGTGATAAGAGTCTGTCCAAGCTTGATTATAAATTTTATCTTTAAGTCCTCAACTTAAAGATTGGCGCCCTTTGCTTGCTTGGTTGCATTTCTCATTTGATGATTGTTCTCCGAGAGGGGAAGTCACACAAGCACTAACACCAACAAAATCTGTCAGAAGATCGCATGAAAAGCCACAGCGAGAAGATGAGATTTGGGGAGAAGAAAAGGGCAACGATTTCAGCTAAATAACTTCAGTCGCGCTCCTTAGTTGGGCATAACGAAGAAAGAAATAATAATAATAATAATAATAATAATAATAATAATAATAATAATAATAATAATAATTTCGTGTGGCTGTTGATAGCCTGGTGCAGCCCTTGTGAGGGAGACCCTCCCATGAGGGTGCGTGGCATTGGTGGCATCTGCCGTGTTATTGTGGTGGAGGATAATGTCGTGTATGGTGTTGGGGAAATGTTGCTGGGATACCACAGACACCTCGTCCCCGACCCAAGGGAATCAAAAGCTTAAAATCTCCTGCCCGGCCGGAAATCGAACCCGGGGCCCGAAGAGGGCTACGCTGACCATTCAGCCAAGGAGCCAGACAACTAAATAATAAAATTAGTCGCACTCATAATTGATCAGTTTACTTACTGAGTTGCAGTATCTGTGTCTCACTATACATCAGACAGACTCAGGGTGCGAAATCCATCAATCACTAATGATCTGCCCAGGTGACAGATTTCCTATCTGTTGTTTTCCTAACCTTTTCTTAAATGATTGCAAAGATATTGGGAATTTGTTGTACTTCTTCCTTGTTAAAGTTATTCCGATCCCTAACTCCTCGTCCTATAAACGAATATTTGTCCCAATTTGTCCTCTTCATTCCAGCTTCATCTTCATATTGTGCTCTTTCCTACTTTTAAAGACACCGCTCAAACTTATTCGTCTACTAATGTCGTTCCACGCCATCTCTCCTCTGAGAGCTCGGAACACACCACTTAGTCGAGCAGCTCGTCTCCTTTCTCCCAAGTCTTCCTAGCCCAAACTTTGCAACATTTTTGTAACGGAAATCACCCGGAACAAATCGAGCTGCTTTCCTTTCTATTTTTTCCAGTTCTTGAATCAAGAAATCCTGGTGAGGGTCCCATACACTGGAACCATACTCTAGTTCGGTTCTTACCATAGATTTGCATGCCCTCTCCTTCACATCCTTTCTACAACCCCTAAATGTGCAAAGATCTGTACACTTTATTTACATTCTCATTTATGTGATTACCCAGTGAAGATCTTTCACGTGGGTACTTACAGTGATACCCAAAAGGAACTTTCACCCCATCAACGCAGAAAGAAGTGGTGCAGGGGTGGAGGAGAAGGATTATAGGGCTTAACTATTAGTGTTTATTCCCGGCAGTACCCGGCGGGTGTGGGTATATGAAAAATATGGAAGTATGTACGAAGTTGCCACCGCTACTGTGCTTTATTGCACAAAGTCTGGCAGTCATCCTATTATTTCTATATTATGTGTATTATTGCTGATGTTTTTATAAATATATGCACAATAAAAGACATAAAGTTCTACATTTTCCCTCATTATTTTATAAAGAAAGATTCCCCCCTTCCCTGAGCAGTTTTGGTGGGGAGGAAGCTTTCATGCTTGTTGTTTAATGCGGTCTAATGTCTAAGGTAATCATCGGTGGGGGGTGAAACCTCCCCCCACCCCCCGGCGAATTTTATAGAAGTCTTTATCGAAGGAGTGATTGGACTACAGGCATTCCATTGCAGCGGGCTTCACAGTTGAACAGTTACAAAGACGAATTTGGAGAATGAAATAACAATTGATCAAAATCTCATTAATTTCCGAAATATAGCTCTTACTTTTGTGTGTGTTGTGGGCTGTTATTTTCTGAAATAAATATTTTCCCAGTATTTTAAATATTCAAAAAACATACTATAACGGGTGTTACAAGAATGCAACCCACCTGTTGAGGTAGATGGTGAAAATCAATAAACTCTGTGAGTTTTTCTTGACAGCCAATAGATTCTTCTTCTTCTTCTTCTTCTTCTTCTTCTTAATCTGTTTACCCTCCAGGGTCGGGGTTTTTCACTCGGACTCAGCGAGGGATCCCGCCTCTACTGCCTCAAGGGCAGTGTCCTGGAGCTTCAGACTTTGGGTCGGGGATACAACTGGGGAGAATGACCAGTACCTCACCCAGGCGGCCTCAACTGCTATACTGAACAGGGGCCTTGTGGAGGAATGGGAAGATTGGATGGGACAGGCAAGGAAGAGGGAAGGAAGCAGCCGTGGCCTTAAGTTAGGTACCATTCCGGCATTTTCCTGGAGGAGAAGTGGGAAACCACGGAAAACCACTTCCAGGATGGCTGAGGTGGGAATCGAACCCACCTCTACTCAGTTGACCTTCCGAGGCTGAGTGGACCCCGTTCCAGCCCTCGTACCACTTTTCAAATTTCGTGGCAGAGCCGGAAATCGAACCCGGACCTCCGGGGGAGGCAGCTTATCACGCTAACCACTACACCACAGAGGCGGACTAATAGAAATTTGCAAATTTTATTGCGGACCAAAGAAACTCTAGGAAAACTAAACATATAATTAAAAAAAAGGGCAATCACTGTTTTTCTTGTTATTTTACTATTTTGAATGTAACTAGCGTTAAAACAGTTGACAGAAAGTATTATAACCGAGCAAAACTTGGTAAAATGCTTATCAGATTAAAGGAAATAAAAGTATATTAGGACAAATTAAAGTAAGGTTGTTTGTTTAAATGAGTAAAATAATTAAGCATTTTCCTTGCATTTTAATTGTTATTTATTATTAAATACACATTAGAATCATATTTATAATTAGAGAGAAACGTAAAACAAAATCTAGCATTAATATTGTTACAAAAATCTTTTTTCATTTTGAAACCTTAAAAACTGCATCTAAACTATAATAATAATAATAATAATAATAATAATAATAATAATAATAATAATAATAATAATAATAATAATAATAATAATAATAATAATAATCACTAAGTTTACAAAAACGTGCCAAGGTTACGACTGAACAAGCTGTCTCAACGCCCCCGTTAAGTCTTCTTGCATTTGATACTGGCCTTATTATTATTATTATTATTATTATTATTATTATTATTATTATCATTATCATTATTATTATTATTTCCCTTATCGGAAACATTTAATACAGTATACCACACTTCAGAACTGACTGCTGTGCGGAGCGCAGAAATGCACAGCCTGCCCTCTTGTAGCGCTACCCTGAACTTACGCCAGCTGTACCTAAGTACCAGCACTTCGCCCCCCTCCCATCGCCTAGCTGCTGTGGCCGAGTGGTTTAGGTGTTGGTTATACGACTGAGAGGCGAGAACTTCTGAGGTTCGAGTCTCTAGATTTCCGTGTCGGATATGCGGCCACGTATCTTTCATGGAAATCGCCGTTGTATAACCTTCTGTGTGAATGTGGGAGTGAAAAAATCTCTGGGCGGTGGACCCGGGGTAATTCTTTCCCTTTCCCCCCCTATACCCTGGGTTCACCCTCAGAGGTTTCTCTCCTGGCCAGGAGAGTTTTGCAGAAAATAAAACCGCTGGATTGCTCATTCGAGCGGACTCTCGGCATTGATGCTATAATTAAACCTGTTTCTTAAAGTGTTTAACAAACAAATGCTTTCATTTAAGAGTTTTTTCAGATTCTTGGTAAACTGCTGTGGTTATGCATAGCACTCTGTTGGTGTGATTAGCTGCCACCCCCGGAGGCCACGAAATTTGAAAAGTGGTACGAGGGCTGGAACGGGGTCCACTCAGCCTCGGGAGGTCAACTGAGTACCATCCTGGAAGTGGTTTTCCGTGGTTTCCCACTTCTCCCCCAGGCAAATGCCAGTATGGTACCTAACTTAAGGCCACGGCCGTCCAATCTTCCCTGTTCAGCATAGCAGGTGAGGCCGCCTGGGCGAGGTACTGGTCATCTTCCCCAGTTGTATCCCCCGACCCAGTGTCTGAAGCTCCAGGACACTGCCCTTGAGGCGGTAGAGGTGGGATCCCTCGCTGAGTTCGAGGGGAAAAACCAACCCTGGAGGGTAAACAGATTACGATATGATGTATGTATAGCAACAATTTGCTGAACATAAACCAATTCGCACAGAACAGATCAGCAAGAGACGCAGTGTTCAGGGTCCTGGAGTGGATTAAGGATACATTTAACAGAAGTATGATAGGGCTACTTCATGAATTGAAGCTCACAGGTGCGTGCCCCTAACCGCACGGCCATCTCACTCTGTAACTTCTGAATCCAGATTTGAGTTTCACTCTTTTCCTGGTTCGAATGCATTATTCAATTCTGTGGGAGACTCAGACAAATACACTCACGGTATCCCCTGCCTGTCGTAAGAGGCGACTAAAAGGGGTGACAGAGGGATGATGACATTAGAACCATGAGAATACTTGGGATTAGTACCATTACGTGCGGAACACCATGGGCGACTAGTACCACCTTGCGAGGAAAACAATGGGTCCACGTTACATAGGAGCAGTACCGTTATGCGCGAAACACTACGGGTCAGGGCGTTGTTTGTCATAATGGTCATCGTGTGTGTTCCACAGTGTTCAGAATGGATCTGCGGTACCACGTTATGAGATACACCATGGGTCTACATTACCTGTGATTAGTACCATAAAGTGAGAAACACCATGGGGTCTACATTACATGTGATTAGTACCACCATGCGAGAAACACCATGGGGTGTACATTACCTGTGATTAGTCCTGCCATGTGAGAAACACCATGGGGTGTACATTACCTGTGATTAGTCCTGCCATGTGAGAAACACCATGGGGATTTACGTTACCTGTGATTAGTACCACCATGCGAGAAACACCATGGGGTCTACATTACATGTGATTAGTCCTGCCATGTGAGAAACACCATGGGGTCTACATTACATGTGATTAGTACCACCATGCGAGAAACACCATGGGGTCTACATTACCTGTGATTAGTACCACCATGCGAGAAACAGCATGGGGTCTACATTACCTGTGATTAGTACCACCATGTCAAAAACACCATGGGGTGTACATTACCTGTGATTAGTACCACCATGCGAGAAACACCATGCGGTCTACATTACCTGTGATTAGTACCATAAAGTGAGAAACACCATGGGGTCTACATTACCTGTGATTAGTACCACCTAGCGAGAAACACCATGGGGTCTACATTACCTGTGATTAGTACCACCATGCGAGAAACACCATGGGGTCTACATTACCTGTGATTAGTACCACCATGCGAGAAACACAATGGGGTCTACATTACATGTGATTAGTCCTGCCATGTGAGAAACACCATGGGGTCTACATTACCTGTGATTAGTACCACCATGCGAGAAACACCATGGGGTCTACATTACATGTGATTAGTCCTGCCATGTGAAAAACACCATGGGGTGTACATTACCTGTGATTAGTACCACCATGCGAGAAACACCATGGGGTGTACATTACCTGTGATTAGTACCACCATGCGAGAAACACCATGGGGTGTACATTACCTGTGATTAGTCCTGCCATGTGAGAAACACCATGGGGTGTACATTACCTGTGATTAGTACCACCATGCGAGAAACACCATGGGGTCTACATTACATGTGATTAGTCCTGCCATGTGAAAAACACCATGGGGTGTACATTACCTGTGATTAGTACCACCATGCGAGAAACACCATGAGTCTACATTACCTGTGATTAGTACCACCATGAGTCTACATTACCTGTGATTAGTACCACCATGAGTCTACATTACCTGTGATTAGTACCACCATGCGAGAAACACCATGGGGTGTACATTACCTGTGATTAGTACCACCATGAGTCTACATTACCTGTGATTAGTACCACCATGAGTCTACATTACCTGTGATTGGTACCACCATGCGAGAAACACCATGAGTCTACATTACCTGTGATTGGTACCACCATGTGAGAAACACCACGAGTCTACTTTACCTGTGCTTAGTGTCACTATAGGAGGAACATCATAGTTCTGCTTTACCAGTGATTAGTACCATTATGAGGGGCCTTTATCCTGAACCCCTTTAGATAGTATATTCGCAGTAATTAAGACATAGTGACAGTTTTTGTCTCCCGATCACTTTTTCATCACCATTCGTTTTAGATTTTAGTCAGTAGATACAGTTTTAATTTTAATTTCATTGCGCCTTATAGGCTCGTACCACTAAGAGGCCGATGATCTGGCTGTTAGGCCACTTTAAACAGCAATAATCATTGTCATCAAAACCTTGGGACCCTAAGTTTATATATCACCAGCAGATGCTACAGATTTCTTCGAGTTCGTAGTATTTTGTAATTTGCTGATAATAGGCAGATATATTTTTTATTTTATTTTTTTGTGCCAGTTCACGATGTTCGCTGCGTAATGCTTCGTCCCTTGCATGTCGGTTCTTTCTCGTTTCGTAATTTATTTTCCACAGACATTACCTTTCGCGATACAACTCGACAAACTTCATTACCTGCGCGCTGCAGACATGTTGTCACCCCTTTGGCAGGAATACGTCTGAAGTGGTCGTGCTCAATCCAGCCAGTCGGAGATCTGAGGACCTGCCTTTTCGAAGGGCGCGCTCGACCCCTAATCCCACAGTTACGTGCCGGATGTGACCAATGAGCCAATCAGTCAGTCACCATCGCCTGTTTACCTACTCTGTTCTTAAATAATTTAAGAGAATTTGGAAATTTATATAACATTTCCCATGTCTGCCTCTGTGGCGTAGTGGTTACATTGGCTGCCATCCCCAGAGGCTCGGGTTCGATTCCCGGCTCTGCTACGAAATTTGAAATGTGTTACGAGGGCTAGAACAGGGTCCACTCAGCCTCGGGAGGTCAGCTGACTAGAGTCATCCTCGAAGTAGTTTTCCGTGATTTCCCACTTCTCTTCCAGGCAAATGCCGGGATGGTACCTAGCTTAAGGCCACGGCCGCTTCCTTGCCTATCCTTTCCAAACTTCCCATCCCCCACAAGGCACGTGTTCAACATAGCAAGTGAGTCCGCCTGGGCGAGGTACTGGTCCTCCCCCCCCTCCCAGTTGTATTCTCCCAGCCAAAAGTCTGATTCATCAGGACACTGCCCTTGAGGCGGTAGAGGTGGGATCTCTCGCTGAGTCCGAGGGAAAAACCAACCCTGGAGGGTAAACTGGTTAAGAAAGGATAAATTAAATCCCTAACTCCTTTTCCCATAAACGAATATTTGTCTTCTTGAATTAACGCACCACCCAAACTTATTCGTCTACTGATATCCTTCCACGTTATCTCTCCCCTGACAGCCCGGAACATACCGCTTAGTCGGGCAGCCTATCTTCTTACTCCCAAGTCTTAGTGCAGGGCCTCTCAGGGTGCATGCACTGTGCACGGTGCAAAAGACGGCTTGGCTTGGTTGACCAGAGTGCAGACCCCCCACTCCTCAATTTGGAGCAATAGCGCTTACTCTCTCTTTCCTTACGCCTGTCTCCCTCTGCCCCACTTGCGCCGTAGCGCTCCAAATCCGGGCTGAGTTGAGCCGAGTATAGCCGAGCTTAGCCGAGTAGCCCAGAACGAAGCGTTGATCCGAGCCACGCCGAGCGGCACCGATGCACAGTGCACGGAGCTCTTGCGCCTCGATCTGCACGCGTGAGATTTTGGGCGTTTGAGAGGCCCTGTCTTAGTGTAATGCAAGCTACAGACGTAAACATTTCGGCATTGTGAGCCTCTCTCAAAGATCTACTGTGTTAATTTGGTGGGTCAGTTACCTTCCATTCTGTATATCCTGGAATGTGCTTTGATTGTCACATGATATCACGAAACTTCAAAGTATCTGAATAAATGCTACCACTTCTTATGATTACTTGGAACGTTTTCTTATTTTTAAGCGTATGATTTTCGGTGTCGAGAGTATCCGAGGACATATTCGCTTGGCCAGATCTTCAACTACTTTTCTCACTTCACCCCATGGGAGTGAGCTATATGTACTATGCTGCTGTGTGAGGTTGTTGTCTGTGGGTGTAGGTGGGTACGGGTTAGGAATGGAAGTGGCCATGGCAAAGGTACCATCCCGAAATTTGGCCGGTGATGAAAATAGGAGACCACGAAAAATCATTTCGGAGGATGGCCGACGGGTGATTCGAACCCAGCCGTCTGCCGAAATAGCCTTAATAGACAGTGCCGTAACTCACTGAGATAACCTGTTTGGTAGCTTGTCCCAGACATGAAAACGCAGCTCTCTAAGTGCGCATGTTGTAGGATAAAACGTAAACGCAAAAACTACCAGTTTCCCCCAGGAGTGTTACGTAAAGTAGGGGCAGTAGCTGCCTATGGGAGTGGTTCAAGTGACATTGCGCATTGTGCTGGTACTCCGCAGTAAATTGTTGAAAAGCAGCTTAGGAAGTTGCTCCTCTCTCATTTCTGTTTACCAAAATTCCGGGGACTGATCCTGTTGATGCCCAAGAAGTGCATTTATAGATAAGGTAACTGTAAAACAAATATAATATTCGCTAACATATAAATGAACTTGTGTTATTCTAGCATTCAGTATAGGATTATCTGATTGTACACCAACCCCCTACCCACGTATTTAGGGCTTTAAAATATCTCTTGCATTATTTATGACCCCTCTGTTTTCTCTGGGGAAGGAATATCTCTGTTTATGGCATTCCAAATAATTATACATTACACTGATTTAATTTTCAACGACGAGTTCTTGAGTTGGCTGTATGTATTCTCATAGAAATGTACTCATTAATTATTATGTGTAAACCTTTCACGGAATCATTGGGATTGTTCTCCGTAAAGGCTTATATAGGCCGTTTTTCCGGAAGACAAATTCAGTATGCATAATTAGATTGATGTGCACGGTTTGCGGCTATAGCAGTTCGCTATTTGAACAGAGCAAAGAAAAATTTCATTCCCTACCTAATAAGCAATGCTGTAGATTTTTAGCCTATTTTCTAACCTTTTTGGTTCCGATTTAAGTGCCGGACTGAGTGCCTGAGACGGTTCAGGCGCTGGCTTCTGACCTCAACCTGGCAGGTTCGATCCTGGCTCAGTCCGGTGGCATTTGAAGGTGCTCAGATACGTCAGCCTCGTGTCGGTAGATTTACTAGCACGTTAAAAACTCTTGCGGGACGAAATTCCGGCACCTCGGCGTCTCCGAAAACCGTCAAAAAGTAGTTAGTGGGAGGTAAAAACAACCATCTTCAGGGCTGCCGACAGTGAGATTCGAACCCGCTATCTCCGGGTTAACTGACAGCTGCGCGCCCCTAACCGCACGGCTAACTCGCCCGGTAATAACATTTAAAAAAAATGTATTCTGATGTACATTCGCTTATCTTCGATGATGACATGGCTTATTAAAATAAAAAAAGTAGATTGTCAACACCGGTCGCATCCGGCACGACACCACTCCAACTACCGAAGGTTCACACGAGGTGGTGATGACGACCGGCTGGCCGATGGGTCGGTGTCGTGCCGCGTGCGACTGCATAACCTGTAACCGTGCCGGATGCGACCGGTGTTGACAATCCACTTCTTATTAGCTACGTCATCATCCAAGCTAAGTCACAACCAGGAAAGGTTAGAAAATAGGCCAAACATTTATAGCACTGTTTACCGGGAAGGGAATGAAATTGTTCTTTGTTCTGTTCAAATAGCGCACAACGTTTAATTATGCACACTGAATTAGTACAACTTATATAAGCTTTTACGGGGAACAGTCCCAACGATTCTGTGAAAGGTTTATAAATAACAATTAATGAGTACATTTGTTTAAATAAAACATGCATACATTACATCACAAGACAGATTTTAAAGTCAAAACTCTAAAACACCGAGCTCGATAGCTGCAGTCGCTTAAGTGCGGGCAGTATCCAGTAATCGGGAGATCGTGGGTTCGAGCCCCACTGTCGGCAGCCCTGAAGATGGTTTTCCGTGGTTTCCCATTTCACACCAGGCAAATGCCGGGGCTGTACCTTAATTAAGGCCACGGCCGCCTCCTTCCAATTCCTAGGCCTTTCCTATCCCATCGTCGTCGTAAGACATATCTGTGTCGGTGCGACGTAAAGCAAATAGCAAAAAAAAAAAAAAAAAAAAAAAAAAACTCTAAAACAGTGGGGGTAATTGTACAGTCAGGTAATTCTATGCTAAATACTAGAATAACACACGTTCAGTTATTATTTATTATTTACATATTTTACGCCCACATTGGAGCACTTAAATCAATACATTTGAGTTAATGTCTTCTTTTTCTTCGCCCAGAACTTTCTTATCCTCTCCGACCTGGAAGCCCTTTGTGTGTCCGATATAGTATATTGTTTCCCTTCAACTGTTTTTAGTTTGAGACTTATGCTTTTGTTCTTCAAAATCCTCTTCCCTTTTCTGTCTTTGATTTGTTGCCGAGTTATATCCAAGTCATCCTGAACTTCTTTGAACCAGTTATTGTTGATTTTATTTTTCAAAAAGTAATCAAATAGTTGTTTCAATATCCTGGTGTCTGGACGTTGTTATATTTGTTGCTACAACAATCACCACCACTTGACGTCACTTCCTGGCACGTGAAATTATATTAGTAAATTAATAAGTTTGAGCGGTGCTTTTAAATGTAGGACAGATCACAGTATGAGTTGGAATTCAAGAGGAAAAAAATGGGGCAAATATTCTGGCACTTCGGGGACTGCCTTACATACATATCAGTAATGATTGACTGATTGATTGGTCGCATGCGGCAAGATTTTGGCGTGGTCTCATCCGACACGTAACCGGTGGGTCGTGCTCTCCACTAGTTCACGGCTCCGTGTGAATCCGGCTTAAGATGTAACTCGTAGTAGCCGATGACGACAATACTGCTGATCTCGTCATTCGCTGTATGTGCGAGAATGGCCTGATCAAATACAAGAACATTTCAAGCATTCTGTTAATCACGGAATTTGCGTTCCCTTTGACGTGTTCATGCCGTTTCGGCTTTTCGCATTCATGCATGGAGTTTTGGCTTCATTGATTCGTTGAATATATAATTTTTGTTATGTAGTCTGTTAATAGTGGGTGGTTGCAAAGTTCCTCTTACAAGAGTCACCACCACTTGATGTCGCTTCCTGTTATTTCCAGTCCCTACAAGTCTTTAGTCACTTCCAGTAGGTGAGAAGCCGGTTGGTCAGCCTGGCGCACTTAATCTTCGAGATATGACCGGAGGAGATCAATGTCTCTTCCTGGTTACGTCTGTGATCTTTCCCATATAATTATAGAGCTCCTGGCTATGTAGCCTCTTGTATTCGCCCTCTTCTTTGACTGTTTCTTCAAGTGTGTTAGTCAGACCTTTTCTCAGAGGCGCACTGGCGGGTCCTAGTGGTGATTTCCTTAAGAGCAAGTACGACTGGCTAACCATCCTCTTAACACTAATCAGAAGGAAAACAGGAAAAGGTCTGACTCTTCGAAAAATGCAGGTATCGGCCAAAGAAGGAAGATTGGATATGAAAGATGAACATTTCTGATCATTGCCTTCGTATGGGGTGAGGGCATATGACGCTGTTGGTGATTCGTCCATCGGACTTGAGCAGACCCTTTGGTGTTATTCAACAGGAGTAGGCTATGTGCCAGCACTGGGTTTTACCCTCTTCCTTCCTACTATCATATATATCACGTAATTAATTTCATCTCACCAAATCGTCTAAGGAGGCTCATCTCGCCGCATACCCGACCTCGTAGAGAAACGGGACAAAGGTTGGACACACATTATTATTATTATTATTATTATTATTATTATTATTATTATTATTATTATTATTATTATCTGTGTCTAACATCAAGATCACCGGCACCGTGGCAGTATGAAGAGCATTCATATTTATTGTTGCCATCCTGTAGTTAGTCTTTCAGTTCCGAGAATGATTGCTAATTCGAACCTTGTTCTATTTATTGATGGTTGTTGTTGTTGTTGTTGGGAGCGAGTACATGCGAGTCCCAGGACGAAAACTATGCCCTTCTGCTCATCATGCCGATGAGTCGGAAAATCTCCATCACGTTCACTGGCACCCCCTGTGGGTGGGGGACGCAGACGAATACACCCACGGTATGCGCTACCTGTCGTAAGAGGCGACTAAAAGGGGCGACCAAGGGATGATCAAATTAGAACCATGAAACTACTTGTGATTAGTACCACCACGTGGGGAACACCATGGGTCGCTTTTACTTGTGCGTAGTACCACTATGTTGGGTACCAAATAGGTTTGTGATTAGTAGCAAACGTGGGCACGACGGCTTTTACAGTACCTGTGATTAGTAGCATTATATGAGCGACACCATGGGATGACGGAAACCATGGTTCTGGCTTGCCTGTGATTAGTACCCACTATGTGAGAAACACCACGGGATAGTACGAGTCCTTGTGGTTAGTACACTTAGGTGATGAACACCATAGGTTTGCGTTGCCGGTCAAGGGCGCCGCTATGTGCGAAACACATTAGGTCTGTAATACATGTGCGAATTTCATTACCTGTGAGTCGTACCATAATGTATGGAATACCGTGAGTTTACGCTACTCTTGATTAGTACCGCAACATGGCAAATACCATGGTTCTACTTTTCTAGCGATAAGTACCATTATGAGGGCCGACGACCTGGATTTTGGACCCGTTTCGACAACGAGCATAATTATTCTAATCGATTCAGCATCGTGCTATAGAAGCAGTCCCTTGGTCCGTACTTCTATTGTTTTGTGCCAGCTTCTGTGCATGTGAGGCACTGTGGGTCGGATCCACTCGTCGTTTTAACTTAATATCCATCCATTCGTTCATTCTTCGTCCCTCACGCTTTGAATTCTGGTCAGTGGAGGATTTTGGACTTTCAGTTTGCCATCTCATTTCGTCTCATTTCGGATCATTAGTGGCCAATGACCTCGATGTTATGCCCCTTTAAACAACAAACATCAGTCAGTCAATCAACATTCACTGGCGGGGGGAAAACAATCTGTCATGGAGGCGGTATTTACCTCATGTCAGAAAAGAAACGCCCTCTTCTCTAATGCTGTTAACTCTCTTTAATTTGGAATTTTGAGAAGAAGGGACGGGGGGAGAAACCTTCGGTTCTTAACAAACTGGCCTTTTCAGGGATTAATTTTGGTAGTGACTCGGCGTTTTAATTTAGAATAGGCCGAAAAATAGGGAGGTGACCAGTTAAAGCGGGTCTTAAGTCAGTCAAGTGCCGTGATGTTTGAAACGAGTGTTCGGCTTTTTGGTTCTTACGACCCTTTATTCGATGTTTCTTTATACGAGTTATTGAGCGGGGTAGTGAGTGAGTGTAGAGCGAGACGGCCGATCTGACCTTGGCGACTATGCTCGACGAACTCTTCGATCGCGATGATTCAGGCAGGAAGTCGGGCCGATACGAAATCGCATCTTCTAGCCATCTTCTCAGTAAAGAACATAAGCTGGAAGGAAGAAAAGTAATTGACGATAATGATGGGCTATCACTCACTAACGAGTATGATTTTCTTCTTCAAAATTCAGATTTTATGGGTTCTTAGGCGGCTGTAGAGACTAATCTTGGAGACGCAGATTATACCTACCTTATTGTTGACTATAATAAGCACTAAATATACTGTCAACTAGGCATGGAACATCAGACCAGCTGTACTTAATACGGAAGTGACTGAATGTTCATTTTTACTTCTAGCGCCGTGCGGTTAAGTGAACCTGCTTTGGACGAACAAAAGGAACACTGTGTGATCGATCAGCTTTCACTAACGGATCGCGGAACTGCACTTCAGTCTACAGGAGTAAATTATATTAAATTTTATTTTATCTGATAATATTGACGTGATCTCTTCTAATTTTTTTAAGTTTGCTTTAATGGCTTTCGGACTAAGAATCATACTGTCAGCAAAATACAGAAATACATGAATTTGAGAACAAATTATTGTACTATCACTTTATCAGAAACAGAGATTGGCATAGGACATAGGAGTAATGATCGGATACACTCTGTCTTTGATATGTGGGCATATTCAAGAAAACGTCTTGGATGGAAAGAACAGACTAATACATCAATCGCAGAACGAGTTGTTTTTATTGTTTACGTCTGGCTCAGTCACGTCAGGTCTCGTTCAGTCTTGTCTTGTTTGTAAACATCGCGCCGTTTTGCCGTGTGGTGTCACGTATCTTTAAATCTAAGCCACCAGTCACAAACTGACATAACCTCTCTGAGATTATGCTCTGTAATGGAGTGTAGAGATGACTGTTGTGTTTGTCTCCAATACCAATCCTCAAAGATGAAATTGGACTCAGATTAAGACAGATTAAAAATGAACGAAATTACTTTTATAAAAGCTTGAACAAACAATGCATCCAACATCCCCAAAGTAATTGCGAGAATACTTCTAGTGTGCGAATTTTTTTAAAAAAATGAATGCATTACGTGTGGACTAATTTGAGAGGAACCGAACCTCTAGATTTGTTTGTTTGAATTTATATTTCACACTTATTGTGTTACCGAGCGGAGTGGCCATGTTCTGCATTCGGAAGACGAGTGGACTCGAATCGCACCGTCGGCTGCCCTGGGAATAGTTTTCCGTGGTTCCCCATTTTCACTTCGAGGCAAATGCCAGGACAGTGCCTATTTATAGGCCACAGCCGTATCCTTCTACCCTCTTACGCAATTTCATTCACCATCATTAATTTCAACTTCATTAGCTTCTCTACTGAGTTGGCGTCAGGAAGGGCATCCGGTCGTAAAACCTTGCCACGTAGTTTCATTTCACCTCATCCCCAATCGGGAAACAGGACTGAGGTGTTGACATACATTTATATTTTTGCTGATGTATTGTTCTTTTATTTTTGTTTATATCAGCGGTGCTCACGCTGGGAATTCCGTCCTGCGGGCGGGCAAGCAGGCGATGAGCGTTATGCTATTCAGTCACAATGACGTAGTGGCTACGTCACTGACCGTGAAGGTTGGGCGATACCCGAGTTTGAAATCGAGACAGAAAATAATGAAAGAAAGAGGGCAGAAATCCACGTCATTTTACATTTATGTTGTAAGAAATTAAGTTTTTTACGTTAATTGCACTTTATGTATTTTGGCCGGTTATAATAAACAGGCCTGCAACCTCAAATATTATTATAATGCACGTAATTAATTAAGGTTCTTCAGAAACATTTCTCTCGTGCCGGGGCAAGTGGCTCAGACGGTTAAGGCGCTGGCCTTCTGACCCCAACTTGGCAGGTTCGATCCTGGCTCAGTCCGGTGGTATTTGAAGGTGCTGTCAAATACGTCAGCCTCGTGTCGGTAGATTTACTAGCACGTAAAAGAACTCCTGCAGGACTAAATTCCGGCACCTCGGTGTCTCCGAAAACCGTAAAAGAGTAGTTAGTGGGACGTAAAACAAATAGTGAAGGCGGACAAGCTAAGGCTTGTGGTTGTTTGGGTTTAAATTATCTGATACACTGACCAACAATCGGGAATAACATCAGTTATATATACAGTCTTCTTCTTCTCCTTTTTCTACCGCTTTTCCCACATCTGTGGGGTCGCGTGTGCGAACTGTGTTTCACATGTGTATTTAACCTTGTTTTACGGCCGTATGCCCTTCCTGACGGATGAATGTAATCACTATTGCGTGTGTCTGTGGTGGTCGGTAGTGCAATGTAGTAGTATAATAGACGGGTTCGGCCGCCTCCTCCTCCTCCGGCTCTCGGAAGAGGCCTCCTCCTCAGCCAGTGGCCTCCTCCTCCTCCTCAGCCAGTGGCCTCCCAGTGGCCACCTCCTCCTCCTCCTCAGCCAGTGGCCTCCCAGTGGCCTCCTCCACCTCAGCCAGAGGCCTCTTCCAGTGCTGCCAACTTAACCTAACTAGCGCGAGATAAACAAAGCCACGTGCTTTTTGACAGACAACAACGCACCGCTAACCTCAGTACTGCCATCTTGACGGGCCTAAACCTCAGTAGTGCCAACTTAACCTCACAAGCGCGAGGTAAACAAAGCCACGTGCTTTTTGACAGCCACGTGCTTTTTGACAGATTTGTAAACAAAGCCACGTGCTTTTTGACAGCTGTCATCGACAACAACGCATCGCAAACATCAGTACTACCATCTTGACGGGCCTAAACCCCAGTAGTGCTAACTTAACCTAACTAGCATGAGGTAAACAAAGCCACGTGTTTTTTGACAGCCACGTGCTTTTTGACCGATTTGTAAACAAAGCCACGTGCTTTTTGACAGACAACAACGCATCGCAAACCTCAGTACTGCCATCTTGACGGGAATAAACCTTAGTGGTACCAACTTAACCTAACTAGCGAGAGGTAAACAAAGCCACGTGCTTTTTGACAGCTGTCATCCGCCATCTTTAAACCACAAAGCACTGTGCTGCCCTCTTTATCGCAGTAGCTGCAAAATTCGTCACCTGTCATCCGCAGTGCTGCCATCTTGACGGGTCTAAACCTTAGTGCTACCAACTTAACCTAACTAGCGTGAGGTAAACAAAGCCACGTGTATTTTGACAGCTGTCATCCGCCATCTTTAATCTATAGAGCACAGTGCTGCCCTCTTTAGCTACTTACCTTTGAAATGTGGTGGCGGATAATTTGAAAAATGCTTTTTGACAGCAGCCATATTTGTACACCGTGCTGCCCTCTTTAGCTAGATACCTGTGGTGGCAGACAATTTCACGTGACAGCAGCCATCTTTAATCAAGAGAGCACCGTGCTGCCCTCTATGTGGTGGCGGCAATTTGAAAAATTCTACATTCTCTTGTTTGGAAACAAACCCATGCGCTTTTTTTTGACAGCTGTCATCCGCCATCTTTAATCCAGAGAGCACCTTGCTGCCCTCTTTAGCTACTTACCTTTGAAATGTGGTGGCGGCAAATTCTACGTGCTCTTGTTTGGAAACAAAGCCATGTGCTTTCTTGACAGCTGACATCCGCCATCTTTAATCTATAGAGCACAGTGCTGCCCTCTTTATCGTAGTAGATGTAAATTCGTCACAGCTGTCATCCGCAGTGCTGCCATCTTAACGGGCCTAAACCTTAGTGCTACCAACTTAACCTCACTAGCGTGAGATAAACAAATCTACGTGCTTTTTTTGACAGCTGTCATCCACCATCTTTAATCTATAGAGCACAGTGCTGCCCTCTTTAGCTACTTACCTTTGAAATGTGGTGACGGATAATTTGGAAAATGCTTTTTGATAGCAGCCATCTTTGAGCGCCGTGCTGCCCTCTTTAGCTAGATACCTGTGGTGGCAGGCAATTCCACGTGACAGCAGCCATCTTTAATCATGAGAGCACCGTGCTGCCCTCTACGTAGTGGCGGCAATTTGAAAAATTCTACATGCTCTTGTTTGGAAACAAACTCACGTGCTTTTTTCTGACAGCTGTCATCCGCCATCTTGCATCACAAACCTCTGTGCTGCGCTCTTTAGCTAGATACCTTTGAAATGTGGTGGCGGCAATTTGAAAAAATCTATGTGCTCTTGTTTAGTAAACAAAGCCACGTGCTTTTTTTTTTGACAGCTGTCATCCACCATCTTTAATCAATAGAGCACTGTGCTGCTATCATGCGGGTAATTTCATCACCTGTCATCCACCATCTTTAATCTACAGAGCACCGTGCTGCTCTCTGTAGTAGCGGGCAATTTGAAAAGTTCTGTTAGCTGTCATCCGCCATCTTTGAGCACCGTGCTGCCATCTATGTGGTGGCGGTAAATTCCACGTGCTCTTGTTTAGTAAACAAACTCACGCGCTTTTTTGTCAGCTGTCATCCGCCATCTTACATCGCAAACCTCAGTGCTACACTCTTTAGTTGAAATATGGTGGCGGATAATTTAAAAAGAAAAATTCTACAGCAGCCATTTCTCGGCGCTAATTGCACAAGATGGTGGCTATACATGACTCCTTAAAGGTGCTTATGCAAGATGGCCGCTATACATAGACTCCCTTGGGATGCTTGCGCAAGATGGCGGTTATACATGGCTCCTTTTGAAATATGGTGGCGGATAATTTAAAAAGAAAAATTCTACATCAGCTATCTCTCGACGCTAATTGCACAAGATGGTGGCTATACATGACTCCTTAAAGGTGCTTATGCAAGATAACCGCTATACATAGACTCCCTTGGGATGCTTGCGCAAGATGGCGGTTATACATGGCTCCTTATGAGACGCCCTAGAGATGCTTGCGCAAGATGGCGGTTGCTCTTATGAGGTGGCTTAAGGGTCCTTGCACAAGATGACTAGAGACGCCCTAAGGATGCTTGCGCAAGATGGCGGACGCAAGATGGCGGCTATACACAACTCCTTATGAGACACTTTAAGGGTGCTTGCGCAAGATGGCTGCTGCTCTTAGCTTAGAGGCTAACGTGTCGTGCTAGTTCGATTCATTAAATTTGGAGGCTTAAATGCAAAATGTTAAAATTCTCGAAAACGATGCATCGTAGAGCAAAACGGACAAAATTTTTCTGACCAATGATTTAACAGCTGCTGTTATGCATGCGGTGGAGGGCAATTTGAAATTCTATGTGCTTAATCAACAGAGCGCCCTGCTGCCCTCTTTAGCTGAAATGTGGTGGTGGATAATTTGAAAAATTCTTTTGACAGCTATCATCTTTAAAAACAATGGCGACTATACATAGGCTGTTAAGGCCTTATCATGCTCCTCCTCCTCCTCCTCCTCCTCCTCCTCCTCCTCCTCCTCCTTCTCTACCTCCTCCTCCGCCTCTTATGTCAAGGCATAGCTTTATATCGAACAAGTTTAAACCTGCATCGCGAAGGCAAGCGTGTGCAGCGATAACATTATTGTGCATGTTTAGACTTTCGAAACATAAGAAGAGTAGAATCAAACGCTGTACTCGATACGACATGTGATCAGAACATTGATTGATGCGTTCAGAAAACAAAATAAGTGATCAAGACTAGAATCGAACACTGTACTCAATACATCATGTGTTTAGAATATGTCATGGGATACCCTTGATCAGATTGAAACATAACAAGACTAGAATAGAACACTGTAATCGATGTTGTTAACTTCAACATGTGATCAGAACATTGATTGATGTGTTCAGAACACAAAATAAGTGATCATGACTAGAATTGAACACTGTACTCGATACAACATGTGATCAGAACATTGATCGATGTGTTCAGAACACAAAATAAGTGATCAAGACTAGAATCGAACACTGTACTCAATACAACATGTGTTTAGAACATGTTAGGGGGTACTACAACCTCATCGATCGCTATCAGCAAGAACGCTTGTACTTTGTTAAGTGTAGAAAATTAATCTTTATTGGTAAATGGTTTTATGTTCAGAACAAGGAATGGAACCTAGGGGTTACGTCTTACCTAATAAAATCCCTGAGGTGCGATGAGTTACGTTTTTCGAACTAGTGTTTGGAACACTGAACTTTTCAAGATGGCAAGAGTGAGGTTAGCAATGTTCTGTTGTTGGATTTTAAATTCTACGCTATAACATGCATAAGGTGGCAGCCTTGAGGTTTACCGCCGTAAAGATGGTAAGAGTGAGGTTAGCAATGTTCCGTTGTTGGATTTTAAATTCCTCCGCTCTAACATGCATAAGGTGGCAGCCTTGAGGTTTACCGCCGTAAAGATGGCAGCAGTGAGGTTAGCGACGCTCTATTGTCCTCCAAAGTGAGGTTAGGGTTCGTCAAGAAGACAGCTGTCAGAAAAAAGCACGTGGCTATGTTTACCAAACAAGAGCACGTGGACGTGACGTCACGGTCACGTAGTATGTTGCCTCAGCATGCAAAGTTCAATGTCTACACCTACGTAGTAAACATTGTGCTATGTTCACAAGATTTTTTACACATAACTATTCTTTATTCTTTAAGTTCATGCACATAGGCTATGCTAAGATAGCAGCACAAACACATGCGAACTTTGTACATTCTAATGGAATAAGTTTAGTACTGTGTGCATCATGGATACATGATGTGTGCACGCATTTAAACTTGACTATACGTAATGCTGCTGCTTTGTTTACAAGATTTTTATACATTGCTATTCTTTAAGCTTTAAGTTCATGCACACACAAGCGATAGTCGTACGCTCTGGCAGGAGAAGTTTAGTACGATAGTCGATGCATACATTATCGATAGGTGATGTGTACACGCTTTAGAACGTAACTCTTCTTTGTGCATTAAGTTCGTGCACATAGGTTAGTGGTACACAAAAGCGATTGCTACATGCTCTAGCGGAAGAAGTCTAGTACGATAGTCGATGCATGTAAAATCGATAGGTTATGCTATGATAGCAGCACACTAACACGATTTTAGCACAATCTAGTGGAAAAAGTTTAGTATGATATTTGATGCATGCAAAATCAATAAGTAATGTGTACACGCTTTGAAACAAGGCTATTCTTTGTACTTTAAGTTAATGCGTCTTAGTTATGCTAAGATAGCAGCACAATTTACCTGAAGAAGTTTTGTACGAGAGTCGATACATGCAAAATCGATAGTTGATGCGTACACGCTTTGAAACATGACTATTCATTGTACTTTAAGTTCATGGGTATAGGTTATGCTAATTTAGCACCACAATCTAGCGGAAGAAATTTAGTACGATATTTGATGCATGCAAAATCAATAAGTAATGTGTACACACTTTGAAACATGGCTATTCTTAGTACTTTAAGTTCATGTGTATAAGTTATGCTAAGATAGCAGCACAATCTAGCGGAAGAAGTTTAGTACGATATTTGTTGCATGCAAAATCGATAGGTGATGTGTACACACTTTGAAACATGGCTATTCTTTTTACTTTAAGGTCATGCGTATAGGTTATGCTAAGATAGCAGCACAATCTAGCGGAAGGAGTTTAGTACGAGAGTCAATGCATGCAAAATCGATAGGTAATGTGTACATGCTTTGAAACATGGCTATTCTTTGTACTTTTAAGTTCATGTGTATAAGTTATGCTAAGATGCCAGCACAATCTAGCGAAGAAGTTCAGTACGAGATTCGATGAATGTAAAATCAATAAGTAATGTGTACACGCTTTGAAACATGGCTATTCCTTGTACTTTAAGTTCATGTGTATAAGTTATGCTAAGATAGCAGCACGACCTAGCGGAAGAAGTTTAGTACGATATTTGTTGCATGCAAAGTCAATAGGTAATGTGTACGCGCTTTGAAACATGGCTATTCTTTGTACCTTAAGGTCATGCGTATAGGTTATGCTAAGATAGCAGCACAATCTAGTGGAAGAAGTTTAGTACGAGAGTCAATGCTTGCAAAATCGATAGGTAATGTGTACACGCTTTGAGACATAGCTATTCTTTGTACTTTAAGTTCATGCGTCTTAGTTATGCTAAGATAGCAGCACAATCTACCTGCAGAAGTTTAGTACGAGAGTCGATAACTGCAAATTCGATAGTTGATGTGTACACGCTTTGAAACATGACTATGCATTGTACTTTAAGTTCATTGGTATAGGTTATGCTAAGATAGCACCACAATCTAGCGGAAGAAATTTAGTACGATATTTGATGCATGCAAAATCAATAAGTAATGTGTACACACTTTGAAACATGGCTATTCTTAGTACTTTAAGTTCATGTGTATAAGTTATGCTAAGATAGCAGCACAATCTAGCGGAAGAAGTTTAGTACGATATTTGTTGCATGCAAAATCGATAGGTGATGTGTACACACTTTGAAACATGGCTATTCTTTTTACTTTAAGGTCATGCGTATAGGTTATGCTAAGATAGCAGCACAATCTAGCGGAAGGAGTTTAGTACGAGAGTCAATGCATGCAAAATCGATAGGTAATGTGTACATGCTTTGAAACATGGCTATTCTTTGTACTTTTAAGTTCATGTGTATAAGTTATGCTAAGATGCCAGCACAATCTAACGAAGAAGTTCAGTACGAGATTCGATGAATGTAAAATCAATAAGTAATGTGTACACGCTTTGAAACATGGCTATTCCTTGTACTTTATGTTCATGTGTATAAGGTATGCTAAGATAGCAGCACGACCTAGCGGAAGAAGTTTAGTACGATATTTGTTGCATGCAAAGTCGATAGGTAATGTGTACGCGCTTTGAAACATGGCTATTCTTTGTACCTTAAGGTCATGCGTATAGGTTATGCTAAGATAGCAGCACAATCTAGTGGAAGAAGTTTAGTACGAGAGTCAATGCTTGCAAAATCGATAGGTAATGTGTACACGCTTTGAGACATAGCTATTCTTTGTACTTTAAGTTCATGCGTCTTAGTTATGCTAAGATAGCAGCACAATCTACCTGCAGAAGTTTAGTACGAGAGTCGATACATGCAAATTCGATAGTTGATGTGTACATGCTTTGAAACATGACTATGCATTGTACTTTAAGTTCATTGGTATAGGTTATGCTAAGATAGCAGCACAATCTAGCGGAATAAATTTAGTACGAGATTCGATGAATGCAGAATCAATAAGTAATGTGTACACGCTTTGAAACATAGCTATTCTTTGTACTTTAAGTTCATGTGTATAAGTTATGCTAAGATGCCAGCACAATCTAGCGAAGAAGTTCAGTACGATATTTGTTGCATGCAAAGTCGATAGTTAATGTGTACACGCTTTGAAACATGGCTATTCCTTGTACTTTAAGTTCATGTGTATAAGTTATGCTAAGATAGCAGCACAATCTAGCGGAAGAAGTTTAGTACGAGAGTCGATGCATGCAAAGTCGATAGGTAATGTGTACGCGCTTTGAAACATGGCTATTCTTTGTACCTTAAGGTCATGCGTATAGGTTATGCTAAGATAGCAGCACGATCTAGCGGATGAAGTTTAGTTCGATGGTCGATGCATGTAAAATCGATAGGTGATGTGTACACGCTTTGAAACATGGCTATTCATTTTATTTTAAGTTCATGCGTATAGGTTATGCTAAGATAGCAGCACGATCTAGCGGATGAAGTTTAGTTCGATGGTCGATGCATGTAAAATCGATAGTTGATGTGTACACGCTTTGAAACATGACTATTCATTGTACTTTAAGATCATTGGTATAGGTTATGTTAAGATAGCAGCACAATCTAGCGGAATAAATTTAGTACGAGATTCGATGATTGCAGAATCAATAAGTAATGTGTACACGCTTTGAAACATAGCTATTCTTTGTACTTTAAGTTCATGTGTATAAGTTATGCTAAGATAGCAGCACGACCTAGCGGAAGAAGTTTAGTACGATATTTGTTGCATGCAAAGTCGATAGTTAATGTGTACACGCTTTGAAACATGGCTATTCTTTGTACCTTAAGGTCATGCTAAGATAGCAGCACAATCTAGCGGAAGAAGTTTAGTACGAGAGTCGATGCATGCAAAAACGGTAGGTAATGTGTACACGCTTTGAAACATGGCTATTCATTGTACTTTTAGGTTATGCTAAGATAGCAGCACGATCTAGCGGATGAAGTTTAGTTCGATGGTCGATGCATGTAAAATCGATAGGTGATGTGTACACGCTTTGAAACATGGCTATTCATTTTATTTTAATTTTATGGGTATAGGTTATGCTAAGATAGCAGCACGATCTAGCGGATGAAGTGTAGTTCGATGGTCGATGCATGTAAAATCGATAGGTGATGTGTACACGCTTTGAAACATGGCAATTCATACTGCTGCTCTGTTCCCAAGACTTCTAAGCATAGCTCACCTTAATGCTGCTCTTAACGACGTCGAGCTAAGGATTGATTACGTGACCGTGACGTCACGGCCACGTGCTCTTGTTTGGTAAACATAGCCACGTGCTTTTTTCTGACAGCTGTCTTCTTGACGAACCCTAACCTCACTTTGGAGGACAATAGAGCGTCGCTAACCTCACTGCTGCCATCTTTACGGCGGTAAACCTCAAGGCTGCCACCTTATGCATGTTAGAGCGGAGGAATTTAAAATCCAACAACGGAACATTGCTAACCTCACTCTTACCATCTTTACGGCGGTAAACCTCAAGGCTGCCACCTTATGCATGTTATAGCGTAGAATTTAAAATCCAACAACAGAACATTGCTAACCTCACTCTTGCCATCTTGAAAAGTTCAGTGTTCCAAACACTAGTTCGAAAAACGTAACTCATCGCACCTCAGGGATTTTATTAGGTAAGACGTAACCCCTAGGTTCCATTCCTTGTTCTGAACATAAAACCATTTACCAATAAAGATTAATTTTCTACACTTAACAAAGTACAAGCGTTCTTGCTGATAGCGATCGATGAGGTTGTAGTACCCCCTAACATGTTCTAAACACATGTTGTATTGAGTACAGTGTTCGATTCTAGTCTTGATCACTTATTTTGTGTTCTGAACACATCGATCAATGTTCTGATCACATGTTGTATCGAGTACAGTGTTCAATTCTAGTCATGATCACTTATTTTGTGTTCTGAACACATCAATCAATGTTCTGATCACATGTTGAAGTTAACAACATCGATTACAGTGTTCTATTCTAGTCTTGTTATGTTTCAATCTGATCAAGGGTATCCCATGACATATTCTAAACACATGATGTATTGAGTACAGTGTTCGATTCTAGTCTTGATCACTTATTTTGTTTTCTGAACGCATCAATCAATGTTCTGATCACATGTCGTATCGAGTACAGCGTTTGATTCTACTCTTCTTATGTTTCGAAAGTCTAAACATGCACAATAATGTTATCGCTGCACACGCTTGCCTTCGCGATGCAGGTTTAAACTTGTTCGATATAAAGCTATGCCTTGACATAAGAGGCGGAGGAGGAGGTAGAGAAGGAGGAGGAGGAGGAGGAGGAGGAGGAGGAGGAGGAGGAGGAGGAGCATGATAAGGCCTTAACAGCCTATGTATAGTCGCCATTGTTTTTAAAGATGATAGCTGTCAAAAGAATTTTTCAAATTATCCACCACCACATTTCAGCTAAAGAGGGCAGCAGGGCGCTCTGTTGATTAAGCACATAGAATTTCAAATTGCCCTCCACCGCATGCATAACAGCAGCTGTTAAATCATTGGTCAGAAAAATTTTGTCCGTTTTGCTCTACGATGCATCGTTTTCGAGAATTTTAACATTTTGCATTTAAGCCTCCAAATTTAATAAATCGAACTAGCACGACACGTTAGCCTCTAAGCTAAGAGCAGCAGCCATCTTGCGCAAGCACCCTTAAAGTGTCTCATAAGGAGTTGTGTATAGCCGCCATCTTGCGTCCGCCATCTTGCGCAAGCATCCTTAGGGCGTCTCTAGTCATCTTGTGCAAGGACCCTTAAGCCACCTCATAAGAGCAACCGCCATCTTGCGCAAGCATCTCTAGGGCGTCTCATAAGGAGCCATGTATAACCGCCATCTTGCGCAAGCATCCCAAGGGAGTCTATGTATAGCGGTTATCTTGCATAAGCACCTTTAAGGAGTCATGTATAGCCACCATCTTGTGCAATTAGCGTCGAGAGATAGCTGATGTAGAATTTTTCTTTTTAAATTATCCGCCACCATATTTCAAAAGGAGCCATGTATAACCGCCATCTTGCGCAAGCATCCCAAGGGAGTCTATGTATAGCGGCCATCTTGCATAAGCACCTTTAAGGAGTCATGTATAGCCACCATCTTGTGCAATTAGCGCCGAGAAATGGCTGCTGTAGAATTTTTCTTTTTAAATTATCCGCCACCATATTTCAACTAAAGAGTGTAGCACTGAGGTTTGCGATGTAAGATGGCGGATGACAGCTGACAAAAAAGCGCGTGAGTTTGTTTACTAAACAAGAGCACGTGGAATTTACCGCCACCACATAGATGGCAGCACGGTGCTCAAAGATGGCGGATGACAGCTAACAGAACTTTTCAAATTGCCCGCTACTACAGAGAGCAGCACGGTGCTCTGTAGATTAAAGATGGTGGATGACAGGTGATGAAATTACCCGCATGATAGCAGCACAGTGCTCTATTGATTAAAGATGGTGGATGACAGCTGTCAAAAAAAAAGCACGTGGCTTTGTTTACTAAACAAGAGCACATAGATTTTTTCAAATTGCCGCCACCACATTTCAAAGGTATCTAGCTAAAGAGCGCAGCACAGAGGTTTGTGATGCAAGATGGCGGATGACAGCTGTCAGAAAAAAGCACGTGAGTTTGTTTCCAAACAAGAGCATGTAGAATTTTTCAAATTGCCGCCACTACGTAGAGGGCAGCACGGTGCTCTCATGATTAAAGATGGCTGCTGTCACGTGGAATTGCCTGCCACCACAGGTATCTAGCTAAAGAGGGCAGCACGGCGCTCAAAGATGGCTGCTATCAAAAAGCATTTTCCAAATTATCCGTCACCACATTTCAAAGGTAAGTAGCTAAAGAGGGCAGCACTGTGCTCTATAGATTAAAGATGGTGGATGACAGCTGTCAAAAAAAGCACGTAGATTTGTTTATCTCACGCTAGTGAGGTTAAGTTGGTAGCACTAAGGTTTAGGCCCGTTAAGATGGCAGCACTGCGGATGACAGCTGTGACGAATTTACATCTACTACGATAAAGAGGGCAGCACTGTGCTCTATAGATTAAAGATGGCGGATGTCAGCTGTCAAGAAAGCACATGGCTTTGTTTCCAAACAAGAGCACGTAGAATTTGCCGCCACCACATTTCAAAGGTAAGTAGCTAAAGAGGGCAGCAAGGTGCTCTCTGGATTAAAGATGGCGGATGACAGCTGTCAAAAAAAAGCGCATGGGTTTGTTTCCAAACAAGAGAATGTAGAATTTTTCAAATTGCCGCCACCACATAGAGGGCAGCACGGTGCTCTCTTGATTAAAGATGGCTGCTGTCACGTGAAATTGTCTGCCACCACAGGTATCTAGCTAAAGAGGGCAGCACGGTGTACAAATATGGCTGCTGTCAAAAAGCATTTTTCAAATTATCCGCCACCACATTTCAAAGGTAAGTAGCTAAAGAGGGCAGCACTGTGCTCTATAGATTAAAGATGGCGGATGACAGCTGTCAAAATACACGTGGCTTTGTTTACCTCACGCTAGTTAGGTTAAGTTGGTAGCACTAAGGTTTAGACCCGTCAAGATGGCAGCACTGCGGATGACAGGTGACGAATTTTGCAGCTACTGCGATAAAGAGGGCAGCACAGTGCTTTGTGGTTTAAAGATGGCGGATGACAGCTGTCAAAAAGCACGTGGCTTTGTTTACCTCTCGCTAGTTAGGTTAAGTTGGTACCACTAAGGTTTATTCCCGTCAAGATGGCAGTACTGAGGTTTGCGATGCGTTGTTGTCTGTCAAAAAGCACGTGGCTTTGTTTACAAATCGGTCAAAAAGCACGTGGCTGTCAAAAAACACGTGGCTTTGTTTACCTCATGCTAGTTAGGTTAAGTTAGCACTACTGGGGTTTAGGCCCGTCAAGATGGTAGTACTGATGTTTGCGATGCGTTGTTGTCGATGACAGCTGTCAAAAAGCACGTGGCTTTGTTTACAAATCTGTCAAAAAGCACGTGGCTGTCAAAAAGCACGTGGCTTTGTTTACCTCGCGCTTGTGAGGTTAAGTTGGCACTACTGAGGTTTAGGCCCGTCAAGATGGCAGTACTGAGGTTAGCGGTGCGTTGTTGTCTGTCAAAAAGCACGTGGCTTTGTTTATCTCGCGCTAGTTAGGTTAAGTTGGCAGCACTGGAAGAGGCCTCTGGCTGAGGTGGAGGAGGCCACTGGGAGGCCACTGGCTGAGGAGGAGGAGGAGGTGGCCACTGGGAGGCCACTGGCTGAGGAGGAGGAGGAGGCCACTGGCTGAGGAGGAGGCCTCTTCCGAGAGCCGGAGGAGGAGGAGGAGGCGGCCGAACCCGTCTATTATACTACTCAATGTGTTGTCTGAATATGAAGAATAAAGTGTCGGGTGAAACAAAAACACCCAGTCCCCGGGCCAGAGGAATTAATCAGAGGCGATTAAAATCCCTGACTCACCCGGGAATCGAACCCGGGACCCTTTGAACCGAAGGCCTCAACGCTGACAATTCAGCCAATGAGTCGGACCAGTTAGATATATATTTTTTTGCTATTGGCTTTACGTCGCACCGACACAGATACGTCCTTCGGCGACGATGGGACAGGAAAGGGCTAGGAATGGGAAGGAAGCGGCCGTAGCCTTAATTAAGGTACAGCCCCAGTATTTGCCTGGTGTGAAAATGGGAAACCACGGAAAACCATCTTGAGGGCTGCCGACAGTGGGGTTCGAACCCACTATCTCCCGAATACTGGATACTGGCCGCACTTAAGCGACTGCAGCTATCGAGCTCGGTAGTTAGATAAATAACCTATCTGGTAGATAATTTACATTGTTCTTGTACTTTCATCTTGGATTGTAAGTGTCTGTCCTCACTCGTGATGAAACTCCCTCCCGCCATTATCAGACATCTGTTAAATTTTAAATACTATTTTCAGAAATTCAGTGAACTGAGAAAGTCACACAACACTACAACACTGTGCAAAATCAAGCAGTAAACTTATTGAAGTATGTAATTATATTACTTTTTGCTTAATGAATAAAAGGAATTTTACTTCAAATATAGAGGAAATACTGTCATGTCCATCCAAGGAAGAGTAAATCGTAGCTTCTACGCTTAAACCCTGTCGGCATACTTTTGTAAATTAAAAACGTGTCGGTTTTCTTTGAATGAATAAATGTAAGAAAATAAAACTGTTTATATCGAGTGCGGTATAAATCAGTCCGGAATATCTTGAAAAAGTCAGGTCTTTTCCTTGCGATTTTACCGTTTTATTTCAAACACTTCACTCCAGTCAGCATTTCGCTGAGTAGTGGCGGAGAGCTTCCTAATGACAAGTGAACGTCAGTGCATAGTGTGTTGGCTCTCTCTCCTCACTGTGACGTAAGCTGCCCGCATTTACATCACGCCAGCCCGGCCGTACTGGGCTAGCCTCAACGGGCCCCCAACTGAGCACCTCAGGTTTATATTATACTTTTTACAATTTCTTCTTCCCGGTGGAAAAATTGTTTCAGTGACATGTCCTTATGCCTTGTCTGCTTAATCCCCCACCACAATTTGATTTTCATACGTCTTATGACTGACACTCTTTGTTATATTTGTTTTCGAATTCTTACGCTCAGAAATCGAAAAATAGTTGACGAATTTGTGTGTTCCTTTTTTTTCTTTGGCGATTGTCATATTCTGAATTTTGATGACTGTGTGTGCAAATTAATTTCATTTTATATTTGTTGTAATCTTAACGCAGATTTTTTCTTCTTGTTACAGGTGAGTCGTGGCCCATATATTAGCGGTTATGTGGCCTGGAAGAGCGGTAATGTGTCAGATGATTTTTTAAGATGTTCCTTTCCGTTATTTAATAGTTCTGATTGTAGGCCGCACATTGGGCGCTAAAATATTGCAACATAATCATTCAAAAGACACTCATAATATTTAAAGTGTTTGAGTTGTAATTTAAATTCTTTCAGAATGAGTTTGGTGCTACTTGATGACATGTCTTTCACTTTTTGGTTTTAAATTAAAAATATTGCTTTAACTTACTTTAAGAATATATATATATAGGGCCCGGATGTTTTTGACATGTCATATTTTTTATTTCTTCATTATTTCGATAGAAAATACAACTTAATGATTCTTTTTATGTACGGTGACTAAAATGATGCAATTTTCACGTGTAATATAAAGTCATATGCTCTTTTAATATTGTTCGTCATTTTCAGGTAATTTTTAATATTATGGTCATATTTCCCCGTGAATTTTCGTGTTTTTTGTCATATTTTTTGTTCCATTTTCGCATATCTGCTTTCAGTCCTCTCAAAGATGGATTTTTCACATCTCCTAATTGTCTGTAATTTCTTACAGTCATCTTTCTTAGAAATATATATTTATGTGAATCAGGAGGGTAAGCTGTATAGAAAGAGACAGATGCGTATAAAGCGACAGAAAAGTGAGCCTCAATTGAACTCTTAATGATTTGACGTATTTCATTATGCTTCAGTAACATCCTGCGATGTTGAGCTCACGCTCACTGATGCTACCTGCACTGAGCGTGTCTCTGACTAGCAGTCATTCCTGGTATCGCCTGGACGGGGGTTTCATCGATAGTAAGAAGGTGGTCGTAATGTCATGTTCTGGCTGATCAGTGTATACTGGTGATTGCTCCTTAGATGTTGTCAGTTGTTGACGCTGTTCTAATGATACTATTGGTCAGAAACCGTGCTTTCCAGTGTCGATATTTGAGAGTTTAGAGTGAGAACGTCAAAATCTTTCCAGTCGGTCGAACACCATGTATAATTCAAGGAGGGAGTTAGGACGTCAGAACTGGAATAAAATACGTACTGTAATTGAACACACGATCTTGTGTTCCGTGCAATCAAGTGGACATCATTAGCTTCATCAAACACAATCAAAAGTAAAACCGAGCAAGTGGCCGTGCGGTTAGTCATGCAGCTGTGAACTTGCATTCGGAAGATAGTTGGTTCGAACCCCATCGTCGCCATAAATACCTATCTGTGTCGGTGCGACGTCAAGCAAAATTGTTATAAAATGAAAAATAATATTTAAGAACATGTATTTCAATGTGTGTTCAAAACTTGACCATTTCTTTCCGACATAGCGCAAGGGCTATGTCTCCTCCTCGTTTACTGACGCAGGGAGTATTCAGCCACACGCAATTCGGTGTGCAGAGTGAGATCTACGCTTAATAATAATAATAATAATAATAATAATAATAATAATAATAATAATAATAATAATAATAATAATTTAGAAAAAAGATCGTATGGCCTCAGGTACCTTGTGCAAGCATTTTAGTTTGACTTTATCTGGCTGCTTGCTCGTCCATTTCGACGTTCCGTTCTAATCTAGACTTCCAGGTAAAAGCTTTTTTATATCGGCCGTACTATTATGTGCATTATGTCCTGTCTTTTGGACTGTCAAATTCCGACATAGTCCTGGTTTTGGACTTTTGAATTATGGCAACCCTACCATCACGGCACTTTATCCTTGGTTTGTTCAATGGTCTCCCGCAGGTCACGAACCTACTACGCTGGCGTTGCAGGGGGAGAGGTGATACTCCCACGTAGCGCGTCCCAGGTGGCGGATAGGGAGTTCGTAACCGGCTCTCCGGCGGACTTGAGGGAAATAAAATACCTCTCGCGGACCAAACACAACCCCTGTGGGTGGAGGACGCAGATGAAGAATACACCCATGGTATCCCCTGCCTGTCGTGAGAGGCGACTAAAAAGGGCCGCCAAGGGATGGTCGAATTAGAACCATGAGACTACGTTGTAATTAGTACCACCTCGCGGGGAACACCATGGGTCGCCTTTACTTGCGCCTACTACCGCTATGTTTGGTACCAAGTAGGTTTGTGATTAGTAGCAACAGAGTGCGTTGCCGGCTTTTACAGTGCCTGTGATTAGTACCATTATATGAGCGGCACCATGGTTCTGGCTTGTCTGTGATTAGTACCCACTGTGTGAGGAACACCACGGGATAGTGCGGGTCCCTGTGGTTAGTACACGTATGTGATGAACGCCATACGTTTGCGTTGCCTGTAAATGGCGCCGCAATGTGCGAAGCAGCGTAGGTCTGTAATACATGTCCGAATTTCATTACCTGCGAGTAGTACCACGCCGGCTCCGTGGTGTAGCGGTAGCGTGCCTGCCTCTTACCCTGAAGCCCCGGGTTCGATTCCCGATTGTTTAGTACCGCAACATGACAAGTACCATCGTTCTACTTCCCTTGCGATAAATACCATTATCAGCATCATCGATTCAGTATTATGCTATAGACGTAATCCCTTGGTCAGTAATACTATTGTTTCACGTCAGTTTCTGCGAATGCGAGACATTGAGAGTCGGATCCACTGATTGTTTTAAATTCATATCCATCCATTCATTCTTCGTCCTTACGTTTTGAATTCTGGTCAGTGGAGGGTTTTGGACTTATAATTTGCCATTCCATTTCGTCTCATTTCGTACCATTAGGGGAGAAGAAGAAATTCATGGCTGAAAGACCTTCGAAGATGGCACTGCTGTACTTCAGAAATGGCATTCCATTCTGCGCTGTCAAGATCAGAGCTAGTTACGTGGATCGCCAACCTCCGCTCTGAGACGGCGTCTTAAAGAAGAAGGGGCCTATGACCTAGATGTTAGGCCACTTTAAACGAGCATCATCATCATCATCCTCCCATGGGGGATAAGATCCATCAGATTCACAGGCCATGCATGTGTACCCATTCGTGAGATGTGCCCTTGATCCAGGTCACGATATCCTTAGCAAAATTTTCCTTTAAAAATGAGGAGTCTGTTGTAATCCTGGTTCCGGACACTCTAGTTCTCGCAACCGTACAACGCAACACACAGGTAAGATTACTGTCCTTGAGCTGTCTGGGCAGATGGCGCGACTTGAGAAGTTGACTGTGACTTATCAGTTTTACCTGACTCTCGCTCCTTGTAAAACTACTCGCGCGGTCTACTGACAGCGTCTGGATTCATATAACTGTACGATCTTTGCTGCTACGTAGCAGGCACTCAGTCTTTGTTCCATTTACATAGGGCACGCTTATGTTATACGGAGTGGAATAGCGAATTAAAAACTGCAAGTATCATTGTCAGCCCTTTTTGTTTCGTACGTTCCCAATAGATTGACCTCCAGAAGTTGCGTGTGCGTGCTGGTAATTATAAACTGTTAAGTATCACCAGCTACGTGCCCAGATTTGACATAGCCTCCAGCTCGCTATGTCCTGCCTGTCATTATCAAGTAGGTTCTCGGAAGAAATCACGTAACTCGCGACCTTAAGGCACCGTCTGTCGGCTCTGCATCTACAATCAGGTGGCACCACGGTCCCTCCAGAGACAAACTAATGTGATTACGCACAATAATTTGTACGAGATTTAAGCCGCACTGATTCTTCCATTGATGTGGGGCAGACCACCTAGTCGGTTAATGAGAGGTTTCGGAGCGGAAATATTGGTGATTATTGTTTTTGAGATGGAGGTACAATTGGGCAACCATCCTCTAAACCCCACGGCACTTAACGCCCTTGAAAGGGCCTTGGCCTGCCCAGCGACCGCTGCTCAGCCCGAAGGCCTGCTGATTACAAGGGGTCGTGTGGTCAGCACGACGCATCCTCTCGGCCGTAATTCTGGCAACCATCCTCTACTAACCCGAATTATAAGAACGAGAATATGTGCAAATTGAGACTCCTTAAGCCACGCAAGCCCTCATTCTTCGAAGGTTCGGAACTCTTGTTTACCTCGGTAGTGTTAAGAGAGGATGGTTACCGCCGGGCTGAGTGGCTCAGACGGTTAAGGCGTTGGCCTTCTGACCCCAACTTGGCAGGTTCGATCCTGGCTCAGTCCGGTGGTATTTGACGGTGCTCAAATACGTTAGCCTCGTGTCGGTAGATTTACTGGCACGTAAAAAGAACTCCTGCGGGACTAAATTCCGGCACCTCGGCGTCTCCGAAAACCGTAAAAGAGTAGTTAGTGGGACGTAAAACAAATATTATTATTATTATTATTATTATTATTATTATTATTATTATTATTATTATTATTATCATCAGTTTCCCGCTGGCTCCGCCCGCAATGTACAAAGTATGGTATTGTTCGTTACTATCCTCACGGATGTATTTGCAAAGTTTCGAGTTAATGAAATAAAGCACATGATCTGCTGCGGTAATAGAATGTAATATTATGTCAACAAAACACTTGAAAATACATCACACAAAGAAATTGAATTAAACGTTCCTTGGAACAACACTACGCGCCGAACTGTTAAAAAGTCCTTCGAAGATGTTCGTTATGGAGACAAATGTACTCATAACTTTTCTCAGAATCTACCAATTTAAGTAGTTATTACCGCAAAAGAAAGCGCTTGATTCACTAAGTGTTTTTAGACCAAAACGTACCTCAATTAGAACGAAAGATATGATTGCTTCGATCAGAAAATAATGTTGAAGAAAAGAGACGTCAAATTGAATGTGCACTCATAACTGTCCTCAGAATCAATCAATTTGAATAATTAAGAGCTGAAACGAAAGAGCTTGATTCACAGAGTGTTCTTAGGCCAAAACGAACTCCGTACTTCAATTAGAACCAAATATATGATTGCTTCAAAGAGACAAAAAATTGAGAAAATCAAATAATTTGAGGAAGGCGGAAGTTAAGTGATTTATAGTACCTGATGACAAATCTGTGCATGAATACCTTTCAGTTAAAAAAAGAATGAAGGAAATCGACGGGATAGAATGGCCGGACTGACTGACTTTGATGAAAACTAATTTTTTATATATAGATTATTATTATTATTATTATTATTATTATTATTATTATTATTATTATTATTATTATTATTATTTATTCCTGTCAGAACCAATACATCATGTATAAATTACTAGTTAAGAATGAGAACAATGATTAGATAACTGGTAAAAACACACTAGAGTACATTCAAAGTAACAATTGTCATATAATGGACTAGAATTTAGCGAGATTTTGACCATTTGGTGTGACCTTCACTAAGTCTTGCAGGTTGTGATGTGAAGTATTGATAGATGGCCATGACTGAGAGACATATTATCAAAGAGGGGCGTTAGAGTACAGGTGATCGATGTGATCATTTAGGCTGTGGTGTGAAGTATTAATGAATGACTACGGGTAAGAGACATATAGAAGGCTCTTTCATCAAAGAGGCCTCATCTCCTCTCTAGAGCAGGGATGGCGAACCTTTTCCAACTAGTGTGCCATTTTAACTCTGGTTTATTATTCTTATCTGTTGACTGTGCCACTTGTTTTTTTATTTCCATTACGGGATGTCTACAACATACAACTCCCACCCCGCGACTTCCTTTCTAAATTGCGGATTATGTTTTTATGTTTCACAATATGTTATTTATTTATTCATTTACTGATTCAATCATGTATTTATTTATTTATTTATTATACATATATCTTTTAAATACATTTGATTACATGTTCCGTGGGGCTGTACCTCATTTATGGCCGCGGCGGTTTCCCCACTCCTAAGGCTCTCCTATCCCATCGTCGTCACAAGACTTATCTGTGTTGGTGCACGTAAAACAAATTATTAGATATAAAAATCAGAAGTTCTAATATTGAGAATGGACATCACTTCCTCCATTAGCTTCATTATCTTTCCATATTGTAGTTCGTACGCTCAACAATTGAACCAATTTCTTCTTCATCATATTTCCATAAGAAAAAAAAAAAAAGCAGCCATCCTTGTTTGTAAGGTCACATTCATGCTTTCATCAAAACATACTGCATACATGTGGGAGTTATCCAAATTAGCTTTCAACTGCTCCGAAACTTCTTCACTCATTCTTATTATTCTATCCTTGACAGCAGTTCAGCTGGGTGGCATTCCTTTGATTCTGTTAATTATTACTTGTTTGTTAGGGAAATTTTCAAATAATGTGTCAAACGTTAATAAGAAACTTTCTTTCAACAATTCACCGTCAGAAATCTGTTTCCCATGCATGCTGTACTATGCAGTGAGAGATGGAAACAGCCGTGCTGATATTATTCCTTGGCCGGAAAGGTGATACAAAAGAACTAGTTTGTTTTGTGTAATGTTGGATATTTTGTGAAACAAACTCTCTTCTTTCTTCATTTGAAATGCAACAAACATTTGAATGACCAGTCTCGAAATTGCGCTTTACATTAAATGTGGTTGATACAATTGTTTTCGAACACAGGCAACACATAAGTTTATCAGTGCGAATTCCCTTGGCCAGAGTTCTTGAAAAAAAAAAAAATACGGTCACCACCTTTGTTAAGTTTCTGTTCTTTTTGGCACCGAAAACATGTTTGCGATGTCCGTATACAAACCCACCAGAAAACGACACTATCTCACTTGATATCCGGACCTATCAGTGTAGCAGTTGCCATATTGCACGTCCGAATGGAACTAGTATTGAGATTTTCGATATTTATTTCTTACACGTGAAACACTATAGTACAAGACGTATATATAAAATATTATGTTCATGTGGCGTGCCACCGAAATCATGTTCGCGTGTCACCTAGTGACACGCGTGGCATAGGTTCGCCATCCCTGCTCTAGAGGAATGCCGTGTGTGTGTTTTGTTTTTTAATTCTCTGCCATCCTCATCATGAGCCTGGCGATCACTCAGAGGGAAGCGCTTGTGCGACACATTTAATGAACGGTAAACAGTGTGGCTCGAAGGTCGGTCAAACTCGTGTTTGCTCACGTTGCTGTTGATTCACAGCGTTGAAGAAAACAAACGACCTCAGCACACACGCATTCCTGGACATGTCAGCGGAACTGATAACAGCACTTGTGTCAAAACATTATATAATGATGATGGATAATAATAATAATAATAATAATAATAATAATAATAATAATAATAATAATAATAATAATAATAATAATGTGACCTCAGGTATCGTCATACAGAAATTTCGAATTGACGCCATTTACGCTGCGTGCATACCAATTTCATATTTACTATTATTTTTCTTTACGTCCCACTAACTATTTTTATGGTTTCCGGAGACGTCGAGGTGCCGGAATTTAGTCCCTCAGGAGTTCTTTTACGTGCCAGTAAATCCACCGACACGAGGCTGACATATTTGAGCACTTTCAAATACCATCATCGAACCTGCCAAGTTGGGGTCATAAGGCCAGCGCCTCAACCGTGTGAGCCACTCAACCCGGCCATGCCAATTTTAACGTTTCGTTTAAACTCTACTGGATGACAGAGAAAGGAGAATTGTGAGGGGCGGTTCCGTGGCTGAGTTTTCATTCATCTTTGTCGGATAAACACCAGGTGTGTCACCAGAGATCTTTTACATGACGGCGTGGCATGTCGAATGGACTCTTTTCTGCCCGTCAAAAATCCGACTAACCCCCCCGCCCGGGTTTGAACTTGCGACACTCTGCCACAGCTCCGCGGAGGAAGGTTTCAACCAGTATGTCGGAAGATTGGAGAACGCGAACATTTTCGCTACAGTAACTAACAAAAAAACAATGGGAGCACTATTAACCGACTGGAACAACCGCACGTTTCCTCGTTCGAAGCTCAGTCGTGACTAATGAAAGTTAGTGTTTTATAATATACTAGCATGTGTCCGCGACTTTGCCCGCGTTTAGTAATTCAACTTTAGATGTTTCGAAACTCTTTATTTAAAAGCACATTAAAGTATTACATTTATTAACTCACATCTTTTTGACGTAAATTTCATGAAATACATTTTTTTAATTATATTGTTTCTTTCAATGCTGGTTGATGGATGGTACGGATAATATTAAAACCATGTAAAAGACCATGTTATATAATACAAAATATATTGTTTCCTTAGAGCTTCGGAATAAACTATATTAATGTCCTTCCATTTGGAGGTAAGATGTATACTGTATTGTGTTTGCCTTTCGAACTCTTGAACAAACAGTTGACAATGGCAAAAGCACCGTTTTCGAAGATGGAGTCCTGCAACTTTCAGCGATTGTCCTATGTCAAAACTTCACATCTCTGCGTGCTGTAGATTTTGCTGGGCATCGCGCACAGACACACAGACAAACACTTCCTTCTCTAATTATAAACTAGCTGAAGTACCCGTGGTTCACGGAAAGATTTCTTAGCAAGTGCATTATTATACTTTTCATTTTCCGCGGTTTCCTATTTTCACACTAGACAAGTGCGGGGGCTGTACATTAAGGCCACGGCCGCTTCCTTTCCGATCTCGTCGTCGCCATAAAACCTATCTGTGTCGATGCGACGTAAAGCCAACTGTGAAAAGATAATAATAAAGAATAGCGAAACGAAGACATCAAATAAAGTTCAGCAATAATACAAAACAATATTTAACTGCAAAGAGCACGAGAGATCAAGGAGAACCCCTGCGGGTGGGGGACGCAAACGAAGAATTTACCCACGGTATCCCCTGCATGTCGTAGAAGGCGACTAAAAGGGGCGTCCAAGGGATGATGCCATTAGAACCATGGGATTACTTGTGATTCGTAACACTACCGCTTACAATACTATAGGTTGAGCTTAACATTACAACACCGTCATGTACAAATTCACACGTACCGTATTTCAAAATTTTACACTATGACTTACAATAGATTGGGAGGTCCAATTACTAACTATTATCTGAAAACAGCACGTTCATATATAAATTCGCATATACTACAGTTTACAGTGGGTTGAACGTTGCAATAACCATCACATAGAAATGGACACCTGTTTACAGAATGCTGGAGTCTGTTCTTGAAGTATCATGAATTTTGGGGAAAAGGCTCCAAGACAGCTGTAGGTACATTCCAATCGTCAGTTCCCTGATTTACAAACGAATATTTCCTATAGATTTCTGTGTATGTTATATTTTTTTTTTCACACGGGAATGCAATTCCGTGAGATGGCGAATATTTTCGCAATAGTCAGCAGTACTGTACGCACGTGGTTGGGCTTTGTTTATGTTCAGTATCAAGTTTTTTGGAGAGGCCCTGCTGGAGGACAGGACATTTTATGGAAGCATGACATAGGTCTGTAGAAGCTCTCCATGCGCATGCGATGTTCCTACTCCTCACCATCTCCTCTCCCACGCCTCCTCCTCAGTTCCTGCTTATTATTCCTGGCGATTACATAAGTGGAAATTAGAATTTCATGACTGGCATTCAGGAGAGCTTCATTATCTTGCAACCTCCGTGCGCGCAACTCAGGTTCATTTTCATGGGATTGCGAGAGTGTTAGTCACCAGTCTGGGGAAACATTTAATGAAATTGAAAACATCTTGTTTTTTTTTTCATGTAATATATTCGGACGCACGTTATCTGCACGTGAAAACAAACCGTTTCGTATACTAATGTGAATATATTTATACTAGCCTGGGCTCTAGACACGGTTCGAGTCGCGTAGCTGTCGGCTTGCATTCGAGAGATAGTGGATTCGAACCTCAATACGGTTTTCCGTGGTTTCCCGTTTTCACATCAGACAAACGATGGGGCTGCACCTTAATCAAGGCCACGGATCCTTTCTTTCTACTGCTGGTCCTTCACTATCCCATCGATGCCATAATACTTACCTGTGTTGGTGTGATGTAAAGCAAATTAAATGCAATAAATAAATAAATAAATAAATAAATAAATAAAATCCCCATCAATGGAAAACTCAAACATTACCAGACAGTCATCCGCCCGGAGGCTTTATATGCAGCTGAATGTTTGAACCTGATAAAAACAGGATTGGTTCAGAAATTGGAACTGGTGGTGAGAAAGATTGTGAGTAAGATACTGGGACCCTAAGGAACAGAGGATGGATTATACAGAGGGGAAAAAAGGAACCAAGAATTATACCTGAAGACAGAAAAGATCTTGGGTACCACTGGAAGAGGAGATTCATGTTTTTCCGACATGCCTGCAAAACGTACCCGGGAAAACTGACCAGTGATACAATACGTTTCTTTTGTGACCAAGAAAACTATGGTGCACTAGTATCAAGAGCAGTAGCGGCCAGCCCTTAAGGGCTCCCTTACGGTGTCCTCCCTAAAGAACGAATAGGTTCTTTTCTCTTTATATTTGAAGTCAAATATTGGACTCGAATAATGCTAAGAATATTACATTTCATTGTAAAACCAGTAAATTCTCATCAAAAAGGAAGAATGTTCGGCAATATCAAACTTACGCGACTGACTTGCGACGCCCCAGTTCACTGGTAAGTGATTTCAGGTTGAAGATAGTGCACGGATTCTCGAGCTTCCGTCCGTGGATATAGTTAGGTGAGGGGGTTGAGGTATAAGGGGGAAGCGCGCCGATTGACGGTTTCGAGGGAGGAAGGGTGCGGGAAGAGGGTTTCACTTGGGCTGCGTCCGTAGCAGGGTAGCAGCAAAGATGTCCTCACAAACAAATTTCCATTGTCGCATGCAATAAAATTAAATAATAATTTATGACCTTGTTTGTCCTATTCTTTATATTTTAAGAAGAAAAATAAAAAAATAATGATATTGAAATGTAACATTTGAGACCAGGAATATTGATTCAAATTGGACCTCTGGCTTGCATCTCGCGTTTTGTGAAGGTTGGCAACAGTGAATTAATTTGTTTGCGCGCGGAAGACTTGAATTAGTGGGGTGGTACTGGTCAGTAGCAAAGAAAGTCCACCGGTCGCCACTGATCAAGAGGTGAAGAAGGACCTGGAAGAAATCGAAATAGGCCTACAAGGTACGGAGATGAGCAGCAGGGATGCTTACAAGTAGAGGATCAAGACCACCAAGAGTTTTGATGATGATGCTTGTTGTTTAAAGGGGCCTAGCATCTAAGGTCATCGGCCCCCAAGAGTTTTCAAGAAAAAATTAGATCCGTTACCCAAACACCGTGAACAGAAGAAAAGAGGAGATGGCAAGAAAGGAGGGGATTGCAGAGTGAAAAGTGCTGGACGAGGATTTAAACCCAGGAACAGATGAAGCTGAATTCGAATTAAATAAATAAATAAATAAATAAATATTGGCTGATCTCATCGGCACATGTTGTTCTGATTCTCGTTCGATCACGAAAAAGAAAATCCAAAATCTTCGTAACAGATACTCGTGGAGGCGGATAGTCACTAGGGGTCTGCTCAAAAAGTCTTACGACCTTGACCGCGCATTTTACTTTAGTAGGAGTCTAGTGGATATCCGGCGCTGATTTGGTGGGAATTGCTGCCTTATTATCTCAGTAGACGGTCACTCAGTGCAGCCAGCACGTGGTCGGTCAGTGACGGGGATTACGCTGCTGCCCATGCCTCGTAATCCGGAGAAAGCGAGAGTGTCTCACGTCACAGAGCCGTGCGCGACCTTGTCCCACTTCCTCCCGCGCTTCTCCACCTGCTTTAAGAACGCACTGATGCGAATATGAAGAACCTGTTTCTATTGTGCCTTAACTGCAGCGGAAACATTTCAGTCTAAAACTCGCTACCATGTTGCAAAAATGTGTTAGTCAAGGAACTGACTGAGGGGATGAATTACGTGTTGCATTAACTCTTATACCGTGGCGTTGGGGTAGAAAAAGGTCAACCAGTTGTTTTAATTGAAGTTCTTCTGGTGCTGTCTCCTTAGAGCAGTTTTGCGGACCTTTGGTAAAACTGTCTGCCTTCGGATCAGAAGACAGAGCGGAAAAAAAAAAAATAGAGCCGGGAACGTCCCGCCGCACGAGTTAGTTGTATTTTTTTCACTGAGAAATACGCCGGAACTTTCGAACTCGGATGCCTGCAAGTCGGTCTGTCGGAAGAGCCATTCCCAGTGTTGTGTTGTCAGTCGATATAGACGTTAGGAATCCCGTTCTAAAAGTGAGTTACCGAGCTCGATAGTTGCAGCCGCTTAAGTGCGGCCAGTATCCAGTAATCGGGAGATAGTGGGTTCGAACCCCACTGTCGGCAGCTCTAAAGATCGTTTTCCGTGATTTCCCATTTTCACACCAGGCAAATGCTGGGGCTGTACCTTAATTAAGGCCACAGCCGCTTCTTTCCCATTCCTAGGCCTTTCCTATCCCATCGTCACCGTAAGACCTATCTGTGTCGGTGCGACGTAAAGCAAATAGCCAAAAAAAAAAAAAAAAAAGTGGGTTGTATCATCAGAATTTATAGGGTTATCAAAATGGAGCTGGAAAATAACGAACAGGTAGAGGCAAAACTAATTGAAAATATTTTGTCACAAAACTGTTTCAAAGTTCAGTTTAATCCTTTAACCGCGAACGTCCCATTGATCGGACGTTCGAGGTTCAGTCTAAAAACGCCAACGTCCGATTGATCGGACGTTCCGGAAAAAATACTTTCCAAGTTATTTATTCGTTTTAGTAATGTATAATACATGTTTTGGACTAGTATTGGATTTAATAAGACTATATACAACAAGTTTAGTTGAGGACCGTGCTGCCGAGTGGCTTGGTGGCCAAGCGGCATTCAGCTCCCGCGGGCGGGTAACGAATCCCTTACTATTTTACCGAAAAAAAGGAACGCAACTGTTCCGTCTTCAGAAAGATTAGTACTAGTCAAGGTGGTAAATGGGGGGGGGGGGGGGGGAAATACCAGTTACATTTGTAAACAGTGTAAGAAGAGTGTACAGCCTTTGTGCCTCCCTAAGCATATTTGCTAGAACACGTCATAAACATGTGTAAATATTAGTAAATAATTTCTTGTATCATATTTTAAGGCAAAAAGTGAAGTTTTGAGCGTTAAGTCTGTGTGAAATAGACATTAGTAGTAATTGTTTACTTAAAACGAACCAGGAACTGCAGCATTTGCATATAATGTCAGATTAGAAAATTTCACGTTTATGTAATGATAATAATAAAATATTGTAACTGTAATATTGTAGATAAGGCTCTATTTTTTATATGTAGCATAGGAAACACCACATCTCTAAAATAATGCAGCTTTTGATAATAAAAATATTTTATTCTTACCGGTTTTTGATCATGAAATACCTTTTTTTTTAAAGAAAGGAAATATTTACTTCAATTATCACTTCATAAAATAAAAATTTATAAATTAAAGGTGAATTAATTTACATTAATAAAATGTCCGAAGCATTACCTTCGAAACAAAAAATGCCCATCCAATTTACATAAATTGAACAGAAGTTATTGCGATTAATTTACTACAAGGTAAAAAGTGCTCATTAAGCCTTGGCGGTATAGGACATGGACACCGCGTATGAGGCTGGCGGTCAAAGGGTTAAACAGGGTTTCCACAAATTGTGGATGCCCTCACTAATAAGTGCGTTGGTCAAGTTCAATGTCTGCAATGTTTTGCCACTTCGTATCTTGGTATCCAGATAAAGAAAAACTCGTGATATTGAGCATGTCGGGATGAGAGTAGCTTGGCGGTAGAGCCCAACTTGGCAGGTTCGGTCCTGGATAAGTGCGGTTTTATTTGAACGTGCTCCAATACAGTACGTCAGCGTCCTGTCCGTACATTTACTGGCACATACAAAATCTCCTGCGAGATGAAATTCTGACACCTCGGCGTCTCCGAAAACCGTAAAAATATAGTTTAGTGCGACGTAAAACAAACGATATTATTTATTATATTGAGCATAAAATATACTTTTCAGATTGCATATGATTTGATCTCCTCTAATTAGCAACAATTTACAGCGCTAAAATATTTTTTCTTTTTCTTCGACCCCCTGCGGGTGGGGGACGCACATGTAGAACACACCCTTGGTATCCCCTGCCTGTCGTAAGAGGCGACTAAAAGGGGCCCAAGGGGCTCAAAACTTGGGAGTGTGGATTGGCGACCACGGGGCCCTTAGCTGAGTCTTGGCATTGTTTCCACTTACTTGTGCCAGGCTCCTCACTTTCGTCTATCCTATCCGACCTCCCTTGGTCAACTCTTGTTCTATTCCGACCCTGACGGTATTAGAGCATTCGAGGCCTAGGGAGTCTTTCATTTTCACGCCCTTCGTGGCCCTTGCCTTTCTTCGTCCTTTACTTCATTTTTCGAAGTGATGGATCCCTTCTTTCTTTTTTCTCTCTCTCTTTACCCCCTGTGGGTGGGGGAGGCAGACGAATAATACACCCACGGTATCCCCTGCCTGTCGTGAGAGGCGATTAAAAGGGGTGACCAAGGGATGATTGAATAAGAACCATGAAACTACTTTTGATTCGTACCATCATGCGGGGAACACCATGGGTTGCCTGTGCTTGCAAGTAGTACCACTAAAGTAGGTACGAAATAGGTTTGTGATTAGTAGCAGTAAAGAGGCTGGCCTGGGGGTTTCCAGTACCCATGTGAGCAACACCGCGGGTCTGGATGTAGCCTGTGAGTTGTACCGCTATATGAGCGACACCCCAAATGGTGACATTTTAAGCCTGAACGCCCCAGTAGTTTTTGAGTCTATTCGAGACAGAATCTGGGATTTGAGCACACCAAGCCATGAACAAGTTAGCTACCGGCCGGTCAGAGCAACATGACTCGCTTTCACTTTTCCCAATGTACAAGTTTTGCTCTCCTTTATACCAGCCGCATCCATCGCGGGTTATGTAACGGGGAGAGAGAGAGAGAGAGACCCAAACTTCCACCTCCTCTGTCTGTTCACAATGTGAACGCTCTTTTCATGGCCCGCTGATCAAATTACAATGTGAGGCAGCTGCGGGTTGTAGGAGACGGCTACGCTCCCTACGAATACCATACAGTATGATTATACGAACTACCAGCACTAAAAGCAGCGCACGGAAAGATCAACAACGTTACTGAAGTTGGGGAAATAATTCAGATTAATGGACTAAGCGAGGAAGGAAACAAATCGAGAGCGAGAAAACTCGAACTCTCAAACTAAAGGAAAATCAGAGTGTTTGTACGTCTCAGAAGGTACTATATTTATTTATTTACTTGTTTATTTATCTATTTATAGTTTTCTTTCTTCGATTTCGGTCTACTTTGGACCACGGTAAACAATTGACTTGCTGGTTATTCCTTTCTTCTTCCTCTTCTCCTCGTGTGACTTTTTTTTTTTTCATTTTGGTTTTCTTGGAACTCCTTGAATTTATCAATTTTGATGACAATGATGCATGTTGTTTAACGGAGTCTGACATCCTGGGTCATCGGCCTCTAATGGTACGAAATGAGGCGAAATGTAATGACTATCTAAAAGTCCAAAATCATCCACTGCCCGGATTTCAAAAAGTGATGACGAAGAATGAATGGGTGAATATGAATTTAAAACAATCAGTGGATCCGACCCGTAATGCCCCACATTCCCAGAAACTAGCGTTAAACAATAGTATTACTGACCAAGGGACTGCTTCTAAAGCACAATCCTGAATCGATGATGCTTGTAGTCTAAACGGGTCCAAAATCCAGGTCATCAGCCCCTCATAATAGTACTTATCGCTAGTAAAGTGGAATCATGGTATTTGTCATGTTGCGGTACTAATCAAAAGTAGCGTACACTCCCGGTAGTCCGCACGTTACGGCACTACTTAGAGGTAATGTAACGCGGACATGTAACACAGACCTATGGTGTTTTACACATTGCGACGCCATTTACAGGCAACGCAAACCTATGGTGTTCCTCACATAATGATACTAATTACAGGCAACGTAAGTCCGTGGTGTTCCGCACGTAGTGGTACTAATCACGGGTGCTGTAAAGCCAACCCTGATTCACACTCGGTTGCTACTAATCACAAACCTCTTGTGTAACTGACATAGTGGTAGGTACTACTTGCAACCTGGCTAGAGAGAAGGCGTCACCTTCTAGTTGGCCCGCCCCTCCCCTTCGGGGAGGAGAATGAAAACCTGTCCTAGGTCCTACTACTTGCAAGCAAAGGCGACCCACGGTGTTCCCTGAGTGATGGTACTAATTACAAGTAGTCTCATGGTTCTAATTCGATCATCCCTTGGTCTCCGCTTTTAGTCGCCTCTTACGCCAGGCAGGGGATACCGTGGGTGTATTCTTCTTCTGCGTCCCCTCACATAGGGGTTTATTTATCAATTTTAGTTCGAAACACATATTTATTAAATGTTTATTTTGGATCGATACCAACTTCGTCCATGGCCTTTCTGGCTTCTTCTACGCATTTACTAGTTGCTTTTAATTTGAAAATTTAGTTAAAAGATTTCCTTTGTTAGTCTGCTCTTCTTCACTCTTGTGAGGTGCCCATAAAACTTCAGTCTCCTCTTACGTATGTTGTTTGTGATCTTCTCTGTCTGTTTAGATCTTTATTTCTTCTCTTCCTCCATGTACCATCCTGTTCTATTTTAGACTCCTAAGATCATTCTCAAGATTATTATTTCTTTCTTCTCTAGCTCATCCATTTCCCCTCTGTACTCATCTATACGCTAACTCCGTCTTTCTGGCCCTTATTTATTTATTTAATTATGTATTTGTTTATTTTTTGTATTGCTTTGTGTGAAAATAGGAGGAATGGAAACATTAGTAATTTTGCAAAATAATGTAAATATGACTTTAAGTTGTCATATGTTACAAAAAGGGAAATGAGAGGGATAATTGATGGGTGATGGAAGTATACAAGAAAATATGACAATCAATGCATTTTATGCAATAAACATAATGGAAGTGAAACATCTGTTGTAAAACATATAGATGGGAAATTAATAGGTAAAATTGAAAAATAACGTGAACTTTACACACTTGCTAAGCTATTAGATTTAAAGTGGAAGAAATCAAAAGGAAAAAAACAGCGAAATTATGTAATATTATTAGAGGAATATGGGAGAAGAAATCTGTAGAAGACGAAAAAGTAGAAAGTACACGTAGTCAATATGTGGTAAGGATATACAAATCAAATCGAAGATACCCGTCTCCCATAATATCGAAAACCATAGATTAGGGAGAGGGTATTATTTATTGTAATCGTTTCATAATTTGTGATACATGCAGCATACACAAATTAGAAAGAATAACCTGAAATGAGTGTTGAAATTGTGTTGATAGATGGTGTCGTTGATAATTTAAATGCCATTTAACCCCCTGCGGGTGGGGGATGCAGACGAAGAATACACCCACGGTATCCCGTGCTTATCGTAAGAGGCGACTAAAAGGGGGCGACCAAGGGATGGTTGAATTATAACCATGAAACTACTTGGGCTTAGTACCACAATGTTAGGTAGCACCAGAGAGTGGTTCACTGTGGGTTTACAGTACCTGTGATTAGTACTACTTGCTGGCAGGACCTAGTGTTTACAGTGCGCTATGTCTTCTGGTATGGGCTAGAGCAATTTTGTTACTTTCATTGACCTGTCTCTGTCTTATCCTTGGCTTTGACAAAATGAAAGTGGCTGAGGTATAAGCGATGCTAGTAATGCTATTCCTTCTGCAGCCAGTCCCTGCTATGAATGGTGTGAAAATGTTGCTCATAGGGTCGGTTGGTGCATGCATTTCAGTGGGCTTGGCAGTCTGATATGTAATAGCAACTCCTGGCTCGGTGAGGAAAGCAACGGGAAACTATCTCATTCCTCATTTCCCTAGTACGCCTCTTCAGTGATGCCTAGGCCATATATGACAGCTGATGGCAGAGCTATTGAGGATCCAACCAGCCTTAGGGCTGAAAACTAAACATACATACATACATACATACATACATACATACATACATACATACATACATACATACATACATACATACAGATGGAACTTAAAAAGAAAAAGCGAAACATCAATGAATATTAATATAAAACGCAAACAAAACTTCAATGAATCTCAGCATTGTCTTTTCAGACTATTGGCAATACGGCAAAAATAGGGCACATGCAGACTAATAGATCTACTACGATAAAGTAGTTCCATACAATACGGTAAGGATATACCAGAGGAGGTATCCTTGACTGTTTAAGTCTAGGAAATACCTCAGAAGGCTAAAATTGCCCAAATTACAAAGGTATTTCAAAGTAATATTCACGGGATATGTGCTGGATTAGTTATTCTTTCTTGTCATCATCATTATCTAAAGGCTTTGCCATGTCGCTGCAACCACTGATCTCTTCTCTCTGCGATCCTTTTCATCTCTCCATAACCTTGGCATCCCATCATCTCAACTACCTCTTCAATGATCTTCTTCCGTGGTTTCCCTCTGCCTTTCTTTCCCATCACCTTGCCTTCGAACAAGTTCTTTATGAAGTCATTATGCCGGAGAATGTGACCAAAAACGGACGCTTTTCTCCTTTTTATCGTTGTTATTAAATGTCTCTGGGTGTTTATTTCTCTAAGCACTGCTTCATTAGTTTTCTTCTCAATCCAGCTAGTTCTTGTCATCTTCCTCCATAGCCACATTTCCACTGCCTCTTTCTTTATTAATTGGAATTGATGATCTCTGGTATGTTGTTATACTAACAAACCTGCGTGTAATTGTTATGATTGCAATAAACGAATATTCTCTCCCCGGCTGGTGGTTATCCGTGACTGCGAGAGGAGAGTTTTTCATTGATTCGAATAGGAGAAATATAGACAAAAAAAATTCTGAGAAAATCTAGGGACCACTTAAAGGCTCAAAGATGACTTCATCCATAGGGGGGATAAAGTTCTGTTCAAGGCCAACGAAAACGAAAGGTTGTCAGACATGATCAGGAGGAGGAGAATGCTGTAATCCATCCTCATTACGTGACCACAGAAACGCAGACTTACAAAAAATAATTTTTATAAGATAAGAATGGCAACTACTGAATCCAAGGAATAAAAAACAATATTGAAGATCGGATAACAGAAGACAATAAGACAGACGAAGTGTGAGGAGAAGGATACAACACTTCCAAAGTAAGTAGAAGAGGAAAAGCGAGCAACTATAAAGCCTGTAAATTGAAAATGATGAATAAATTATTTTCAGTATTTGATCCTTCTAAAATTATTTCTCTTACAGGATTATTGAAATTATCTGGATGGAAGAGAGGAGGAAAGACAGACGGGAAATGATGAAGAGGTATTTGAAACTAAGAAAAGAAGCACGGAGGTGAACTCGTGGCCTTTACAGAAGACAGCCAGCCTATAAGAAGACCATAAACTACGGCCGAGCGTTACAATCTTTAATTATAGGAACCGTGGGAATGGCGAGTGGTGCGCTCTTGCGACTACCTCAGAAAACGTTTGATGGGGTAAGCTCCAGGCCAGCGCTCGAGTTAGTTTATGTCGGTGTTAACTGAAAGAATGGAGAGTCGAACGAGTAAAAGCAAACAAAACTTTCACTCATCTCCCAGCAAGGAATTGACATTAACATTTATTGAAGGGGACTTCTCCTTCAAATTAAAATGAAGTAGCCTCGTTGTGTTCACCCTGTTTTATTATGAGACATAAGGTGGCTTTTACAGCATGGTAAGCCTCTCAACATTGGCCAAAAAGAAAAAGCAATGTCTCTTCAACCCCTGAAAGCGTTTGGGACCTGATACGATGTACTTTTGTTACTGTTAGTTTTCTGCATTGACAACTTTGAAGTACGTCAGTGAGCAAAATAAAAAGATGAAAGTTCATACGAGCCCCTCAATGTGACACTACCCGTAACGACCATTCTTCGATTAAGAATACAGTTTTACATATTCCGAATTAGTGGCAGATAATACTGAAAATAAAACTTTTCCAGTAAGGGAATGACAGTAGATAGGAATTGCTCATCCCTTGAAATTTTTACAGTGATAATTCCTTTAGGAGAATATACAAACAGTTCACATAAGTTGATGTTTAAAACATACATGGATATCTGCACTTTAGTAGACGTGACTATCTTTAATATTAATTTCACTTTCTTGTGTCACACACAAATACGACACATTGCTCCGTTTCTCTTGAGTAATACGCTTTTCTTTACACGAAAAAGGACACTTAATTTCCAAGAGAGAAAAGCCATTGCGATGAAATACTATACCGTGTGGACTCGAACACAGCCATGGCTGCTCTTTTTTGATGGACACTCCCACCTGTTTTACAAAACAGTCATTGAGTTTGCAGTACTCATCCATCGCTAGTTGTTCAGTGTTCCTACCGTACCTCATCACAGGTGTGATAAGGGATGTGGAAATTAGAAATGACCTGATGAGCTTGCTGGCTGGCAGATAAGCGTAATTTTCTTTGTTTGAACCACGCAGCACAGCGATATTGAAACCTTGTGTCAAATGCAATTTTGTACATCTGTTCTGTTGCAACTGTAACGTTTGTGATATAAAATAGTTGCACATCTTGAGGCAAGAAATCGAGATTATTCACGGATTTGATTGATAATCTAACAGCGGACATTTTCGTAACAAAATAGCACCTATGGACTGCATTAGTATTCTGATTTTGTACTTCGTTCAGACACTAGATCAAATCCTCAATTTCGCTACGTTCTACAGCATCATCTATAACGTTTTGTAGAATGGAACTTGCCACCACGTAATTTTCACTCTCACATTCGGCTTTAAGCATGTCAATGTAGGCACACTCAATATGTTTTACTCGTTGGTACAAACAAGTTTTATTGAAAGTGGTTGATTCTGTTTGTTCAGCAACGTGACGTATGGTTTCAACAGTTCTGCTATCTTCTCTCCTTTCGAATATACAGTAAATCCTTACGTGCACACTTCAGTTTTTCCCATTGTCGTACTATGGTTGTTTTGGAGGAGTCCGTCTCGGAGTTAATAAAGGAACAGAAAGCAGCAGTGTGCTTACAGCGTTTCGACTGACCTGCTTTGCATCCACAATCACCGTCAACAATGTTCCTGTTACTGTCAATCTGAAAATAAATAAAAATACTTATAATGTGGAATTATTTATCGCATCACCTTTTAGAATTAAATATTTTTGTTATAATCTTTAAAGCATCTCATCATCATTCACAGCTTATCCCGCCTGGGCAGGGGAAGTACATTCAAGAAGAAGTTGCCCTTCCTCACTCATTATTTATAAACTGAAAATCTGCCGGGATTTAAACCACAGTCGCCGGAACTTGAGGCAAACCGATCGCTAGCTGCTTTATAATAGTAGAATAACTGGCTTGCTTTTCCTATGTTAGTTTAGCTGCTAGCCTCTGACTTTAGTGACCGTGGTTTGAACCCCAGTGTCACTGAACTGCGATTTTCAGTTGAAAGAATTGTTTCAGAAAAGCATACGACTTTAAATTCATGATTACGACTCTCACAGGACTCAGTGTATGCAATGGCCCGGTGCAATGATTCAATAATTTATAACTAAAGTTATTGTGAATAAATAATTAACAATTTCTCGAAGTAGGAATAAAATATAGTAAACGCATTGATTTCAAAGTTGTATGGTGGCTGATTAATACTCGTTTGCCTTAGACACTTGCCGTATAATCCTTGCCCTAACCTTTCCTTCACGTCAAAGACATAGTTACTACTATTTAAATCTACACCTTTCTTTAGCGTGGATTCCCGGAAATAATCTGAGTGTTGCACTATCTCAAATCCTACATAAATTATAGTGGTCGCTGCAACTGTCGAAGCCATCATTGTCTGGCTTTACCTCCTTATTTTACAATCACAAGTCAAAGCTTACTGCGCTGGTTGCAATGAACTGCACTGTCAAAGGTCTCGTGAGTGCCCCATCAAACGACTGCAGACGTTTCCGTTAGGGGCGCTAGCTACTAAAAATCTCGTGCGCGCACGGTGCCTTGATCTGTCATGTTTCTGTACTGTACGATGTTCTTCCATTCACGAAATTTCTTTAAATAAGACCTACATTTTATGTGGCGCGGAAATCATAAAATTAAAAACTTAGACACTCTAATATTTGCTGCTTACAAAATAATAAAACAATATCTAGAAGAACGTGGTGTAATCATTTGTTGAGAAACTCATTGTAGAAACTAGTTTCGAGCGTTTGCCAAATTACAGTTCAAAATATTTACTTTTCACGTGGTTCCATTGAATCTTCTTGATTTTTGGAAATCAGCTGATCAGTGGCGGCTCGTGAAAAAATCGTTCTACGTGCTACAAAAAACCCTAAATACGCTGTTTTCAATCTGCTTATTGCCATGATGAACAACTCACAAGTTACTTCAAACTTCTTAATAATAATAATAATAATAATAATAATAATAATAATAATAATAATAATAATAATAATAATAATAATAATAATAATAATAATAATAATAATAATAATAATTTCTCACAATTTATAACACAGAACAAACAAAAACATTAATTTGGAAGCAGATGAATACTTCGACAACTATCTACGAGATAAATAGTTATTTCGAGAAAGATTGTTTTTACTCACCTAATGGCGAAATACAAAGTCCATACGGCGATCTTTCTTGCTGCAAAACTTGTCGATCACCTTTTGGTTAAAGTTCTTTATTTCCGAGATAAGCTTTTTCTCTACTGATAGCATCGCTAATGCATTCAACCGTTCCTGACACATAGTATTTCGAAGGAACGTTTTAATCCTTTTAAGACTCGAAAAGCATCTTTCCGGTTCGGAAGTAGTCATTGGAATCGTAATCAAAATCCTGAGCAATTCTGTTATCTGGGCGAAGGTATCCTGCAGTTTGTTCTTCAGGATCAGTTGAAGTAAAGGAACTGCACCGTCAATTTCTCTGAAATCAGTTCTTTCATACAGAACGCTGAGCTCAGTCATTAGTCTATTCTTGTCTGGGAGTCTGTATACGTCACACACAGTATTCACTGCTTTTACAGGGAACTGTTTTGAATATTCGCTAAAATTCATCGAATCTAACAAATTTGCAACCTCTAAATAAGAAAGAGACTCAAATCTACGATCTAACTCTTCAGTGATTCGATCACAAACATCCTTAGCATCAGCCGTCCTGTAGGATTCCGTTCTGCGTTTTTTGCTTTGTGGCATTTCTAAAGAAACTTCATTTGCTATTTTATCGACAGAATCCCTGACTAAAGCAACAGTCTTCTTAAAAATGCCAACAGCTTTTCCTATTTTTATTGCATCTGTCGATCTTGCTTGTAGCTGGGAGTACAAAATATCCACATGAGGCATAATTCTGTGAAAGAAGGACAGCCAAAATAAGAACTCTTCGTCCTCCAAATTGTGCCTGAGTCCACGTGCTTCTTGAACTGTCCTTACAGATTTCGACTGTTCCAGGTCCAGAAAGCATTGCAACAAAGCATCTTTGTTTTCATGCACGACATTGACGGTTCTAGACTTGAAGTTCCACCTTGTTGATGAACATCCTGGAATTCTTCGTGCTACCACTTTCTCCAAAGCTGCCAGACGTTGAGGAGATCTGGAAAAGAATGCAGGAAATGCAGATAGGCTGCAGAAAAATACGCGCGCAGCTTGATTTTGAGAGGCCGCGTGTTCTAATACGAGGTTGAGCTGGTGGGCGTAGCAGTGAATGTAATTGGCTAGGGGATAGTGAGCTTTGATTTTCTTTTGAACTCCACCTCTTTCACCACTCATCACGGATGCTCCATCGTAAGTTTGGGCGATAATTTTATCTGGATTAACCTGAAAAATGCTATTGACCTGCTGCAGTATGCACTCAGATATTGCATCTGCAGTTTGTCCATCTGGATTAAAGAATCCCCAAAATCTTTCAAGTGGTTGTCCATTTAATACGTATCTGAACACAATTGCTAACTGTAGCTCTTCAGAAACGTCAGTAGTTTCATCTGCTATAATAGCAGTGTACTTAGAGTTATGTATTTCCTCCAGTATCTTTTCACGGCAGACTTCCAGCATACAGTCTAGCAATTCATTCTGGATGGTTTTTGATGTGCCCTTAAATACCTTATTGGATTCCATGTGTTCCTTAATGGCACTGTCTAGACTGCTCATGAAATCAACTAATCCCAAGAACACTCCTGGATTTTCAGATACGGAAGACTCATCATGACCACGTAAAGCTAGTTCGAATGCCCCACAAAATTTTATACAGTCAATGATTTTAGACAAAATATACCTATTCTTCTCTATTTCTGCATTATGTCTCTGCAAATTGTCGTGATATGCCCTACTAAGTTGTGTTGCAATATTCACATTTCCTAGAGCACTTAGGTCCACTACATTATTGATGTGTTTTCTGTTCGACGAATGCTTCTTCATATACTCGTTCAAATGCCCCAGATCCTTCACACCTTTCGTACTCCAGATATCATTATTTCCAAATAAGACGCAAGGAAAACAAAACAAAGCATTTCTTATATCACAGCCACATATCCAACTGTTATTGTCGTAAACTTTACAGTTGAAATGCCTGATATAACTGGAATTTCGCCCTCTCGAAGACTTCTGAGTTAAATTTAAGACTGGAGTGGGACGACCTATTCTTTTTATGTTCACTTTTTCTTCTAATGTTCTCCTAGAAAATGGTTCTTTCATCAAACTGTCCACACTATTCATGCTGTATACTCACTTCCCAAATTGGATGATGGAAATATAAATCCTCACTAAGAATAATTTAATTTCACTTGATATACACTGTAGAGGATAAATAATTGGATAATTCTCCGTATGAACTTAAGCACCAACACAGTGATAGAAAAACACGCACCAACAATATAACCGCGAGATCAAACACCGCACAAAGCAACTGAAAGTGCTACCAACAGAATCATTGAGACCTCTTCTATTACCAGCATAAATACATTCTAATGCGGGATAACATTTAGGGTCAGTCCAAGATTCTTTTAATCACGTACGAATTCCTTATTTTTGACACAAAAGGAAGATGGATATTTTAATAAGCATTGGTTGGTTACCTTAATAACAACATTATGTTTGTGATAGATTGCCCCCAGTTACAGTTTGAGCCCAGACGATGCTACTCTCTGGTGGCAGAATCGCTTATCACGTTCAACATCACACGGCCGACTGGATACCTCACTGCGCTCCGCTAGCTAGAGCGACGCATCAAGTCGGCCGTGAACATCACGGTAGCAAGAGGCATCGAGCATTTCTACCCCCTTGCGGGAGAAAAAGTAACTATAGACGGGATCAGAGAAAGTTGATCCCGGTTGACGGTATACTCCACCGGCTACGGGGAGTGTTTCAAACTTGGCTGCGCCTGCGTATTGCTTCCTTCAGGCTACACGCCCGAGCTCATTTCTCGTGAGCACGAGCCAGGTTCCGCGGGAGAACGGCGCTAGTTGTTCGACAGATCTCGCCCTGATTTTCACAAAGCACAAATTCAAACTGTACTCAAAACAAAGAAAAGACACCAGAATAATTGTACTGAATATAATTAATTCCTTACACTTCCAAGCTACGTGCTGTAGCCCGGTAGCACGTATTGACCGGCCGCCACTGCAGCTGATACAGAAGTCTTTGGTTTCCACGATTGTGTAAAGAAAATACAGTAATAATGTTAGTTTTACGTCCTACTAACTACTAGCGAGGTGCCGAAATTCTGTCCCGCAGAAGGTCTTTTACGTGCCAGTAAACCTACCGACACGAAGCTCGCGTATTTGAGCACCTTCAAATACCACCGGACTGAGCCGGAATCGAACCCTCCATTTTTGGCTCAGGGAGGCTAGCGCTCTACAGTCTGAGCTACTAAGCCGGGCAGTTTGTAGAGAAAGTTTAATTCTTACCTTTGTAATATTATGATAATAACTATGAACGTCTGGAGTTCAGTATTTCGTGTTATGAATATCCGCAACGAGTTATTTTGGTTGCTGCTTCAATTTCACATTTTCGGTATACACTGACTGATAGAGCAAATGCAACACCAAGAAGGAGTGGTCAGAACTTTATGCCAATTGCAGAGTAGACTGACGTCACTGAGGTATGCTCATGATGTGAAATGCGCCGCTGTGCTGCGCACGTAGCGAACGATAAATGGGACACGGCGTTGGCGAATGGCCCACTTCGTACCGTGATTTCTCAGCCGACAGTCATTGTAGAACGTGTTGTCGTGTGCCACAGGACACATGTATAGCTAAGAATGCCAGGCCGCCATCAACGGAGGCATTTCCAGCAGACAGACGACTTTACGAGGGGTATGGTGATCGGGCTAAGAAGGGCAGGTTGGTCGCTTCGTCAAATCGCAGCCGATACCCATAGGGATGTGTCCACGGTGCAGCGCCTGTGGCGAAGATGGTTGGCGCAGGGACATGTGGCACGTGCGAGGGGTCCAGGCGCAGCCCGAGTGACGTCAGCACGCGAGGATCGGCGCATCCGCCATCCGCCGCCAAGCGGTGGCAGCCCCGCACGCCACGTCAACCGCCATTCTTCAGCATGTGCAAGACACCCTGGCTGTTCCAATGTCGACCAGAACAATTTCCCGTCGATTGGTTGAAGGAGGCCTGCACTCCCGGCGTCCGCTCAGAAGACTACCATTGACTCCACAGCATAGACGTGCACGCCTGGCATGGTGCCGGGCTAGAGCGACTTGGATGATGGAATGGCGGAACGTCGTGTTCTCCGATGAGTCACGCTTCTGTTCTGTCAGTGATAGTCACCGCAGACGAGTGTGGCGTCGGCGTGGAGAAAGGTCAAATCCGGCAGTAACTGTGGAGTGCCCTACCGCTAGACAACGCGGCATCATGGTTTGGGGCGCTATTGCGTATGATTCCACGTCACCTCTAGTGCGTATTCAAGGCACGTTAAATGCCCACCGCTACGTGCAGCATGTGCTGCGGCCGGTGGCACTCCCGTACCTTCAGGGGCTGCCCAATGCTCTGTTTCAGCAGGATAATGCCCGCCCACACACTGCTCGCATCTCCCAACAGGCTCTACGAGGTGTACAGATGCTTCGGTGGCCAGCGTACTCTCCGGATCTCTCACCAATCGAACACGTGTGGGATCTCATTGGACGCCGTTTGCAAACTCTGCCCCAGCCTCGTACGGACGACCAACTGTGGCAAATGGTTGACAGAGAATGGAGAACCATCCCTCAGGACACCATCCGCACTCTTATTGACTCTGTACCTCGACGTGTTTCTGCGTGCATCGCCGCTCGCGGTGGTCCTACATCCTACTGAGTCGATGCCGTGCGCATTGTGTAACCTGCATATCGGTTTGAAATAAACATCAATTATTCGTCCGTGCCGTCTCTGTTTTTTCCCCCAACTTTCATCCCTTTCGAACCACTCCTTCTTGGTATTGCATTTGCTCTGTCAGTCAGTGTAATACGAGGGTTGTCTCCCTATCTGTGGCAATGTTGTCGTATGTACACCTGGAGACGGCGATGTTTCTCACGCATACACCAGTGCGCGCGGTACCCAAACTGCCTCACGGTACGTGGACTCCTGGGCGCATGCGTCGTGCTGCGAAGAGTAGCGTCGTCTATCAGAGACCAGTCGAACGTTTACTGTAGAAGTTGCCGTAACAGGAACAGGGTACCTGGATTAAAAACTGAACATTCCCGCGGCCCTGCAGCACGACATTCTCAAGAAAATCCTTGTGTGGCGTGCCGGGATTCGGCGTTACGTGACAGAACCATGCCACTGTGGGCCAGTGGCGAGGACGTGAATGAAGCTTGTTGGTGGGTTACTGGGAGCGGATACAACCGAGACAGTTCGTTCGTGAATTGATTTGATAATGAAGATGAAGGAGCTGCTTCCAAGTTCTGTAGGTCAGAGATCGCTCCTTCTGCACCACCCACAGACCCGGCTCTGGTATGGGGATACTAGGGCTTGCACACCAACAACCACGAGTTGTACTGTGTGTGTGTGTGTGTGTGTGTGTGTGTGTGTGTGTGTGTGTGTGTGTGTGTGTGTGTGTGTGTGTGTGTGTGTGTGTGTGTGTGTGTGTGTGTGTGTGTTGGTTTTAATTAATAGTTGCCACTAATAAAGAAACAGCCCTGTTATGTACTCCTACCTGGCAAATGGATAATATTCTCATTTTCATTATGAATTACGAAAAGCCACCGGAAAAAGCCGTAGTAAAGTATTTTTATCGTCTGAATTAGAGAAATTTAGACTCTCTCTCTCTCTCTCTCTCTCTCTCTCTCTCTCCTCTATGGACAGAGCTCGACAGCTGCAGTCGCTTAAGTGCGGCCAGTATCCAGTATTCGGGAGATAGTGGGTTCGAACCCCACTGTCGGCACTGCAGGAAGCGGCTCGGGTCATGAAGCTCTGGAGGTTCTATTCAGAAGATGGTGGGTTCGAACCTCATTCCCGGTGAGATGGTTTTCCGTGGTTTCTCATTTTCACACCAGGCTGTAAGGCCACGGCCGCTTCCTTCACACTCCTAGCCCTCCCCTGTCCCATCGTCGCCATAAGACACATCTGTGTCAGTACAACGTAAAGTAACTAGCAAAAAAAAAACCCACAAAAAAAACCTCCTCTATGGCGAAAAGCAAGGTGGTGACGTTGGAAAAAGAAACTAACAAAGCCAAAATGTATAGACGGGCCTCCTGGTGGCTGTGCGATGAAACAGGGCTAGGACAGGCAAGGAGGCGACCGCGCCCTTATTTAACCTATGGGATGTAAATGGGAAACCACGCAGAACAATCTTACCGGCAGTGAGGTTCGAACCCACCATCTCCCGAATACAACCTCCAGAGCTTCATGACCCGAGCCGCTTCCTGCATACTACTTAAGCGTAAAACATTTGGCACGATATGAGAGACTAGCGTAGGAATGTCCGATTGAAGACACTGGTCAAAGCGTGAAGCGTTTGTGGTTCTTCCTTGGAAGTCTATGATATTGTTACAAAATAAATTGTACTACTAGCTTAAGAAACGGCTGCTGCCTTGATCTGTATAAACATTTGCAATAAAACACTTTAAATGTTTTCGAAATTTAAAAACAAAAGTTAATTGAAATTATAATAGAACATCGTGTATTCAGATTTTCAGCAAGCAAAGGATTTTTCGATGGATAAAGCTTAGTTACGAATAGGCTTCGGTGGTTGGGTCATATGTGGTGAAAGGAGGATAGGTCGTACAAGTCTCTGGTAAGATCCTCACCAGGACTACTTGATACGAGAACTGGGAAAGATCCAAAGGAAAGCGGCACGATTTGTTCTGGATGATGTACGGAAATGTTGCAAACTTCGGTCTGGGAAGACGAGCGGTTCGACTATGTGGTATGTTTCGAGCTGTGAGTGGAGAGATGGCTTGGAATGGCATTAGTAGAAGAATAAGCTTGAGCGGAGATTTTAAAAGTACGAAAGATCATAATATGAAGATGAAGTTGGAATTCAAGAGGAGAAATTGGGGCAAATGTTCATTTTAGGACATCGAGTAAGGGATTGGAATACATTTTCAAGGGAAATGTTCGATAAAGTTCGAAGTTCTTTGAAAACGCTTAAGAAAGAGCTAAGCAAACAATTTATGTGGAATCTGCCACCTGGGCAGCAGCTCTAAATGCAGATTATTGATAGTTGAAGAGGGTAAGGGAAGTAGATAGAGACGAACACAAGGAGGGTAAAAACCAGGTATGAAAATAAATTAGATCATAGAGCTTGTTTCAGATAGGATTGTGGAGGTACTTTGTTAATTCACAGAGGTTTACAGCCTTAAGAGTCTTAAGTTGTCACCTTTAAGGGAGCTACATCTGATGATGACACATGGCACACGTGAAAGTGAAGTGTTCTCTAGGTCAAGCGAGCGGCCGGTACGTTCCGTCCCCCATTATTCATGAGACTGCTGGAACAAGAGCGACGACTCCTGTCTTACATCACTGCAGCGCAGATTCTTGGCCCCCCTCACGCCAACATGCTTTGCGACGAACAGAAAAGAAAACTATCCTCCGAATGGCTTACGTTAGCTTTTAAAGTTGACCAACGTTATGAACTGTGTCGCTATGAAAGCAGCTGATACAACAGGGACACGGTGCATATCGCTTCTAAAATGTAATACCTCGAAAAATACACGAATTACGAATGTAGAAAACATGAAATATCTGAGACTAAGACGAAAATGTCAATTATCACGAATAAATGATTAGAATACCGAGCTCGATAGCTGCAGTCGCTTAAGTGCGGCCAGTATCCAGTAATCGGGAGATTGTGGGTTCGAACCCCACTGTCGGCCGATTTCTTCCCAGTCCTAGCCCTTTCCTGTCCCGTCGTCGCCGTAAGACCTAACTGTGTGGGTGCGACGTAAAGCCAATAGCGAAAAAAAAAAAAAAATCATTCCCATTCCCTAGTTCTGGATCATCTGAAACTGCGGTGAGAACATTCGTTTGATCTTCCTTGTCACATTTTTTAAAGATCTATTACTACATTACATTATACTTAAACTCATTAGTACCGGGCGAGCTGGCCGTGCGCTTAGAGGCGCCCGGCTGTGCGCTTGCATCCGGGAGATAGTAGGTTCGAATCCCACTATCGGCAGCCCTGAAGATGGTTTTCCGTGGTTTCCCATTTTCACACCAGTCAAATGCTGGGACTGTACCTTAATTAAGGCCACGGCCGATTTCTTCCCAGTCCTAGGCCTTTCCTATCCCATCGTCGCCATAAGACTTATCTGTGTCGGTGCGACGTAAAGCCCCTAGCAAGAAAAACTCAGTGTTTATTGCCTCTTCTAGTCACTTTTTACAATTTTTCCTGTTTGTCCTGGATGTTGTACAGTGTTACATATTCTAGGACAAACATGTGTTGACAACTTTTGGATAAGTTCACAGAATTCTAATCTAGTTTTTTTGTCTTACGTTCTGCCATGATCATCTCTTTCTCAAAATCGTTAACTCTCAATAGTTATTTTTTTACTCATCTTCGTTCTTGATCTTTTTATCCCAATAGCATTCTAATTTCACTATTAGCTGTACATTTTGGCAGACCCATTATTAACTTAGAAAACTTATCACCTATTAGCTCTAGTTCTTTTACTGCTTTCTTCATACTTCTAACCCATACAGTACTGTGGATTTTACGAGCGAAGTTAGAATCATTTACGCAACTTATATTCGGTATTTGGCATCTTCCTCTCCAGACATTTCGTGCTAGATAGAGCTGCTAATCCTTTCAGTTTTGCTCGTCTAATTTGTTGATTCTGTTTATCCTTAGGTCCTAGTATAATTCCTGAATATTCCATTTTATTAATTACTTCTAATTCTATACCATACAAGCGCCATATTCCTTTAATGTATATCCCTTTTTACCCATAATTACATTTGTTATATTAATATTAAATTTTAAACTCCATTTTCTTCAATATTCAGCAGTTTTCATTATACTCCTTTGCATACTATCTGATTACGAATAAAAGATAGTGAGGAAATAAAGTATTCACCGCTAACGACTGATGACCTCAGTTAACCAAACAGCTCTGTGCATTGCGGGCACGTTTGTTATGGTTACTAGTTCTGTATTCGGGAGACAGGTGGGTTCGGATTCTCCGTCGAACATACTTGAAATGGTTTTCCGTGGTTTCCCATTTCACCTCTGGGTAAATAGCGGCGATGGTACCTTTCTCAAGGTTACGGCCGTTTTCGTCCTTTCCCCAGCCCGTAAAAGTACACGTACACCACAGGCAACACCCTCCCGCCCCACACACACACATCGGTACATAAAGCTCATCCCCATGGGGTGTAACGGGGAAGCAGCTACAGAATTGGTGAGTTGAGCATGTCCTTCAACATAAACAGAAGTAAATGCCATCCGCTAAAAAGAAACCACTTTTCCCTTTGCGAAAATCAAATGATCATAATTAAAGCCCGGATTTTTATGCAGTAACAGGTTAGATTGCAAACTAATTTGGTTTGTAGGAAGTGTCGGCCACCCGCTCTTCCATAGTGTAGCAAGAATAACATAAACTATAGGGGTCCTGATGGCCAGTACCCCTAATGTTCATGCAAACCCCACAGCATAATCGTTGTGAAGGTAGACGATACTTCCTACTCGCTTCAGTAAGTTTGCATTCTAACCTATTAATGCATCAAAATCTGGGCTCTAATCATAAATATGTCTCTCGGTCATGGCCATCCATCAACGGCTGTTAATTTCAGATAGGCAATATTGTCTGGTCATCCATCCATCCATACCTTACATCACTGCTTGCACGGTTCCATCTCAGAAATAAATTTGCCAACTACAAGCCTTCAATAACAATCAGAAATCAATCCTTACAGCATTGTCCCTTCCCAAAATATTTAGGAGTCACATTAGACAGATCCCTAACATATAAACATCATATTAACAACACAGCCGCCAAGATTAAAAGTCGGAATAATATCCTTCAAAAATTAGCCGGCACCTCCTGGGGCGCAAACAACCAAGTGTTGAGATCTACTGCTCTAGCCCTTTGCTATTCAGTTGCCGAATACTGCGCTTCAACTTGGCTGAACAGTGCTCATACTGCGAAGATTGATGCTCAACTGAATCAAGCAATGCGCATTATAACTGGTTGCATTCGCTCTACAAACGTGGCCTGGCTGCCTACACTCAGCAATATTCCACCGCCTTGCTTAAGAAGGTCTGAAGCTCTTCTAAAATTGTGGAAGAAGATCAGCCAGGACTCCAACCTCCCCGTTCATCAAGATATTAATCAATTTGCCCCTCCACGACTTAAGTCTAGATCTCCATCCTGGCGCGCTGCACTTACACTGGAAGAATCTGGGTTCTCCGTCACGAACGCCTGGTTACATCAATGGCAACAGTCTTCTGTTCCCAATCAACATCTTGTGACCCTACCTCATGTTCAACCTCCCGGATTCCATCTACCCAGACGTCAATGGAGGACTCTAAACAGGATTAGAGTCAATCAAGGAAGATGCGGCTATACTCTTTATAAATGGGGCTGGCAGAAGTCTCCTGGGTGTGATTGTGGAGCTACCTCACAGACCATCCACCATGTAATTGTCGAGTGTCCACAGAGAGCATTTCAAGGTCCTTTGGAGGACATTCATAACGCAACTGAGGAGGCCTTAAAATGGATCAATGGACTTGATTTGGAACTATAGGCTTCTGTTTGTATATATTGTGTATATATTGCATACTTATTTATATAATCTTTCTGTGTACATCATACGATAAATAAATAAATAATAGGGGTAGTCTTTCGTCACACATTTTGTGACGCTAACTTCTCAGCGCTAATTTTCAGATGAACATCCCCTCCCTCCCAGTCATAAGACATATTATTTAGGTCCAAACGGCTCATCTACCGTGTCCAAGCATTTTCATTTGACGCTAATTAGGCTGCCTGCTCTTATGTTTCAGAATTCCCTTTTACTGCTCCAGATGGTAGAGATACCGTAGTGTATTGGGATTTTAAATTAATTTTATCGGGTAAACTCCGAATGTGTCACTACAGAGATCATTCCTGGAATTTATTTCAGCTTTAGATTTGTGTTGTATGTTAATGAGTTAGGGGAAAACTTTCCAGTCTTTCGTTTGTTTATTTTGAAGGGTTATTTATGTTTTTCTTAAAAAAAGTAAGATGTTGATGAAACTCATCTCGCTGAATTGTGTCATGTTAGAATATAGCTATTTTATTCCAGTCATTTTGGATGTTTTATTTGAGGCAGATAACCTTGGTGCAATTCTCAGAAGTTTAATCGTTTTCAGAGGGTTATGCCATGTACACGCCCTGGCAGAGAAGATAAAATTTATCATGAAATTACGAACATTACGAACATTACGAATTATCACTCTATTTATCTCTAGATTCGAGTCAAGTAGATAGAATCAGTAAAATTACAAATGGCAACCAAAGTTGTTGCAGTATCTTTCAAATGATGCAACAATCGGCGCTCCTTATTGCGAAACTGTAAACTTTACAGATACTATTTGGAACACTGAGAGTTACATGTTTCACAAGTTTGTCTACTTTTTAGTGAGTTCCAATAGCGACATAAATTTACATAATTGTTTTTCGATTTGCTTGAGTTGAGCTATTGAAGGACAGCATGATATTCGAGGACGAACAAAAGAAAGCGGTGTAGCCTATGTTGTGTAACCTTGACATTCTAGCACTCCCGGTAGTAACAATCACCACTGATCTGCATGTAGGGCTGTCGCCCGGCTGGTAGATTCCCTATTCATTGCTTACCTATTTTTTTCTTAAACTATTTTTCAAAATTGAAAATTTATCAAATATGGCCGTCGGGAAATTATTCCAGTCCAAAATTCCTATTCTTATAAACGAATTGCATGTCTGTCCCTTACTCTCGTTTTCTGATTCGGGGTCGGGAGAGAGATGAGATGAAATTACGTGACTTTTTACGACTGGATGCCCTTCCTGTCGCCATCCCCAGTCTAATAATAATAATAATAATAATAATAATAATAATAATAATAATAATAATAATAATAGTATTGGCTTTACGTACCACTAACTACTTTTACGGTTTTCGGAGACGCCGGAATTTAGTCCCTCAGGAGTTCTTTTACGTGGCAGTAAATCTACCGACACGAGGCTGTCGTATTTGAGCACCGTCAAATACCACCTATACTCAGTCGAGGAGTTAAAGAAGATATGATGAATGGAATTGAGTAAAAAGGCGGAGGGAATCGTCTGTGGTATGCTAATAAGAACTCTGCCTGTATTTGCCTCGAAGTGAAAACGGGAAACCACGGAAAACTTTTCAGGATGACCGACGGTGGGACTTGAACCCACTCGTCTCCTGAGTGCAGAGCTTGGCTCCATGGCCGCTCCACTCGGTTTTTCCCCAATTTGTCCTCTTGGATTCCAACTTGATCCTCATGTTATGATGTTTCCTCCGATCATGTTTACCGCATCATTAATGTAATCCTTGCCATCCTCTCCACAGACAGCGCTTGGTCGAGCGGCAGGCAAGATTCGATCCGTGGATCACGAGCTTGTGAAGCGGAGAGTTGCGCCTTGTCATTTGAATCGGTGAAAGTTCCGGCCATGGCTGCAGGACCAGCTCGATGAGGAAACGTTGGCCAGGTCTCCCTGTTAGTGCCGAGGTTCCCCATAGTGGAATCCTTTATCTTCCTTTTCTCCAAAGACCTTAAAGTTAGGCTTACCATACGCCCCAGTCCCAGTGTCCTGGCCCGGTTTGAATTTTATTACTCATAAAAATAAAATAAAAAAATAAAATACATATCAGGCAGAAATGGAACGGTGCACAGTCTGCGGCCTAAGTGTTCCCAATTTAACTTTTTTTTAATTATTTTTTTTAAAGGCTACAGTAATTCAACACTGTTTCATCAGAAAGTGAGTGAAGCTACTCTGTTGTTTAAATTAAATAATACAGAGTGAGTTGGACCTGCGGTTAGGTTTTTAAAAAAATGTTATTTGTTTGGGGCGTCGACCCATGTGGATCTTTTGCCCCTGCTGTCACCATATTGTATGAACCTGCGTGTAATTGGAATAGCGGTAGTGTGGAATGTTGTGTGTGAGGAAAGGAAGATTAAGGATGTCACAAAAACCCAGTCCCCAGGCCAGGGATATTAATCATTACAATTAGAAGCCCCTGACCCGGCCGGGAATTGAACCCGGCGTCGGGTGACAGGCGGACGCGTTGCCCCCTACACCGCGGGGCCGCACTGTTTTTAGGGTTACTCAGCTGTGAACTTTCACCCGGGGGATGGTGAGTTCCAATCCCTACTATCTTTCTTCACCTTTTTTCTTACCTATCGTCCTATCAAGACCACAAGATCTGGCTTATCTCTTGCTATACCTATAAACCGCACTACTGCTTACAACCGCTCCTGCATAACCTCTACGTCCAGATCATGGTATTTGCTACCTGCGAACATGGGAGACATTGCCTCAAATCGCAAGTTAAAAGTGCCCTGCCGCGAGCATCTGCTGAGTAGATCCCGCTGACTTTCTGGATAATCGTCGAATGAATAAATTAACGTAATTACTGTATACTTTAGTATATTTTAAAATTAAGGATTATGTTATTACTATTGTGATTTTTATTAATATTATTTGGGCTATTTTTATTTGTGATTATAAGTTACGCAGATACATACTCTTTTAGTGATGAAGTTTTAGAGAGAGCCTTGAGCCCTAACTTCGCCACAAATAAAGGCCTTATCTATTTATATCTGTCTATATAAGGTAAAATGGCGGAATGTAGGGCAACAAAACAGGCCTCTGATCTGTAGCTTAAACCCTGAACTTAACTGTAGTGTACTTTATGACATAATTAAGAATTGCAGACCATTTTCAAATAAGGTCCAAACCAGTAACAAATACGAACGGATTCATTTGCACTCAGACAACTTTGTGTCTGCAGTAAGTTCATTTCTCTTTCTTTCTGAGTGGCTCAGACGGTTAAGGCGCTGGCCTTCTGGCCCCAACTTGGCAGGTTCGATCCTGGGTCAGTCCGGTGGTATTTGAAGGTGCTCAAATACGTCAACCTCGTGTCAGTAGATTTACTGGCACGTAAAAGAACTCCTGAGGAGCTAAATTCCGGCACCTTGGCATCTCCGAAAACCGTAAAAGTAGTTAGTGGGACTTAAAGCAATTATTATTATTATTATTATTATTATTATTATTATTATTATTATTATTATTATTATTCTGCTTACCCTCCAGGGTTGGTTTTTCCTTCGGACTCAGCGAGGGATTCCACCTCTGCCGCCTCAAGGGCAGTGTCCTGGAGCTTCAGGCACCGGGTCGGGGGATACAACTTCGGCGGATGACCAGTACCTCGCCTCACCTGCTATGCTGAGCAGGGGCTTTGCGGAGAGATCGGAAGATTGGAAGGGATAGACAAGGAAGAGGGAAGGAAGCGACCGTGGCCTTAAGTTAGGTACCATCCCGGCATTTGCCTGGAGGAGAAGTGGGAAACCACGGAAAACCACTTCCAGGATAGCTGAGGTTGAAATCGAACCCACCTCTACTCAGTTGACCTCCCGAGGCTGAGTGGACCCCGTTCCAGCCCTCGTACCACTTTTCAAATTTCGTGGCAGAACCGGGAATCGGGGTTGGCAGCTAATCATACTAACCACTACACCACAGAGGCGGACCTAGTTCGTTTCTCATGTAGTAAAATATGTAGCTGTTTCTATAATTGTACGAGATCTACTTAATGTTTTCTGATATTAATGCGGGCCCATGTAGGTCGAAGTGAATGGTGTAATACCGAGGCGTAGAAAGATACAGCCGAATATGCCAGAGGTTTTACAAAGTATTCATGTTTGAGAAGGAAATACACTGACCGGCAAAATTAACAGATCACTTGAATTTTCAAAAGAAAAAAAAGCATATTGAATTGTGAAACTGTTGTTTTATTATTTGCGTTGATTATTTTAATGAAAAATTGCCTAATTAACCAAGGGTAGCAATAACGGACATATGGCATTACTTCGATATTTTTTTTTTCCATGAAAATAACCAGTGTTAATAATAAAGGACATGTTTCGCAGTTTACATGCTTTTACCTTTAAAATTCTAGTGATCCATTAATTTAGCCGCTCAGTGTATTGCTGTAAGCGTACTTGATGGCCTTGCACGGAGATCTGGCTTTGAACATTCACATTAAGCTGCAAGCTTGTTTCAATTGATTGGCATATAAATTACTTTTGGGTGTGTCTCGGATTTGGATGTAGTTTGTTAATCATTTGAGACGCATGAAAAAGAAATACAAATCAGTCTTGGTTTGAATCTTGATTGCATCGAACGATCCACGCTTAGGAACGATAAGAAAGCTTGAACGGGCTCTCCCGTGCGTGAACAATACGTTGTTCACCTGATTGAGCTAAGTTACAAAATTACTAACTCGCTTCGCTGAAAGTTGTTCACCTGGCTGAGTTCCAGGTCGCAGTAATGCAGCAGTTGTTTCAAGTGAGCTTGTGGTGTCATAACGAAGCAGTTTGAAATGTTCGTGCAAGGTATGACGGGGATACTATATTCCTCGACGGTAGACCTACTTGTAAATCTAGCCTGAAATTATGTTATCAAATTTTCACGTTTCGTAGACGAATACATAAGAATTATTATACACCGTTGGTTTTCCTACCTTCTTCTAAGTGAAATCTATGAAACCTACGCCCAGTCGCTGAAATATGTGATGGATGAGTGTTGTAAATGCACATTGACATCTGTATTTTGTGTGACTGATACAGGATTCCATGCGGTGTAGGTAGTGTGTGGAGGATGTCGTTTTCCCCTAGTACCGAGCTGGTTGAAGACAATTAGAGAAATTGAACTTAAGCAAACTATACAAAAAAGGAAAAAACCCCAGCCAGCAAATTTAGCACATTTCTTGCGGTTGTTTACCGCTGTTGGCTACATAGAAAATAGGTGACAATTTTGCTGAAGATTGTTGTTCCTGGATGTCAGATGACAAATTAAAATATTTCATTGACTATATAGCTGATGGTAAATAATAATAATAATAATAATAATAATAATAATAATAATAATAATAATAATAATAATAATAATAATAATAATAATAATAATAATAATAATAATAATAATAATGTTATTTGTTTTACGTTCCACTAACTACTTTTCAAGGTCTTCGGAGACGCCGAGGTGCCGGAATTTAGTCCCGCAGGAGTTCTTTTACGTGCCAGTAAATCTACCGACACGAGGCTGTCGTATTTGAGCGCCTTCAAATACCACCGGACTGAGCCAGGATCGAACCTGCCAAGTTGGGGTTAGAAGGCCAGCGCCTTAACCGTCTGAGCCACTCAGCCCGGCATAGCTGATGGTTCCAGTGTCCAATCCGATATACGAATATCACGAACTTCAACCAACTTGTAGCTGTCTTATATCAACACACACTCATCGTTTTCATGTTATCACTGTATCGCACTTACGTGCACACATTTTCAGTACCTAATACATTCGGCCATAGGCCGCACAATCAGCACAGCGTGACTGTGTTTTTCTGATGGAGCCCACGGCCGCCATATTGCGAGACTGCGGCCGAAAGAGTTTAGATGCAAAAATAAAAAGGTATATTTCCGTACTGAGAGTGCCTTTGTTGGCGATACCTAGCATTTGGAATACACTTTCTCTTCGGGCATGGTCTAGACTCTAGAACAAATTTGTTACTTCCACTGACTTGTCTTGTCTCACCCGTGGCTTCGACCATATAAAAGTGACGGAGGAATGGCCGATGCTGGTAATGCCATTATTTATTTATTTATTTATTTATTTATTTATTTATTTATTTATTTATTTATTTATTTATTTATTTGAAAGTACACAGGCAGTAGGCCCAATACAGTACCTACTTAATACGTCAATACTAATTCTAATACATATGCAACGAATAATAAATAAAAGTAATGAAAATAAAGGCAAGGAACAAGAAAGAAAATAATAAGAAAATACATATACAGAGAAAATGACGATCTAAAGTACATCAAAGATATTTCTATACTATGAAAATATAGGAATTAAAACGGATACAATTAAGGTAATATACCGAGCTCGATAGCTGCAGTCGCTTAAGTGCGGCCAGTATCCAGTATTCGGGAGATAGTAGGTTCGAACCCTACTGTTGGCAGCCCTGAAAATGGTTTTCCATGGTTTCCCATTTTCACACCAGGCAAATGCTGGGGCTGTACCATAATTAAGGCCACGGCCGCTTCCTTCCCACTCCTAGCCCTTCTCTGTCCCATCGTCGCCATAAGACCTATCTGTGTCGGTGCGACGTTAAGCAATTAGAAAAAAAAAACTAAGGTAATAAGTGACTACAATAATACATACCTTAAGGAGCATCGTCTGGATTTATAAATTAGAAACACAGGTCTTTAAATGTGTATTAATGACAGTCTGTGTTTGTGATTCTGAAAATAAACCTATTCCTTCAGCAAACGTGTTGTCAAAATGTAGTATTTTAATAAATAGTGAATTCAAGTGATGAGATGTTCTGGATCTTTGAACGTGAAATACCGAGTTCTTGCGAGCGCTAACTTGTAGAATATGAAAGGTCATCGCGCTCCAAATTCTCTTACAAAGAATAGCAGCTGAATGAAAGTTTAACACATAGGCCCTACGTTGTATTGACGGGCAGCCATGAAAAATGTTTTGGCCTGGTAGCTTGTGTCTGTGAAGTGGGGAGGGAAAAATCGGAAGGTTGTTATGAAAATTGAAAATCCACAGCCTGTTCGCAGTCGTTCGACCGCGTCAGGATTGGAATGAATGAAGCCCCCATCTAGCGGCGAGAATGGGAATTGTGCCGACTGCCAAAGTCTGTCGCACTCCTCTGGGGCAATGATAAATGATTGACAGATGAAATGAAATGATATTGGAAAGTGTTACTGGAATGAGAGACAACAGGGAGAACTGGGGTACCCGGAAAAAAATCTGTCCCGCTTCCGCTTTGTCCAGCACAAATCTCATATGGCGTGACCGGGATTTGAACTGCGGAATCCAGCGGTGAGAAGCCGGCGCGCTGCCACCTGACCCACGGAGGCTTACCAAGGTTTCAATCTAAATTCGTATTTTCTGGAATATTTGTACAGATAAGATGATCATCCAAAATTTTGGTAGCAATACGGACATTAGGAACGGTTTCATGAGAATCCAAAGAATGAAAGGTCTGAACGCAGGATAAGGCAGGCACGAGGGGTCGGTGCCACATCCTCTGTTTATTAATAACGTAGTGGTGGCCTTGAGAAAGCGTCAACACAGACGTGTCGACATGTCTATCGTGGAGACAGTTTATAGAAACATGGCTTACTTAACGTGTTGTGTGTGATGTTCTGGGGTCACGTACTGCGCGTATTGGCTAGCTCAGGCAAATCACCTCTAAGTGGAACAGGCTCCTCAGTATGTCATTCAAAATACGCGCAAGTCAGCCTGGGTTTGGCCTTCGGGTCAGGTGACCACGGGTTCGACTCTCGGCAGGTCGAGGATTTTAACTGTGGATGGTTAATTTTTCTGCATCTGAGACTGTGTGTTGTGTTTGTATTACTACAGTTATCTTCATCTACCATAGGGGCACGCAATAAACCATACATCCCTCCATATAGGATTGGCGGTTAGGAAGGGCATCCGATCGTAAAACTGGACAAGATCCACATCCTTTGCCGAACCCCAATAAATTAAGAAGACAGCATTTCATTACGAAACTCTGATATTTGTTTAAAATTCACTGATTCAGTTATGAACATTCGTTGACCATACAGTGTCCAACAAGTTTGTACCTGTACATGTGCGTGCACTTCTAGTTACAATAGCGTCTATAGACCTTTATTTAGGAAAGTGACCCTCAATGTGTTTGCCATTGTAAAAAGTTTGTCTTGGAATATGAACGGTTCCTTAAAAGAAACAAGGACCCAGTCACAGCCGCTTCGGCAATCGTGCCTTGAGGACAAACCTCTTCCGCAACTCGGCCGTCATCCCCGGTATAGTACCTCTTGCAGCCACTAACAATCCGTAAACCGTGACTGAGTTTACATGATATTTCTCCATGATGTAATTGGATACTGGAACGTAGATTGCCTGCTTCTCAGAATGCACATCGTGCGGCTGTTGTTCGCCTGACTACGTAATGTGGGGTGCAATATTACAGAACGTTATCGATGGGTAAACTATCCATTCTTCTCGTGTTTCCATTTTCAGCCATGCAGTTCACTTCTTCTTACATTGCCGTCAGACGCTGTATGGACTCTATATTGAGATCATAGGATGGTTTTTACCCATTTATATTTTCCTCTTCTCCGTGGCTCAGGCGGCAGGGCGTCGGCCTCTCTCACCGCTGGGTTCCGTGGTTCAAATCCCGGTCACTCCATGTGATATTTGTGCTGGACAAAGCGGAGGTGGGGCAGGTTTTTCTCCGGGTACTTCGGATTTCCCTGTCATCTTTCATTCCAGCAAACCTCTCCACTATCATTTCATTTCATCTGTCGGTCATTAATCATTGCCCCAGAGGAGTGCGACAGGCTTCGGCAGCCGGCACAATTCCTATCCTCGCCGCAAGGTGGGGGCTTAATTCATTCCATCCCTGACCCGGTCAATGACTGGGAAACACGTTGTAGGTTTTCATTTTCCTCTTCTTGGACCGCTATGCACTTTTATAGACCTCATCAATATTCGAGCGTCTTGCTAGTTCACGCACCCTTACATTGTTACGGATTGTCTTACTAACAGTGCAGTGCACAAGTTGAAGTTGCTTTCGGTAGGATTTTTGGGATATCTTGTGTCCAATGTCATTCGTTTGTAAATCTAAAACATAGACTACTTCAGTTTTATTTCGCGAGCTAGCTCCTGGTTTTGGGGCGGCACGTCCCTTCAAAATCTTCGTAAAACGATCATGATGTTGTTACCGGTTATACAGAATGTAACAATAAGATACAGCCGAAGTTTTAGGACATTTCTCAGATGTAGAAGAAGAAAGTATTTTATATGGACACAGGTCCGGAAACTCTGAGAACTCATTGTCTACAACTCTCTCTCTAAACGATGGAAAAAACAGAGGGACAGAACGAACCAGCATACCATATGAAACTCTTTCATTACATGAAAATTTCAAAATACCCTCCGTTAGCATTGATACATGCAATAGAATGCTTACCTATTGCTCAACAGTTCACTGTTCCTAGAAGGAGCTAACACCAGAAAAACTCTACACACACAAACACGCCAATAAATGTACAGGGGCATAATTGCCCATACTAAGCGGCCTTAGTGTAAATGGAAAAGGTTGAACATGACTGGTCATAAACAAAAGGCTAGGAGGCGAAACACCATGCCCTCCTCATAGAAATTTTTAAAACCCTAAATGGGCTTATGGCCCAACGATACACAGGCTAATCCTATTCTACACCGGGGTGAAATGAAATGGCGTGTGGCTTTTAGTGCCGGGAGTGCCCGAGGACAGGTTCGGCTCGCCAGGTGCAGGTCTTCTGATTTGACTCCCGTAGGCGACCTGCGCGTCGTGATGAGGATGAAATGATGATGAAGACGACACATATACCCAGTCCCCGTGCCAGCGAAATTAAACAATGATGGATAAAATTCCCGACCCTGCCGCGAATCGAACCCGGGACTCCTGTGACCAAAGGCCAGCATGCTAACCATTTAGCCATGGGGCCGGACTACACCGGGGTGACTGACTGCCAAAAGAGGTTTACATTTTTTTATAGTCACCCCATGCCAAGTTGAATGGGAACGAACAGAGGGTAATCACTCTTTGTTCCCAGTAGACAATAGAACAGAGTCCTCAGACTCGCCCAAAATATAAACCATAAAATTTAGAAATTTACATTACATAAGAGGTTGAAACCTTCCCCTCACACTATCCACAGGAGCTGTCACATATCTGTGAAAATTCTGCCATTACCTTGAGTCGCTGGGCCTCCCTCACAGAGGCCGCGTCCCTGCCTCCTGGTTCACGTCAATTCACCCTCCTCACATTGGAGCAATTCAGACAATACGGCCCTAAAGCGTCCACGTTTTATAGTACTTTTAACGGGAAGCTTCCAGAACTCTTTATTGATAGATCCCCAATTTTAATTGGCTACAGAAAGTATGTACAAGTTTCTGATAGGTTGATTACGATAGAAGGAAGCAGCTGAAAGTGTTGACAACTTCGGTACATAAACAAAACAATCCTCAAAACCTAAGATTTGCCAACTGCAAAAATAAACATTCCTTTGTAAAATAGTTAAGTTCATCCCGCTAGAGGGAGCAGTTAAACCGATGATAGAGACATCTAACAGTTGAAGACCAAAGTATCTTGTAGTACGCCAGTTCAAGTTTGTTTACATAAATGGCCGTATAGGAGGCGCGCTGTTTAACTGGCCGCAGAAGGTGTACCCCCGGTACAATGATGATGATGATGATGATGCTGCTGATCAGCAGCAGCACCACCATCTCCCCCTGTGGGTGGGGGCGGTAGAATAACACCCACGGTATCCCCTGCCTGTCGTAAGAGGCGACTAAAAGGGGCCCCAGGGGCTCTGAACTTTGGAGCGTGGGTTGGCGACCACGGGGCCCTCAGCTGAGTCCTGGCGTTCCTTCCACTTACTTGTGCCCGGCTCCTCACTTTCATCTATCCTATCCGGCCTCCCTTGGTCACTCTTGTTCTTTTCCGACCCCGACGCTATTAGGTTTGCGAGGGCTAGGGAGTCTTTCATTTTCACGCCCTTCGTGGCCCTTGTCTTCCTTTGGCCGATATCTTCATTTTTCGAAGTGTCGGACCCCTTCCATTTTTTCTCTCTGATTAGTGTTATAGAGAAGATGGTTGCCTAGTTGTACTTCCTCTTAAAACAATAATCACCACCAGCACCACCATCTGTGTGTTTCGAATGGTTAATTTACTATATAAATTTGTAGAATTTCCGGACCCATTTCCTACATGTGAGGAAGGTGTCCTTATCGTTACTCTGGGTGAGGCACTGCGAAGATCAAGGGTGGGCTTAGTATAAGGAGGCAGTTTTTCAATGTCTTTTGTTGAAATTGATGAACCATGTATCCATTTGAGTGAATTTCAAAATTAGATGTCGAACAATTGTCGTCACATAGTGTCTAGAAATGATTTTGAATTTAAAATGTTCAAGTTTTCGAAAAACCCACCGGCCCAAGTACGGTTCCGAAACCATTCTATGTCAACCAGTGGACTGAACAATACTTTTTGAGTTGGTGATTCTAATAAATCAAGTGCCCCCCCCCCCTCCTTCTGTGTCAGTTACAAGCAGAGTTACATGATGTTAAACTAAACTTTTGGGACAGCCTGTATTGAAGGTCATGTGTTAACATTAGTACCAGCATGTTCTAAGGAATGGAACCAGTCTGAAGGACAGGCCAAAATTATCGACCGCAAAAAAACCCGACTGTAATCAATATTAATTTATTCCCCCAGACATTACAAGTAGAATTTCCTTGTTACTAAAATACCCAGCCGATACTTAAAACTTCCAGAAATGTTCATGGTCAGCGGGTTCATACATGCAGACAGTTATATAAATTCCACTTCCTAGAGCGAGGAGTATCCATTGTCGTCTTGCTGAGGGTGGCCCTGAACTGGTTATTACATAACGTAAAACATGAAACTTCCGTGTAGGGCCTAATGTGCTATCGCACGACAGATCTCGTGTTTTGTGTTTATTATACATTGCTCACCGGGATGAAGTTCCGCGTGGGCATTCTGGAGGTCAGCAGGAACAGTATCAGCTCGCTGCCCCTTGGTGACGTCAGCGAGGGCGAGACGACTTCTGAAGGAGAACCTCTTCGAATATACTGTTACCACTATTCTGCATTGCCTGAGGTAAATCGGTTCAGTCGTCCTCTCAAACTCTCGTTAACAAAAATTAGCCTAGTGTTTTAAATATATAGACAGCTAGCAGCTGCCCGCGGCTTCGCCCGCGTTTATTAATTCAACCGCGTTAGATGTTTCTAAATCGTTTAATCAAATGCAAAAGAAAAACTATATTTATAGTTTTCACTTTTCATTATGGTCGTTTTCTGTTTATTTTAATATTTCACCCCCTTTCTAATCCCGCCCGTAGGGGCGTCTTAACCCTGCAGTTGGCAGAAACACATTTTGTAGGCCCAGAACCTGTATGCGGGATTTCCTATGGACAAGCCCGACTCTACATAGGAAAATGGGTACAAAAGAAACAAATGGAGAACTGGAAAAATACTCCAGGACGCAGGCTTGCAAAGGAACTGATAAAAGGACCAAACAAGAAGCATACTAAAGAACTGTTGAAACTCAGCAGAGAAAATATAAGATGGGAAGTAGGACTGTTGACAGGACACTGCCATCTGGAAAAACACCTACATAAAATTGGAGTAATAAGAGACAATGTATGTAGGAAATGCAATGAAGCAGAGGAATCAGCTGAACACATACTTTTCGAATGTTAGGCGCTGGGTAGAAGCAGACTCTCCACTCTAGGACTACCAGGTGAAGAGAGAGAACAAATCCAAGAAGACCCAATAAGAATAAGCTGCAGCTTTATGAAGGGAGCAGGTATATCTAGGTGGGAATGAAGGAAAGACATGGTAGCAAACGATCTTAGAGGTCGACGCTAATTAGGAACTAATATTTAGAGGCCCTATGAAGGAAAGAAGAAGAACCCTACAGTTTTCTTTCCCAAACATTAAGTCATTTGAGTATCATGTTTGCTTGAGAGCTATGTACATTCACCCCTTCTAACCCCAGTCGCGATTGGGAATGAACTTTGGCTCAAATGGCATCTAGAGTGTCATAGTTCATCTCAGCTACCCCAAACACTATGAATTCGTCACTAATATGTCATTTGTCGGATTTTTATTTTTCACTCCTTCCTTTAGGGGTGCTAGGGGTCTCTTGCACCTACAGTAATTTTTCCACCGAGCTCGATAGCTGCAGTCGCTTAAGTGTTACCAGTAGCCAGTAATCGGGAGATAGTGGGTTCGAGCCCCACTGTCGGCAGCCCTGAAGATGGTTTTCCGTCGTTTCCCATTTTCACACCAGGCAAATGCCGGGGCTGTACCTTAATTAAGGCCACGGCCGCTTCCTTCCAACTCCTAGGCCTCTCCTATCCCATCGTCGCCATAAGACATATCTGTGTCGGTGCGACGTAAAGCAAATAGCAAAAGAAAAAAAAAGTAATTTTTCCGGATAGTAAGTTATATGTGTGTCTAGTTTGGTTGAGACCTATGCTGAAACATACACACACGTTCACCCGTACTCTGTCATTTTCTACATTCTCTTTCTTCACTCCTCGCGCCGTATGGGGACTGAACTTGGACTTTTAATTCTTATATACCGTACATAGAGGAGGAGGAAAAAGAAAATAGAAGAATAATAAGTTTTAAGAAACACGTCATCATCTTCACATACTGTTTGTTAGGCAACCCACTGACCAGACTTGCCATGCGGTTTACTTGCCTTCCCCCCCTTTTTTTTTTCACCCTTCTTACCCCCCTATGCCGAACTACCCGTCAGATTTCGTTCAAGCCACTTCCTAATAATAATGTTATTTGCTTTACGTCCCACTGACTACTCTTTTACGGTTTTCGGAGACGCCGAGGTGTCGGAATTTGTCCCTCAAGAGTTCTTTTACGTGCCAGTAAATCTACCGACACGAGGCTGACGTATTTGAACACCTTCAAATACCACCGGACTGAGCCAGGATCGAACCTGCCAAGTTGGGGCCAGAAGGCCAGCGCCTCAACCGTCTAAGCCACTCAGTCCGGCAAACCACTTCTTAAACCCTCCGAATAATAATAAGAACAAATTGTGAATTTTTCAGCCAGATCGCTGTAGTAGTTTTTGAGTCCATTCGAGACAGACAGACAGACAGACAGACAGACAGACAGACAGACAGACAGACAGACAGACAGACAGACAGACAGACAGACCATGTGTGTGTATTTTCAAGTTTTTATATATATACTTTTTTAAATTTGCTTTACGTCGCACCGACACAGATAGGTCTTATGGCGACGATGGGATAGAGAAAAGCTAAGAGTGTGAAGGAAGTGGCCTTGGCCTTAATTAAAATACAGCCCCAGCATTTGCCTGGTGTGAAAATGGGTAACTACGGAAAACCATCTCCAGGGCTCCCGACAATGGAGTTCGAACCCGCTAACACCCGAATGCAAGCTAATAGCTATGTGACCGAAACCGCACAGCCACTTACTGGGTGGGACAATTATTTTTCAACGGGTAAGCCTGTAGTAGGACTACTTTCTTGTGTGTAATCTATCACTTTATTGTATTGTTGATTTCTTGGTATTTATATTTGTTTAGTTAAGTATGTCCCTGTGCGAATTCTACTTGATATGTACCGTTCTCCAATTTATCAGGTAAAAAATTAAGGTTATACAGAACGAATGCACTTGAATCGAAAAGCGACCGTCTCGCCGTACATCGGCTGACCTATGGTACTACGTCCAGTTGGTTTAACCTGGCTGTTATTCTAATTGGTTTTGAGTGATGGTTGAAACGGAAAGTGCTAGGATTGCTATGGTTGCGGCCGTGGTTTTCTGAAAAAACCATCCCTTTGCTATATCTAGTCAACAGACAAAAGTACTTTAACGAATATTATAATTAATGTTTTACATATACGTAACAATTGGCGTGACCTGTAATGTTCTGAATGATTGACTAAATACGTTGATTATACCACCAAATGAACAATGATTGTCATCTTTTAATCAGCTTGATAAGCAAATTCACATTTGGTCCAAGAATAAGCAGCTGACAAGGAAGTGAACGGTGTTTTCTAAGAACAGGCTACGTTGCAGTTGAAGGTGTGACAAGGTCACATATCAATTAAGATAATCACCTCTCGTGTATAATTAGTGTTGCCTTTTCGTTATCATGAGAGAATTTCTAGCACTTTGCAGTAAACAACAGTGAGACCTAGCAACTAAATGTGTCATTAATTAACTCCTGTCTGCATGTTCTCTTGCAGTGTTATTTATACATTTGTGACAGACAAACTTATGTACCACGAGAACCTCGTTTATCCGGATTAAGTGGGACCGGAACTGATCTGGATTATCCAAAATCCCGATAATCCGACAAAAAAACCAATTCAGTACATGTTATATTATAATCTATTAACATAAGTTGTACAGTAATATCTTTTCTCAATTGTAAAATTAAAAAAAAAATAAGAGCACTTTTCTTACATTTACGACTTTGTTTTATGTGCGAGTTTTCCTGTTTTACATTCGTATAGCGTTGTGCCCAGCACGATGACGAAAACGTTTTACTAACAATAGTTTTTTTCCGGTGTGGTTTCTAAGTAGGCTATCAGTTTGTTCAGCTGCATTGTTGCCTCTCTATAAGTCATTGTTGCCTCTCTATAAGTCATTGTTGCCTCTCCATAAGTCATTGTTTCTTTTGATGGAGCTCCGGTTTCATTTTCGAATTCACCATCAGCGAATTTGTAGTGCGTTGCATTCAGAAGAGCGTGCCCGAATCGCACCTTGGCCATCCTGGGAATGGTTTTCCACGGTTTCCCATTCTCAATTCCAGGCGAACGCTGGAACGGTACCTTTTATGGCGAATTAATTCCAATTCCTGTCTTAACTGTTCGTAGCGGAAAAGACATTCAAGCAGAGTCGACGCCGTAAAAGGAATCCTGCACAAGTAAAAATACATTTTTATTGTTTTCGATCCGGATAAACCGGAGATCCGGATTAATGAGGGCCGGATAAACGAGATTTTTGTGTATTTCAGTTTTCAAGCTGAGTATGACACCTGTCCAATTTTGGTAAAACCGCCGACCTGATTGGCTCAGATGGTTGAGGCGCTGGCCTCCTGACCCCAGCTTGGCAGTCCGGTGGTATTTGAAGGTGCTCAAATACGCGAATCTCTTGTCGGTAGATTTACTGGCACGTAAAAGACCTCCTGCGGAAATAAATTCCGGTACCTCGCGTATCCGAATACCGTCAAAAAAAAGTAGTTAGTGGGACGTAAAAAAATGGTATTTGTTAAAAGCTTGTTGTCTTACGGGCCCGACGATATTAGCTTTTTTTTTTAATGTTACAATTTGCTTTACTTCGCACAGAGACGGATAGGATAGGAAAGGGCTAGGAGTGGGAAGGAAGCGGCTGTGACCTTAAGATACAGCCCCAACATTTGGATGCTGTGAAAATGGGAAACCACGATAAAACATCTTTAGGACTTTCGACAGTAGGGTTCGAACAGACTATCTCCCGAATACGAGCTGATAGCTACGTGACCCAGACCGCGCAGCCAATAACTCCGTTATTAGGTTTCTTTCAGTATCGTTGTCTTTCTCTGTTTTTCAACTACACCGTCTTTCTTCGAGAGATCCGAAGTCTTTCCGTTTCTTCTTGTCGTTGCTATAAATCTATTTACCTTTTATTCCTTATAGCGCACTATGCATTTTTTTTTACTTGATGGAGTTGTTTTTTAAACTTCGATGTGTTAGTGCGATTTTAAACAACTAGCAACAAATCTTGTCTATTCTCTCAGTTAGTTCGCTGTTGGACCTCAGGTTGAGTGAGAAACTTCATTTCCTTTGTCTCAATTGTGGTATCTTCCATTTTGGCTTCTCAATTGTGGGATCTTCCATTTTGGCTAGTGTCTCTGCAGCTTGGAGGCATTCTGGTCTGACTGCTGTGCAGTCGTGTCTCAGTTTTGCTTGGAAGGAGATCGAGCTTTACCTGTGGGTATCATGACACAGTTTAAAGGCCATTTCCATCCTTGTTCTTCATCCTAGCGACTCTGTTTCATTGCCATTGGGAGTAAGGATCTCACCCTGGTAGGCCTCCTTAAATTTCTCAGTCCTCCGGATACTTCCGTACATTGTTTCAGATGATGATGATGATGATGATGATGATGATGATGATGATGATGATGATAAACTTTTGATGCAAGCGGCTAAGGCAGGCCTCCAGATTTCATTTGAGAAAACGCAGTTCATAACAAACATGAAGACAGCTCCCACAAGTCTACAGGTTAATCAGGGTAAAATAAATCGGACAGAGAAATTCAGATACTTAGGCGAATGGATAGAATCTAATATATCTGAGAAAGAGGCATTCAAATCAAGAATCGACTAGATAGAAATGGCCTACCACCTCACCAATGATATCTATAACAAACGGTCAATATCTTCCAAATCCAAGCTTGGATATTACTGTAAGTTCGAATTGAAGCTCTATATGCAGCAGAATGCCTCTTAATTAATAAGAAAGGTCTGGCAGAAAAAACTAGAAGCCAGAAAAAGGAAGATCTTGGGCCCAGTAAAGGAAATTGCAGGATATGGGAGAAGGCACAACCATGAACTATATCTGCATATGGAGAAAATAAGACACCATTAGGAGAAGAATGATTTCTTTCTATGATCATTTTTTCACTCGAATCTTTGTCTACTTTCTGAATAAGAAATCTAAAGGGCTATGGTTCACCGAGGTGGAAAAGGATTTAGAAGAATTGGAGATCTTTCGTGATGACATCTTGCAACGTGACCCTTTAAAGAAGAAACTTGAAGGTCTACAGAGGTATCGAACAAAACCTGCAATGAAGACAGGCAAGACGTGGATCGAAGAACGGAAGGCAACTCACCGAAGAAAGATTCGGGAGTACTGAGCGAGTGTTGAAGCTTAAGACAGAAAATGGTTGAAATAGCGTGGTCCATAGCTGGCCGAAACGAAGTCATCATCATCATCATCATCATCATCATCATCATCATCATCGCTGGATTTTAGGTATAGTCCCGCCTTTAGGCAGTGTCGAATTTTCCCGCCCTCCATTCTCCTTTTCCTACCGCTTTTTCCCACACCTTTGGGGTAGCACATGTGGATTTGGCCCTGTTTTACTACCGGATGTCCTTCCTGACGCCAACCCTATATGGAGGAATGTAATCACTATTGCGTGTTTCTGTGGTGGTTGGTAGTGTGGTATGTTGTCTGAATATGATGAGGAGACTGTTGGGGAGGACACATACACCCAGTGTCCGAGCCAGAAGAATTAATCAGAAGCGATTAAAATCCCCGACTCGGCCGGGAATCGAACCCGGGGCCCTCAGAACCGAAGGCCAGTACGCTGTCGGACATTTTCCCGCCCTCCATTACCAGAAAGAAAATAATTTACTAACGGCTATATGATGTTATGTTTACATTATTTTTAAATGAAATGTTACACTTTTTTAAATCATTAAATTAGCGGAATCATCATATGATTGTGATCTATGACATTCAAGATTTGCTGTTCACTACAAAAGTCTTAAGGAATGCGGTACCACCTATCGGCATATTTACTTAAACATAGTTTTACTCATTATCGAAACACACTTCTATTGTGAAAAGTTATGGATTATTTTAAGCATTCCAAATGGTATAGACATTGTCGATATAATTCTTTAACAGGATTGTTTTTTCCAAAACTCGCCTCAGTTGAAGGTTGCCACAATGCACAAAGAATGTAATGAGAACGAAATTGATAATTTTGGCCTACGGTGGTAATTTGTTGATTACATTATAATGTCGTAAAAATACAAGAATTAGCAATGGTTTCTCTGGAATGAAATTGAATTATATATTTTGCAATTCTGAAAAGTCTAAATTGCTTCCAGAAATTTGCTCTAAGTTGAGGAGTAGTTCCTCGAGCCCCTATCATTTTAATGTCTCTCAATCCAAATTTATCTTTTCTGTAAGTGTAAGGCATGGCCAGTCCATATAGATCAGCTTCTTTTCCCCGTCAGTATCTGCTGGCTGGTGTATGGCGATTTCGAAACGAAGTATGGGATCTGCTATAAATATATCCTGTATTCCTTGTAGGCTGTGGTGGAATTCTCCTACTGATACCATCATCGGCACGTTCGCATACTTCTTCGGCGACCCTTCTGACGGAATTTGCTGCCAGCGACCGAATCTTGTTATGCTTTGTGTTCCGCAGCATCTCTCCATGAGACCAAAATCCCAAAACAAATTGAAAAATAAAGTCCAAATCTTTCCGCAGTTATCTTTTTATATTGAATTATGGAGTGCACCCTTTATTTCCTATTCAATTGTTTTATTTTTTGAAATGTAACGTAGGATTATGGTTCCAAATTTTAGCGATAAATAATGAACACATGTCTGATTTGATTTTCAACCATGCATTCTTGTTTTAACATAGGCATTTTTTGTACTGTGCCGGTAGATTTATTGGCACGTTAAAGAACTCCTGCGGAGCTAACTTCCGGCACCTTGGCGTAGTTATTAGGACGTAAATCCAATAACGTTATTATTGTACTGTAGTATTCATGTAGCTCCGTGCTTTCCTTTTACTTCCGCCGCAACGATGCCACAAGAGAACAATATGCGGCTTCGATCCCAAGGTGTTCAAGAGCAAACTTCTGCCTGCAAAATGTTTAACCAACAACTGGATTAGAAACAAATTTAATTTTAAATTGAAAAATGTACTATATTTTAATTTTTTAGCCTCCGTGGCTCAGGTGGCAACGCGCCGGCCTCTTACCGCTGGATGCCGTGGTTCAAATCCCGGTCACTCCATGTGAGATTAGTGCTGGACAAAGCGGAGGCAAGACAGGATTTCTTCCGGGTACTCCGGTTTTTCCTGTCACTTTTCATTCCAGCAACACTCTCCATTAACATTTAATTTCATCTGTCAGTCATTTATCATTGTCCCAGACGAGTGCGACAGGCTTCGGCAGCCGGCACATTTCGTATCCTCGCCGCTGGATGGGGGCTTCATTCATTCCATTCCTGAGCCGTTCGAATGAGTGGAAATATGCTGTGGATTTTCATTTAATTTTAAGCTTCGCGTCTATAAAGCGAGAAAAGTGTTTTAAACAATCTCTTACTAAAATTAAGGCGAATAAAAGTAATGATTAATTGCATGTAGTTCATTTACCGCTATAGACGCGCCTCATTTTGTTACCCTAGTGTCTTCACTCGTTGCTAATGCTTTCAAAGCCGGGCTGAGTGGCTCAGACGGTTGAGACGCTGGCCTTCTGACCCCATCTTGGCAGGTTCGATCCTGCCTCAGTCGGGTGGTATTTGAAGGTGCTCAAATACGTCAACCTCGTCTCGGTAGATTTACTGGCACGTAAAAGAACTCCTGCGGGACTAAATTCCGGCACCTCGGCGTCTCCGAAGACCTTAAAAAGTAGTTAGTGGGACGTAAAACAAATAACATTATTATTATTAATGCTTTCAAAATGTAAATCCTGAAATTACAAGTTGATGTAAAACAGGCAAATCATGGCAATACCATTTAAAACCAAAGCAAATAGACACAGATATCAAGAATATAATTGAAAATGCATACAAAAAATGTTGAACTTTTTGATTCAGCTATATCTTGGTGCAAAGTACTCTGAAGCATTTCTTGTGGCTGCATAATGAAACCGCACACTTGTTAACATTTCACCCAGCAAAACTCTTTGCAACCCGTACGGTGCATTTTTCAACTGAAGATTTATACACAGAACAACTAATTCCACGAGATGTGGCACAGAGAGAACTCTATTGCATTAATACTGTTGTGTCTTACTTGAACGATCGTAAGTACTCGATAGTGACATGAACAGCATTAGTATGCGTAAATTCCACTTGACGTATTCAGTGTGGTGAAATTAAGTACACTGCTTAACAACTGCACCATGCATTTAAAAATGCGAGAAAAAGCCGACTGCCTAGGTTTAAATCTGGCACTGGTTTTTATTAAATAAATTAAAATTGCGCACAATGTGCAAAACGTAAGTATAAATCAATCTTTTGTACAAGACTTTCTAAGGGATTCAGTTCGCATTTTGCATGTCAGGGCGTGGTTTCTCTCACTTTGTCGAGCACACCTTCTGCACACGTAGACTGTGCCAGGCTCATGATATTTTTTCAAACCAGAAGCTTGAAGTGGAAACCACGTCCGGATAATCTTGTCACAGGTCGTATCCTCGCATCCATTCACGGTTGATCATTGCATCTGTTGCATAAAACTAGTTTCTTTGCCTTTAGACACGCCATAGTGTCTAAGAATGCCGGTGTAGACGAAGCTCCTCAATGAAGAAAGGCTCTGTCGTTAACTCGATACGAGATGGAGTGAATTTAGACAGTCCTCTTTTCAGATTTGCTGCTTTGACTTTCTCTAATTATTCATCTGTTTCTTTCGAAGGCATGGCCATGCATTTTCCAGGCCGTATATACAATAGCTACTGGTCTAACCTTCAAATCAAAACCTTCGTGACCGTTGCAGTGGATAGTTTGCTTGGGTATCTAACATTATTCATAGCTTTCATTGCGGCGTCCACTCTGTTCGTTAGGTGTAAGCTGAAATTGTTGCCTTGAGTCTGGAAAGTCACTCCTAAATATTTGAAATTAGTAACTGCTTTGAGTTGATTCTTCCCTAAGTAATGTAACGGTACATACCGTTAATGTCACCAGTAAAAGTCGTAGGCGTTACTTTCGATGATGACATGTCATGGAAAACGCATATTACGAACATCACCCAGAAAACATTCTCTGTATTGCACATGATGCTTCGGTATATATACTTATTTCCTGAAAAACTTTTAAACAAATGCTGGTAGAAGCTCTGGTTTTTTTCTCATTTCGACTATTGTGACACGATTTATAGAGACATTGGGCGCAAGTTACTGAGCAGAGTGCAACGCGGTCAAAATGCCTGTGTGAGATGCAGTATGTCTATGTACTGTAACTCCTTCATATACCCACCTAACTTGGCCCCGACTAGAAATCCGTCGCGCTGTGCATACCCTATGCCATCTCTATAAAATCCTTCATTCTTCAAGCCATTATACCTTGTTTCATATTTCAAATACCTTTCATCCTATCACAGTCTTAACACAAGATCTACTAATAATTCCATCTTTGCTTTACCTACCCATAGAACTGCTATCTACGATAATTCGTTCACAGTGATCGCCTGCCTTCCTGAAGGGTTAAACGCTATTTTCACTTTCAAAGAAGCACTTTAGGGATATTTTATGCACCAGTATGGATCATCTGTATACTTGATGCTGCTACTCACGACCATTCTATTGTCATGAATGCCTTGGTAGAAGATTACTTGAATATTCTTAATCGTTTTATTTTATCAAATGTTATTACATTTTATATACTGCCTCTCTTGTACATGTAGGATATTAGTTTTAAGAATTTTTCCTTTTATTATATCTAATTTATTTAAACTTAATTTAATTTCATCACTCATCATTTTTGTATATTAATAATAATAATGTTATTTGTTTTACGTCCCACTAACTACTCTTTTACGATTTTCGGAGACGCCGAGGTGCCGGAATTTAGTCCCACAGGATTTCTTTTACGTGCCAATAAATCTACCGATACGAGGCTGACGTATTTGAGCACCTTCAAATACCACCGGACTGAGCCAGGATCGAACCTGCCAAGTTGGGGTCAGAAGGCCAGCGCCTTAACCGTCTGAGCCACTCAGCCCGGCTTTTTGTATATTGAAAAGGAAAACCTACAACCTGTTTTCCAGTCTTTGACCGGGTCAGGGATGTAATGAATGAACCAGATATAGGCTATTATTACAAGGTGATATTAATGACTGATAAATGATATGAAATGATAATGGAGAGTGTTGCTGGAATGAAGGATGACAGAGAAAACCGGAGTACCCGGAGGAAAACCTGTCCCGCCTCCGCTTTGTTCAGCACAAATCTCACATCGAGTGACCGGGATTTGAACCGCGGTATCCAGCGGTGTTTTGTATTATTATTAAATTTAATTTAATGTTGTATTTCATCTAATTATTGTAATGTAATATACGCATATTTCAGTGCCTGGTTAGATGGAAGAAAAGGCCTGAAGGCCTTAATCTTGTCAGGTATAATAAAACATTTCTTCTTCTTCATCTTATCCCGCTTCAAGCGGGGTCGATGTTTCTGCAAAGTCTTTTCCACTTTATCCTATCCAACACATCTAACTTCTTCTCCTTCAGATCTTCTCGTACATTGTCTGCCCACTTCCTTCTTGGTCTCTCCCTATTTCTAGTCCCATCCACTGTCATATCCATCACTCTCCTCCCTACATATTTCATCCCTTCGCATAATGTGTCCATGCTATAGCTGTCTTCTCTCCTGTACTTTCTTCGATACTTCTGTCACTAACTGTTCCTCTGAATATCTCATTTTTGATGCGGTCCAGTCTAGTGACACCACTAATTCATTTTAGCATCTTTATCTCTGCAACATCTAATTGATTACATTGTACCTTTGTTGTTGCCCAAGTCTCTGCACCACACAACATGGCTGGCTTCACTGTTGTCTTGTAGGCTTTTCCCTTAACCCTTATGCAAAGTCTTTTGTCACACAGGATGCCAGACTTTTTTTTCCCAGTTCATCCAGGCAGACTGCTCTCTGTAGTTAATCTTCATGTTTAGGTTGCCATCCTTAGACGCAAAAGATCCTAAATACTTGAAATCATCCCCCTTTTTTGAGCATGTACTATCCAACAACATCAACATCAACTTGCTTCCCTCCTTTCCTGAAAGTCGTGGAGACAGTTTTGTCTTCATTAATTTTCATGTCTTTGCATTGTGCCCATTTTGTCAGGTCGTCGAAAACTGCCTGGAGCTGCTCCTGCGAGGTTGAGGCACTGGTTCTTATTTAACATTATGAATCCTTCAAACTTTTGATATCGAGATATCGTGTGTTTTTTTATTCATTTCGTGATATAAACATTCCGCGAGCTTTTTAAAACTTAACTGCATTTATTTCTGTTACGTGCTACTGTCGCCGTAATCGTGGTGCAGCTGGGAATGAAGGGGACTTCGCTGATGAGATTGCGTCATCATTGTACAAATAATCTGCATGTAACGAGCTTGAAACGGCAATCCTGAAGGAAATTATGTAATGAGAGAGCGGATAGAAAGCAATCACTGCCTACTTGATTATCGTTTCATGTTCACCTGCAATGAAGCTAGAAAATTGACGAGTTCCATTATTTAATTTGTTCCGCTCGTCGACTTCTTCGAGTATTCTCATGGCTGATGGTGAAACAATCGATAGTCACGGAAAGTCAACATTCGTCTACTCCTGAATTTTTTCCCCTCCAATAGTAGATACATTACAAGATAACAATTACTTTTCCTTTTTGCCCCCGTTTTCACGCTTGCTTGATCCTTCAGAAAACTAGTTGCACAAGAGAGCAAAGAGAAGACAGAACGTTTTAGATAAGTGGATGTAATGAACAGGATTCGACAGCCTGCAATGAAGCTGTTTTTGGTGGTGTTGGAGAATGGATGGGCCAGTATGAATATGGTCAACTATTAGATTAGAACATACTGTACCGAGCTCGATAGCTGCAGTCGCTTAAGTGCAGCCAGTATCCAGTGTTCGGGAGATAGTGGGTTCGAACCCCACTGTCGGCAGCCCTGACGATGGTTTTCCGTGGTTTCCCCATTTTCATTCCAGGCAAATGTTGGGGGCCTGTTCCTTAATTAAGGCCACGGCCGCTTGCTTCCCATTCCTATACCTTTCCTGTCCCATCGTCGCCATAAGACCTATCTATGTCGGTACGACGTAAAGCAACTCGTATTCGAGATTCGTATCGGCAACCTTTGAAACACAAACTATGAATCGGTTATGCATCGCCGTGAGACATCTGGCGTACACTTTACGTACTAGTACAGTTGTTGTTTACACAGCAAAGCCAAACTATAGAATTCATGCTAGGAACAAGATTCGCATTGAGGAATGTTATATGTTATATAATTTGTGTATGACACAGTTGTTCGCTTAAGATAAAAATTTAGAAAATTCATATCGATCGATCATATTATCGATTCAATTCAGATTTCATTTCCGATCAGTTGGTAGTATAACCGGAACCGGGAGAGCTCCCTCCTTACTCCTCACCCCCGTAAAACCTGGTATGAAGAAAAGGTTCGCGTATAGTATATACACAGGTCAGCAAGGAGAAGACTGTTTGGAAGTTACAATTACGGCGTTGCTTGGAACACTGTTTTACAAACTGTAAGTCGCGACCCTTAACGAGATCGCGGGATGCTATGCGGGAGATTCAGGGTGAATATTGTTTTATCTCTAATAACTGCTATTTCACCGAAGTGTACCGAATGCATGTAAACTATTAATTAGTCGTTCGGTCTTTAGTTGTAAGTTAGTTACACATAATATTAAGATGTCTGATAAACTTTGATAATTTCATACTCTCTGGTGATATTACTCAAAGAATATAACACATTGTGATTTGTTAATCATCACCGAGAGAGGAACCAAACTGTAAATAACTTGCTAACGATCTACGAAATGTCGCTTTCGTCGCATCTTCAGATAAGCTGTTGCAGACAGAAACAGACAATTTCTCTAAAATCTCGTCTCTATTCACGCCCGTTCTTGGTTAGGGTCGCGCAACTGTGAGCCTGCAGTCGGGATATAGTGGGTTCGAACCTTACTGTCGGCAGCTCTGATTATGGTATTCCGTGGTTTTCCATTTTCACACCAGGCAAATGCAGGAGTTGTAACGTAATTAAGGCTACGGCCGCTTCCTACCTACCCCTAGCCCTTTCCTATCTCATCGTCGCCATGAGATCTGTGTCGGTGCGATGTAAAACAAATTATATGAAAAACATATTGATGATATATAAATAGATCTCAATAAAGTAGAACAGTTTAAGTACCTTGGATCTTTGGTCAACGCTGGGTGTGACACTATTTCAGACGCCCGTGCAGGAGGAAATGCGGCCTGGATGTGAAGTGGCGGCAAACCACTGGTGTTCTCTGCGGTCGTCGGATGCCAATCCACCTGAAGTCCAAGGTTTACAAGACTGTTGTTCGCCCAGCCGCTCTGCATGGCTCTCAATTCTGGACAGCAACAGTCAAGCACGAGCAAGCACTCCATGTTATGTAGATGCACATGCTTCGCTGGTCACTTACACTGACACGGCTAGATCATGTCACCAACCAACCTAGAAATGCGAAAAATCATGTGAGATGCGATGCGTGAGACCCGACTTCGGTGGTATGGCCACGTAATGCGCAGAGATGATTCATCTATTGTACTGGCGGCACTTAGCATCACGCCATCTGGAAATAGGCAGCGTGGTCGGATGAAGAAAGGCTCGTTTGATCGCCTTCAAGAAGATATGAGCTATGTTCGTCTTGTTCCAAATGATGCCCTTAATAGAACCAAGTGGAGATCGGCTTACAAAACAGCGGGAGAAACGCTAAGAAGAAGAAGATGATGATGATTGATAACATATAAATAAGCGTTACATTATGGTTATTTAACCAATTATACAGCAAGTGAGATTGAATAAATTGTATTGTCTCATTGTTGAAATGTGCGGGCGAACTTGGCAGAATAATGATCATTAAAGTAACGAAGTGAATGAAGGAGGTCGCCACTAAATTCATTCTCCAAGAGTGGGTCTCGTGTGGGAGCTGCTGGTTTACTTTAACTAATAACCAAGTCTATTGCTTTGCTTTCTTTACTGCCTGGACGCGAGTTTCATAGCCTATTACGTGTTATATTGTAGTTCCTCTCAAGATCAGCTGTTATGGCTTTTAATATGAAGTGGTGTCTGTCCTCGTGGAATCCCCAAATGGGATTAATGTGCTGGAGGAGAAAGTGGTGGACAAGACTTTCACGATGTACGTTTGTAGCTAGGAACAAGTCTGACAGGCCAGGTTTCCTGTTACAGCACTATTACGTGCGCTCGAACGTAATCCACATTCCTAGGGGAACTTTACCGGCTCGGCTATCCTACTTCCCTCGCTGGTCTGCTTCTCTCAACAAGCGAAGTGGCCTGCTCGAAAAGCGAATGGGAGGTTCGTTGTTGACAGTAACAAGTATTGTTGTCAGATGTGTGCGGTGGAACCCAAATTGACGGGTTCGATTCTGGTTCAGGCCAGTCAGCAAGCCGCGTGTCTGTCTCTCTGTGGATTGGGGCGGTAGAGTAACACCCACGGTAACCCCTGGCTGTCGTAAAGGGCGACTAAAAGGGGCCCAGGGGCTCTTAACTTGGGAGCGTGGGTTAGCGAGCACGGCGCCTTGCTTCCACTTACTTGTGCCAGGCTCCTAACTTTCGTTTATCTTAACCGGCCTCCCTTGGTCAACTCTTGTTCTTTTCTGACCCCGACGCTATTAGGTTTCCGATGCCTAGAGAGTCTTCATTTTTCGGAGTGTCGGATCTCTTCCATATTTCCCTTTGATTAGTGTTATATAGAGGATAGTTTCCTGGTTGCCCTTTTCATCTTAAAACAATAATCACCAACACCTGAATGACTAGTGTTAAAATACCGATTAGATAAGCTTGAAAGAAAGAAGAATCGTTAGAAAAATAATGGGTCCAGTGAAAGGTACATAATTGTGCAAATTAAGAAGTAGTAATAAGGAAATCTCTCAGAACATAGAAAACATAACGGATACAATAAGGAATGGTATGTTTTGGGTATATCTTTAAGATGGATGAATGCACATTATTAAAAAAATTTAAATATCTTTTTTTTTTTTTTAAGTCAGTAAATATCTGGATCCAAGAAGTCGAGGTCCAATATCTGAATTTTAGCCTCCTCCTCCTCCTTCCGGGAGAAGGAGTTTGATTAATTTTGCTGGTACCGGTGCGTTAAAACGCTCCCCACCCAGCTATTTAGTTAAATATAGTATTAGGGAAATATATAATTGAGTGATTGTCATAATGAGTATTTGATTATTAGAGAAGAGTAGTTATTAGTGAAGAGTAATTTAGTGAATGAATTAAGAGTCTGGTCACCCATCCAATGGGTGACCACGCCCTATGTTGCTTAACTATGGCTTAGTGATTTTTATGTTGAAAGTTTTTAATGGCAGTTGAAGAGGACACGTATGATTATTCCTTAGTGTATGGCTGACGCAGTAATTAATGTTTCAGATACGCGGTCGTGTTCGATGGTCACCCATCCAGACACTAACCACGCCCGGATTTTACCTTTATGTGGTAACGGGCATTTATCTGGTAAAGGGACTACACATTTTTCAAACTGCTGCGTTCACATTTAATGCGAGTGTGCAGATGTAATTTTGAAAAAACAGCATTATTATGCAGTATGTATGTGTGCACCGCCTCGTCTCCGGAACCAGTGCTTCATCTTTGTGCTAAGAAGGCTTTGAGATGTTGATGCCAGTAGTGCTATTAAAGGATCGAGAAATAATTGGAACGAAGTAAAAATTGTAAGAGAAGAAATGAAATAACGATGTATTTCTTTTAGAAATGAAGTTTTAAATATGCGAGGATTCCAAGGCAAAGGGGAAAATAAAACTTGTAGAAAGTGGTTTCAAGACAGAGAGAACACAGGGAAAGGATGAAATAAATGAAAATCCACAGCCTGTTTCCAGTCATTCGACCGGGTCAGGAATGGTATGAATGAAGCCCCCATCTAGCGGCGAGGATAGGAATTGTGCCGGCTGCCGAAGTCTGTCGCACTCCTCTGGGGCAATGAGTAATGAATGACAGATGAAATGTCATGGGAGAGTGTTGCAGGGATGAAATATGACAGGGGAAAGCCGGAGTACCCGGAGAAAAACCTGTCCAGCACATATCTCACATGGAGTGACACCACGGAAGCCAGCGATGAGAGGCCGGCGCGCTGCCGCCTGAGCCACGGAGGCTCTACAACGAAATGATGGAAAGAAAGGAAGAGGAATTGAAATTGAAAAGCATAGAAATGTGGATGAACTCTCTCTCTCTTCCGCCTTCTAAATCCCAAAGCATATCCATGATTCTATGCTGTTCTGTCTAGCGGAGAAAATGTTCCAGTGCGAAGTGTTTTCTTCTGAGTGAGTTGTCGCTCCCTCTCCCCCGATAAGAATTGGTGTAGAGGTTGACATCGAACTTCCGCTTGTTTCTTACCTTCGGCATCAGTTAGCATTTTCTTGTAGAAATGTAACTGTATTTAGGTTTAGAGGTTTAACAATATTGCCGCTGCAACAAGCTGGAATAGTCTAATTTTTAAAAAAATCCACAGTTCTAACCCTTCAAGCAAGCAACTCGATGTTAAAAACATCCGAGGGATGTGAGCTAGAAATTTTAAGTGAATAAAATATAATGAGGTTTGAAAATATATTCTTTATTTATTCCCTAAAATTACAATCCTCTTTTTAATTATCGTTATCCGGTCGATTAGATTAGCAGTTTGCCTTTTTCTACCACTACGAGCGCTAATGTGAGTCAATGCAGAGTTTCACTGAAGACCTTATAACTACATTCCTTGTGGCCTTTTTTCAAAAAAATAAAAAACGCCTGAGGGTATTGAACCAAGGAACACATTATAGAGAGAATTGTTTAAATTTGGCTAGAATTTGAAAAAAAAAAATTAAAACGAGTAAGGAAACAAAGCGATTCTAGGCTGTTTTTCCAGAACTGCATGTAGGTTGGAAGTGATTTTCGATTTTTTTAATTTGATAGGGCTATCCAAGACACAATTTGAAACCTTTCTGGGCCTTTTACTGTTTCAACTTACGGCACAGTTGAGGAAATTGCTTAATTTTGCGTTTTTCGTGGTATACGAACCCCTTCTATGTCTGCTAGGAAATTTGATCAACATTAAAAGCAAGCCACGAACCTACTACGCTGGCGTAACAGGGAGAGAGGTGATACTCCCACGTGGCGCGTCCCAGGTGGCGGATAGGGGGTCCTAACCGGCTTGCCGGCAGACTTGAGCGAAATAAAATAGCTCTCGCGAACCAAACATACAACCCCCTGTGGGTGGGGGACGCAGACGAAGAATACAGCCATGGTATCCCCTGCCTGTCGTAAGAGGCGACTAAAAGGGGAGACCAAGGGATGATCGAATTAGAACGATGAGACTACTTGTAATTAGTACCACCACGCGGGGAACACCATGGGTCGCTATTAGTAGAAACAGTGTGTGGCTCAGGATGCATTTTCGAGTACCTGTGATTAGTACCACTCTGTGAGCGACACCCTGGCTCTGCCTTGCCTATGCTTAGTACCCACTGTGTGAGGAACACCAGGGGATAGTGCGGGTCCCTGTGCTTAGTTCACTTATGTGAGAACGCCATACGTTTGCGTTGCCTGTAAACAGCGACACAATGTGCGAAACTCCATAGGTGCGCATTACATTACCTGTGAGTAGTACCATAATGTGTGGAATACCGCGAGTCTACGCTACTTTTGATTAGTACCGCACCATGACAAATACCATGGTTCTATTTTTCTAGCGATAAGTACCATTATGAGGGGCCGATGACCTGGATTTTGGACCCGTTTGGACTTCAAGCATCATCGATACAGTATTGTGCTTTAGAAGCAGTCCCTTGGTCAGTCATCCTGTCGTTTAATGTTGGTTTCTAGGAATGTAGGGCATTGCGGGTCGGATCCACTGATTGTTTTAAATTCATATCCATCCATTCATTCTTCTTCCTCACGTTTTCGAATTCTGGTCAGTGGAGGATTATGGCTTTTTAAATTGTCATAACATTTCTTACCATTAGGGGCCGATGACCTAGATGTTAGGTCCATTTAAACAATAAGCATCATCATCATCATCAACCTTGTGGCCTTTTTTTCAAAAAATAAAAAAACGCCTGAGGGTATTAAACCAAGGAACACATTATACAGAGAATTGTTTAAATAATTTGGCTAAGATTTGAATAAAAAATAAAACGAGTAAGGAAAATATCGATTTTAGGCTGTTTCTCCAGAACTGCATTTAGGCCGGGAGATTTTTTTTCGAAATTCTTTTTAGTCCTTTTTAGTCCTTCAACGTATGGCGCAGTTTAGAAAATTGCTTAATTTTACGTTTTCCATAGTAAGGGGACCCCTACTTTGTCTGCTAACAAATGTTTCCTACATTAAAAGCAGGCGAGGAGAGGGGAACTTTAGAATAACTCCTATTTAAACGTGCCCCCCCCCCCGCGTCTTGGCGAGACATGGTGTGGAACAGACTGTTACGTTCAGTAGTGAAATAAGACCATGTGATTGTCTTTTAAAGCGACACTTCTACATCACTACATTACCGACTACTGACTGCCCTTCCTTGCCCTCTGACAGAACATTTATAGGCGTCAAGTGTCTGACCTTTTCATCGGAAAGATCTGTCGATAGCTCTGTTTGCTGAAGTCACTCCGGGAGGTACACGGAAATAAACTATCGAAAGGTCAAGAGGGGGAATCGTGAGAGAGGATCTCGGATAAAACTTGCAGAGCGAGGGAATCTCAACAGTTGAACTCGTGAAAAAGTTTCTTCCCTTGACAAACTCTAATATAAAACAATATAAAATAAAATATGTTCGTGAACATCTCCATTATTATAGCTCGTATCGTGAAAAGTCAGATATGAAAGATTGGATATTGGATTTTTTTGTGGCTGATTTGATAGACAACTTTCCCGCAAGCACAATGAAAGGGTGGATAAGAAGAGTGCACGGGTGTAGCCAGACTGGTGCAACCGGTGGATCCCCGAAGTTACGGGGTGGTTCCTATTCAAAGTGAAGCTCATATTAAATATATATTTGGAAGGTATTCCACTGTTGATTGAATATAGTATTTTTAACTTGTAGCTATCCTGATGTATGTACTGTTCCAGTGGTCAAAGTTGAAATATCATTTTCTGAATTTATTATTATTAATATTACAACTTCCCCCATGCGGAGGCTGCTACAAGTACAAAGTATGTCGAATACACAGTATTTCGTCTTATAAGTTACTGCTGAGTTTGCTAGTGTGCCAGGTTAAAAAATCACCACAAGGCTCAGGAATAGATGATATAGATGATTGCGGAGTATGGTCTTTGAACCTCGTATTGCGGCGATAGCGATGTCGTAAAGTCGTGTCAGGCTGAGACCGAGAGAATCCCATAGCTGTACACGAAATTTAGGGATTGTGCCTCGAGCTCCAATCATGAGTCCATGAACGGTTAAAACTGATTAGAAACTACCATTAAAAGTTCTATGAATCAAGAGCGTCCGATATGAAATCTAGAAAGAAAGTCTTCTAATCTCAAGTTTAAGCATTGTTTTTACTGTTGAATAAACAAATTATTTTCCTCATATCAAGAAAATCTGGACTTAAAGCTTTGTTAAATGTTAGTCTTTGGTGTTGTGTGTGTGTGTGTTTTTTTTTTTTTTTTAGAATTGAGTCTCTATGGACTGCGGATTAACAGCCAGTCTCATTTTCTGTGTCTGTGTGTTGTTCGTCTGCCGGCTTTGACGTCCTGCCAGTATCTCCTGAGCCCGTCGATCAGCTCTTTCCTCCGCTCCTCTGGTAAAGGGCCTCTCCGTCTTCTAGGCTCTGTCTCCACAATAAAACCCTGACAGCTTTTCACCATTCTTCTGAAACTAACCCTGTCATTGATTTCATCCTCCATAATGTCCACCTTTCTCGGATCTTTCTCACAATCTTGGAACCATCTCAACTTAGATGCCTTTGCTTTTAGAAAATTCCAGATTTTCTTTGTGAGTCGGTCATTATTCATACGGAAGATGTGCAATCTTCTCTTTTTGATAGCTGTTGTTATCGGTTCCATCTTGCGACATACTTCTTTATTCGATTTCTGTCGACCCTGCCCGTCAACCCATCCGTTGCCCAAGATCTTCCGTAGTAGCCTGCGTTCTCTTTTAAGTATTAGTGAGTGCGCTTTTCGGTTCATGCACGGGGTCTCTGAATGAAGCATACAAGCCTTCTATTACTTTAAATATTTGGTTTTTATTACTTTAAATTGTCTTTTTAAAATAGTTTTGCGTTTACTACACAATGCCTCCTAGTAGCGTAGATAAATAATATTTAACTATTTCAATTTTTAAAAAAACTTTTCTTTAGTTTATCCCAGTTATTTCTGGGGTCGCTGGAGGCTCCCAGGTTCATTTTGATTTTGGCCGGGGGGGGGGGGTGTTAAGACCGGATGCCCTTCCTGACGACGCCACGTGATTCTTAAGATGAAGATCTCGACCCAGGATTCGAACCTCGGCCTTCTGGGTGGGAAGCCAGCAGCTAAGACGCCGAGAACAATTGTTATTTACGACTCAAGGTCTTGCCTAATATAATAATAATAATAATAATAATAATAATAATAATAATAATAATAATAATAATAATAATCTTGCGGTCACCACAGATCACGGACATTTGGAGTCACTCAGACGTGTTTGTGCGCGGGTTGTGTTGGTCGAGGTGCGAGAGGTATCTGTTTCCTGAAAAGTGAGGTCTTCACTCTAGTCGACCAAAATAAGCTTACAGAAAATTCAATAACACAGTCATTTTCCTAGTTTCATTTCACGGTAGAATGTGTAATTTCTTATTTTAATGTTTTTTTATCGCAGGTGGAACGCAAAAGTGCCCGTTTTTAAACGTGTTTCAACTTTGACATTGTTTCTCTAAATAATGCGCGAGAGAGCAGGAGCCCAGGCAGGATAATGGGGATAATGGGGATACCCCTGCTGGAGTGAACGCAAATCTCCTGTGATTGCCTCCTGTGGGTGGTGGCGGTGGAATAACACTCACGGTATCCCCTGCGTGACGTAAGAGACGACAAAGGAGGGTCCCAGGGGCTCGAAACTTTGAAGCGTGGGTTGGCGACGACGGGACCCTTAGCTGAGTCCTAGCACTGGTTCCACGTACTTGTGCCAGGCTCCTCACTTTCATTTATCTTATCTGACCTTCCTTGGTGAACTCTTGTTCTTTTCCGTCCCCGACGGTATTACGTTTACGAATCCTAGAGTCTTTCACTTTCATGCCCTTCGTAGCCCTTGTCTGCCTTTGGCCGATACTTTCATTTTTCGAAATGTCGGACCCCTTCCATTTTTTCCTCTCCGATAAATGTTACATAGAGGATGGTTGCCTAGTTGTACTTTCTCTTAAAACGATAATCACCACCACGACCTCTCTTGTGACTGCTGGGGAATTTCTGTGAGCGTGTCGTCTCAAAACTCACGAGTCTCAAAACACACGATATCCATGAAGAGGATTAGTAAGAACAAGTTTCTCTACCTGGGCCAGTCTCAAAATTCACGAGCAGGGCCAGTTCTTTTTTGAATGGATAAATGTCCACCCTGTTAGTGATAGGATAATCGAATACTTTTAATAAACAAATAACTTCGATCCGATTATTTAAATAATCGAATGAATAATCAAATCAAGTAATCGATTGATTTTCAAATATCATTCAGTTATATCGCGCAGAATAATCGGATGCGTCATTAATATTTTTTTCGGTTTCAATGTGTCGGGTAGATAACAAACTGAAGTAAGCGAATAGTTGAACGCTTACGAAAAATACAAATACGTCTTTTTCCAAATGAATCCCCAAAGGTTGAAACTAAATGAGTGAATTAGTCTCGCTCATCCGACCTTCGCTTATCCGACATTCCGTGTTATCCGACACTGGTAGACTTAATTTGAACTTTTGGTGGAGACTAAATTCAGGCACACCCGCTGTGGAGGGTGCGACTATGGGACAAGCACTGGCCTGACCGCTGGCGGTAGGACAGTTTTTTTCTCAAGGACAGGTGCAGTGAGTCTTCAGTCAATGTAGTATTGGTTGGGTGCGGATGTTCTAGTTTTCATATCCTCTGTGAGTATAGCGAGTAAACGGAAGAAAGTGATTGTTTCTATAGAAGACGAGTGCATTAAAGAGACTGGACAAAGGGGAAATTCTTCAAAATGTGGCTCCAGATTATGGATGTTGGATGTGTTACTGTGGCAGACTGGAAAAAACAGAGGGAAGAAATTTAAAAGTGGTGCTCTACCAGAGCAGAGAAAAAATGAAAAATGTGAGTCCGAAAAAGTAAGTGAAGCACTATTTATTTGGTTATCTCAACACCGGGAGAAGGACCTGCCAATATCTGGCCCCATTCTACAGGAAAAGGCTGCGTATTTCCAGAAGGGGTTTAATGAAGGGGGCCCTAATTTTCCTGCCAGTGCTGGGTGGCTTGATCGGTGGAAAAAAAAAGTACGGCATTAGGCAGCTTAATATCTGTGGAGAAAAGTTTCCTTTCGTAAGACATCTGGAATGTTTTCGTTCAATACTGAATGTACTGTACAATTGAATTGATAATTCAATAAACAGAGTACCGTAAAACATGTCATTGTTTTAGTACTAGAGTATAGCCTTGCTGATTGTTTCAGTTCATTTTAGAAGTTATTCTGTATTATCCGACATTTTCGATGATCCGACGTACTCCAGGTCCCGTTTAGGTCGGATAATCGAGACTCTACTGTATATAAAATAAGAGTTTTGTCTGTACATTGCTCAGAATTTGAGAAGAATGGTATTTCTGTATCGGTCCTGCCCAGAGTAACAAGGAAATGCATTTTTTTACTTTTCCGTAATTTCTGTCTGTCTGTATGTATGTACACGCATCACGAGAAAAGGGCTCAAGAGAATTTAATGAAAATCGGAATTTAAAGTCGGGTGATGAACCACTATAATCTGGGCTATAAATTATTTTATTCACGCTGAGTGAAATGGTAGTTTAGGGGAAGGCCTGAAATGTAATTCTCAAATAAGTTATGTTATTAGTGGTTGTATCGATAAATACTAAGTTAGTAGGAGTTATGTAAGAAGTTATTAAATTTCCTATCACTTATGTCTTATACATTGTTACCGTACCGCATATAATCACAGAGATATTCATGAATTTGGATTTTTGTTACTAAGTCCATATCAGCGCCGAGTCACGAGAAAATGGGTGAAGAGAATTTAGTGAAAATAGGTATGTAAAGTCTGAAAATAAGGAACTACAGTCTACGATATAAATAATTTTGTAAGACGCCCTAATATCACAGAGTCGAAAGAAAACTAATGTGAACGCCTGCAATATAGAAAGCTCATAAAATTTATCAACAAGAACATTACAGTGACCATTGTTTGTTGTGATGTGCTTTTTGTCCCCTGATTCCACTCATCCCCGATAGATAGGATTACTGCAGCGTACCGAGGTTTTTTAATTTGCTTTACGTCGCACCGACACAGGTAGGTCTTATGGGATAGGAAAGGAATAGGGGTGTGAAGGAAGCGGCCTAGGCTTTAATTAAGGTACAGTCTGGTGTGACTGGTGTGAAAATGGGAAACCACGGAATACCATCTTCAGGGATGCCGGCAGTGGGTTTCGAATCCACTATCTCCCGGATGCAAGCTCACAGCTGCGCGCCTCTAACCACACGGCCAACTCACCTGGTCGTACCGAGTGTAACAACCTGCCTGTATATTGGCGGGAAGTAGTTGGGGAGTTAGATAACATTCTTCTTTAGCATGCCATTTCTCTGGTTCATACATTTTCTGATATTACTGGTACGTAACACACTGGTTCATCATAGCATTCGAGCTATTCAATCCCTACTCTGAGGCACTGATTTTAATGAATAGTGTGAATATTTAACGGAATGACAGGAGTGTTCACGGCAGTCTGCAACCTGGTTATTCCAGCTCTGGAACTTTGGACTGTTAAGATCGATACCATAGTACTGTTCGTTGAAAGTGAGAAAGTGTGCGGTTTTTCATTTGATCGAGTATTTTATATGATAACATTGCTTTCAATCTCTACATCCCTACTGATGTTTTTGTAATGACCTATGTTGAATTCAGTTAGGAAAACCACCAAATCAGTCTTTCTGAGAATCCCGTAGCGAAGCACGGGAACATCAGCTAGTATCTAAATAAAATTTCTTATTGAAGTAAATGCCACCTTCTGGCCGCATAATGGAACTAAGCCTCAGTACTACCAACTGATAGTTTCTTTCAACTAGCAGCGGGCAATATATCTACTTTAATTTTGTGTCGTCCAGCTGATTGCATAAATTGTTAGCATGCTGGCCTTTGGTGCAAGGAATCCAGGGGTCCCGGGTTCGGTTTCCGGTCGGGTGGGAGGTTTTAACTTTCATTAGTTAATTCCTATGGTTCGGGGACTGGGTGTTCGTGCCGTCTTCAGCATTAGACTTCATCTTAGTGTGGCCTCATCCTCACAGACATGCAGGCCGCCTATACGGCGTCAACTCTAAAGACCAGCACCAGACCTCTTCGGAGGCCACACGTCATTATTATAAATTTATGTGAAATGGAAAAAAAATGCATTATATTAGCTTTAAGACAACAGCAAAATATTTTAAAATAATGATGATAATAATACACCTCGGTCTCTCTTTCACTAACCATTATTTTTCCCCTGTGGGTTGGAGTGGCAGAAAAAACATTCACAGTATCCCCTGCCTGTCGTAAGAAGCGACTAAAAAGGGACCCCAGGGGCTCTTAAATTTTAGAAAAGACTAGATAAAAACTGATAGGCAATCTGCTACCAGGATGAGTGCCCTAAGTCGGTGGAAAAACAGGAGTTGAAGGGAAGCGTGAGTCACCGGGCACCTCATCCCTCAAGCAGTCATCGCTAGCACCTGCTGTCCGGATTCGTGAATTTTGAGACTCATTAGAATGTTTACTTTAGCTACCAGTTTGTAGTCGTGAGTTTTGAGACATAACCTCTGTGAGTGGGCACAAGTATATCACAGTGACCGGAAATATCCGGCAGCCCCCCCCCCCCCTCCAAGCTATTTCAGTTTTATACAAAGTTAATTTATCCGAGCAGGAACAAGTTATTTTAATTTTGAAAAGCGTATTATTGCTTTAGTTTGGCAAGACCTTGAGTCTTAAATAACAGCTGTTCTGATGTTATTGTAACGATAAGCGAGTGCCTAATTTTTAGACAAACCATTAACATCTCATTATTTTATCATGAATACACGGATCAATCCCACCGTTGCATTGAATTCCGCTGCCTGACGTGTCTGTCTGTGCATGTATCAGGGCGCTTCGAGTATTTCATGCAAGAAAGATTTTCATGTGGTACGTGGAGTTGTGGAACAAGAGTTCTAACATGGAAATAAAGATTTTCCAGACCCATGTCCATATATTAACATATTTTCTTCTTCTACGTGTGAGGAATGTGTCCTGAAAGTTTGCCCGTGCCTTATTGTTACAGCCTGTATTTATTGATGGTTTAATCGAATACAAAGTAATCGCTTATTCGATTATTTCATTTTATTCGATTGTATTTCCCATTCGATTATTTTTCGATCATTCATTCGAAACTGCATTCGAATAAATGAGGCAAGTGAATAATGAATGCTTTCGAAATTATAGAATGAAGAGTGATGTTATTACGACAGTTAATTCACTCATTTAGTTTCAACGTTTGGAGAAAGAAACCGTATTTCTGTTTTTCATAAGAGTTCATCTATTCGCTTATTTCAATCGTTTATCCATCCGACACACTTAAACCGAAAAATTGATTAATGACGCATCCGAATATTCTATGCGATACAACTGAATGATATTGGAAACTCATTCGATTATTTTATTCCATTATCTAAATAATCGGTTGAAGGGATAACCGAATAGTTTTAATATTCGAATAACCATCACTACATGTCTTTTTGCTAATACTTTGCTTTACAAATTAATGAAAACCAAGTACGGTACTGTACCAGGCAAAATTTCACGCAGATATCTTCAATTTTTTTAAAAATTACAGCACGACTTCGATTATCCGAACGTTTATCCGACACGTAAAATATCCGAATTCACATTTTCGCGGTTTTTGTTTTCCTTTTTGACTATTTTTAAATGGACGGTACGATATGTTTTCTCTGTTGTCGCTGTGTTGAGAACTTGAGAAATGTCCTTGCTGCCAAGCTCAGAGTAACAGTTATGGATTACGGTACATTGTAACCACGTGAAAGACTCATCTTCTCGGAAATCATCTGACACTAATTAGCTTTCAGCGCGGTTGAGAACCTTTCATAAAACCACCTTAATGTCTCTCCATCGGAATGTCTATTGTTTGCGGGAAGTCAAAGTTCCCGTCTCCAGGTAGACTACTACGTACAGGTTTTACACTAGTAAATTCTCGTAGCCTGGCTGAGTGGCTCAGACGGTTAAGGCGCTGACTTTCTGAGCGCAAGTTGGCAGATTCGATCCTAGCTTAGTCCGGTGGTATTTGAAGGTGTTCAAATACGTCAGCCCCATGTCGGTAGATTTACTGTTACGTAAAATAATAATAATAATAATAATAATAATTTACTAAAGGCAATGCCTTGTCTCTGCAGTGCAGCCACATCTATCTTCTGCTAGCCTCTTCATGTTGCCCTATGAACCACAGGCCAGTTCACCGACGGAGTTCCTGATGTATGACATCCTTGGTCGTCCCCTGGGTCTCTTTTCCAGTATTTTACCTTCGGGACAAAATTCTGGCATCTCGGCGTCTCAGAAAAGCGTAAAAATAGTTGGTGGGACGTAAAACCAATATTTTTCTCCTTCTTTCGTTTCACGTTGAATTAATTATTTTTCTATGTTCCTTCTTTTCTTAGTGCCCAGTGTTTCCTCAGACATGATAGGTTTGGCTTTTAATGTAGATTTGTCTTTACAACCTTATATTTTCGTCTTTACTTATTACATTAGCTGTTCGATCGCATAGTAAATTTTCCGTAATTTTTTTATTCTACTAGGTCTTTTTCAGTTCCTTTAAACCAGTTGGGTTTTGTTTTGCGGTTACGGAAGAAGTCAAAGATTTGTTTGGTTAATCTATTAGAGTTCATTCTCAGAAGATGACCGTAAAAATGTCCTTTTTCGCAAAGTATCTGCGAGTTTTTCAATTTTCTTGTAGAGTGTTTCATTCTTGACGTATATTATCTTATTATCCTGGTCCTATGATCTTTCTTTAAATTTTACTTTCTTTTAGCTCGAGTTTATTATTATTATTATTATTATTATTATTATTATTATTAATATGCATTACGAGACAGGACATCTTTCGTTAAACATATCGTAAAGAGTTGACAATATCAACAAATTTTTAAAAAATAAGCCGGCTAGAAAGGAGGTCTTGAGCGAAAAATCGGCGATTGTTTCACAAGCCAACTGTGCGATTTCTACTTCTGGAAAATCAAAACAAAGAACACTTGGTTCACAGAGATCGCAAATGATTTTGAGGAATTAAATTTATCAATGCTCAAAATTGAAGGCAGAAAAGAGAAGAGAATTCTAAGGAATAAACACTTGCCATTCAAACTCATAACATTTGAACAACCAAAAGGCAACCAGATCTGATAGGATGAAGAAGTTTTGGGAGCGGAAGAAGAAATCTAAAAGCTGACTCTACTATTAGACTTTATTGTATATGACTGATTGAAGTGCTCCAATGTGGGCGTAAACTATGTATTAAAAAAAAAAAAACCAACAAATCTTTGCTAATACCAAATCTTCGGAAGTTAAATTTTGTGCGCTCTATGATGATCGGTTATCCGAACTATATCTAGTGCCAGTTGGTTCAGATAATCGACTTCCTACTTTATGACGAAAACCACAGGTGGAAATGAAAGTTAGGAAAAAAGAACGACTTTTCCATTTGCGAAAATCATAATCATAAACACGTCTCCCGGTCTGTTTAAAAAAAGTATTTCATTGGGTTTCCTTCCTTTTTAATTACAGCTTGAAGGCACCTCGACATTGATTAGAAAAACACTCATATAATTATGATGAAGAGTAAGTCTCCAGTAAAAGCAAGACATCAGTGTCATTAGATTTACTAGGTCGTTAAAGAACATGTTTTGGTAGAAAAGTCCATGGAAGGTAATTGTTGACCTTGAGAAGGCGTAAGACAGTGAACGAAGACGAGAAATGTGAAGATGTCTACGACGAAAGCTGGTGCGAGAGAAATATGTTCGCCTGATAAGAAGAATTGTGGAACTTAATTAGATAGGTAGCTGGAAAGACAGAGCGATTACTAGCAACACAAAAAAACAGACTGGTAAATGCTCTAGTTTTCCTCATCTCCACATAAGCAGCCGAAACCTGGACAATTAATAAAGCCGACAGGAGAAAGATTGAAGCGATGTAAATGTGGGTCTTCCGCCGAGTTGTAATAGGGTCACCGGACGAACACTTCTGTCGTAGGTCAAGGACAGGCTCATAAAGATTAGCCTATTTGAGATACTTTGGCCACATATCAGAGATGGCTGAAGCTATGGATAACCTGATCGTAGATGCAAAGTGAAGCAACAAGGACCTAAGTGAGAACTCCAGCAAGGTGGATTGGGCATATTGAGTTTGTTGGGAGGTCTCTACATCAACGACGCGTCTAGCGCAGGATAGAAGAATATGGCGCAAACTCTGCAACAACACATGACATACCACCATACCCTGTGAACGGTACATGGATGAGAGAGAGAGAGAGAGAGAGAGAGAGAGGGAGGGAGGGAGGGAGAGCGCTACCGCATTTCCCGTTAAAGTAAGAGTCCTTCAAGGTTCCATTCTCGGTCCGTTACTGTTTACAGTTGTTATGCATGTGTCAAGTGAGAGTGTAAGGAAAGAAGCACCATGGTCGATGATGACCCGGAGAAATTGTTAGAAGAATAGAGATCACTGGTTGTGGAAAACCAAGGCAGAGTTTAAATGAGCCTGAAAGAGAAAGAAAGAGATTTGCAGATGAATGGTATAGAAATCCGAACAGCTAAGAAATTCAGATACTTTGGTGCATTCATCCAACATGATGGTGACTTTGAGAAAGAAATAATGAGCGGGATATAATACGTATGGTGGAACTGGAGGAAGGTATTCAGTGGGATATGTGACAGAAAGGTGCAAGACAAATTGAAAGGGAAGATTGGTCCACAAGACAGTAGTTCGGAACAAGCCCTACGGACAAGCAGGCTATAATACATTAGTCCACAAATATCCACTCCCCTTCACTGTTCCACTCTACACAGAATGTATTTAATTACTTGTTCGTTTGTTTCTAATGTCTTGTTAATTACTTAGAATATTAGCAGATGTAGCAGAGATAAGAATGCTGAGAATTGCGGCAGGACATAAAAGGCTGGGTATAGTAAGAAACAAAGTAGTAAGAGAAAAGTTTTAAGTGATGCAAAAGTCCTAAACAGTCAGCGAAGCCGGGCTCGCATGGTACGGGCACAGGAACCAGAAATATGTAGGGAGGAGGATGCTGGAAATGTTGCCGCCAGGAAAGAGGAGTAGAGGGCGTAAGATAAGACGATGGGAGGCTGGCATTCAAGATAGCATAAAACAACGCGGGCTTGCGAAGGAGATGGTACAACACAGATTCTTATAAAAGAAAATCTGCATCAGCGATCCCAACTTGTGGGCCTAATTGTGGTGAAGAAGTGGACATTTCCTGGGCAGAACTCCTACACAGCAAGGACCCTTAAGGTCAATAATATTTTAAGGTACAGTGCGATGCTCTTGGGATGAACAACTGTCTCGCATTTTCAGGTATTTTGTAAATGTTCTACGAATGTTCGTGTTATTGTCATCGGTACGAATTTTCACAATACGCAGTTGCCCTGCCATCTAGCCTCAATTAAACATACCGTAACCGTTGCCAACAGTATGATCTTTAAAAGTGTAAAGAAGCAGGTTATAGCATCTTTGGAGATCTTCCGACTTACCTTTAGTCCTTGGCGTGGCGTGTGTGTACATTCTGTTGCGCGTAGCTCATGAACATGACTGATGTTTTTTCTTTTCTTTTACACTTTTGTGATTTTTGACATGGATTCGGCGTCGGGAATACTGATGGCACTGTACTTCTACCTCGTCACCAAAATGAAAGTCATCATTTAAACCCGAGAAAGCAGAAGGGGGGAAAATAATCGCGTATGCGCATATCATGAAAGTGGGAAATCAACACGTCGTACTTACCATATCTTCTGATCAAAGTTATCTAGACAAGACGTTTTGTAAACTTTGCAAGAAGACGTTCAGTATATCTCATGGATGAATGGTGTTGAACCTAGAGACTGGAAAAGAAATTGTACAAAAAAGATGAATGAGATGTGTTTTTCTGTGTTATTATTTCAGTACGAGTTATTTTGGTGAAAAAAGAGGGAATGTCGCAACACAATGCTTTTGGAAATTTTAAAATTTTTGTCGTTTGAAAATTACTGCAAAAAATTTATCTGTCCCCCGAATTGTGGAATGTCCTCCGCCCCCCTTCCCTTCCTTTTTTAATGTCTTGTCCCCCATTCCTTCCTTCAACAGTTGGTCACCCTGGTTGCACACGTTGCATTTACCATCGGTACAAGAATATGGTTAGCTTTGGTAAAGCGAACAAGTTCACCGGCCGGCCAGAGCCACATGCTTCACTTTCACTTTCTACGGCACAGCAGGCCTGCTCTCGTTTTGTACCAGTCTCATTGATCAACGTTTTACGTAACAGAGGACAGGACTGCCCGTTAAAACAAAGACCATGGCATCACTGTGGAATATTCACTGCTTTAAACTCTCGTGTTCTTAGTGACCTTACACTTTCCATGGCTTGCCGAATTCATGTCATGTTTCTTTTGCATAAGGTGACTGCAACCGTGTTTAGTCATCGTGATCATGACATTTTGGAGTAAATATTGATTGTAATATATTTCAATATATATTTCAAAATCCAGCTGTTTTACCTTCGTACCGCTGAAGTACGAGTTATATTCCGATTATACCGGATTGTTGCTGTATGCCTAATAATAATAATAATAATAGTAATAGTAATAGTAATAATAGTAATAATAATAATAAAAAAATTATGTGTTGTGTATATATATCGTTGCTGGGCAAAACAAACCTCTCAATTCAGATGGCATTCCTCGAGGCGCTTCATTTGAATGAATTGTACCTTGCGATTATTATTATTATTATTATTATTATTATTATTATTATTATTATTATTATTATTATTATTATTATTGTGGTGTATTTACGTGACTGCATGGCATTTAAACACCGTCGCACCAAGTTTGCCGGATATAAATTCCGCAATCTTCAACAGAGAAACTCGTGCGCTAGTGACTGCGCTGCATATCCTGTTCCCTCCAGTGATTTTTTAGAGAAAGGATCTTTATTTGGCGTGCTGTATTCAGGGTGTTTCTAAATTCACAGTATAGACTTTGAAGGCGTGCAGTGGGGACAAAGACGGTTAAGTTTAGCATAAAAACTTGTGTCCGGAAATGTACCGTCGTCCCGCTACCCGAAAAAAAAAGCACCACAGCACACTTTCACAGTTCCCGGATTTTTGAAGCTCTGTCCGACTTCTGCTGCTTGTCGTTTGGGTCCATTTACAGCAGGGGCTCGATGTGACGACCACCGACGTCAACACAGACACGGACGGTACCTACGTATCATGTTCTCGTACACACGGCTACCAATCCCTGGTCCTCCTCCATCCGCCGCAGCCATAACCCGCGCCAGTAGGTCTTCCTCAGATTCCACACGGCTCTCGTAAATCAAGTTTTCATGTGATCCCACAGTCAGTAGTCTAGCGGTGTCAAGTCGGGTGAACGTGCGGGCCACCACGACCTACCCACTATTGCGCAAATCTTTGGTGCAGATGAACTACTGTACGTACAGCTCACTGCTGTGTATGTAGTAAAGAATTACTTCTGTACTGTAGTATGAACGAACATTACAAACACAGCAACAGATACAACACAGTGTCACGCTCTCAAACGAATGGCATGGAATGTCAGCAAACCTGTAGGAGTATGGGATATCACGTGATCGTTCACTGACGTACGTACTGTAGTCAGTGGCGACGACAACGCGGGCGATTTGAACGTGTGCTGTGGTGGTTTTTTTACGGGTGGCGGGAATACGGTACGTTTCCGGACACAAGTTTTTAATGCTAAACTTTACCGTCTTGGTCCCCCACTGCAAGCCCTCGAAGTCTGTTATAAAAACACCGTCTGTACTGTAGTCATCGTAGTGTTTCCTATGCTGTGGGGATGGTTGTCAGAATTCTCTGTGGTTTGTTCTGTTGCACGTCCGCTGTGAATGTCCTGGCCCATCAGATGTACACATCCTAATTATAGAGACTGGTAGGTGCGGTGCCATGCGTTCTACATCACTCTCGCCAAAGGTCACATTGTAACTGCGTCAGAGAGTTGCTTAAAATTGCATTGCCTCTGTGGATCCAGTGGTTTAGTGTCGACCTCCGGATCCCAAGATAGCGGGTTCAAACTCGGCAGAGGTAGTAGGATTTTTGAAGGGCGGAAAGAGGTCAGTTCGATACTCCATGTCGTACACTGTCGGTATGTAAAAGATCTCTGGTGACACACATTTGATGTTTACCAGACAAAATTCATTAAATCTCAGCCATAGATGCCGCCCACGAGAGATTCGGTTTACTCTGCCATCTAGTGGGCCTAGAGTAAAACGGAACGTCGAAGTGTACGTGCAAGCAGCCAAATGCCGTCATATTAAAATGTCTGCACACGGTATCTCAGGCCATATTATTATTATTATTATTATTATTATTATTATTATTATTATTATTATTATTATTTCTTCGATTCCGGACTACTGTACTTTGGAGCACGGTAAACAATTCACTTGCTGATTCTTCTCCCAGAACTTCATCATTTTGCTATGGTTTCTATTGCTCTCTTCTGACCAAATGTCCTCGGACTTTTCCTTGTGCTTTTCCTGGAACCCCTTGAATTTGTCAATTTTAGCTCCAAACATATCTCTATTAAAGATTTATTTTGGATTGATGCCGACTTCCTCTTTGTCTTTTCTTGTTTCTTCTACCCATTTAGCAGTTGCTTTTAATTTCATGATGTAGTTAAAGATTTTCTTTGTTAGTAGACTCTCGGTCATTCTTGTGAGGTGCCCATAAAACTTCGGTGTCTTTCTGTGATCTTCTCTGCCTGTATAGATATTCATTTCTTCTCTTCATCCATGTACCATCCTTTCTCTTTTCGGGTCCTAAGATCTTTCTCAAGACTTTTCTTTCCTTCTTCTCTAGCTCATCCATTTCCCCTTTCTTATTCTTATGATTATTATTATTTTCAACTTGACAGGATATTCAAGGATGGTGGTGAAACTTTCTGCGGTATACTCTGATGGTGTACTGTATAGCTGCGGTATTTTGGGAGGGAGGGGGAAGGGTATCACTGCTGATGTTCGCGATGTTTTATGTTGAACTGGTATCATAGCGCATTACTGGTATCTCTAGTGAATGCGGAGCCGCTAGCCGGTGTAGAATTGTTTCCTGTAATAAGATCTCGAGCCGAGAAGTAAACAGCACTAAATGCGTCGCAGTGGAGTAGGTAGTTAGATCCAATATAATAATAATAATAATAATAATAATAATAATAATAATAATAATAATAATAATAATAATAATAATGGGTTAGTAGTAGTAGTAGTAGTAGTAGTAGTAGTAGTAGTATGTCTATACAGCACACGTGGAATGAAATAAAAAGCATTCTGACAATACAAATACTGTATGCGTACACAATGATAAAATAATATACCGTACTTTTCAGACCATAAGACGCACCCGATATGTTTATGAAAATTTCGAGAAAAAATAATTTCACTGTGTGTACAAACACAAATTACCGGTAGATGGTGCAATAGGCACTGTCTTCCTATTACCATGTAATTTTGCGTATTCCGTGACGTACAGCTGGAATACTACGTCGTAAAGAAACTTACTCTGTACAACTGAGATTGTGTACGGGACACTCTCGGCACTAAAAGCCATACGCCATTTCACTTTTTACCTATATCGGTAGTCAACGTGTTCACCTGGTACGGTGTAGGACTTGCGAGCCGTCTTGTTAGAAATTTCCGGGCATCTCACATTCCTGTCAGACAAAAATGCAGGTGTACACGCGCGCACAGAAATGGTGTCCCGATATAAATAAAGCATGGTATCCCCCCACCTCCTCGCTTAACGGATTGCTACAGGGAGACAGCCCGCTACAAGTCTGTTGTGATTGAAATGGACACTGTTGAGGTTGTATAGCAATAGACACTGTGCCTTCAGCACTACCCGTTCACTCCCTTCCCCTTCTTTTCGGTACTGAAGTGGCCTTCAAAACTACCCGTTCACTCACTCTCCTCCTTTCCAGTACTGGAGTGGGGCAGTGTTGATTGTTTACGTCGGGACACCATTTCTGTGCTTGCATGTACCATAGTCGCTGTTTCTTAACAAAAGTAATAAAAGGGGCCAATAGCTAAGAGTGTTGTGAACAATGTTTTGAGCATTGATGTAGCAAATCACATATACTTAGTGTCTAAGAAGGAAAGACTTCCATCTGTAAGTCTCCAATCTGATTGAAGTTTGGTACAACGACTTTAGCAGGAGTACTTTATTGAGCCATATCAAAATTAGATACCCAATCTGTATTTAGCTCCTGTTTTGGGGTGTCAAAGTTTGTTCATTTGAGCACCGCATAGGCAAGAGTGAGCGACGGGAAGCAGAGTAGAGGTGGGGAGTTCATGTGTACGCTAGAGAGGGCGAGTGAGAGCGGTGCAAGATGAACTGGTCGGCCGTCCCGCCTCTGCCTCCTTCCCGCCGCTCACTCCTCTCTACGCGGTGCTCATATGAACAAATTTTGACACCCCAAAACAGGTGCTAAACATTCGACTGGGCATCTAATTCTGATATGGCTCAATAAAGCATTGCTACTGAAGTCGTTGTACCAAACCTCAATCAGATTGGAGACTTACGGTTGGAAGAGTTTCCTTGTAAGTTATTTTTTATTTTTTGTTTTTGCAAGTTGCTTTACGTCGCACGGTCACAGATCTTATTGCGACGATGGAACAGGAAAGGGCTAGGAGTGGGAAAGGGACCTTAATTAAGATACAGCCCCAGAATTTGCCTGGTGTGAAAACGGGAAAGCACGGAAAACCATCTTCAGGGCTGCCGACAGTGGGATTCGAACCCGCTATCTCGCGAATACTGAATACTGGCCGCAATTAAGTGACTGCAGCTATCGAGCTTGGTCCTTGTTAGTATGATAGACCTTCGGACCATAAGACGCAACCTATTTTAGGCAGTATTTTTTTGTAGAACGAAAGTGCGTCATATGGTCTCAAATATATGTATATAGGCCTATGGTAACACAAAACAGAATTTGTCGGTAAAGGATTCAGTGACACGAGAAAAACAACACTCGGTTTAGAGCCATAAGCATGTCAACGTTGCCATGACAACAAGACGTAATTTTTCGCAACATCAGCGCCAACGTCATACTCTGCAGCTCTTGAAAACAGAAAATCTGTAGACTGCCTATACCAGTCAGAAGAGAGTAATCCACTTCGTTCCTGAACTAAATCTTCCTCCCACTGGTCATGGCCTATCTTTGAAAGGGCGATTGGGTGAGCGTTATAATTCATTCGGGTGTGACGTAAGAGAAACCTGTTCGCAGATCAGAAGTTTTACGAGGTGGGGAAACGTTTTTATTGTTATCTGTGTATATACTGTATTACGTCAGCCGTTTTACTTGACTGTTATCCATCCAAGAGCGAGTCCGCTATGTCGCCACCCACCGCTTCATTAAGTACGATCTCTACTTGATTCGCCGCACCTGGTAGACAGTTAATACTTGCTCTATGTCACGTTGCTCGCTGTTTTTTTCTTTCTTTCGTGTAACACTTACGGTGGAAGTCGTATTTCATGGCCTTGTAAACCGACGAAAGAAGCAATTAGTTTCTGAACCTATCAAGTTATTTGTTACACATGAAATGTAGGATTTCAGCACGAAGTGATTTTCGTATTAACCACACAGTTAAATGGTGCCGTGTGCATGTAATCACTCGAGTCCTAGTTTGAAGTGTGGTTTCATGGATATAACATTGAAGTGAGCAACCTTCGTGGCCCTTCTCTTACTTTGGTCGATATCTTCATTTTTCGAAGTGTCGGATCCCTTCCATTTTTTCCCCTCCGATTAGTGTTATATAGAGGATGGTTGCCTAGTTGTACTTCCTCTTAAAACAATAATCACCAGCACCACCACCTGAAGTGAGCAATTACGGCATCTGAATTCGTTGGCTTTCATTTCTATCATTTTTCTCAGTTTCACGGAGATATTATGGGAACACTAGTCTGAGTTTATCATATTTTGGTGCTTATTTGTTACAGCGAAGCCTCTTTAAGCAGCCTTCATAAGTAATCAAGAATCTGTCTTTCAGAGGCGTTGTCTTCTTAAATGGAATATTATATTATTTACTACTACTACATTATGCACTGCAGTATTCGCAAGACGACATTGTATCTCCTTTACTAGCGAAGTTATTAACTGCACCTAGATCAGAAGCAAATTTGAAGGCATTTTCGTACAACACTTTGGGGTCATGGTTGGGCTCGAGTGACCCACTTGAAAACTGTATTGTTTTAAAGAAAAATACAGCCACTCTCCCATCCATATTCGGCCACTGATAAAATCCGCGAAAAAAGTGATGGCAATAACGCAACCATGAGCAGAATGTGAAACCAAATGTGTGTGGTTGCTTATTTGGAAGAGTCACGGAGCAGTGATGTACAGTGTTATGTAAATTAAAGGACATTGCGTTCATGGGTGAAATGACACGCCTCAAATATACATTATTCGATTGCTCGGAAAGGCCGGGATTGCCGCTGTGTTCGTTGACGGCGACAGGGCAAGTAGCGTTGCAAAACGTTCAGATGTGTAGTACGGTGCTGCAAGACGCGTGCCGAACTCATTTGCTACAGTGTTGCCGACTGGTACCAAATGAGGCACAAAAGAGAACACAATACCACGTTTCGCCAGCTCGTGATATTCCATCATGCTCGAGGTAAATCGCATAGAAAGATACCTCAGATGCTTAACATAAGCAGAAAAACAGATGGAAATATAATAAGACGGTTCAAAAATGAAAACAGAATTAATTCAGTTCCTCAGACAGGCAGACCAAGAAGGCTGACAGAACGAGGGGAGCGATTTGTGCTTCGGAATGTGGAACGAAACCCGAAAATATTGCCCCGAAACTGGCAGCAGCTGTTTTAGAGGAGTGTGGAAAGAAAGTGGGTACTGAAACACTTCAATGAGCCCACGAACCTATTACGCTGGCGTAACAGGGAGAGAGGTGATACTCCTACGTGGCGCGTCCCAGGTGGCGGATAGGGGATCCTAAACCGGCTAGCCGGTGGACTTGAGCGAAATAAAATACCTCTCGCGGACCAAACACACAACACCCTGTGGGTGGGGGACGCAGGCGAAAAATACACCCACGGCATCCCCTGCCTGTCGTAAGAGGCGACTAAAAGGGGCGACCAAGGGATGATCGAATTATAACCATGACACTACTTGTAATTAGTACCACCACGCGGGGAACACCATGGGTCGCTTTCACTTGCGCGTAGTACCACTATGTTAGGTACGCAATAGGTTTGTGATTAGTAGCGACAGTGTGTGAATCAGGGTGAGTTTTTCAGTACCTGTGATTAGTAACACTCTGTGAGTGACAAGATTGGTCTGGCTTGCCTATGCTTAGTACCCACTATGTGAGGAACACCACGGGATAGTACGAGTCCCTGTAATTAGTACACCTATGTGAGGAACACCATAGGTTTGCGTTGCCTGTAAATGGCGCGCATTACATTACCTGTGAGTAGTACCATAATGTGTGGAATACTGCGAGTCTACGCTACAATACCATAGTTCTACTTTCCTAGCGATAAGTGCCATTATGAAGGGCCGATGACCTAGATTTTAGGCCCCTTTAAACAACAAGCATCATCATTATCAGTACAATGATCACTGCGAAGGAATGAGTTCTTTAGTAGAAGAGCTAGAGAAAACCATACATTAGTGCGGTAAATAAAAAGAAGCGACTAGAGTTCGCATAAACCTACGTAAGCACACCCAGCGGTTGGTGGGAGGACGTGTTATTTGTTGATGAGTCCAAGTTCAACGTCTTCGGGTCCGATGGAAAGCAATTGGTGCGACGGAAACGTAACGAGGAACTGAAAACAAGCAACGGTAAACATGGTGGAGAAAGTTCAATGGTGTGAGGATGTGTTGCATCGAACGGCGGTGTTGCACTGAGTTTCACTGAACATACTTTGACAAGAGAGGTCTATTTTGCTGTCCTCAAAAACAATTTGGGACAATCTGAGGAACGAGTTGGTATACAGCGTACTTTCAAGTTCTGCCAAGCACAAGCTGTACCTTGCCAGGGAGTGGCGGCTGTACAATTGCCCGAATGTTTTGGAGACTCCGCCACAATCACCCGACCTGAACCCTATCGAGAATGTGTGGAGTGAAATGAAGGCAGCTCTGCAACACCACAGACTTGAAGAGGAGACTGCTACAACAATGGGCGGTATTAAGCGCTGATTATGTAAAGAAAGTTATCGCCAGTTTGCTGAATCGACTGGAAGAGGTCATAAAACATCAGGGTGGACTTACAAAGTACTGATTGTGTAAGAAGGTTGCGAATTATGCGAGTTTATGTTGCTTTTTCTGTATAGTGGCCGAATATTTTTTTAGGGGGTAGTGGAATTATTGCTTTTATTTAATGCACGGCAGATGGCGTAATCATGACTGTCAGAAGAGTTTGACTTACACCGCGATGTTTGTAGAACGTGTTATTATGTTTTCCTACATGTTACGTTAGCTGCCTCTGTGGATTAGTGGTAGTGTCGGCCTCCGGATCCCAAGATAGCGGGTTCAAACCCGGCAGAAGTAGTCGGATTTTTGAAGGCCGGAAAAAAGTCCATTCGACACTCAATGTCGTACGATGTCGGCAAGTAAAAGATCTGTGGTAACACATTTGGTGTTTACTCGACAAAATTCATTAAATCTCAGCCACAGACGCCCAAGAGAGTTTCTGTTTATTCGGTCTGCGATCTAGTAGACCTAGAGTAAAACGGAACGTCGAAATTGAGCATACAGCCAGATGGCGTCAAATTGAAGTGTCTGCACACGGTAGCTGAGCCCATACAATTATTATTATTATTATTATTATTATTATTATTATTATTATTATTATTATTATTATTATTATATGTTACGTTATCATTATCGAGCTCGATAGCTGCAGTCGCTTAAGTGCGACCAGATCCAGTAATCGGGAGATAGTGGGTTCGAACCCAGCCTGAACATGGTTGTCCGTGGTTTCCCATTTTCACACCAGTCAAATGCTGGGGCTGTACCTTAGTTAAGGCCACGGCCGCTTCCTTCCCATTCCTAGGCCACTCCTCTCCCATCGTCGCCATAAGACATATCTGTGTCGGTGCGACGTAAAGCAAAAAAACAAACAAAAACAAATAAACGTTATCATTATTGTGTAAGAACAACTACCCAATGAAAGTGTGTCAATATCAGAGTGACCGAATGTTTATGGGAGTATCTGTATGTAATTAGTCCAACTCAAAGCCTTGGTACAATTAATGCCTTCATTTTAAGTGAAATCCTATTAAACGTACTTCACAAGCAGAACAAGGTCTCTTCTCTGCCTTAACTTTGCTTCAAAGAACTAGGTCTGGGTTTTCCCACTACTTGATGGAACAATGTCGGATCTTTCTCACACCACACTGTTGTGCGAGACAATGTCCTTAGTATGCATGCAAAATGAGCTTAGGGCGATATGTGTGTCGTGGAGCGGGCAGCAGCTGTGCGAACTAAGCCAGTCAGAGCTGTGTACGGAATTTCTTCTTCCTCTTTTTCAGATCTTTGTAAATATTTTCCGTTGATCTTTTCGATCTTCCCTTTTTCTGTGAGACATCTTTAAGGCTAGCACACACCAAGCGTCAAAGTTGCTGAACACGTGGATCGCGACAAGTTCCAGGGATGTCCTGCGACATTTTTTCCGTGTTTGGGACTGTCGCGATACAAAAGTTGCATGTCGCAGGTCTCCCATTCGAAGTGGGATACATGATACAAATGTTGCTCAACATGATGTGGTCTGGACGTGTCGCGAGACAAAGTCCCGGGACACGCCGGTACCAGTGTGCAGATAGCCGCCACGTGTAGATGTTGTGTTTCGTGTTCTGTTGTTTTGCGATGGAAACTACTCTAAAAATCATTGAGGATTTACACACCCTCCTTTTGTCTTTGGGATGTTATATCTACCGAGTATAAAAACAGAGACAAAAGGAGGGAAGCTATGGGGTCTCTGGCTAAAAAGTTCACTATGTCCATTCACGAGTTGGAGAAAAAGATTCGCAACATTAAAAGCACATAAAGCAGTTTCTTTGGCCATTTCGCGCCGATGCCTGTGGTGCGACTGGCTCTATAGATGAGGACGCGGGACATTGTCTCGCAACTGTTCCCATACAATGTCCCGCGACTTTGTCGCTAGGTGTGTACTAGCCTTGAGAACACTCGTTTGTGCAGACAGACCATTGTGGTCATTCCTTGGCCTGCGTAGACTACTGCCGCGTTGCACAGCTCTCATTCCATAATAATAATAATAATAATTGTACTGGGGGTAAATCCTTTCTATCCTGTTGAACTGCGTGCCTTTTATAAGGTAATCTATGTAATTGAACATGAACTAATGTTATTCAAAATACATGAAGTTTCAATCGCTAGATGTTTCTATCATCGGTTTTGTTGCCCCCCTAGTTGGTCGGACTCTAATTTATTAAGAAATTTGTATTGTGACGTTTGGCAAACCTCAAGTTTTTGAAGATTGACATAAGAACAAAACAAAGTTGTCAACTCTCCTATTGCTTCCTTCTTCTTCAGTTATTAACCTATCAGGAATTTTTGGATTATTTGCCCTAGCCAATTAAAATTGGGGGTGTGTACAGGCATCCAGCCTATCTGTTAAGAGTTCTGGAAACTTCCCCTCGAAATGCTATAAAAGCTGGGCGCTTTAAGACCATATTGCCATCTTCATCGCTTCCAGTTCTGTGGGTGCGGCGTGTTATTCGGAGGCAGGGGAAGGCCCAGCTAAACAAGGTAATGGCAGAATTTTCTTAAGCATGTCACAACTCCGGCAGATAACTTAAGGGGAAGGTTTCAAACCTCTTTCATTTTATGCAAAGTTCTAATATGTATGTTTGTGTGTATGTTTAGTCCTCAGCCCGAAGGCTGGTTGGATCCTCAACAGCTCCGCCATCAGCTGTCATAGATGGCCTAGGCATCACTGAAGAGGCGCACTAGGGAAATGAGGAGCGAGGTAGTTTCCCGTTGCTTTCCTCACCGAGCCAGAAGTTGCTATTACATATCAGTCTGCCAAGCCCACTGAAATGCATGCACCAACCGACCCTATGAGCAATATTTTCACACCATTCATAGCAGGGACTGGCTGCAGAAGGAATGGCATTACTAGCATCACTCGTACCTCAGTCACTTTCATTTTGTCAAAGCCAAGGTTAAAGCTGAGACAGATCAATGAAAGTAACAAGATTGCTCAAGCCCATACCAGAAGACATAGTGCACTGTAAACACTAGGTCCCGCCAGCAAAGGCATAGTTCTAATATAACGGTTTAAATGTAGATTTTCGGCGAGGGTCGTCGTTGTTGTTTATTCAAATTTTCTATCAAATTGTAAACTAAAAAGGAGAGGTGGTGGTGGTGGTGGTGGTGATTATTATTTTAAGAGGAAGTACAACTAGGCAACCATCCTCTATATAACACTAATCAGAGAGAAAAAATGGAAGGGACCGATCCTTCGACAAATGAAGATATCGGCCAAAGGAAGACAAGGGCCACGAAGGGCGTGAAAATGAGACTCCCTAGCCCTCGCAAACCTAATAGCGTCGGGGTCGGAAAAGAACAAGAGTTGACCAAGAGAGGTCGGATAGGATAGACGAAAGTGAGGAGCCTGTCATAAGTAAGTGGAAGCAATGCCAGGACTCAGCTGAGGGCCCCGTGGTCGTCAACCCACGCTCCAAAGTTCAGAGCCCCTGGGGGAAAAAAGAGAGGAAAGAAATAAAATTTTAAAATTTAGTTCCTCAACTTATGCTCTGGTCATTTCCTTGTCCGCCCATTCATCCCGACACCTTACACCTCTGCGTTCCATGGTGTTCCCGGAATAATAATAATAATAATAATAATAATAATAATAATAATATAATAATAATAATAATAATAATAATAATAATAATAATAATAATAATAATAATAATAATAATAATACGTCCATGCTTTCTCCATCTTCACACCAGGCAAATGCTGGAACTGTACTTCATTTATGGCCACGGCCGCTTTCTTCCCACTCCTAACCCATTTCCATTCCTGCGTCGCCGAAAACTTTCATTGCGACGTTAATCCATTAGCAAATAATAATATGGCCTCAGCTACGCCATCTAGGCTTCCTGCTCGTCGGTTTCGACGTCCGTGTATGGCAGGGTGACACCGACCACTCTTGGGCGACCTGCGACTCTAATAATCGGACAAAACCCAGATTTGTCAGCAGAGATCTTACATCGATGCGGTACAGTATGGAGTGTCGAATGGGCTTCTTTTCCGCCTTTCAAATATTCGACTGTGGTACCTCTGCGGGGTTTGTATCAGCGATTTTGGTATCCGCAAACAGCCACTGCTCCACAGGAGTAATTCTCACCACCACCACTACTACTACTACTACTACTACTACTACTACTAAACGTTTTCATTCCTCTCCTGAAGGGGGAGGCGGGCCTCTTAGACGGTTACGCTGTCTCTCAGGCCGGGAGATTTGTTACGGTGAAGGAGATGTGTGGAGAAGGTGAGGGGGTGGGCGGCCGTGGCTTATACTACGAACCTTCCCGGCATTCGCCTTAGTGCAGGAGAATAGAAAAACACGGAAAACCCTTCTCAGGACAGCCGTGAGGTCCAGCCCTGTCCCGTCTCCCGAATGCAGAGGCGTAGAGCCACGGTAGAGCCGTGGCCACTTCTCTGCTCGGTTGGCCGGTCAGAGTACAGAACTGTTGGACCACGGAACAGCCGTGGCCACTTAAGGGCCGAAACTCACTCTGCATCTACAGACTAGTTCTCACATTTAGTGTGAGCATATGACGCTGTTGGTCGCGATTCGACGTTCAGAGTAGTGATGGTGATAGATGTGTTAAGAGGAATACAAATGGCCAACCATCCTCTATTATTATTAATAATAATCAGAAGAGAAAAATTTGAAGGGATCTGATACTTCGAAAAATGAAGATTACGGCCAAAGGAAGACAAGGGCCACGATGGCGGGGAAATGAACCTCCCTAGTTCTCGTGACCTAATTTCTGTCGGGGTCGAAAAAGAACCAGCGTTGGCCAAGGGAGGTCGGACAGGGTAGATGTGAGGAGCGTGGCACAAGTAATTTCGAGTTATAAGACCTCGTGGTGTTACTGGACAGGCAATCATCACGCTGGATGCAGAACTCTCCTCGGAGGCAAGGAGTAGCGAACTCCTTGATCAAAGACTTTGCTTTGAAGGAAATCAGAATTGCAAATCGCCCATCATATCACGGCTTGTAGGCGTGGACATGATCAGTGAAAGCACGTGTACATAGTCTTCAGGGGTAGCAAAGTCCCCAGGGATTTAAGAAAACACACACGCAGACTGCCTTTTCTTGAAGAAATGAATAGTTTTTTCCTCGCCTAGTTAGGACCCTGGTTTTGCAGCCATACAGCTGGGCTTAATTATCATCTTGTAGATAAGACTGCACAAATACTAAATGCGTTTAATGATTGACATCTTCCCTCTGAATACCTAGTTCAGTGTTTAAACAAAGCTTGCATTTTTGTACAAACAAATTATACTACACATTGCCTACACTAGTATGTTTTTACGAATCTGTCTTAATGAGTGGTTTTCTCTCTTTTATTTCAGGTATGTACTGAATTTGTTAAGGAGATAAATAGGCAGTCCACAGCACGCGGTGAGTGGCTTTCACAGAATATTCACTCAGCCCTTTATTTTTTTTTTATTCGTGTGTTTGCATTCAGTGTTTTTCCGAAGTTGGGTATTGAAAGTGTACATATTGTAGGTATTTATTTAAAACATTATCTAGCCAGCCAATACTTTTAAGTGACTCATTCATGATCACTACATACTACAGCTGGGTCAAATGCAACGCAGCCGTTTCGGGAGTACAACCGTTGTTTAAAGAAATCGAATAACGGTTTGCAGTTGTAGTGCTACCCTGTTGTTGCGTTCTTCACTAGCACCGTTTCTCAGTTTTACAACCGGTACGTATACAAAACCGTCGTTGGCAATCATTGCATTTCTTAAAACTGGAGTTTTCCAGTGTACTGTAACTACAGCTGGGAGCGGAGCGAGTAATGCGGTTGTAGCGGTAGAGCGCACCACCGATCCGCTCCGCTTATACAGTAGGGCCCACGAGAGTTGAAGTCTGACGTTTAGCGCCACCGGCGAGAAAAAGTTGACTAACGCTGTTCGAAAATGGCCTGTTGCTATGGCAACGATAACAGAGTTGCAACATTTTAGGACGCTATCACCACGTGGGTTGGCTTGCTCTCAGTACATTTTATTGCTATTTTCTGAGCAATTACGGGGGAAAGTCTAAATGTCTCCTTAATTCCATTATTGTCATTCATATTCTGACTGATTTCTTTTCTCGATGAAGTATCGTCTTCCTATTGTGTTCATTATACCGTAGTTTATTCCTGAATTGTACAAGTACCGTTAACAATCGGCGTTAAGTAATAAAAAAACTATCAATGTGGGTAGTGTTGTTCTATACTGTAATTACCATGTGCATTTGTTGAGGTTATTGTCAGAAACTGATGTTTTTGTAAGTGATTATGAAATCTTTTATATATATCGACAATGTCGTGTTAAATGCTGGAATTATTAACACGAGCTTAGGAACCGGTCAAGGGTAAATGAATTGCATTAGGCCTAGGCCTACATGTTTTATTAAACACTCGGCCTGTCTGAAAGGGTGGTAGGCCGCAAATGGAGTTAACTATGACAACGCAGCGTACTTCGTAGTTACAGCTTTCGCCGCTCACCTGTCAGACTTCAACTCTCGTGGGCCCTACTATAGTTGCAAGTACTCGCGGAGGACCAGAGCACAGTGTAGCGCACGACACCACGTGACCACGACGTTCGGATCTCGGATTATCTTCAAACTTTGTACACTTTTAAGAGTCCATTAAGTCAACATACTACTTAGGCGTTTCCGAGAAAATCGCAGCAAGAGAATTTTCGTGTCGAATGTGTACCGGTGCGTTGCGATCACGAGCACGAGATTCCGACGGTTGAGTGATTAGCGTTCAAGCTCCGTAATCCCTGGGTCACTGGATCGAGTCCCGCTCATAGCTTTGTTTTTCAACACTGGTTATATTCTTTCATATATACTGCAGCTCAGAGCGTCCAGTTGCAAAGCAGTTCCGGGTACCGTACCCGATTTCACAGTCAGGTATGAGGGATTTCGCAAATCACGACAGGCATGTATTTTCAGGAAACCTTGTGCATTTGGTCGTTTACTTGTTGATAATTATAAATAATATATTTGTTTGCAGTCCGCTTCTGTGGTGGAGTGGTTAGTGTGATTAGCTGCCACCCCCAGAGGCCCGGGTTCGATTCCCTCCTCAGCCATCCTCGAAGTGGTTTTCCGTGTGATGGCCACGGCCGCTGTCTATCCCTTCCAATCTTCCCGTCCCTCCCCAAGGGCCCCGTTCAGCATAGCAGGTGAGGCCGCCTGGGCGAGGTACTGGTCATCTTTCCCAGTTGTATACCCGATCCAAAGTCTGAAGCTCCAGGACACTGCCGTTGAGGGAAAAGCTAACCCTGGAAGGTAAACAGATTAAGGGAGGAAAAAATAAATAATAAAAATGAGTAGGAACCAAATAATATTGGAAATCCAATAAAAGTTCATGCAAATACATCTTTTTTCATTATATTACCTTTGAATTGTAACGTGTATGAAGGAATATTTATTTGTGTCTTTATTAAGTGACCAGTGTTGAAAAACAAAACCACAAGCAGGACTCGAACCAGCGATTACGGAGCGTGAACGCTAACCACTCGACCTCCGCCGTTTCGTGCTCATGATGGCAACGCACCGGTACATATTGGACGCGAAAACTTCTCACGCGATCTTCTCGAGAATGCCTAAGTAGTACGCCTTACTACTTGCACATTATTTTGTCCTAATGGACTACTAAATGTGTACAAAGTTTGAAGATACTCCGTGATCCGAACGTCGTGGCCTCCCCTTGTAAGAGTACTGTACCTGTATTCAGTCTGTGCTTATTAAATTTGCGTCTATATTTGCTCCCCTTGTTGTGTTTTGTAGGTAATGCAAAGTATATTAGATAATAATTGTGGTATTAGTTTGATATTTAATCCCATTTGAGATGGTATTCATGCTTTAGAATATTTAAAGGAATTTAATAAATTTATACAGAAATTTGTACCATAAATGCCACGAAAACCGTCAGATTCATGGCATTTCTTTGAAATTACTGATGATGAAAATCAGCAAAATGCAAATTTTGCGGCCGCATTTACGCGACGGGTGGTGGTGTATCAAATTTGTGGGATCATATCAAGAGGCATCACAAGGATGAAATGAGCAGGTCGGCTTCTGCAGCAGTAAACAGAATTACTGTATTAAGTAAAACAGTTATATTGTGAGAAAAGGGCGTTGAATAGACGGGTGAAATACCTCTACGTTGTCATAACAATAACGTGTTTAAACTTGCCGCTACTTTATGGTGGAAAAAAAGAAATAAATGAAATGGCGTATGGCTTTTAGTGCCGGGAGTGTCCGAGGACAAGTTCGGCTCGCCAGATGCACGTCCTTTGATTTGATGTCCGTAGGCGACCTGCGCGTCGGGATGAGTATGAAGTGATCAGGATGATGATGAAGACGACACATACACCTACCCCCGTGCCAGCGAAATTAACCAATTAAGGTTAAAATTCCCGACCCTGCCGGGAATCGAACCCGGGACCGCTGCGACCAAAGGCCAGCACGCTAACCGTACAACCGGGCGATGACCGTCACAACAACTGCACCGCTCCGTCTCGACCACTAAGTGTAACTATAAAAATAAAATAAAAATAGATTAACTCACAGGTCAGGTAGGCCTTTCCGGAGAGCTACGCTGCTATTGGCTGATGCGCCTGACGTCACCTAGAGGAGGACTACAATGCTACGCCAGATTCAACGGCTGGAGTGTTGCAAGGTACAGTTAGCCGAGCATATTTTGAGTTAATCTCGTTAGTTATCCTAAACACTCCACTGAGTCATTTAATACAAACTTAATGGATGTTCAGATGCCGTTACATTTCAGGCTAATACGAACACTTCAAATCCGTCGTTGTAATGATAAAGACTCTCTCACGACGGCTCGGACGATGGAATGCTGGTCTTCTTTGCCCAACTAGACAAGTTCGATCCTGACACAGTCCGGTGATATTTGAAGGTGCTGAAAATACATTAGCAGCCCTGTGTCGGTAGATTCACTGGCAGGTTAAAGAGGCGACCTCTGCTTCTCCGTAAACACGTTGTCTGCTCGTATCCATATTTTAACACAATATACAATGGAATGTTGCATATTGCTCACAAATTTCCAAATTGTGTTTCCAAAGAAGTAAGCTGTTATTTTATTTATTTATTTATTTATTTATTTATTTATTTATTCGTTGCGGCCACCTAGGACCACGTTAAGTCTCGTTACATTTGGCAGTTTGCTTCAGGCCAGAATTCCCTCATTCTCCGTGAGTGCGCCAGGTTACGTTCCTCTGTCCAGGTGGTACCTTGTCTTCTTTTCGGTTGCTTGTCTCGGTTTAGCCCATTCGTCAGTATCTTTTTGCGGAAGAGATCTCTATTGAAAGCGTCTTCGGGTTTTATATGCAGCATTTGGAGGTCTTCTTTGGTGTTCATAAGCCATGGTTTTGGGTTTTGAGTTAAAAGAAGTGAAAGATCTGTTTAGTCAGCTTGTTTCCGTCCATTCGTTTGAGATGACCGTAATATCGTGCCCGTCTCTTACGGATTGTTTCTGTAATTTTCTCTATTTTACTGTACACTTCTTTGTTGGATTTATTTTTAAAATAATGAGTGCTATTCTTGTAACTGGATCCCACGATACTTCTGATGATATTGCGCTCTTTATTCTCCAGTTCTTCGAGGAGTCCTTTATTAGCATTTAGGGATAGGGTTTCGGCTGCATACATAATTACTGGCTTGAGAACAGTATTTATTTATTTATTTATTTATTATTTTTATTTTTTATTCTTTTATTTTTTATTATTTATTTTTCATCATCATCATCATCATCTGTTTACCCTCCAGGGTCGGCTTTTCCCACGGACACAGCGAGGGATCCCACCTCTACCGCCTCAAGGGCAGTGTCCTGGAGCTTCAGACGCTTGGTCGGGGATACAACTGGGGAGAATGACCAGTACCTCGCCCAGGCGGCCTCACCTGCTATACTGATCAGGGGCCTTGTGGAGGGATGGGAACATTGGAAGGGATAGGCAAGGAAGAGGGAAGGAAGCGGCCGTGGCCTTATGTTAGGTACCATCCCGGCATTCGCCTGGAGGAGAAGTGGGAAACCACGGAAAACCACTTCCAGGATGGCTGAGGTGGGAATCGAACCCACCTCTACTCAGTTGACCTCCCGAGGCTGAGTGGACCCCGTTCCAGCCCTCATACCCTCAAATTTCTTGGCAGAGCCGGGAATCGAACCCGGGCCTCCGGGGGTGGCAGCTAACCACGCTAACCACTACACCACAGAGGCGGACATTATTTTTTTTTATTTGGCTCAGGATGGTTTGAAAATTGCCTCCTTGGTCGCATTGTAATCTTTATATATGTAATGTTTATGCTGTATGACTGTGAATTTACTGCACTTCTTTTATGCCATTTTGTATTTTCATTGGATAGAATATAGATTATTGGCTGGCCGGTGCAGGGAAAGTCGTGAGACGGATTCGCAGTTCTACCTCATTTGTATACATGTTGGCAGGAGTACGTTATTTCTTATTTTGCGACAGTTTTATATGAAACGGTTGTCTCCGCGCAGCTATTTCGGCGGCAACCGTTGTCGGATAGCAACTGTTTTGCCCAGCACTACTACGTACCCTTTACCCATCACCCGCCGCCCTCTCCTTATCCCGCGTGTGTGTGTGTTATAATATCTTGAGTGTTTTGATATTTGTGCGTCATTAATTAACTTGAAGGAAACGGCCGTGACCCATATGACCAGCGGTGGAGAAGTATATTGCATCACGTACCCTATTACCATGTATTGTTCTTAATAGTTCTTTTCTCCTTGCCCTTGTTGTTTCATTCCTCGCCAGTCATAAGCAATGCGAGTCAAATGAGAAAGAAAAAAAAACGTTCTAAAAGTTAAAAGGCTCATTTTTCTAGCGTCATTAACACGTTAGTAGCCCGTCTGGGGGCCATCATCGTTAAGACGATCGATGCAAACAAAAAAAGAAGTCACCAACGCAATGTTGGCCGGCAGGGTAGAAGAGGTGGTGTAAACTGCGTGCCAAAAGCTTGGATTCACTTTCTAACCTCCGGCTTAGTGCGTATATGGAGTGAGGGCATATGACGCTGTTGGTGGTGATGTGTCCGTCTGAAGGAGACGTTAAGCCTTGGGCAGACGTCTTGGTGTTATCTTACAGGAGTAGGCTACGTGCCAAATCCGGGCGTCACCCTCTCCGTACATATTATTATTATTATTATTATTATTATTATTATTAATAAACTAAATCATGATTCGACAATCAACCATTAATCACCAAATTTGGAATAATTTCCCAAGTAGAGAAATTAAAGTATCTAGGTGAAATTATTCAGCCAGCAGGGTTAAATCAGGAAGCTAACAAAGAAATACGTGCTAAACTGCAGAGGGCTTACACAATCACATGGAACAGATACAACAAAGGATGTATATTAAAAAAATGCAAAATTACGACACTACAATACAGTCATCAACCCAGAGGCAATTTATGCATCTGAAACACTGATCATTGGCGGCAGGTCACAAATTAAAAGCATTGAGAAACAAGAGAGGAAAATTCTCAGAAAAATCCTAGGACCAAAGTTCGAAAATGGAATTTGGATGAAAAAGAAACCACACGAAATTTTTCACTTCACAGAAAAAATCAGATACCATCAGAAAGAGACGACTAAAATTCTACGGACACCTACACAGAATGGATAACAACAGGCTGACAAAGAAAATTCTAAACCTAGCTCTAACCCTGAAAATCCGCAACAATTGGTTAGCAGAAATTCATGAAGATCTACAAGAAATGGGTATTGAGGACGAAACCATTCAAGATAGAATGAAATTTAGAAGCTTAGTAAACAAACATAAATTTGGAGAGAAACCAAGAAGAAAAAATACAGGCTGGACAGAAACACGCAAAAAGGAACACAGTGAAAAAATGAAGAGATATTGGGAAGAAAAGAAGAAGAAACATTGTGCAAAATAAGTTCAAACGCGCTCCACAGTTGGGAACAACGAATCAAATAATAATAATAATAATAATAATAATAATAATAATAATAATAATTTGCACCGCACAACCGGGTGCGCAAGTCGCCCGTGGGGGTCAAATATAAAGTATAATCATATGCTGAACAAAAAATGGGGGGGCCTAATGAACAAACTTTAAACATACACAGTCTTACTAATAAATAGTGTATAACTTTTATACTAGGTTTATACACGGTTTGTGTACAATTTCGTATTAATAAACCGTGTATAAGCCTCCTGTATATACATCTGTTATGGCTATTCACTGAATTACTTATACAGACCAGAACCCTCGTATAAGCGTTGTACAGCAGCGAGTAACTAAAAAGAAAGGAGTGAGCAGTTTATTTTCAGCGTTCAGTCTGCAAGCCTCTGTGAATTTACTAAACGTCCAAGGAGTCCCTCGCCTGCCAAATGGGAGTGGGACTCCGTTACTCCCATAGGTCCGAGGCCTGCTTAAAATGTTCTGAGCTCGGTAAATTCATGAAGCAGGATGCTACCCTATTTGCACATAGTCCAAGTGAGGATCTCTCCTGTCTGCAGTAATATAATCGTGGTGAAATATCACACGTATCCATTGAACAGTGAAAGAATGGACAATAACGTTCATGATTCCCACGATATTTTAAACATAGAAGACATAGACCATTGAGAGGTTATGGAGGCTAGGAACCTTCGTAAAATAAAATACGGTACTTAAGAGACGGAATGACCCATTTCTCTTGGATGATGAAAGTTTTAAAATTAAATACCTATTTACGAAGGAGTATGCTCGAATTGTTATTGGCACAGTCAGAAATGACTTAATGAAAGATCCAAGAGGAGGCACTATATCGTGCGAACTTCAGATTCTCACAGCACTTCGTACATGGGCGCCGAATGTGGTAAGTAACTATTATTAGTGACCTCATTATTACATATGAGATTAATATACCGTTGGAACAGGTTTATTACTATTGTAGTCTTGTTTATTCGAACTTCCTATCGTAACTTTTCTTTCTTTTCTTCTTTCGTTGTCAAATGATACAAGAGATTCGGCTGATCTTCACGGCCTTTTTGATATTTTAAGTTTATTCGTGCTACCACGCGACTTTTCGGAAAGTTTTGCTCGTGGCTAACCAGCAAAAGCGATCATGAAGGCGGTGAACTGTGCGAAATACGCCAGTGAAATGAAATGGCGTATGGCTTTTAGTACCGGGAGTGTCCGAGGACATGTTCGGCTCGCCTGATGCAGGTCTTTTCATTTGACACCGTAGGCGACCTGCGCGTCGTGATGAGGATGAAATGATGATGAATACGACACATACACACAGCCCTCATGCCAGCGAAATTAACCAATTATGGTTAAAATTTCCGACCCTGCCGGGAATCGAACACGGGACCCTTGTGACCAAAGGCGAGCACGCTAACAATTTAGCCATGGAGCCGGACAATGCGCCTGTGAGCTGCAGGAAGAGATTCATACGGCCTGGAACGAGTGTGTGCGTGCAGTATAGTAGTGCAATGCGTATACCACGTTTACTAGTAAGAAAAATATTCAACGCGTATACGAGGTTTATTCAATGTATAACTATTCAAGTGTTACACAACTGTATAAGGACCTTTTATTTGTAAGACGGACACAGTTTTACTACTAAAGGATGTATAACTTTTATAGCAGGTTTATGCACCGTTTACGTGCAATTTGTTACTAATAAACGCTCAGATTGGGAGAGAACAGAAATACCGGAAGATTGTAGGAAGATACCCCGCCCATAAGAGAACCAACAAGAATAGGGAACGGCTAATCAGTCTGTGCACCAAGTATGGATTACTCTTGAAGTCTACGGCTTTTAAACGCCTACCTAGGAAGGCCATGACGTGGCGCAGCCCAAACAGCATGATGGGCGAGTTCCAAATTGACCACGTAGCAATAGATAAGAAGCACCACTGCGACATTATGAACGTGAAGGTTTTACGAGGAGCTAACATAGACTCCGATCATTACCTGTCCATGGTTAAGATGAATCTGAAACCACTGTATAAGACCAAGGCTATGCTTATGAAGAAAAAGAAGATTCCTAGGCTTGATATCACCAAACTTAAAGAAGACAATGCAAGTTACCAAGAGAGTCTGAACCAACACATCAATAGGATTAACACCACTACAAATTGGGACCCACTTCGGGATGGTATAAGAGACGCGGCTCAGAAGACGATCCCCAACAGACCTAAAGGAAACAAGCACCCATGGTGGTCAAACGAATGCGATGAGGCTATAGAAGCCAGGCGACTAGCATGGCTCAAATGGAACCATCATAAAAACGAAACCAACCTACAAGCCTTTATTACACAAAGAAAGAACACCTCCAGCATCATAAGAGGGGCGAAAAGAAAATACAACAAAGAACTGATTAAGCAAGCCGGGGAGGATTTTGGAAGAAATAACTCCAGAGACTTATACAAAGGTCTAAAACAACAGACGAGCCAGTTCACACCTCAAACTTTACACTTCCAGAGAACAGACGGATCACTGTGTCTCAATGATGATGACTGCATCAAGACCCTAGCTGATTATTTCCAAGGACTTATGAATGCTGAAGAACCTGCGCAGCGCCTCCCATTTAGAGAACCAGCTAACCCGGACACCAAAGACATCCCTCCTCCCACCTATGAAGAAGTAAGAGAGACCATTCAACTTCTCAAGAACAACAAAGCTTCTGGAGAAGACGGAATAGTGGCAGAAATGTTGAAACAAGCTGGTGAGCAAACATTCAGGCACATACACAAAGTAAACATGGACATATGGGCTAAGGAAAGGCTCCCAGATGATTGGACATCAGCTGTTATCCATCCAATCCACAAGAAGGGAAGCAAAACAGATCCCAGCAACTATAGAGGAATATCACTCCTTTCAGTATCCAAGATTCTGGAACAGCGCATAACAAGACAACTGGATAAAGAATTAGGAGAATATCAAACAGGGTTCAGAACTGCAAGGTCTTGTGCTGAGCAGATACAAAATCTGAAGACCATCCTTCAATATAGCAAGAAAAGATGCCGACAGTGGGTAGCTATCTTTGTCGACTTCCAGAAGGCATACGACTCCGTGGATAGGATCACACTCTTCAACACCTTAAGAGAACTGGGACTAAACGAAAAAATTAATAGGTTGGTGCAAGCCACCCTGCACAACACCACTTCCAAAGTTAAGTTTAGAGGTCAATTATCAGAGAGCTTCACAATCAAAACAGGGGTGAGGCAAGGAGATGGTATCTCATGCATATTATTTAACTGTGTCCTGGAAAAGATCATAAGAGAATGGACCAGGTCATTACCTGAGAACACCGGATTAAGAATGGGGTTTAAATCAGACAACCTGAGGATTCCATGCCTGGCCTTTGCTGATGACCTTACTTTATTAGCAAACGACATGCATGAGGCCACTATGCAGCTTCAAACACTGCACTCTATAGCAGCTAAAGCAGGCCTCATGATCAACATTGGAAAGACCGAGTTTATGATCAACATCAAAGATGCCCCTACAACAATGGGAGTCAGTGACACAAAACACATCAAGAGAGCTAAAAATGTGAAGTACCTCGGTGAGTGGATATCGGAGGACCTAAGTGAAACGATGACTCTTGAACAAAGCAGAATCAAATTAGACAAGGCCTACCATGCCTGCAGAAAACTGTATGCCTCAAAGCATTTATCAAAGAATGTAAAACTGAGACACTATAATGCAGTAGTCAGACCATCAGTCCTCTACGCAGCAGAATGCCTATCCCGAACTAAAAAAAAAAAAAAAAAAAACCACTGAGAGCCCTGGAAGTGCAAGAACGGAAATTCCTGAGAAGAATAATAGGGCCAAGGATCCTACCAGATGGAAGGCGATGGTATCAAACCCAACAATGAGCTCTACCAGCATCAAGAAAACCTCATAGATGCCATCAAGAGAAAACGTCTGACTTTCTATGGACGCCTATACAGAATGGATCCTAATAGATTATCCCATAAGATCTTCAAGGGTGCTAACAAAGGCAAAGCTACTGGATTCCCCTGGACCAAACAAGTGGACAAAGATCTTGCAGAGCTTAATACTAATCAAGCCGCCATTACTGACAGAAATGCATACCGTTTAATGGTCAAAACTAAACCTTTCCTAACATCCCTTACATCAGCTAGCCACAAAGGAGCCGGGAATTGGTCAGAGGAGCGCAGGAAATAATTCAGCGAGAAAATGAAGGAATACTTATTTTTTTTTTGCTAGTTGTTTTACGTCGCACCGACACAGATAGGTCTTACGGCGACGATGGGACAGGAAAGAGCTAGGAGTGGGAAGGAAGCGGCCGTGGCCTTAATTAAGGTACAGCCCCAGAATTTGCCTGGTGTGAAAATGGGAAACCACGGAAAACCATTTTCAGGGCTGCCGACAGTGGGGTTCGAACCTACTATCTCCCGAATACTGGATACTGGCCGCACTTAAGCGACTGCAGCTATCGAGCTCGGTGAAGGAATACTGGGCCAACAGGAAGGCTCAAGAGGCCACTAAGAACACAAATCAGTATGCTAAAAGGGGCAGACGACGACAAAAACACAGCTAGAACACAAGCACCGTGGTCCACAGATGGCCTAAACGCAAAGAAAAAAACTGTGTATACGCGCACTATGTATACATTTGTTATTCACTGAATTGCTTATACAAATCAGGACGATTGTAAAAGCGTTGTATAGCAGCGAGTGACCAAAAAAAAAAAAAAAAAAAAAAGAAAAAAAACGAGTGAGTAGTGTTGTACAATTGTTATTTTAGTGGTATGTACTGTCTGCAGGAATATATTCGTGGTAAAATATCCGACTTACCCATAACGTTGATTTTCACGATATTTTTAATATAGAAGACATACAACATTTAGAGTCGGGAAATGGAATTAAAAACTTTAAGAGACGGAGTAACCCATTTCTCCTGGATGACGAAAGTTTTAAAACTAAATATCGATTTACGAAGGAGTATGCTCGAATTGTTATTAAGAATGCCCGAAATGGCTTTACGAATGATTCAGTAGGCAGCTCTATTATACCTTGCGAACTTCAGGTTCTCACAGCACTACGGACATGAGCGCGGAATGAGGTTAGTATACGTAATTTTTATTTGTGACAGTGAGAATAAGATACCGCTGAAATATGTGTATTACTGTTTTGTTCTTGTTTATTCGAACATTCTATTGTATTCGTGCTACCACGCGGCTTCTCGAGAGGTTTTGCTCCTACAAAACCAGCAAAAGCGATCATAAAGGCGGCGAACGTGTCGAAATACGTCAGTGAACTGCAGGAAGAGATACTTACATGGTGTAAATTAATACAGTCCGTAGACCACGTTCATTAGTAAGAAAAATATGCATCGCTTATATGGGGTTTATTCAGCTGTACACATGTTAAACAGAAGGATTTTTTATTAGTAAGATAAGTAACCAGTTGAAGCGTAAAGCATTGGAGGCTATATGTACCTGGCCAATAAAACTACTTCGTAAGTGTGATGTGATGTAAACACTTTAACAAAAGACGACAACTTAATTAAACGAAATGTACAAAATGCAACAGCATCTGTTCTCTTTAAATAAGTCAATTCTCTTGTCGCATAGCGTTGATGAATATAACGTCAATCAAAGGAGATTTTCTTCTTTTAGTGAATAAAAATACGAGTAACATTGTAGGTTTGTCGACCAAATTTTTAACTATACTAGTGATTTGTACGAATTATGCATGCGAGCTTGTAGTCCTGAGTTTGCATACGGGAAGGAAACTGTGGATACAGTGGCGAATTCATAAACAGGACGGCAGTGGCGTATGCTGGGATCAAGACTTGGGCTACCACTGAACTTAGGTTACCCCTTTTCGATGTTTGGTTTAGTGAACGTTCGTTAAGCCTTAAGCGTTTTGAGATGCACCCAGTAGCCAACGGAGTAGCCTGCTGTGTTGTAAAGGATGCTTCACAAGCTATTACCCTGGCTTCTGTTACTGTCAATACTCAACACCTGATCAGTGGAGATGGTAGCCTAAGGTTTAGCAAATTAAAGTCCCGCTTTGTGGCTAAAAGTCTTTGGTCCGATGGCCCCGGTTCTGTTCTCAGAATCAACCTCCTCGTACTGTTAATTCCCCTGGCTTGGGGACTGGGTGTTTGTGACGTCTTCACCATTAATTTCATCCTCATTAGGACACCACTAAGCCTATACAGATGCCGTCCACCATTATTATTATTATTATTATTATTATTATTATTATTATTATTATTATTATTATTATTATTATTATTATTATTATTATTATTGGTGTGAATAGTTCGTGAACCATGGGCAACGGCTGAGTGGCCTAGTAAGTGGTCCTGAGAGTCGGGATACCAGTTGCTACGGATTGGTAGTGCGCATCTCGGACATATACTGAGTCATGGCCTTCCTTGTGCTCAGGCGGCTAGGGCTATACAATCCACCGGTGGTTCATTACCCGTTAGAGGAGAGATCCTCACTTGGACTATGTGTAAGTTGGGTAGCATCCTGCTACATGAATTTACCGAGCTCGGAACATTTTAAACAAGCCTCGGACTTACGGAAGTAACGGAGTCCCACTCCCATTTGACTCCTTGGAAACAACTTAGCGAACGAAATGGAATTCGATAGGGAACTATCAATATTAATGAAATGAAATGGCGTATGGCTTTTAGTGCCGGGAGTGTCCGAGGACAAGTTCGGCTCCCCAGGTGCAGATCTTTTGATTTGGCTCCCGTGGGCGACCTGCGCATCGTAATGAGGATGAAATGATGACGAAGACGACACATACACCCAGCCCCCGTGCCAGAGAAATTAACCATTGATGGTTAAAATTCCCGACCCTGCCGGGAATCGAACCCGGGACCCCTATGACCAAAGGCTAACACGCTAACCATTTAGCCACGGAGCCTGACATCAATATTAATGGGGCTTACGGAAGAGAGTATAACTGGCTAAGTCAGCAAAGAGGATGCATCTGGATGTGCTAGGAGTGAGTAATATTCGGGTAAAGTGAGATAACGAGGAAGAGATAGATTATAAAATGTACTTGACGGATGTTAGAAAGGGAAGGGCAGAGTATCGGGTTGCGGTAGTTTCTGCACTTGTCAGCACCGGCTTTCTTGGGAATAAGTATAACAACATTCTGGCGAAAATCGGATGGCACTTCTCTTGTCTCATACATCTTCCACACTAGATGGAAATAACCTTGCCATACTTGTTTTTTCCTAAGGCAGTCGGTAATTCAGAGGGAATGTCATCAATTTCGGGCGCCTTGTTCCTATTTAGGTCTCTCACAGCTCTGTCAAGCTCTGAACTCAAAGTTGGGTCTTCCATTTCATCAGCATCAACGGCCTCTTGTCCCAGAACCGAAGAATATATCCACGATATCCCCTGCCTGTCGTAAGAGGCGACTAAAAGGGGCGACGAAGGGATGATTGTATTATAACCTTGGAACTCCTTGTGATTGTTACCACCACGCGGGGAACACTGTGGGTCGTTTTTCCGTGCGCGTAGTACCACTACGTTAGGTACCAAATAGGTTTGTGCTTAGTAGCAAAAGAGTGCGTTGCCGGCTTTTACAGTACCTGTGATTAGTGGCAATATATGAGCTACACCATAATTGTGGTTTGCCTATAATAATTAGTACCCACTATATGAGGAACACAACGGAATAGCGCGAGTTCCTGTGGTTAGTACACGTATGTGATGAACACCATAGGTTTGCGTTGCCGGTAAATGGCGCCGCAATGTGCGTAACACCATAGGTCTGTATTCCATGTGCAAATTTCATTACCTGAGAGTAGTACCGTAATGTGTGGAATACCGCGAGTTTACGCTACTTTTGATTAGTACCGCAACATGACAAATACGGTGGTTCTCCTAGTGATAAGTACCATTATGAGGGGCTGATGACTTGGATTTTGGACCCTTTTCGACTACAAGTATCATCGACTCAGTATCGTCCTATAGAAGCAGTCCCTTGGTCAGTAATGCTATTGTTTTGTGCCAGCTTCTGTGCATGTGAGGCACTGTGGGTCAGTTCTACTGATTGTTTTAAATTCATATCCATTCATTCTTCGTCTTCACGTTTTAAATTCTGGTCAGTGGAGGATTTTGGACTTTTAATTTGTCATTTCATTTCGTACTATTAGGGGCTGATGACCTAGATGTTAGGCCCCTTTAAACAACAAGCATCATCATCATCATCTTTCCGCCTTTTCTGCTTTTCTTTTCGTGTACCACCGGTGCGATACGCTGGCTCACCTGTATGTCAGTAACTAAGTGTAGTGTTCATTTTATGAGCCAAGTACGTCCTTAAGCTCTACTGTTAAGGAACATTGCCTTTTAGAGCCATTTGACTTACTTTTGCTAGTGCTGCAAGCGGCTGTGTTTGTTTCAACACCAGCCTAGTTAGTTTGTTTGTCGTACCAATTAGCAGCTATTTGCGAACATTTTGTTTCCCCTTCCTGGAGTACGGTACAGAAGTTACATTGCCCAACCTGATGAGGGCTCTTTCTCCCCTTCACCTTACGAAAGAACTGCCTGTGTTACTGCAACACGGCCCGCAATGCACCTGTGACTCCCCCGCAGTTTCTGAGAAATGATGTTTGCCTAACCCAATTCGTCTTGGCGCTGTGAGGTTAGCCGCGAACGTTGTAGCCAGTCTGTTATCCCCTGACTGATGGCAGGTGAGATTTTTTAATTCAAGCTCATGGTTACAAGGTTACGTCTTAAAGCATACGAAGTAAAATTCGTAGATAATAGTTCCAGAACACGCGACTGCAAACTAGTCCCTAAATAAACATTTTACTGTGTTCAAAACACATGTCTCTAGGCAGCAGGTGCCACCTTGATGATGAGTAAATGTTCTGGAGTTTATTGATATAATTTTCTTACTTTCTTAATCCGTTTACCCTGCAGGGTTGGTTTTCCTTTGGACTCAGCGAGGGATCCCACCTCTACCGCCTCAAGGGCAGTGCCCCGGAGCATGAGACTTTGGGTCGGGGGATGAAACTGGGGAGGAGAACCAATACCTCGCCCAGGCGGCTTCACCTGCTATGCTGAACAGGGGCCTTGTGGGTGATGGGAAGATTGGAAGGGATAGACAAGGAAGAGGAAAGGAAGTGGTCGTGGCCTGAAGTTAGGTACCATCCCAGCATTTGCCCGGAGGAGAAGTGGGAAACTACGGAAAACCACTTCGAGGATGGCTGAGGTGGGAATCGAATCCCTTCCACTCAGTCGATCTCTCGAGGCTGAGTGGGCCCCGTTCCGGCCTTCGTACCACTTTTCAAATTTCGTGGAGCCGGGAATTGAACCCGGGCGGGCCTTCGGGGGGTGGCAGCTAATCACACTGACCACTAAACCACAGAGGAGGACTTTATTCTTTGTCAACAAATAAGTAAAGAAAGAAAGAAAGAAAGAAAGAAAGAAAGAAAGGACGAACTGTATTCTATGACTGAGTGATTCTCCTCATTATCACGGAAGAGGCGTATGAAATGTTACGGACACACAGTACGAATGGACGACTCTCGACTGACCAAAAAACAATCTTTTTCATCATTAACGCAAGCCGACAAACCAAATTACGCGAGTTGGTAGACACTCAAAGCGACCTTGCAGAAATTAATATTGACCCACTGATAACTGCACGGAGCACATTCGTATAGAAAATAAATTCACATAAGTTCGCAGTCAAGAACCCAACACCCAGGAACTTGAAACTCAAAAATGCTTGGACACAAGAGAGAAGACGAGCCCATAGTGAAAGGATGATGAAGTTTTGGGAAGATCAGAACAAGAAGTCCAGTGCTAAATAATGGTTCTACGTGCTCCTTAGAGTGCAAAACGCATTATATAATAAATAAATAAATAAATAAATAAATAAATAAATAAATAAATAAATAAATAAATAAATAAATAAATAAATAAATAAATAAACGATGGACAGAAAAGATGATACAGAAGAAAGTTGTTGATGTAAGTGGAAACAATACCGGTCTCGGGTGTTACCACAGGAAATGTGACAGTGACTTCTAACGGTTAACTTATTAATGGCTGTGTATTTTGGGCTGACACAGTGGAGTTCTGAGCCGTTAGTTTGCCTATCGGTTAGCAAGATCGTCACACTGGGTGTGGGTTGTAGCGGTTTATCGCAATAACGGGAGAAGAGTACTGCACATTCCTGTTTTAAATCTTATGTAAAACGCATCCAATTACTTCCTTATGCTTTTTCTCTAATTACGTAAAGCAACTCTTAAGGAAAGCCAAAAGTGCACCTCGGTTGGAAGACTGTCAGGAGCTCCTTGCGTACAGGTCGCTGAATGCACTTCGGAGCGGCGTTTTGACATGAATATGTCTTACGGCTGGGGGGGGGGGGGGTCACAAAATGTGTGACGGTAGTGTAAGCTAGCAACCGTGCAGGTAGTGATGTAAGGTATGGATGGATGGTCAGACAGTGTTACCTAGCGACCGTGCAGGTAGTGATGTAAGGTATTGTTACCTAGCAACCGTTCAGGCAGTCATGTAAGATATTGTTACCTAGCAACCGTGCAAGTAGTGATGTAAGGTATTGTTATCTAGCAACTGTGCAGGCAGTCATGTAAGGTATTGTTACCTAGCGACCGTGCAATTAGTGATGTAAGGTATTGTTACCTAGCGACCGTGCAATTAGTGATGTAAGGTATTGTTACCTAGCGACCGTGCAAGTAGTGATGTAAGGTATTGTTATCTAGCAACTGTGCAGGCAGTCATGTAAGGTATTGTTATCTAGCAACTGTGCAGGCAGTCATGTAAGGTATTGTTACCTAGCAACCGTGCAGGTAGTGATGTAAGGTATTGTTACCTAGCAACCGTGCAGGTAGTGATGTAAGGTATGGATGGATGGTCAGACAGTGTTACCTAGCGACCGTGCAGGTAGTAATGTAAGGTATTGTTACCTAGCAACCGTGCAGGCAGTCATGTAAGGTATTGTTATTTAGCAACCGTGCAGGTAGTGATGTAAGGTATTGTTATCTAGCAACCGTGCAGGCAGTCATGTAAGGTATTGTTACCTAGCAACCGTGCAGGTAGTGATGTAAGGTATGTATGGATGGTCAGACAGTGTTACCTGGCGACTGTACAAGTAGTGATGTAAGGTATTGTTATCTAGCAACCGTGCAGGCAGTCATGTAAGGTATTGTTACCTAGCAACCGTGCAGGTAGTGATGTAAGGTATTGTTACCTAGCAAGCGTGCAGGTAGTCATGTAAGGTATTGTTACCTAGCAACCGTTCAGGCAGTCATGTAAGGTATTGTTACCTAGCAACCGTGCAGGTAGTGATGTATGGTATGGATGGATGGTCAGACAGTGTTACCTAGCGACCGTGCAGGTAGTGATGTAAGGTATGGATGGATGGTCAGACAGTGTTACCTAGCAACTGTGCACGCTACCTATGTCTTATGGTGGTGGTGGTGGTGGTGGTGGTGGTGGTGGGGGTGCTGGTGGTGGTGATTATTGTTTTAAGAGGAAGTATAACTAGGCAACCATCCTCTGTATAACACTAATCAAGAGAAAAAATGGAAGGGGTCCGACCTTCGAAAAATGAAGACATCGGCCATAGGAAGACAAGGGCCGCGAAGGGCGTGAAAATGAGACTCCCTAGGCCTCCATACGTAATACCGTCGGGGTCGGAAAAGAACAAGAGTTGATCAAGAGAGATCGGATAGGATATATGAAAGAGAGGAGCCTGGCACAAGTAAGTGGAAGCAATGCTGAGGGCCCCGTGGTCGCCAACCCACGCTCCAAAGTTTAGAGCCCTTGGGTCCCCTTTTAGTCGCCTCTTACGACAGGCAGGAGATATCGTGGGTGTTATTCTACCGCCCCCACCCACAGGGGAGCTATGTCTTATGGCTGGTTGCTATCTGAAATTAGCAGCCGTTGATGGATGGCCATGGCCGGAAGATTTGATCTTTGCAAAGTGAAAGGTGATTTTCTTTTTGTTTTTCCGTTACCGTTTTATCACTAGTGCTCGGAAGTTCATGCCCGAAAAAACTACGTAACATGTACGCATCCATATCCTTAACCATTTAAAAAAAATATGCTCTAAACTATGCACAGTACTATTTAAGTATATTGTAAACTATGTTATATAAAATTTCATCTTTTGGTAGGTCTAGGGAGCATGGAGGCTCGCCATTTTTCACTAAATCTTCCCGATTTCTGAACAGATTTATGATAAATAAATAATACGAATATTAATACTGTCGAGAAGTAGAACGACAGCCACATGGCAGAGCTTAAGAGAATGCCTGTCATCTCTGAAGATGGATGTATATATACCGTGAAACTCCTCTAAACGTCACACGATATTTCTGGGGCGTACTTAGAGATGCTAATTGTTTCGTAATAAAGGGTAACTCATATAAATTATTTGAAGATTTTCCATTTAGAATGGTTCCAATTTTACATATCTGTTCACGTCTGGGAATTAGCGTTTCCCCTACAGCACCAGGAACAGAATTCAAGTTGTATTCTGAAATACTTTGAGCGCCACATTTATTGTTTCTAGGCTACTCGGAAAAGTGCGATGACACGAAAACAACATGAACCGGCTATATCAGTGTTAGAGGGTTGGTCATGCTGATAAATAATTTGAAACAAGTAATTCGATATCTCGTGCTGTTGCCATTTTATCAGCTGCTGAAGTTAGCCAATCAGATCCTCGCGGGCGACTTCGGGTGGGGTTTGCGAGGCGGTGCTGTGTTGCTAAATCTGCACGTGGCTTCTTCTTCTTCTTCTTCTTCTTATTATTATTATTCCGGCATATGCGAATAAGCCCATTAGCTGTACCCAAAGTACTTAGAGGCGTGCATTTGCCTCCCTTTCTGCCCATATTTCTTCCATTCTTTTACTGTGGACTTCTTTTCTGTCTTCAGACCACGCTGTTCCAAGTCGTCTTCTTTGGTCTTACCTCTTCGTCAATTTGCCATTTGTGAAGTTTGGATCTGAAGAAATGTATGTTTTGGCTTTAGTCCTGTTTTCGTAGAATTCGACTGTTGGTTTTGTAAGTCTGTCTTAGTCTTCTAATGTCACTGTATTGTTTGATTTCCTGTCTGCCTCTGAGTCCCTATTGTCCGTCGGCGAGTTTTGGACCTAGAATGTTTCTTATTATTTCGCGTTCCTTTCAGTGGCGTGAACATTTTCTTGGGGGGAGGCGTTTTCTGACCTCCCGCCTCCCCCAATGATCTTTGTGGGGCAGAGTGCCGTTTTTCCTCCCTAAAATTCTTGAAGTCCCCTTAAAACGGGGAGTTTGGTAGTCCTCAGAGGTTGGTCAGGGGTTAAATCTGGAGAAGTGGTAGGATGATTTTATATCAAGAAATGAGATTGGAAAACGGCATTCCTTCAGAGAATTACATTTCCCAGTGGAGACTCCAGGCGGTAGAGCTTTTCACATTTCATATCGTGAAATGAACAGTACACAGTACGGTAATAGGATATTTATTAACAAAATTTATTTATGAAGCAAGTTCTATTTTGTATTGGTGATTTTTTTATATCTTCGTACATAAATTCAAAATATTTTATGCGCACGGTTCCAAAATCCGCCTTATCCATTATTTTTAAAATGAAAATTGAAGTTATTAGCTTATCCCTATTACTCATATGATGTAGCATGTTTTTCAACAAGAAAACTCTTCCTAAACCCGCTTTGAACCCATGAAAATGTAACACAAATTTAGGTGACTTTTCCAAAACCCGTCTTATCCTAACATGGGGCATCGTAACTGGAACGTAATAATACTCTGTGAAGTAAGCAGTCGAACGATGTTTAAAGTTCCAGGTTCACAGTGTGTTCTTTTAAACTGTTGGCAATACTGTTCCCGATAATTTCGCGCCAGTTTATCACACTAAGTTTGATATTGAGTTTAATCACTGACATTGATATCTTTCTATATTTTCATAAAATATGATTAAAATTCTCTTATTGTTCATGCTTTTTGAAATCATAAAAATATGTCAATTATAATGTCAATTAATGACGAAAATTATCATAAAGTTTTAGCTACGTTTGCAGAACCCGCCCTTATCACGATGAAAGTTCCTTATCGAATGTTGAGTTCCAAAAAAACGCCTTTATCGGGTCTTACTTTGTAAATATGTTATATGTCACGAATTGTATGTGGCTCTTCAAATATATCAGTACATGTAAGTACGTTGATATAATAAACATGAATAAATACATTTATTTTACTGAAGATTTTTTATTGATTATTTTTATGTTTCCGTACATAAATCATTACTTCAAAATATTTATTTTTGAATCACTTTCTATGTTCCTGTTTACTTGAGAATATTATTGAAAACTCCGTACATAAGACTCGTTCAAAAATGTATTTGAGAAACGAGCTCCATTATTATTGTTCTTTTTTTTTTAATATAGGAATGTTTGCATTTCACATGCTTGTGTTCATGTTAATCATGTCGGTGCGCTGGTTCCTTTTTCTCAGTGTTTTCTATTCTGCTTTCCTCTTCAAAATTAGCGTTTCTGGTCCATGAACATATTCTGGGTTGATGACTGTATTGTAATGTCTTAGTTTTGTGAGCTTGGAGATACATTTTTTGTTATAGATATTTTGGGTTAGTCTGTATGTACCGTTAAATGGCAATTTACTTTTTAAATACATTATGTTCTAACAAATTACTGCATAAAAAGTCGACTATTATTATTATTATTATTATTATTATTAACAACGTAATTGTGGTGGTATTCAGATATGTCAAGAGGTTGATGCTCCCACGGCCTGCTGAAGGCCGACCGCCTACTGCCTACCGCTCACCTACATTCCTTCAGAGCATGCTCAGTGGGCTGTGCCTGCGCCAAGACCTTTATTGTTTGTCTAAATGGCTGTTCAGTTTCATCTTACATAATGTAACATAACTGCAGGAGCGAGCATTACGACTGAAATATGCAGCGTGGTCATTCGAGCCCAGTGGCACATTTCTGCGCCCCTAGGTACGCGCCCTCCGAACAACAACAACAACAACAACAATTGTCAAGCACATGAAACATCTGCAGAATATGGTGCACTGTACGAGTAATTTCACCCGAGAACGTGATAACTTTTAAAGATGAAAATAAATTCGCCTGTCATAAAGATTTTCATCTGACGTTGGCAGTAGTAAACTCGTCGATCAGATCTTCATAGTTCTTGTTTTTCGTTTGCTAATGTATGTTAAGGCAGCCTGCTTTGTCTTTGGAGATTATGATTAACAAGGAAGAGGGCACCGACATACCTTTAGACAGTCGCGAAAAAAAAAAAAACCCTGTCGTGTTGAAAGGGGCTGAGAACGAAAAAAAAATGCTTGTTTCTTAACTATTAGAAGAATAAGGTTATTTAGGCGTTGTATTATTCTAAGAATAAATAGCCAAAAATTAAGGCAATAACTTCTACAGTACCGGGCGAGTTGGCCATGCGGTTAGGGGCGCGCAGCTGTGAACTTGCATCCGGGAGATCGTGGGTTCGAATCCCACTGTCGGCAGCCCTGAAGATTGTTTTCCGTGGTTTCCCATGTTCACACCAGGCAAATGCTGGGACTGTACCTTAATTAAGGCCACGGCCGCTTCCTTCCCACTCTGTCCTTTCTTATCCCATTGTCGCCATAAGACCTATCAGTGTCGGTTCGACGTAAAACAAATTGTAAAAAATATTAAATAATAATAATAATCACCACCACCACCACCTTGGTTTCTTCCCTGTCCAAGATACCCTTCCGTCACTCCCCTTAGGAACTGACAAATACGATAGGTGTCTGTGTGCGTGAGGTGGGGGGGGGGGGGTAATTGACGAGGGTCTGAGGGGGCAAGTATGGGGCCACAGCTAAGCATGGCAATACTTCCCCTTCTTTGTGTTTTACTTCTTTGTCACGTATTAAGAGTATCCGAACTCCCCTCCTAAAGTTTCCTTTGTGGACGGTACGACATCAAAATAAATAAATAAATAAATAAATAAATAAATAAATAAATAAATAAATAAATAAATAAATAAATAAAAGAATGAAATGTCAGGGAGAAAATACAAAACTGGAACAGGTAAATCCTTTCAAGTAATAAAGATGTCCCAAAGTTAATGCTACGGGAGTGCAATTGCGATCAACGGCATTCTGTAACTAGGAAGTCGGTTCGAGTGTGAAATTATCTTTACGTAGACTTGTTTTCAGGTCGACTTTGCTGTACGGGAGTGAGAGCTGGGTGGAATCAGGATATACTGTTCACAAGTTAGAAATAAGTTTGCGAGAAAACAGGCGGAAACAGTGTCAGGAGGTTTTCTTGGATTGAGGGTTAAAACTGGGTGAAGCTGTACGCATAAACGAGGTAGTAGGTGGTGGGGTCATGTAAGGCGAAGGAGGGTAAGGCAAGTAGAAAGAGACTGAGGTGATGACGGTTAGACTGTTTTTGTAATGATTTAATGTTGCGGTGTGTGGAACAAAACCAAGCCACATAGGCATAGACCATTGGGGAGGTGTGTAGTTAATTCACAGAGGCTTGCAGACTGAACACTGAAAGGCGTAAAAAAGTATCCTGCCTCCTTACTTTCAACACCGTCAATTTGAACACCATTCCTATACGAGAATTGTTGCACTCATTCCAGAGGAACTGGACGTAGCGATCCCGCCAGGTTGATGACGACATTGTCCTTAGGAGATGTGTTTTCAGGGCGATAGTGGTGAGCTGGTTAACCTTTCTCAACTGGCGCAACTGGATGAGCAGAATACGATTTGCAGTGTGGTGAAACCTGGAGTCTTGCTCGATCTTACACAATTCTTGTCAATGGGTGTGTATGTGTGGTGTTGCAACGGCTTGTGCTACAGCTCCCCCTTGTGGAACTGTAGTCGAGTGCCGGCCTCAGACCCGGCAGAGGCAGTAGGCTTTTTGAAGAGAGAGAGAGAGAGAGAGAGAGAGAGAGAGAGAGAGAGAGAGAGAGAGAGAGAGAGAGAGAGAGAGAGAGAGAGAGAGGGGGGGGGGGACGGGGGTGTCCATTGGACGCTCCATGCTGTTCGATGACCGCATTTAAAAGGTCTGTGGTGACACATTTGGTATTTACCTGGAAAAAATAAATTAATTAAAATTCAGCCACAGATCACCCAACAGAAATCTGTTTCTGTGCCATCTGGCGAATTAAAACAGAACGTTGAAATTGACGCGCAGGCAACTTTTAGATAACGTCAAATCAAAATGCCACCATAAAGTAACTACATATACGCGTATTATTATTATATTTTATTATTATTATTATTATTATTATTATTATTATTATTATTATTATTATTATTATTATTCCTTGCTAATGCCCGTATTCACGAACGTAAATTACTTTTGCTATTATCTAAGATTTCCAAAACTCGGATAATGTTCACTTCTGGATTAATCACAAGATTTTTATTATCTGGTGGATCAGTGGTAGAGTGTCGCCCTCCGGATCCCAAGATAGCGCGTTCAAACCCGGCAGAGGTAGTCGGATTTTTGAAGGGCGGAACAAAATCCATTCGGTGTCGTACGATGTAGTCATTTAAAAAAATATCTTGGTGATACATTTGGTGTTTAAAAAAAAAATCTGTTTACCCTCCAGGATTTGTTTTTCCCTCGGACTCAGCGAGGGAGCCCACCTCCACCGCCTCAAGGGCAGTGTCCTGGAGCGTCAGACATCGGGTCGGGGGTACAAGTGAGGAGGAGGACGAGTACCTCGCCCAGGCGGCCTCACCTGCTGTGCTGAACAGGGGCTTTGTGGGAGGGATGGGGAGATTGGAAGGGATAGACAAGGAAGAGGGAAGGAAGCGGCCGTGGCCTTAAGTTAGGTACCATCCCGGCATTTGCCTGGAGGAGAAGTGGAAAACCACGGAAAACCACTTAAGAGCGAAGTCAACAAGTGCATGTTTTAAGGGAAGGACATTACAAGTTATTTCATTCGGGCGAACTTAACAGAACAGAACTTAACTTACGAATATTATGTACTTTTCTCAGGTTTGTATCAAGAGACAGAGACAAAAAGTATTGTATATAAGAAGAATTAATTGATGGATGTTCCACCACTCAACACAATATATAATACATAACATTTATTAAGTGAAAACGGGTTCAGATTCCCTTGGAATCATCATCAGTTCACAGTAAATAAATAAAAGGATCTCAACAACAATCAACATGAAATCTGCCTATAAATACATTTAAAATGGTTGACATGGGTTATGTGACATAAAAATACATTAAAATTTAAAGACCGTCTTAGAATCCAGGTCACAGATAACTTATGATAACTTATGAAAAAATACTGCATCAAGAAATAGCCACGTGCAGAATATGTATATAGCAGTCAGATACATTTACACAGTGAGAGATTGGGTTACTTCATTAATTGAATTGTTGGCTTATCAACAGTGACCCCTGTGGGTGGGGGCAGTAGAATAACATCCACGGTATCCCCGGCCTATGGTAAGAGGCGACTAAAATACGCCCCAGGGGCCCTTACCTTGAGAGCGTGGGTTGACAACCATTGGGTATTTATCTGAGCCCTGGCATTGCTTCTAGTTACTAGTGCCAGGGTCCTCAATTTCATCTGTCCTGTCCGACCTCCTTCAGTCAACGGTTGTTCTTTACCGACCCCAGCGGTATTAAAGCGTTCGAAGCCTGGGAAGTCTTTCATTTTCACGGTCTTTTGTGGCCCTAGTTTTTCTTTGGCCGATAAAATTTCTGAATTGTCGGTTTCCCTCTGATTAGTGTTGTATAGATGATGTCTGCCCAGCTGTACTTCCTCTTAAAACAATAATCACCACCACCACCACCACCACTTACCAGCAATGAAGACGAACTTTTCCTTCAATTTAAACCAATTTCTGTGAAGGTGGTAGTTTGAGGATATTGTTCTTGCTAATTGTGTAGTCGGAGACATGTTAAGTGTCCTCTCTTAAAATATTTTTCCTGTGTCGCCCAGGATGCAAACTGGCCGTCCTGTCTGCTCAATTTACGACCGCGGGACGAATCTTGTTAAGATGAGGCACTGACAGAGAAAGCGCAAATAGTTATGGTCAATGAAGTGGAGCCATCTCCTTACGTAAGCTCGGAAGTGAAGTTAGGAGCGGGTCTGTCACGAGAACCTCAGCTGTTTTTCACAACTCTCAGAAGACTGAGGTGTCCTAGCTTTACTCTCATCACTTCCTTAGGGTGTGGGGTGGTGAGACTTCCATCGAAGGTGGATTGAATTTCTAATGTTTTGAATACACGACTAGTTCAATATAGCGGTGCAGCCAGGATTTATAATCTGAAAATTTTGCTCATAGGGTCTCCAGTGGCTTTACGTCGCACCGACACAGATAGGGAAGGGCTAGGAGTTGGAAGGAAGCGACCGTGGTCTTAGTTAAGGTACAGCCCCAGCATTTGCCTGGTGTGAAAATGGGAAACCCTGAAAAACCATCTTCAGGGCTGCCGACAGTGGGATTCAAATCCACTATCTCCCGGTTGCAAACTCACAGCCGCGGGCCCCTAATCGCACGGCCAACTCGTCCGGTGCTCATAGATCGGCTGGAGTATACATTTCGGTAGGCTTGGCAGACTGATTCTTAACAGCACCTTTTGGCTTGGCGAGGAAAGTAATTGTAAAGTATCTCACTCTTCATTTCGCTGGTACGCCTCTTCGGTGGTACACAGTCCGTCTGTGGCATCTGATGGTGGAGCAGTTGAGGACCCAACCAACCTTCGGGCTGAGACTTTTGCTACAAAAATATCGCTCAGTTTTATTTATTTAGCGTATGGATTTTTGGATACATTGTGAGAAAAATTACGTTACATTACATTCTGAGAAAAAGTACAAAATTACATTCATGTCTGTACCGGGAGGTACACCTCTACGTCGTGCATTTAAATCTTGCGCCAATAGAGGCGTGATGTAGGTCCTTTGATTTGACATATCTTTGTCGGAGCGACGTAAAGCAAATAGCATTTTTTTAAAAAAAAATACGCGTTGCTTTACGTCACTGCGACACAGGTAGATCTTATGGCGACGATGGGATAGGGAAGGGCTAAGAATGCAAACGAAGCGGCCATGGCCTTAATTGAGGTACATCCCCAGCATTTGCCTGGTGTGAAAATGGGAAACCACGGAAAACTATCTTCAGGGCTGCTGACAGTGAGGCTCGAATCCACTATCTTCCGAATACTGGATACTGGCCGCACTTAGGCAACTGCAGCTATGGAGCTCGGTGTAAGCTCTGTTTCTGCAGTCTTCCCTACTATGTTGAATGGTCTGCCGTGGTGCGCCGCAGTCACATGCGGGTGAGGATTACATTCCGCACTTGAAGGGGAGTCTCCATATCTTCCATGCCCTGTTCTCGACCGACACCTTGCGAGGTAGGTCAAACCCAGGGACCGTCTCAGAGATGCAAGGTAACAGCTGACATGAAGCCATTCTCTTCTCCAGGAATCAACGATGTTAAATCTATAGATCATTCCATGTTAAGAAAACTGTACCGCTCTTATGGATCTTCAAGGAGTGAACACCCCCCCTCTTTAGATACCTATAATTTCTCGTAATTAAGGAATACTATAATGTACTTTATATCGTATTATGAAAGAAAGAAAATGGATGAGTCGTGTTTTTGCCCGTGAGTTATTTTAATAACTACTTAACATTATCTGTTTAATAAATACATTCTCAGGGAGGAAGCACACTGGCGGGAACAGCCATCGCTTTGTTGCCTTACTTCATTTTCCTTCTGAGTTGCTCTGGTACATGATGTGAATCGCCGGTAGCTTATCACTGTTGAAGAGAAGTCATATTTATATAGGTGTGTGTTGTTATATTCTCGTACTGTGCTGCAGCAGTTGTTACTGAAGATTCTGATACTGTAGTGTGCAGCAATACATTACGACTTTAACTAATACAGAAATTAGCTATGATTTTTATCTGTGTTTATTTTTGTTATTTAGCTTTTGTTTCTTAAGTACATTTTATTTTTTTGCCACATTTTTACCACTTTATCACAAGCGCATTTAATTGCTACCATTCTTTTCGTGGGACGATATGACGGCACAGTAGTATCCGGCGTTGCCTGGGCAGATTTATTAAATGCAAATTAACTGCATCCCCCACCCCGAGCCTATAAAACGTTATCTGTGGTCTATTTTTTCCCAGTTTGCCTTGAACTTCAATAATGAATACTGAGGTTTTGTATGTGTAGTAGAACATACTGCTGTTGAGTAGAGCCGTTCGATATGGCAACCTCTTTGTCCTAAGAGCAATACTGTTTTCTTAACATGGAATGAGCTATAGTGGGATTATTTCCAAGTGTGAGAAGAGAATGTCTTGAACGAAGTTTGTTGCTTCTGAGATCGGGAGAATGCAGTGGTAGTCCAGGAACTCTCGGTGATATTTGCAAACGATGCGCTTCCTTTATCCGTAAATTATAAAAAGTTGTACGTGGGTCAGTTATGATCACCCCATTCTGTAGCCAGATGCTAGGACTGAACCTTAAGGCCATAGGCGGTTCGTTCTCGGTCCTAGCCCTGTAAGATATCACCGAGCCAGTGTGAAAATAAAATAAATTATGATCTCAGGTAGAGTAAATGTAATTTCCTTAGAATTTTCCTATTGTCGATACACTTAAACTCGGCTAAACCAGGTGCTGGCACGCTCCATCAAGTGGGCTGTCATTATTCTGCGAGAAAGCGAACAAAACGTCCGTTAGCGATGTTTTCTGATACTATAGATTGTACCGCAGTCAGCGCCTGTAGATTGTTCCGCATAAGCTTAAGAACCCCCTGTGGGTGGGGGACGCAGGCAAAGAATAGGCCTACACCCAAGGTATCCCCTCTGTGTTGTAAGAGGCGACGACTAATTGAAGCGACCAAGGGATGATTGTATTAGAACCATGAAACTATGGTGATTAGTACCATCACGCGGAGAACGCCACGGATCGCCTTTACTTGCGAGTAATACCACTATGTGAGGAACACCACGGGATAGTACGAGTCCCTGCGATTATTACACCTATGTGAGTGGCGTTATTATGTGAGAAACACCATAGGTCTGTGTTACCTGTGTGACGTAAAATACTTGTGAGTAGTACCATAATGTGTGGAACACCGTGAATCTATGCTACTTTTGATTGGTACCGCAACATGAAAAATACTATGATCCTACTTTCCTAGCGATAAGTACCTTATGAGGGTCCGTTGACCTGAATTTTGGACCCCTTTAGTCAACAAGTGTCATCGATTCAGAATTCTGCTATAGCAGCAGTCCCTTGGTCAGTAATACTACTGTTTTAAGATAGTTTCTGGGAAGGTGGGGCATTGCGGGTCGGATCCACTGATTGTTAAATTCATATTCATCCATTCCTTCTTCATCATCACGTTTTGAATTCTGGTCCATGGATTATTTTGGACTTCTAAATTGTCATTAAATTTCGGGCGCGTTTCGTCCCATTAAGGGCTGATGACCTAACTGCCTAGGTTCCTTTAAAACAACAAGCATCATCATCATCATCATAAGCTTAAGGAAAATAGAGGGAGAGCTGTTTCTATTGATGTTGGCTAAGGAAATAGGAATGCCGCAAGTGCATCGGCGTTTTTGAGTTTACCACATGCTAGAAGCACTTGTTAATAGCATAAAACTCTGCGAATTTGGCGATGTCCTCAAAAGAAAAGGGACATCCGAAACCAACTCAAAAACAATAATGGAGAACCGTGAGGAAGATGTTCGATTTTCTCTGATCAAAGGAAATAAAATATTTACAGCATGCAAAAGCTGTGAACATGTCTATGGGACAGTTAACATATTCTGACGAAGGTGTTCGCAGTTCAGTCTATTTTTTCTTTGTATTATACAATGAACTGTCATGACACGTCTTATTATATTGTAAATAAATGCAGTAAGTGCTATAGTGAACGATTCATTTCCATCGCAAGTATAGATTGGGTAAATTATGACACCAGACAAAGTAATATGCAGGGCTATTGTTTGTTTATTAGCTACAGTGAAAATGTTGCCATATTTGGGGTGATTAAAAATATTTAAATTTCGGTCGTGAAAATTCAATATTCGTATTTTATATATTTGTCCAAATCTCTGGGTATAGCACATATTGTAATACAGTATTTACACAATTTAACGTTTTAGTTTAAATATGTTCCATATTTTGTGGTTTCAGCCTTGTCAGAATATAATTAAAACAATTACTTTACTAGCATCAATATTTTAAATCCTTGGATGAATGGCCAGTTTGATACCTGCGGTTCAGAGGGTTCCGGGTTGGATTACCGGCTTGGTCGGAGATTTTAGTCGCGTCTGATTAATTCTGTTCTGGCTTGGGGACTGGGTGTATGTTTGTCCCAACACTTTCCTTTTCATATTCAGATAACACACCACAGAAACACGCAATAGTAATTACATCCCTCCACATAGGGTTGGCGTCGGGAAGGGCATCCGGCAGTAAAACAGGTCCGAATCTACATGTGCGACACAGTTCGCACCCGATGCCTCACATGTGAAGAATAAGAATAATATTTAAATCGACATTCTGGTATTGCAATGGAATTCGGAAAGCAAGTTGTGCTCCGTGTACATTCTTAATTTTCTCGCCGGGTTTCGCCTTGTCACTCAACCCGCTGTGACCCATATCTCTGCCTTTCATTTACATTCTGTCCGGCTCCATGGGTAAATGGTTAGCGTTTGACCTTTACTCGAACAGGTCCCGGATTCGATTCCCGGCCGGGTTGTGGATTTTAACCTTAATTGGTTAAATTCGATGACTCGGGGGCTGGGTGTACTGGATGTAAGTAAGGCCTCATCTTCACAGATGCGCAGGTCGCCTACGAGGCGTCAACTCTAAAGACCTGCTCCAGGCCTTCCCGGAGGCCACATGCCATTATTATTCTGTGGCTTTAATTTTTAAGCAAGAAATCTTCAACTGTACTGTGTTTTATACGTATGAAAATGTGGTACAATACGAGTCTGTATGTCCAACTCTTGTCCCGTTTTTCTACGGGGTTGGATATGTAGAGAGATGAATCTTCGTAGCGAGTTTTTATGACCGAATGCCCTTCCTGGCGTCAAACTTCATCAGAAGAGATAATGCGAGGAAATAAATTACGTGATATATGATAGTAGGAAGAAAGAGGGTGGAACCTGGTGCCGGCACATAGCCTACTCCTGTCGAATAGCACCAAGAGGTCTGTTCAAGGCTTAACGTCTCCATCCGCCGGACGAATCACCATCAACAGAGTCATATGCTCTCACTACATATGAGCACCGCGGAAAGGTGTGGAATTATGTGCCGGCCAACATTCTGATGGTGAAGGTTCTTTTTTTTTTTTTTTCGAGCAACGGGACTCGAACCGGCTAACCACCGTATCAGACCGTTTAGATTTCACGGCTTAACTACCATGGCCAGCAGGTGCGCTGGGTACAAGTAGTATTCTTTACATTATTTTGCTCCCCTTTTTTATAAAATATGTAGTCCGTATTTTATTCCTTACTTTGACGTTCTTTAGCTCATATGTACATATCCCAGTCGTTTTTACTGACAGAGTTGTACCTGAGGGTACCGGAACAAAAGAGGTTGTTAAGTTAGGACGCAGCCGGGAGCACAGCTGTGAACGCACGGCGCAGTGCAGCTGTTTTCTCGTCATCACGTGTAGGTGTGTTTTTGTTTTCACCGTCTCCGACCTTGGCCGTCCTTAGCCAGATATTTATAGTGAGAGCTGATAATAATTTACCGGTAAGTTTCCAACTCGGCGGACGGATATATCTCCTGAACATTGACATTAATTAGTGTGGGTGGAACTGATGTGTTGGCCGCGTGGTTAGGGTCGCGAAGCTGGGACCTTGCATTCGGGGAGATGGTCGGCAACCCTGAATATAGTTTTCCGTGGTTTTCTATTTTCACACCACGCAAATGCCGGGGCTGTACATTAAGATCACGGCCGCTTCTTCTCCATCTTTCCGTCACCAAAACATTTCGATGTCTTAGTACATACATACATACATACATGCATACATATACATACCGATATACCTTTAAACGTTCAGTCTGCAAGCCTCTGTGAATATACTAAACGCTGTCACAATCCTTTATTTGTAACTAGTTCTGTGGCCTCGTTTAGTTCTAGACTTCTTATCTTTAAATCGTTAGAAACTGAATCTAACCATCGTCGTCTTGGTTTCCCTCTACTTCTCTTACCCTCCATAACAATTATTATTATTATTATTATTATTATTATTATTATTCTCCTAGGTAAACTATCTTCCTCCATTCGCCTTACATGACCCCACCACCGAAGCCGGTTTATGCGCACAGCTTCATCCATCGAGTACATTCCTAACTTAGCCATTATCTCCTCATTCCGAGTACCCTTCCGCCATTGTTTCCACCTGTTTCCACTTGTTTGTACCGGCGATCATTCTCGCTACTTTCATGTCTGCTAATTCTAACTTACGAATAAGATACCCTGAGTTCACCCAGCTTTTGCTCCCGTAAAGCAAAGTTGGTCTGAAAAGAGACCGATAAAACATAGTTTCGTCCGGGCGTTGTCTTACGTTATAGAATACTATTGATCACAATTGCGAGCTCTCTGCATTAGTTTTGCTGTCTAAGTTAACACACTGCTATCCTCAGAGAACACACATCGTAATTACGTTAAACAAGTAGCAAGAAAGACATTATGATCATCACGCACAGTCTGCAAGTTTACAGTTGGAGATTTCTTAAGTACGAAGTAGGCCTAATTTAATGGATGGTGTTAAAAAGGTCATCATCTTTACGAAAGGTATTTTTGTTGATTATTTGAAGTTTAATATTAAGTAGTTTGTAGTATAGATCACTTTTTTTTTTAATTTGCCGGCCCCACGGTCTTGCTTGCTGTAGCAAGCCTGCCTCTTACCTGGAGGAGTCTGGTTCGGTTCCCGGTCAGGTCAGGGATTTTTACTCGCAATTGAGGGCTGGTTCGAGTTCCACTCGGCCGCCGTGAGATCAGTTGAGGAACTATCCTGCTAATATGAGCTGCTCGGGTCTAGAAAGCCACCAATAACGGCCGATGTGATTCGTTTCATTGACCACGCGTCACCTCGTAATCTGCAGGCCTTCCAGCTGAGCTTCGTTGGCGAAGGTCTATCAGTGCTGAGCGCCGTGGATTTGTTTTGTTTGAATCTCTTATTTCAATTTTCTTTTTAACATTTAATTGAATTTCTTTTAATGTATAGTGTTTGATGTGTGTTTCGTAATTTTTTAAACTGTAGTTTAGAAATATTAATGATCATTTCACTGAATGTACGACCTAGTACATGCTTCCGACCATCAATGATGGATGCAAAGAGGCGGTCTGTAGAGGCGCTTAAATACGCTGCCCTTGTGTCTCTACATTTACCGTTACGTAAAAGAACTCTTGCAGGAAGAAATTGCGGGACCTCGGCGTTTATGAAAACCGTAGAAGTAATTAGTGGGACATTAAACCAATAAAACTGTGATAATCAATTCCTAAGTGAACTTGAAACCTGACCTAAGCTTTCTTTACTCATTAGTGCTCATATAAGTTTTCTGGATAAGCCTCAGTATATGTATAACCAGCCTGCAGATATGCAGATATCTCTCCTTTGCTGTTTATTGCAGAAGGCGAAGAAATCATTCACGCAAAAGAAAAGAAAGACATGAATATACTTCTGAAACTTTCGAAAATCACACTACAAATAGGCCTATTTATGAAATAAATTGCGTACTGCATGATGTAGGCTATCCCCTTTTGTCAGTAATACGGTTATAGTAATGCGTATGTCGAATTAAAGGCAGAAATATGTAACATTAACTTGACTGAGGGTGAGAGGGTGTGTTTATTGAGCTTGAACACCGATGAATATCTTGATTTATTTCATCTTAACTTTTATCAATTACTTTGGTAAGGGAACCGACAGTTTTGATGTTTACGTGGAAGTTGATTTTGATGGTTATGTCTCATGATTTGAATATGTAAGTAGTCAAGTTGGCAGCAATGATGAGCCAAAAAAAGAAAAAGATACAGATAGATAGATGCCTTTACTGGCGTAGTTAAGCCCATTAGGCCTTCTCTTACACTATACCAATTATTATACATTAGAATGATTATTAATGCTATCATAATTAATACTAAATAAAGCACAGTTAAAAACAATCAACATATTTTATAACAGAAATAAAATTCCACCCCAGTGAGGCATATATCCTTATAATAATAATAATAATAATAATAATAATAATAATAATAATAATAATAATAATAATAATAATAAAGACATAGCGACATGATGAAATAATTCTGGAAGAACAAGAAAAATA